>NC_092378.1:49781565-50509899 GCF_030028105.1 Mobula birostris | reverse complement strand
TCTCTTGTTGGAGATGATCATTGCCTGGCACTTACGTGGCTCGAATGTTACTTGCCACTTGTCAACTGAAGCCTGAGTTTTGTCCAGGTGCTGCTGCATTTGGGTATGAGCTGCTTCACTATCTGAGGAGTCACAAATGGTGCACAACTTTGTGCCGTCATCTGCGAACATCCCCACTTCTGACCTTATGATGGAAGGACAGATGAAGCAGCTGAAGATGGTTGGTCCTTCTTCGTAGAGGGGAGTTAAAGGGGTTTTATCTGGAATAGTTGATCAGATTAAATGCTTTGGGAAAAGAAATTTAAATGGCATGAAGATTTTATTTAGTAGCCCTATAGCACTTCTCAGAAGGAAAACCTAATTCCCTTCAGGGAAGCAATCCTAACAAAATTCCCCACATGCTGGAACAAGTTCCTTCAACTCAAAAACTATAGCTTCCACTGAGGGAGAATGCAAATTTGCATACCTCGATTTATTTTCCTCTCTGTTGATGACTTGTCTGTTTTTTGTGGAATTTCCTCTGTCACTGCTGTCATCGGATGACTGCCTCACTAATAAAGTAACAGCTGTGGCTCCTTGTTTAGTCCGGGCAGCTTTGGAGGCATGCGGGAGATTGAATTTTTGAGGAATTTTTGCCTGTATTTAAAGTAAAGCAAAAACTCTGAGATGTTAGAAATTGCGTCAGGTCCCTGAATTCAGGGGAGTACGGCTGCACACAAAATATATACAGTATGTTCTAGACTCATAGAGCCATTGAACACTACAGCACAGAAACATCTAGTCCATGCCAAGCTATCTGCCTAGTCCCATCGACCTGCACTCTGACCATATCCCTCCATACCCCTCCCATCCATGTACCTATCCAAATTTCTCTTAAAGTGTTGCAGTCATTTAAGAGAAGATGCCAGAATGGGGAAGTCATAGACTGCAGGTCTGAGCGGACTTGAAATGGGGTTGGGAGTCAACGACGCCCGGTGGGAAATTGATGGAGAACGAGCAGACGGGAAAACAGTGAGCTTCAACATGCACATTAGACTGTTTCATGAAAATGGGCTCTTTTTCTTTTTGTTTTCTTCACTAACCCTATAGTCAAATTAAGAGTTATAAAGCTCAATCATTTAACTGTATTTTGTGTACTGTTTGTTATTTCGGGGTATAGATTTGTAACAGGGGAACACATTGCGCAGCATCCACCCAAACAAGATCTCTCCAGTTGGCCTGGCTGGAGGCTGTCTCCCCCTAGGTTAACGTAGCTGGCCGAACCTGAGGGTTACAGTAGGATTCTGAAAGATCTTGATAAGATTGCCTTGATGACTTACTTCCCTTGGCTGGTAAGTCCAGAAGCAAAGGATACCATTTTCAAGAGGTAGTACCCCAAGAAGCTGACATCCATCTTTAAGGACACTCACCATCTAAGACATTCCCTCCTCTAATTATTGCCATCAGGGAGAAGGTACAGGAGCCTGGAGACCCACACTCAGTGTTTTAGGAATGCCCTTTCTCCTCCGCCATCAGAATTCTGAATGGACAATGGACCCATGAACATGACCTCATCATCCTTCCTTCACATTACTTATTTGTTTTTGCAACTTTTAATGATTTTTATGTCTTGCACTGTATTGCTGTTGCAAAACAACAAATTTCACAAATTAACCTGATTGTGATCTAAGGTAAAGGACAGTGCAGGCTGCTTTGAGGTGAGGAGGAATTTCTCCACACAAAGATCTGTGTTCTTTGGAATTCTGATGCATTGTGTTGTCAATAAGCATGAAAGCTACTATACTTTTGGTCTGAGAGAAATCGTGGCATGTTTGGAAGTGGGTGGGCGAAGTGAAGTTGATGGAACATCAGCCAAGATCAGATGATCGATGGAGTGAGCATGATGCCAGCTTATTTCTCTTTTTTGTTTATACAAGAGATTCTGCAACCTAGAGTGACAAACAATCTACAAGAGGAAAGCAGCGGGTTGAACAGCTTCTGCGGGAGGATAGGAATAGTCAAAATTTCAGGTGTGATTCAGGGACCTGACCCAAAACATTGACAATTCCTTTCTTCTCCATCTACGCTCTTTACTTCGGCATTTAAATTTTCACTTATTGGAGTAGAAGTTCCCAAACTTTTCTTGTGCATCCCTTCTTCCAAGTGTATCAGCTGCCTGCTGACGCCCATCACAAGTTCAGCAAGGCCGACAGGTAGAAAGGATAGCACCCTGCAGCCACCCTTGTAGACCCAAGTTCTCTGCGTGAACTAAATGTGGCCAAATGAAGAGTTCAGAGAGGTGCTGAGAGGGAAGAGTCTTTGAAAGGGGGTACTACAAGACTCAGAGAAAGGGCATTCTCTGCCAAAACAAACTCAGTCCACCCATCAACCTTGGCTTTTTATTAGCTGGAGGTGACAAAATACACCTGCTCCGAACAGCAGTTCTTCAGTCCCACTGCCTCCCTGTAGCTCCTAATCTTTAGTTCTCTGGTTTGGATCTGACACCAAGTGTTACACAATTGTCCAGTCTCCAGGTGGTCATAGAGTTATACATACAGAAACAGGAACTTCAGAACATCTTATCCAAGCCAACCAAGACATCTAAACAAAATAGTCCTATTTGCCTGAAATTGGACCACGACCCTTGAAACCATTCTTATACAAGGGACACATATACACATGGCTGTCTCTTAACATCATAATTGTACCTGTCCTTACCACCTGCTCTGCAGCTTGTTCCATATTCCCATTGCCCTCTGTGTGAAAAACTTGCCCCTCAGGAACCTTTTAAATCTATCCTCTATTATCTTCAACCTGTACCTTCTAGTTTTAGGCTCCTGTACCCTTGGACAAAGTCTGTGGACATCCACTTTATTTATGCCCCTCATGATTTTATGAGCTCACTCCCTTAGCTCACCTACACTCCAGGGAAAAATGAAGTCCCAGCCTCTCCAGCATCTCCTTACAACCCTAAGCTAAATAAATAGATCACTGTGCTTTAATGAACATTGGAAACAGCTGTATAATTTTCTTCACCTACCTCCAGGGATGTTTTGCACAAACACTTCAGGTCATGTATCACATCTTGGGAATCTCTGCAGTATGGAAGAGACTGAAAGGTGGTGTAAGATTCTGTGGTAGAAATATTAAATGCACAGCCCAGAATAAAATCAGAAAATGTGGGTGACACTAATTCTTTGAAAGCGGTGTCACAGGTAGAAAGGGTTATAAAGAGAGCTAGTGGCACATTGGCCTTCGTAAATCAGAATACTGAGTACTAAAGTTGCGATGCTATATTGAAGCTGTGTAAGATGTTGATGAGGCCTTATTTGGAGTATTGTATGCAGTTCTGGTCACCTACATACAGGAAAGATATGAATAAGAGCACAGAGAAAATTTACAAGAATGCTGCCAGGACTTGAAGACCTGCATTACATGGAGAAGTTTACTAGGTTAGGACTTTATTCCTTGGAGCGTAGGAGAATGAGGGGAGATTTAATAGAAGTATAAAAATTATGAGGGGTATCGATAGTGTAAATGCAAGCAGGCTTTTTCACTGAGGTTGGGTGAGTCGAACTAAGATCATGGGTTAAGGGTGAAAGGTGAAATGTTTACAGGGTACATAAGGGGGAACCTCTTCACTTAGAGTGTGGAATGAGCTGCCACTGGAAGTAGTGGAAGAGGGTTTGATTTCAACTTATAAGAGAAATTAAGAAAAGTACATGGATGAGAGGAGTATGGAGGCCAATGGTCCAGGTGTAGGTGCAGTCAATTACTAGACTTAGCAATAGTTTGGCACAGTCTAGATGGGCTGAAGGGTCTGACTGTGTGCTGTAGTGCTCTATAACTCTATAACTATGAATCTATGGCACGAGGTGGGTAAGGCAGCAACTGTGGAAAAAGTTAGCATGGAGTGGGAAAATGCAGCAATTAGGCATAAACACAAGAAATTCTTCAGATGCTATAAATTCAGAGTGTCACACATAAAATTCTGGAAGAACTCAGCAGGCCAGGCGGCATCTATGGAGGGGAATAAACAATCGAAATTTCAGGCAGCGAAACTTCATCAGGAATCAGGCATATTTTATGTTGTAGCAATGGGGAAGGGTTGGAGGCAACAACCGATATATCTGACAACACACTCAGAATGCCTGAGGAACTCAGCAGGCCAGGCAGCATCCACAGAAAAGAGTAAACAGTCAATGTTTCAGGCCAAGACACTTCATCAGGACAGGGCGGAAGCCACAAAGGGCTGGGTGATGTCATAGGTGATGGTGTGAGTTGAGGGAGGGTGGAGAAGGTTTGTTCATCACATCTGATCTGCCTGAGGGAAAGGTAAACAGAGAGGGATGTAGAAGATTAGAGAAGAAACAAGAACCACATATCAGGCTTCCTCACACGTATACACAAAGCTACTTATATCAATGTCTCCACAAAGCAGTGAATTGGTAATCGGGAATTGGTTTATTTTTGTCACAATTATCAAGATACGGTGAAAAACCTTGCTTTCCATTCATCCGGACAAACCACTTCAAAACATAAGTACATCAACGTAGGAAAAGCAATAACAGAATGCAGAGTATGGGGTTACAGTTACAGTTATAGAGGAAGCTGTAGGACAGGCAGGCAATAAAGGCCACAAGGGAAGTAGATTGTGAGATCTAGATTTCATCTTTATTGTACAAGCGATCCATTCAAGAGTATTTTAACAGTGAAATAAAAGCCGTCCTTTAACCCAGTGGTGCTCACCTTTAAACTTTGATATCCTCTGCCTGATGGGAGGGGGCAGAAGAGAGGATGTCTGGGGTGGGTTGAGTCTTTGATTCTGTTCACTGTTTTCCCAAGGCAGTAGGAAACACATATAGAGTCAGAGGAGGGGAGGCTAATTTCATGATGGACTGAGCCATGTGAATTCTATCTTCTCATGCACTTGCAGCAGGAATGAACCTCCTGAGGTCCACATGACATGCTTTGGTAAATATCTTACATATAGCATCCCCTGTCTTTGACTTCCATGCAGTTCAAAGCATATTTTCAGCAAGCATTCTATCAAAGCCATTGCCAACTTCAAAAAAAAATCTAAAGGAAAGACCTATTCATATATACTGTTAGATATGCCACAAATACTAGTTATTTTCTCTCTGCTGTGAGTACTCGAGGGTACGCTTAAAAAATGAACAAAACTTGAGCAAGTCTAGAGATTTATGGAAACTTTCCCATCTCGTTAAGCAGTGGACATGCAGAATGTAGACTGCCAGTTAAAACAATTAATTTTGCATTGATTGATTCTTTTAAATTAAACACTGAATGACCTCCTGCTTAGAAGTAGAATTGAGAGCCTGAGGTTAAGCAGAAGCAGGGAAAGTGAAATCTGCGTTAACCATAATGGTAGTGAGCCAATAGAAACCATGAAAGTCATCTGTCAGGAATGCATTGAGTGTGAGAGGGAGTCTGATGTGGAAGATGCAGATTTTCTTCAAACTAGTGACACTCACGGCAGTTTAGAATGAAAATGTGTCATTTGATTTACACCATCAGTTCAGAAGGGCAAGTGTGGAGAAGTCAAGGTCACAGACCTAGCACAACAGGTAAGAAATGGACACTGATAAGTGTCCATACATCTGGAGCTTCTGCCCATGAACTGCTCTTATAAGCCTAGACCATAGGTATTATGGCTGGTCCAGCAATGTGGAAAAAGTTCTCTGGTAAACATCTACTCCTAAGTAAACTCAAGGCTGAACTCTTGATTATATGGAAAATGTGCAGGAACTGCAATGTACAGATACTGTACTGTACATCGTAGTTACTGCTTTTGCTATCCGTTCAAGTTTATCATCTATCCTCCTCAAGGATTGTCACCATCTGGGTCAAGCCCTCTTCTTGCTGCTACTCTCAGGAGATACAGAAGCTAGAAGTCCCAAATCACTGGGTTCAGGAACAACTACTTTTCTTCAACTGTCAGGTTCTTGAACCAAACTGCACAATTCTAAGCCTACCTGAGCAATGGAACACTACAGACAACATCCTGCACTACCACGGACTAGTCTCTAATCATACCTCTTTATTTGCATTGATGTCTTGTTTTTGCACACTTTTTTCTCTCTCACTTCACTTTCTTGTGTAATTTCATATAATTTATATTCTCTGTGTTGTCTGTGCCTACGTGCCTGTGATGTGCTGCAAATATGTTTTTCATTGTACCTGTACCTTACTGTACTACTGCACATGACATGTATTCCTCCTATTTCATTTCTTGGCTGTTGACCCTGCAGATGACCTAAGGGCACTGTTGGAGGTGTGTCAGACAGTAATGCCAACCAAGAAGCATCCTGCTGTATTATTAAACCCGCCGATAAGGGGGGTGCTGTTGTAGTCTGGCATACTGACCTCTACCTTGCCGAGGCACAGCGACAACTCGCGGATACCTCCTCTTATTTACCCCTCGATCGTGACCCCACTAAGGAGCACCAGGCCATTGTCTCCCACACCATCACCGACTTTATCCGCTCAGGGGATCTCCCATCCACTGCTACCAACCTTATAGTTCCCACACCCCGCACTTCCCGTTTCTACCTCCTACCCAAGATTCACAAACCCGCCTGTCCTGGCCGACCTATTGTCTCAGCTTGCTCCTGCCCCACCGAACTCATTTCTGCATACCTCGACACTGTTTTATCATCCCTTGTTCAATCCCTTCCGACCTATGTTCGTGACACTTCTCACGCTCTTAAACTTTTCGATGATTTTAAGTTCCCTGGCCCTCACCGCTTTATTTTCACCATGGATGTCCAGTCCTTATATACTTCCATCCCCCATCAGGAAGGTCTCAAAGCTCTACGCTTCTTTTTGGATTCCAGACCTAATCAGTTCCCCTCTACCACCACTCTGCTCCGTCTAGCGGAATTAGTTCTTACTCTTAATAATTTCTCCTTTGGCTCCTCCCACTTCCTCCAAACTAAAGGTGTAGCTATGGGCACCCGTATGGGTCCTAGCTATGCCTGCTTTTTTGTTGGGTTTGTGGAACAATCTATGTTCCGTGCCTATTCTGGTATCTGTCCCCCACTTTTCCTTCGCTACATCGACGACTGCATTGGCGCTGCTTCCTGCACGCATGCAGAACTCGTTGACTTTATTAACTTTGCCTCCAACTTTCACCCTGCCCTCAAGTTTACCTGGTCCATTTCCGACACTTCCCTCCCCTTTCTAGATCTTTCTGTCTCTGTCTCTGGAGACAGCTTATCCACTGATGTCTACTATAAGCCTACTGACTCTCACAGCTATCTGGACTATTCCTCTTCTCACCCTGTCTCTTGCAAAAACGCCATCCCCTTCTCGCAATTCCTCCGTCTCCGCCACATCTGCTCTCAGGATGAGGCTTTTCATTCTAGGACGAGGGAGATGTCTTCCTTTTTTAAAGAAAGGGGCTTCCCTTCCTCCACTATCAACTCTGCTCTTAAACGCATCTCCCCCATTTCACGTACATCTGCTCTCACTCCATCCTCCCGCCACCCCACTAGGAATAGGGTTCCCCTGGTCCTCACCTACCACCCCACCAGCCTCCGGGTCCAACATATTATTCTCCGTAACTTCCGCCACCTCCAACGGGATCCCACCACTAAGCACATCTTTCCCTCCCCCCTCTCTCTGCATTCCGCAGGGATTGCTCCCTACACAACGCCCTTGTCCATTCGTCCCCCCCATCCCTCCCCACTGATCTCCGTCCTGGCACTTATCTGTGTAAGCGGAACAAGTGCTACACATGCCCTTACACTTCCTCCCTTACCACCATTCAGGGCCCCAAACAGTCCCTCCAGGTGAGGCAACACTTCACCTGTGAGTCGACTGGGTGATATACTGCGTCCGGTGCTCCCGATGTGGCCTTTTATATATTGGCGAGACCCGACGCAGACTGGGAGACCGCTTTGCTGAACATCTACGCTCTGTCCGCCAGAGAAAGCAGGATCTCCCAGTGGCCACACATTTTAATTCCACATCCCATTCCCATTCTGACATGTCTATCCACGGCCTCCTCTACTGTAAAGATGAAGCCACACTCAGGTTGGAGGAACAACACCTTATATTCCGTCTGGGTAGCCTCCAACCTGATGGCATGAACATCGACTTCTCCAACTTCCGCTAGGCCCCACCTCCCCCTCGTACCCCATCTGTTACTTATTTTTATGCACACATTCTTTCTCTCACTCTCCTTTTTCTCCCTCTGTCCCTCTGAATATACCTCTTGCCCATCCTCTGGGTCCCCCCCCCTGTCTTTCTTCCCGGACCTCCTGTCCCATGATCCTCTCGTATCCCCTTTTGCCAATCACCTGTCCAGCTCTTGGCTCCATCCCTCCCCCTCCTGTCTTCTCCTATCATTTTGGATCTCCCCCTCCCCCTCCAACTTTCATATCCCTTACTCACTCTTCCTTCAGTTAGTCCTGACGAAGGGTCTCTGCCTGAAACGTCGACTGCACCTCTTCCTACAGATGCTGCCTGGCCTGCTGCGTTCACCAGCAACTTTGATGTGTGTGTTGCTTGAATTTCCAGCATCTGCAGAATTCCTGTTGTCTGCTGTAAATCGCATTGCTGGGTCTTCTTGATTTTACACTTAAGTTGCAATTGCCCTTGGATATTTCCATTTAATTCTCTGATCCCTTGCAGGTATCCAACTAAGTATCTTAGAACACAAACACGAGGAATTCTGCAGATGCTGGAAATTCAAGCAACACACATCAAAGTTGCTGGTGAACGCAGCAGGCCAGGCAGCATCTCTAGGAAGAGGTACAGTCGATGTTTCGGGCCGAGACCCTTCGGCAGGACTAACTGAAGGAAGAGCTAGTAAGAGATATGAAAGAGAGAGGGGGAGGGGGAGATCCAAAATGGTAGAAGTCAGGAGGGGGAGGAATGGAGCCAAGAGCTGGACAGGTGATTGGCAAAGGGGATATGAGAGGATCATGGGACAAGAGGCCCAGGGAGAAAGACAAGTGAGGGGGGGGGGAACCCAGAGGATAGGCAAGGGGTATAGTCAGAGGGACAGAGGGAGAAAAAGGAGAGCAAGAGAAAGAATGTGTGTATAAAAATAAATAATGGATGGGGTACAAGGGGGAGGTGAGGCATTAGCAGAAGTTAAAGAAGTCAATGTTCACGCCATCAGGTTGGAGGCTACCCAAACGGAATATAAGGTGTTGTTCCTCCAACCTGAGTGTGGCTTCATCTTTACAGTAGAGGAGGTCGTGGATAACTTTTGTCTCTTATTACAATGGTTGCTTGTTAGCTTGTAATTAGTCTGGCGCTTTATCAGCAAGGCAAAGATTTTTCATGCCCTGGAGTGTATTTAAAGGGGCAGTACTAACCTCTTGTTTGCTTGGTTGTCCTGATCCTTGCCGAGTGAAATTCTGGCTGAATTATTCTGAGTTATCCAAGACCTTGTAAATTCTATTGTTTTGCTTTGTTTCTTTTGTTAGTAAAATTCCTAGTTTTGTTTAACCCTTCTGAGTCTCTGTGTGATCCTGCGCTTGGGTCTGATAATGCAGCCTGACAACCACATCTGGACTTGACCTTACTGTTTATCTGCACTGCATTTTGTCAGTAATAGTGGTATTATAATCTGCATACTGTTATTGCTTTGCTCTTATACTACCTCAATGGTGAGCTGTGATGAACTGAACTGTATGTGGATGACATGCAAACCAAGTTTTCCACTGTCCCTTGGTACATACAGTATAACAAAAATAAACCAATTATCAATTACTATTTATTGCGTGCAGACTTCCTTTTTGCTGCTAAAGTCACATTCCTACTATGTGTTTTACAAGGCTTGGTTACTGGACTGGCACAGTTCAACTTGTCATGGCCAATGTACAATGGGTACTGGTTGAGATTTCCTCTTGTATATTGATTGAGCCTATAGATCTCCTGTGGTAGCATTTTGTTCAATTTGTCCAGCAGCATGAGTTACCCTAAAAATTGTTTGATTGCAAACACTGCACCACAACTCCTAGGGATTCAGCCCCTATTTTTGTTGCCTTGTCAATGTGATGAGGGGATTCTGTCTGATAAAAGCTCTGATCACAACGGATAGATATATGACTTATTTCTTGCATCCTATTCATTCACAAGAGGTATACCTGCCAGCTGATTTCTCATCTTATTGTAAAATAAGTTAAGGCTTGTCAACTCAGAGGAAGCTGAGAAAACTCAGACGCGCCTCCAACCTGACCATTGGTTATTAGATCTCTCAATGTTGCCGTGTAAGTTGATGGGGCGGTGACAAAGGCATATGGTGTGCTGGTCTTCATTATGTTGCAGTTAGACCGCACTTGGAGTATTGCGGTCAGTTTTGGTCACCTCATTACAGTTACGGTAAGGGAAGGATGTGGAAACTTTAGAGAGAGTGCAGAGGAGATTTCCAGGGATAGTGCCTGGATTAGAGAGTCCAGAAAACATAATTTTAAGATGATTGGAAATTTAAGGTTTGTCCATCGTCACTGATGAAGAGGTCGACACCATTAGTACTTTTTACGAGGTCGAGTTGCTAACTCGACACTCAACCCGGCATGGATGGAAAGCGTGCCCGGGAGTCTGGCACTGATGTCACTGCACCACCAGCTGGCTGATGGTGTCGAGACTAGCGCTTGATTTGGATTTAAGTGAGGGAGAGTTGCACAGCATCAGCCTCACTCTCTCTTCCCAATTCCCATCTGGATCCAGTGACAATACAGAGTCGAGATGGCTGGAGGTGGGACTAGGCGCAGTGGATGACCAGGACGTCTTCTGTGTCTTGTCCTGCTCTACACGTTCCACGACGCTTGCAGAGACCGCCTTCTTGACCGTTGGACCTTCCATTGGTCTGTCCGCTCAATCATGTGCTGGGATAGACAACTCCCTATCTCACCGAGGGTTTGAGACCCGTCGGCTACCCTCATCTGGTTTATCTGGCTTGCCGAAGCCGTTGCCAGGGGTGTGGCCGCTGTCGCATGCAAACAGCTACGAGGAGCCACAGGTGAGAGTTGAGTGCCAGGTGGGGACCAAAGGTGGACTAACCGCCTTGAAAAGGACGCGACATGTTCCCCCACCAGAGGTGCTACCCCTCCCTGACACCCCAAACACTCCAAATAGATATGGCAGGAATGGCAAAGGTAAGTTTTTTTTTACTCAGGGATCAGTAAGTGTGTAGAATGCTTTGCCTGGTGTGGTGGTAGAGAAAGATACATTAGGAACATTTACGAAACTCTTAGATAGGCACATGGATGATAAAAAACGTAGAAGAGGAAGGTTAGATTGATCTTAGAGTAGGGTAAAAGGCTGAAGGGCCTGCGATGTGTGGTAGTATTTTATGTTCTACATTCTAAGAAGTGGACACAGAACAGGAACCACAAACTGAGAAAGCAGCAGATACTCAGCAGGTCATGCAGCGGCTGCAGGGAGAGAAGCAGAGTCAAAATTTCAGGTTGTCAATCCTTCAGCAAAACCCAAAATCCCATGGGGCCCTTCACCCACACCAACCACCAACCATCCATCTGCATTAATCTCGTTTTCCTTCCTCCACGTTCCCATCAATTGTTCCGGATTCTATCACGCATCCAAGCCAGAGTGGGGCAATTTACAGCAGAAAATTAACCTCCCAGCCTGTATGTCTTTTGGATGTGGGAGGGAGACTAGACTACTCGGAAGAAACTCCTTGTCAGGGGGAATGAGAAGGTTCCATGTGGACCGCACTCGAGGACCGGGTCACTTGAGGTAGAGGCAATGTCTCGACCAGCTGCACTGGAGAGATAGCAGGTGTGTTTTATGGATCATAGTCACAGGATTCCACTACTATGGGCCAGTCTTTTGCTTCTAATCTCTGCCCTTTAGCTATGAGTGTGCAGGAAATTTACAGTACACTCTCTGCATGAGTGGGGCTTCATAAATACTTCAGATAAATAATACACAAAAGCTCCATTGTTTTGATTAAATTTTGTTCAATTGAATCAAATATTTAAATTAATGGAAATGTTACTTAGTGTTTGTATAAATCATTGGATTTGATTTAGATTTCTGAATATATACGTTAAATCTCCATTATCCACACTTGTGATTTTCTGCAATAGTTACGCGAATATGCATTTCATGAGATGCAGTTTAATTTCACAGATCATTATTTTTATCCTCTTTCCTCCACATCTCCTTCCAGAATATCCATTCTCTTGGAAACAAAGCCCTCAGAACACTTCTCCTTATTGTCCACCTCCATTCCTTCTCCCAACCCTCAGACATCCTCTCTTCCTTTGAACACCTCTCCTAGGTTCAGTCCACCTTACCAGCCTCATTCCAAAGCCCATCCCAGAGTTTCTCACTGGGAACTTTTGCTTCATTCCACCCCAGCCTCTGCAAGCTCTCAGCTCGGTTAACACCTAATCACCTTTCCATTCCTTCCCATCTTGCCCGCTGCATTGACCTTCTGCCCCCAGTACCTGCTTGTCCATTCAGCTCAATCAAGGATGATGCTCCCTCTCAACAGTGTCCCAACATCTCCAGTCCTCATCGAAGGAAAGGGTGAGTAGCTTTAAGTTCTCCAATGATCTCCCCGGGCATAGCACAGTCATGAAGAAGACACATTAGTGGCTTTCCTTCATTAGGAGTTTGAGATTTGGTACATCACCAAAGACTCATGCAAATTTCTACAGATGTACGGTGGAGAACACTTGGACTGGTTGCCTCACCGTATACTTCTGCGGCTCCAATACACAGGATTGAAAGAGGGTTGTAGACCCAGCCATCTCCATTAAGAACACAAACCTTCGCACCATCGAGGACATCTTCAAAAAGAGCGACATTGAGACAGCAGCTTCATTAGTAATGATCCACATCATCAGGGGCATGCCCTCTTCTTGCTGCTACCATTAGGAAGGAGGTACAGGAGCCTGAAAAACCATGCTCAATGTCTTAGGTACAGCTTCTTCCTCCCCTCTCCTCCACCAGATTTTTGAAGAGTCCGTGAACCCAGGATCACTACCTCATTATTCATTTTCTTGCACTTTTACTTGGTAATTTATAATAAATTGATGTCTTTGCAGGGTACTATTGCCATAAAACAGAACAATTGTGTCACTTAAGTCAGTGATAACGAATCTGATTCTGATTCTGACTCAGGTTTAATACTGACCTCAGGTGCTCTCTTTCCCCGTGGCTACATGGTTTTCTTCTGGATGTTCCAGATTCCTCCACATCTCAAAGCATTTGACTTGGTAGGTTAATTGGCTCCAGTAAGTTTAGATTAGTGTGTAGGTGAGTGGCAGAATATGGACAGGGGGATTTGGGTGTGTGAGTGGGGAGGGAGAGCTGGTGGAACCGTAGGGAGAATAAAACAGGACTTAATTTAAATGGCCTCCAACAGGGCAACAACTTTTTGTATGGTTTGGAGGCTTGCGTGCCTCATTGACCCAGACAGCAACGTCGGCCAGAGTCAGGGCCTTGTGCTTTAGCTCTT
The DNA here is from genome assembly GCF_030028105.1 of Mobula birostris. Taxonomy (NCBI): domain Eukaryota; kingdom Metazoa; phylum Chordata; class Chondrichthyes; order Myliobatiformes; family Myliobatidae; genus Mobula; species Mobula birostris. Next base: position 50,496,452 of record NC_092378.1, on the reverse strand, counting down.
GTTAAGGTCACCCATGCCAAGCAGGTCAAAGGGTATAAGACAGACTAAGAGTGGTCCACCGATGCTCTAGGTTTGAGGGTTCAGCTCAGGGCTAATAACCCTGACTGGTCAAAAAAAAAAGACATTGTTAAAGAAACAACAAAGAAGAATCCTTCTACATCTGTGTGTGATGGTATGGACAGACAGAGATGGAAGACCTTCATTGCTGCCCTAAACACCAACAGCGTAACGGGAAGTAAGTAAGGAAGGAAGTAGTGTAAATGAGTTCTTGATGGTCAGAATGTGATCATTGGGCTGAATGGCCTGTTTTCTTGCTGTATGCTTTCTCTATGATCATATTCCTGCTCTCACCTTGATTCCTTTTCTTCATCTTATTTACCAAGCCTGTGACGTAGAAAGAGGCCATTCAGCCCATTGTGTCTATGTTGTGTTCATCAACACTACCTGGCCCCTTTACTCTCATTGTCTAATAGTACTTCACTTCTCCAATGATCATACCTTGTTGTGTTGGAGGGGCTTGTGAGTTCCTGACATCACGGGGAGGTTCCAGACAAAGAGCAATCTTTAATCTCAATGGTGGAGCTGGCAGAAGATGATAACACATCACAAAGGCAATGAAGACTTCTGTGCATTTAATATTTCAGTAATATTTCAATAATATTGCAAATATATTGTTTGATTAAAGCATTTGTTGTTGTTTACATAATTCATTATGGGTTAAATGTATGAAGTTCATGAATGGCATATGACATTACATCACCACATCAGAAGTGTGCACCTCACTAAAGTAACAACAAAATACGCACGTGTTATCCCAGACTCCTTTGTATTTTCCTGCAATTAGTTTTATGGTTTCAGAGTTAAAAAAAATAACAGTAAGTTTTAAAATGAACCTGAGATAACTACCTAACTGTTGAAACACAGCATGTTTTATTTCCTCATAAAAAAAAGAGAGACGGTTGAGTTAAAAAAAACACAGCACATGTTTCTTTGCAAGGTGAGAAGGATGGTTGAGTTAAAAAAAAGCACAGTACATGCCTCTTTGCAAGGAGAGGACAGTTGAGTTAAAAAGAAAAGACAGTAACCAGGCACAGTTCATGAATTCATGAGCAGTGAATCCCGGCTGATATAATAATAAATTGAAAAGAAGCAGAAATGGGTGGCTACATCAAAAAAAATAGACTCAACGGGTAGGTGGGTGATGTTTACTGAATGGATTGAGTAGTATTTTGAAGCAAGTACAATAACCAATGAAAAGCAAATGTCAGTTTTGCTGAGTACAAGTGGTGGAAGAACATGCAGTTGCTTAAAGGTTTGACTACCCCAACCAACCAGACAACCAACCAGCCTCTGTACCTCCCTCTGCAATTGAATCCTCCTAACCAGAAGACCACAATCTGTGTGGATTGGTAATATTATATCTTCCTCACTAATGATCAGCACTGGCGCACCTCAGGGATGTGTGCTTAGCCCACTACTCTACCCTCTATATACATATAACTGTGTGGCTAGGCATAGCTCAAATACTATCTATAAATTTGCTGACGATACAGCCATTGTTGGTAGAATTTCAGGTGGTGATGAGAGGGCGTAGAGTAGTGAGATATGCCAACTAGTGGAATGGTGCCACAGCAACAACCTGGCAGTCAACGTCAGTAAGACAAAAGAGCTGATTGTGGACTTCAGGAAGGGTAAGACAAAGGAGCACATACCAATCCTCACAGAGGGATCAGAAGTGGAGAGAGTGAGCAGCTTCAAGTTCCTGGGTGTCAAGATCTCTGAGGATCTAACCTGGTCCCAATATATTGATGTAGTTATAAAGAAGAGAAGGCAGCAGCTATACTTTATTAGGAGTTTGAAGAGATTTGGCATGTCAACAAATACAGTCAAAAATTTCTATTGTCATACCATGGAGAGCATTCTGACAGGCTGCATCACTGTCTGGTATGGAGGGGCTACTGCACAGGACTGAAAGAAGGTGCAGAAGGTTGTAAATCTAGTCAGTTCCATCTTAGGCACTAGCCTACAAAGTACCCATAAAGTCTTCAGGGAGTGGTGTCTCAGAAAGGCAGCGTCCATTATTAAGGACATCCAGCACCCAGGGCATGACCTTTTCTCACTGTTACCACCAGGCAGGAGGTACAGAACCCTGAAGGCACATACTCAGCGATTCAGGAACAGCTTCTTCCCCTCTGCCATCCGATTCCTAAATGGACATTGAATCCTTGGACACTACCTCACTTTTTTTTAATATACAGTATTTCTGTTTTTGCATGTTTTTTAAAGTCTATTCAATATATGTAATTGATTTACTTGTTTATTTATTGTTATTATTTTATTCTATTTATTTTTTTTCTCTGCTAGATTATGTATTGCATTGAACTGTTGCTGCTAAATTAACAAATTTCACCTCACATGCACTATTACTTTTTAATGCACATTTTGTATTATTTTTCATACCTCAATGCTTCCATTTTGTATTTTAAAGTATATATTAAAAAAATGGTGTGAAGGTGGTGCTTAGGATGATGGCGCTTAATGGCAACTCCTTTGCATACATCTTTGGAAATAGCTCTATTTCTATCTTTAATATTTCTTTTTTTCCTTTTCAGGGTTCTTCTGAAGACCCTGACCCGGAGTTACACGCTGACTTCGATTCTTTGTTGAAACGAGACCCACTCTCGGGGTCTCATGACTGGCTGCCTTTCAATATGTCAAGGACGTGGCCTGGAAGACCAGCACACTTTCAGGCTGCCAGGTTTTTGTGGCTCTGGAGGCAGGCAGGCTCGAGGTTGTTGCCGCCGTCTGCTGCGTTCTGGGAGACAGATGACCATAAGTAGCGAGCTGGCTGCTGCCTTTGTGCCCAGTGACCAGAGTTCTTTGGGCACAGAGCTCGGAAAAAGTGACGCAACAGACTTTTAACACCATAAATCTGTGAGTTGTTTTGTTATGTCTCCTCTTTTGCTGTAAAACGGGGACCCCTCTTTTTCCCTTATTAGGGAGAGAGAAAGAGCCTGTGATATGTCGAATTACTGAGTCAACGAGTAGTCTTTGGGGTCCTGCAAGTCTGTGTCTTTATTGATGCTTTGCAGCATGCTTGAGTGCTCAGAGGGGAGTGCTGATTCTTTTTTGCTGGTCGGGGAGGGGAGATTGTTGCTTTGTTGCTGCTTATGCATAGGAGGGGGAGCTGGGGGGCTTTGGGGTTCTAATATTTACTTGTCATTCATTCTTTGGGGCATTCTGTTTTCGTGGATGTTTGCAAAGAAAAAGAATTTTAGGATGTATATTGTATACATTTCTATGACATTAAACGTACCTATTAATATTGGCCTATATACTTCTGACTGAGTAACCTTGCAACAATAATTTCCTTTGGGATAACTGAAGATGTATCTTATTTTATCTTATTTCAGCTTATGTGGCTCATTTGAAGACATTGTCTGAGCATTGTCAGGTCAGTGATGGGCTTACTGATGCACTGATCAATTAGTTTGTGGAATCTTACAAGAAATCATTCAAAATGGCCCCTAACTGAAGCACACCATAAAAGAGCAGTTGAAATAGCAGTATCAATGGAAACAGCAGCCAGTGATGTAATTGTGTTGCAGTCAGGAATGAAAGTGAGCGAAAAACAAAATTGCAAAGTCCTAGCCAAAAAAATCGTGTTACCGTTATGGCAGGGGCTCACATACAGCAGACCATACAGTAAAACTTGCAGAAAATGCAGCAAAGTAGGAGACCTGCAAAGAGCATGTCAGGCAGACAAAAATAGGGAAGAGAAGAAGATAAAAAGCCAAGTTGCAGTTTCAAGAAGAGCATTAATCTGCATGCAGTTGATGAAAAATCTAATCATGATGAGAGTGACACAGAACCATGAAGCCTTGGGATGTACATTGCGAAAACTGACAATGGACAAGCAATATGGCGTAAACCTGAAGGGAACAGCAAATTAATTGAATTGGAATTTGACATTGGCTCAGCTGTCACAGTCATTACACAAAATGAGTTTGAATGTCATTTCAAAGTCATGAAACTGAAACCTGCAGAAATCCATTTAAGAATTTATTCTGGAGAAAAGAAAACTCCTGTGAGAATGACATTCATAATTGTGAAATGCAACAGCCAATAAGCCATGTTGGGCTTGTATGTGGTAAAAACAGGAGGGTCAGCATTGTGGAGCCGTGTTTGGCTGAAGCAACTACAAGTTGATTGGAGATCCATCCACAATTTGCATGCCACATCTCCTGTCACAGAGTCTTCTGAAAGCGAATTAAGAAAGGTACTGGATGATGCCACAGTAGTGTTCAAGACTGGCACTGGAAAATTCAAACATATCAAGTGTAAAATAGTGTTAAATGAAAAGGCCACATCAAAGTTTTGCAAAGCTTGTCCACTTCCTTATACCAACCATGATAAAGTAGCCAGTGAGCTAGATCACATGGAAGTTGAGGGAATTCTTTTCAAGATTGAGTGGAGCCCATAGGCAACACCAATAGCCCCAGTAGCTAAGAATGGAGTGTCTGTGAGGATCTGTGGTGATTTTAGGACACCATCAACTCGGTACTGAAAGAAGATCAATATCCTTTGCCCAGGATAGTGGGTATCTTTGCAGACCTCTCTGAAGGGAAATACTTTAGTAAAGTGGACTTAACAGACGCCCACCTGCAGATGGGGAGAGAAGAAGAGTCTAAAGTGTTTCTCACCATTGTCACTCACAATGGTCTTTATCACTATAATAGGCGTATTTTAGAAGTAGCATCTGCACTTGCACTCTGGCAGAAAACTATGGAACAAAGCCGTCTAGGCATTCAGCGTTACCTGGATGACATCAGTAAGGAGAACAAGGAACATCTCTGAAACCTCAAGACAGCGTTAAAAAGATTAGAAGATAATGTGCTCAGATATAACACCACAAGTGTGAATTTTTTAAATCAAGCATCACTTACAGTGGTTACACCATTGACACACAAGATTTACATATGTTCCTGAGACAATTCAAGCAGTGGTGAATACCCCAAGGCCAAAGGATGTGTCAGAGTTGCAGTCCTTTCTAGGATTTATCAATTACTGTAACAGGTTCCTGCCAAACCTGCCTACTGTGTTCCACTCCTTGAACTCATTACTAGATCAGAAAGAAATGGCAATGGACAAAGCAGTGTGAGATGACTTTCCAAAAGACAAATAAAATGGTGAGAACAGACAATGCACTCACACGTTTTGATCCACATCATCCAGCGAAGTTTGCCCGTGATGCCTCACTGTATGGTACAGTTACATCAAGTTATGAGTGATGGGAGTGAACACCTCATAGCCTTTGCATCACGTTCCTTTACCTCTGCAGGGAAATATAATGCTCACATTTGCAGAGGGGCCTTGAGTCTGGTTTGGGTTGTAAAACATTTCAACCAGTACTTGTATGGGAGAGAGTTTACCCTTATTACTGATTATCAACTACAGTTGTCCATTTTCAGTTCACAGAGGGATGTTCCACTAACAGCAGCAGCAAAGTGCGGAGATCGGCTCTGTTTCTTGGAGGACACAATTACAAGATTGAATTCAATACATGGAAATGCTGATGGACTGTCCTGTTTACCCTTGGAAAAAGGAAATACCTGGAAAATTTATGGAAGAGGACACTGGTATTCTTAATGCAAATCAAAAGTCTCCCTATTACAGCAGAAAAGATCCAAACAGGAATCAGAAAAGACCCCACCCTGTGCAGGTCTACATGGAAACCCAAAGTGGCTGGAACGTGCAGCAAAAATTCCAGTTCCCCCATTCTTTCCGGTGTCTGGTTGAACTTGCCCTTGACGTATGTGGGGATTGAGAGCTGCTGTTCCATCCAAGCTAAGAGCTTAGGTGTGGGAGGAGGTATATGCTGGTCATTAGGTGTGGTCAAAATGAAGCTGTGTCTGGTGACCTGAGAGAGATCAGCAGATTGGGCAGCCGGCCACGCACTGATGCAGATGCCATCATGTCCAGAAGATGCCAAGAGCAACACCACTCCATCCTAGGGACTGGCCTGCATTGCCCGGGCAGAGGATTCATGTGGATTTTGCTGGACCCCTCATGGGCACAAGTTTCTTGGTAGCAGTGGATGCAGCTACAAAGTAGCAAGAGGTGCTCCAATAGCCTCATCACACCCTCACACACTGTTGATGGGCTGACAAGCCTCTTCTTAAGGACCGGTGTTCCAGAACACTTAGCCAATGACAATGAACCACAGATCTTTGTGGAACAGTTTCAATCATCCCTGAAAACAAATGGAAATATATATATTACATCCATATCGAAGCATGCCTTTTCTGTTTTATATTCTGTTTTCGACTAATTTTTTTTGTTTCTGCTTGTGTGAATTGTTTTGTGTGTTGGGGGGAGGGGGGTTGATATTTGAGGTTTTTCTTTGAATGGGTTGGCTCCCCGGTTCCTCCTTGTTTTGTGACTGTCTGTGGAAAGACGAATCTCAGGGTTGTATACTGCATACATACTTCGATAATAAATATACTTTGAACTTTGCACCATAGCACCCAGCCACAAATGGCTTGTTGGAAATGTCCATCCAGAGTCTAAACAATACAGTGCGAGCAATGTCAGCAGAACACCCTACACTGACACTGAATCAGAAATTCACCAATTTCATCCTTGTACATCGCAATACAGCACATTCCACAGCTAGCGACTCACCAGCTATGACATTCCTGTGTTGCCCCTTGCTCATGTTTGGATCCGCTCAAATCCAGTCTCAGAAGGAGTACGTAAGACAAATAGCTGAGACAAACCAGGGGCTCCTCGAACACGCAGTCCTGTTGATGGACCACAGAGTTGATCAAAAGTGTGTTTGTTGCTCTTCAGTCATTAAGTCGAGTCCAACTCTTTGCAGCGTCATGGACTCCTGCTCACCAAGGCTTTTTTAGAAACTGCCTCCCTGAGATCCCCCAAGGTTTGAGTAATATTATCTGTCCATCGAGGCCTCTGTTGTCCTCTTGTTCTTTTACCTTCTGTTTTACCTAACATGAAAGTCTTCTCCAAGGAGACTTGGCTTCTCATGATGTGGACAAAATATTTGAACTTTTGTCTCATAATCAAGCCTCGTAGTGAGCGGTCTGGCTGTGTTTCTGCAAGTATTGACTTGTTGGATCTTCCTGCTGTCCAACAAACTCTTAACACTTTCCTCCAGCATCCAAGTTTAAAACCTTCGATTCTTTTGCATTCAGCCTTACCAATAGTCCAGCTCTCACGGCCATACATCACAACTGGAATTACCATAGACTTGACTGTACGGATCTTCATAGACAATGTTATGACACTGTTCTTCAGTATTTCATCTAAATTTGCCATTGCTGCCCTCCCCAGAAGTAAGCGTTGTTTAATTTTGTGGTTGCCATCTGTAGAAATCTTTGAACCGAGGACGACAAAAGCCATCACTGCTTCCACTTCCTTTCCATTTATTACCACGGAGTTAATAGGGCTGGTCGACATAATCTTGGTTTTCTTAATATTGAGCAACAAGCCAGCTTTTGCACTTTCTTCTTTCACTTTGATTGGAAGCTTCCTCAGATCCTCCTCACTTTCTGCCATTAGAGCAGTATCATCTGCACATCTGAGGTTGTTCATATTTCAACCGGCAATTTTGATTCCAACATTTGAGTCCTCTAGACCAGCAGTTCTCATGGCGTGTTCAGCATCTAAATAAGTAGGGTGTACAAAAATGTGTACAAAAGATTAAGGACAAAATTGGACCGCTCTCCTGCACAGTGGAGATTGCATCTGATATTATCTGGAGAAGACATATCGATCAGTTGATGAGATCAGAGTCAACTGTTAAAGAAGAAAGGTGGCCAGAGCTGTCAGAATCACTTCCTGTAATCCCTGAGGTAGCTCCTAAAACCACCACAAAGGAGGCCCCAGAACCTGAAATTGTTTCACAGTCACGTCTCTCTTGCAAAACAGAGTGACCCCCTGCGTCAGGAAAGATGATATGTCTGGATGTATTCACACATTGAGATGCATTCTATATTGAGCTGGAGTTTATAGCTAAGCTGGGAGGAGAGTTGTGTATTTAATATTTCAGAAATATTTGAGTAATATTGCAAATGCAATGTTTGATTAAATATTCTTTGCTGCTTACATAATGCATCATGGTTTATATGTACAAAGTACATGAATGGCAATTGTCATTACGCCACCATATCATAAGTACATGTCTCATTAAAGTAAAAACTAAGTGTACACGAGTAATCCTCAGCTCCATTGTTTTTTCTTTCAATTAGTTTTATGTTTTGCAGTTACAGTACAAAACATTTATAAAGCTGGAGGAAGGCTGCATCAGTGAGGAGACCCAGTTCTCTTGCATTCTATACCACTAGACCTGATATGTCAAGAACTGTGTGGTGCATCAGCCTCCCCACATTAAACAAAGTCACACACAGGTGTTCTCCGTTAAAAGAAATCCACCCTACCATCCTGGATTAAGTCCCATGGTGCCCATACTCCCCTGAATATGTGGATCCCAGACTGGCTTCTACAAGTTCCTAAGGTCCCATTAAGATTGAACCCCTTACAAGAACATCGTACTCAACTCAGCTGATCACACTACCAACTAAGTCATACTTTAAAACTCTAAACTACTCTGCATTGCACTTCGCATTTCATTCTAATGCATTAAATTATCCTCTTCTTTTCACCTCTTTTTTCTCATTTTGCCTTAAAAAAACTCTGTCCATCCTCCCCTCACCTCAAGAAATTTCTCAGAAGACTTTGGGATACCAAGAGGATTAGATTAGATTATGAGGACACTCAGTCCTCGTTTATTGTCATTTAGAAATGCATGCATTAAAAAATGATACAATGTTCCTCCAGAAAGATATCACAGAAACACAGGACAAACCGAGACTAAACTGACAAAACTACATAATTATAACATATAGTTACAACAGTGCAAAGCAATACTGTAATTTGATAAAGAGCAGACCATGGCCACAGTAAAAAAAGTCTCAAGTCCCGATAGCCCCATCATCTCACGCAGACGGGAGTGCCGCAAACTTGCCGACGCATTGGAAGCACTCAACTGCAGCAGACTCTGAGTCCGTCCGAAAACTTTGAGCCTCTGACCAGCCCTCCAACACCAAGCACCGAGCACCATCTCTGCCGAGCGCTTTGACCCCACCCTGGCCACCAAGCAACAAGCAAAGCTGAGGATTCGGGGCCTTCCCCTCTGGAGATTCTGGATCACACAGTAGCAGTGGCAGCGAAACAGGCATTTCAGAAGTTTCACCAGATGTTCCTCCGTGCTCTCACATCTGTCTCCATCAAATCAGGATTGTGCACGGCACCCTACTTGATGGATAACAGATATCATTCACCGGAGTGGCTGCTGTGCGCTGCATCGCGCCACCATCTTCTCTTCCCTCTGCCACCACACAGTTCTTGACATATCAGGATCAGGGTCCAATGGTAAAGAATGCAAGAGGACTGGGTCTCCTCACTGATGCAGCCTTCCTCCAGCATTATAAATGTTTTGTACTGTAACTGCAAAACATAAAACTAATTGAAAGAAAAAACAATGGAGCTGAGGATTACTCGTGTACACTTAGTTTTTACTTTAATGAGACATGCACTTATCCGTCAGAGGAAAAGGGAAAGTGAATAAGGGGTTGGATCAGCTTTGATCTTATCGAGTAGCAGAGCAAACTGGAGAGGGAACATGATCAACGCTATCCATCCCTATGCTTTAATGTTCTTATGCCCTGAAGGCGTGGAAGTTGTTGTTTGTATTCAGGAGAACTGAACAACAGCATGCTCACACTATGTGATTTTTTCAACTTTATAACAAATATCTGACAAACTATAATCATAGATCCCTCATTGTATTTTTCCTGATTGCTTCTCTCCACGTCTGAAAATATTCTTCATCCATTTTAGATCCAGTGTGGTGACTACATACATAAGACTACTGAAATACATGCTGGTATTTATTTATTTGAGCATATTTTTTCCATCTCCATAATTTAACCTCTAAATTTATTTTTCATGTAATTCATTATTCCTTGTAATTGTTAAATGTTTTTTGTTGCATGTCACATCCTGATGAATACACCACAGGAAATTCCTAATACATGCAAGTATATAGAGCGAATAAAGCTGATTCTTGATCTGTTTTGCCCACAGTTTTACCTCACTTACCCTTTCTTTGAACTTTTATGTAAACTGCATTGTTTACATCTTCAGACTTGTCTTCTTTAAGTCACAACTTTAATCTGTGACGAGAATACACATAGATTAAGATGTTAGCTGTCCTGTGCTGGCACCAGTGGGATCAGCAGTTGGTCTGCCACCTGTCTTCAGGAGAAAGAGAGATAAGGAAAACAATGGAGCAGCATTTGGAGATGTTAATGAAGGGACGGGAGAGTTTAACGGAAGGAGAGCTGTCAAGATCAGCTCCCCCTTTGAACCCTGAACTGTTTGAAGTGATGGACAGGCGATACCCCAGCAGGGGGATAAAAAGGGACAGGTTCGCTAAGGCAGGACACACACGACACCCCGAGGTAACGAGACCCTGGAAGCGGTGTGTCTCCCACAAGTCGGTGGGAAGTTTTGGACGGCTGGTTGCGGGACCAAGCCATAGAAGCACAGGGTGGAAAGGCACGATCAGCGGGAACTTGGTGTGTGTCCGCCCTTGCCTGGGTGCCAGGTTCACCGCAGAGAAACGATCGTAGCTAGAAACGGAGGGGTCACGGTCGGTGACCTCAGATGACATCACAAAGGGCTCGCCCGAAAGCTGACTGCGAAGAATGTCGAAGGTCTGTGTGGAAGCCGTTTGAATATTCATTCGTTTTGCTCTCTCTCTCCTTCCCCCCACTGTCCATCTCCCATGGCAGCGATTACTGCGAACTGAACTGAACTAAATTGAACTGAACTTTGCGTCACTTTGAAACTGGTCATTTACCCCTAGACAACGATAGAGCTTGATTGATCCTGTTATCTTAATTCTGTGTACATGTGTGTTTATCATTGCTGAACTGTTGCATTTATTATCCTTTTGATTAGAGTACTGTGTTGCTTGTTTCTTTAATAAAACTTTCTTAGTTCTAGTAATCCAGACTCCAACTGAGTGATCCATTTCTGCTGGTTTGGCAACCCAGTTACAGGGTACGTAACAAATCTTTAGTGAACACAGTGAATAAATGTGGCCCTAGCCCCAAGAGACAGCATCAGTCATTTGTGTCAATTAGGGAACCTAGCTATTATTCCCTCTTCTCTAACTTCTACTGCTTATCTAAACCACTGAAGGGATCAATAAAAGGTTTTCAATTCTGTGAGCATCCAGTTTAAGAGACCATCTCTTCTGAATTACATTTTGGAAGTGCCCATAAATAACACCTGTAGACAATGGTCATCCATTATTATTGTCAATACTTTTTAAATATTCAGTGGATTTAGCAACATAAGTTGCTGGAAGCAATCAGTAGGTCAGGCAGCTTCTGTGGTGAGAGAGAATAGGTAACATTTTAGGTCCGGGCCACCTTGTCTACCTTTTTCGTGAAATGTTCCCAGTATTTTTCTTAAATTCAGATTTCCAGCATCTGCTGTTTTCTGATTTGAATTCTCTTGGATTATGTTAGGCGTGATCTAATTCATTCTGGTCCATCCCTATTTTTCAGCCTTAGTAATTTCCCAGCCAGAGATATTAGGCTTGGTCACCTTTCTTTCCCTGATTTCCATTAAACAGCGAAGAGACTGGTGAATTTTTCCAGTCTAAGTGAATGACTCCTGAGTTGAGAAAAGTTTGCAAGTTTGGAGTTTGGATTACTACAACTTATTTTAAAACCTGGGATGCAAGGCTCAGGAGCCTGGCAGCTCGACATTGGCCAGTAACACTTTCCGCATTGCTGTTACATTCTCTTCCATAAATCAGATTGGTTCCTGTCCACGTAGCCATACTAATTTCCTTAGAGCCTGCAATATGCTTCCTCTGTGATCACGTCACATTCATTTACTATCATTTGCAAAAGGCATCATTTACAGTTTTTAAGGGGTCATTTAACTTCTGATCAACACATTTTATTCACTATAACTGAAAATTGTCTTGTGCTGATGCTGTTATTTTATTGAAATTCCCTTTCAAAGCTCTTGTTTTCTTCCTTTTACTTTATTTTTGCATCTCCCCCGTCACCAGAGCCTATACTTACTTTCATATTGCAGACACATGAGAATGCAGCTGCTGGAATCTGGGGCAAAAATAAAACAAACTGCTGGAGGAGCTCAAAGGGTCAGGCAGCATCTGTGAAGGGAAATATATACCCAGTGGCCACTTTATTAGGTCCACCTGCTCGTCAATGCAAATATCTAATCAGCCAGTCATGTGGCAGCAATTCAATGCATAACTACATGCAGACGTGGTCAAGAGGTTCAGTTATTGTTCAGACCAATCATCAGAATGGGGAAGAAATGTGATCTAAGTGTCTTTGATCATGGAATACTGGTTGGTGCCAGATGGGGTGGTTTGAGTACCTCAGGAACTGCTCCTGAATTTTCATGCACAACAGTCTCTAGAGTTCACAGAGAAAGATGCAAAAAACAAAACAACGTCCAATGAGCGGCAATTCTGTGGGTGAAAATGCTTTGTTAATGAGAGAGGACAAAGTGGAGAATGGCCAAACTAATTCATTCTGACAGGAAGGTGGCAGCAACTCAACCTCACATTACAACAGCGTTTCTGATCGCACGACACGCTGAACCTTGGAGTGGATAGCTCCAACAACAGAAGAACATACTGAGTTCCACTCCTGTGTCTAATAAAGTGGCCACTGAGTGTACAAGTTGGCATTTTGGATTCAGACACTTCATCTGGACTGAATGAGAAGAATCAAAATTGATCTTTTATTGTCACAAGTACTGAGGTACAGTAAGATGATTTGGTCTGCATGCATTCTTACAGATCAATTCATTAGAGCATTGAGGTAGAACAAGGTAAATAAAAGCAGTGTACAGAATAAATTATTACAGAGAAAGTGCCATGGAGGTACACAATAAGGTGCAAGGATATAAAGAGGTAGATTGTGCAGTCAAAAGCTCATCTTATCACACCAGCAGAACGTTCAATAGCCTTATAACAGCAGGATCGAAGCTGTCCTTGAGCACAGTGGTAGATGCTTTCATTCGTTTTATCTGCTGTGGTAGAGAAGAGGCCAGGGTGGGTGGGGTCTCATTATGCAGGCTGCTTTACCAAGGCAGCAAGAAGTGTAATCGGAGTCCATGGAGGGGAAGCTGATTTATGTGATGTGCTGAGCTGTGTCCACAACTCTCTGCAGTGTCGTGCAGTCACGGAATAGTTGCCATACCAAGCCACGATGCCATGATGCCACAATGCATCCAGGTAGGATGTGAATATCCACGTCTGCATGTCCGCCTCTGGATCTAAGTCCATATCCGGATCTGCTGGAGGCTGGAGGCTGGAGGCTGAAGAATATGGACAGTATTGGTGTTCACAGGGCTGCTTTTACTGTAGCTGTTCCATTGCTTGTTGTATTCTCTGTTGCTTTGCTGAGCATCGTGGACATGCTATGTTGCCGCTGGAATGTGTGGCAACACTTGCAGGGCTGCCCCCAGCACACACTCGGTGGTGATGGTTGTTAACACAAATGACATATTTCAATGTAAATTCTGATGTTCACCTGATAAATAAACTTGAATGAACCTTAAAGCTTGATTGGAGGCTTTTGTTTCAGGAAAGGAAAGACCCCCCTCCACTTTCAAGTTGATATCTATTGGCTATCTCCATCAATTCTTTCAGTCCAGACGAAGGGTCTCAATACAAATATTGACAGAGCATTTCCCTGACTCACCAAGTTCCTTCAGCAGCTTGTTTCTTTTAATCCTAATTTAGTAATGTTTTGTTTTTATTTGCATTTATGTTCTAGCGTGGGCTGAGGGTGACACCACTCAATGAAGAAAACCCACTGACCATTGCTATTCTAAGAAACCAATAGCAGATTTCAACAGAATTCTTGTGGTGGTCAGGCAGAAAGCATTTGCCCCGAGAGATTAGGTCACTTTGTACATTAGGAGCAAATATTTGATCATCTCTGAGTTTCACTCACTAAACTACAATTGAACCATCTCCCAATGTGTGAAATAGTGTTGTTTGAGATCAAGCAGGTGTTGTGCTTTGTCTAATTTATCTGAAGGTGTCAGCTGCTAGTCAACCTGTGATGTCAACCAGCAGAGATCAATAGATTTACCTGCCTAATGTCAGGGTCTGACATCAAGGTAACAGAAATGCACTTGAAGTATAAGATGCAAATGATGCTTTAGAAAGAATTGTGAGAAAAATGTCATTATTTTTATGGATTGGAACTGATCTGGCATAAATCGAAACTCTGGGGGAAAAGAGATTGCTTCATACACATTTGAGGTTAATGCTTGTTACTTCAGCTATCTGCCAGCTTATTAGTTTTGGCTTTTCACTTGCTGACTGTTGTACTGAGTTTGAGAAGATATGACAAGCACCTTCGTTTCATTTCCAGGACAGCAGGTCAAAAGGAAGGGGAAAGGCTCATGTTTAATCAAAGGCAGTCGTTTCTAAATTGGGAACAGACTCTGAGCCTTGATATATTGGTGCATATTTTATGTTTCCTATGGAACACTTGTTCTCTTCTCACTTTAAGTTAGATGTGATAATTAATCAGCACATGCACTGCATCTGGCTTTGTAACGGGGGAGGCGTATGTTAACGTGAAGAAGCAGCATAGTGCGTACGAGACACTGATCCAGTATGTGTAGGGTGGGGTGGGGGGTGGTATGTGATCCAGTGTTGTGAGTGTATGTGTGTACTGTATATGATCCCATGAGTGTCAGGTGGATGGTGGAGTAAATGATGCTTTGTCTGTTTCATTGTGGATATATGATGCACTGTTTGGAGGTGTGTGTAAATGATCCAGTGTGTGCAAAATCAAGATTCAATTGTTTAAGCCACACACATCAAAGTTGCTGGTGAACGCAGCAGGCCAGGCAGCACATCTAGGAAGAGGTACAGTGGACATTTTGGGCCGAGACCCTTCGTCAAGACTAACTGAAAGAAGAGCTAGTAAGGGATTTGAAAGTGGGAGGGGGAGGGGGAGATCCGAAATGATAGGAGAAGACAGGAGGGGGAGGGATAGAGCCAAGAGCTGGACAGTTGATTGGCAAAAGGGATATGAGAGGATCATGGGACAGGAGGCCTGGGAAGAAAGAAAAGGGGGAGGGGGGAGAAAACCCAGAGGATGGGCAAGGGGTATAGTGAGAGGGACAGTGGGAGAAAAAGGAGAGAGAGAAAAAGAATGTGTGTATATAAATAAATAACGGATGGGGTACGAGGGGGAGGTGGGGCATTAGCAGAAGTTAGAGAAGTCAATGTTCATGCCATCAGGTTGGAGGCTACCCAAACGGAATATAAAGTGTTGTTCCTCCAACCTGAGTGTGGCTTCATCTTCACAGTAGAGGAGGCCGTGGATAGACATATCAGAATGGGAATGGGACGTGGAATTAAAATGTGTGGCCACTGGGAGATCCTGCTTTCTCTGGCGGACAGAGCGTAGGTGTTCAGCGAAATGACCTCCCAGTCTGCATCAGGTCTCGCCAATATATAGAAGGCCACATCGGGAGCACCGGACGCAGTATATCACCAGCCGACTCACAGGTGAAGTGTCGCCTCACCTGGAAGGGCTGTCTGGGGCCCTGAATGATGGTAAGGGAGGAAGTGTAAGGGCATGTGTAGCACTTGTTCCGCTTACAAGGATAAGTGCCAGGAGGGAGATCGGTGGGGAGGGATGGGGGGGACAAATGGACAAGGGAGTCGCGTAGGGAGCGATCCCTGTGGAATGCAGAGGGGGGGGGGAGGGAAAGATGTGTTTAGTGGTGGGATCCCGTTGGAGGTGGCGGAAGATACGGAGAATAATATGTTGGACCCGGAGGCTGGTGGAGTGGTAGGTGAGGACAAGGGGAACCCTATTCCTAGTGGTGTGGTGGGAGGATGGAGTGAGAGCAGACGTGCGTGAAATGGGGGAGATGCATTTGAGAGCAGAGTTGATGGTGGAGGAAGGGAAGCCCTTTCTTTAAAAAATGAGGACACCTCCCTCGTCCTGGAATGAAAAGCCTTATCCTGAGAGCAGATGCGGTGGAGAAGGAGGAATTGCGAGGAGGGGATGGCATTTTTGCAAGAGACAGGGTGAGAAGAGGAATAGTTCAGATAGCTGTGAGAGTCAGTAGGCTTATAGTAGACATCAGTAGATAAGCTGTCTCCAGCGACAGAGACAGAAAGACCTAGAAAGGGGAGGGAGGTGTCGGAAATGGACCAGGTAAACTTGAGGACAGGGTGAAAGTTGGAGGCAAAGTTAATGAAGTCAATGAGCTCAGCATAGATCTCCCCCTCCCCCTCCCACTTTCAAATCTCTTACTAGCTCTTCTTTCAGTTAGTCCTGACGAAGGGTCTCGGCCCGAAACGTCGACTATACCTCTTCCTAGAGATGCTGGCCTGTTGTGTTCACCAGCAACTTTGATGTGTGTGGCTTGAATTTCCAACATCTGCAGATTTCCTCGTGTTCAATTGTTTAATGTCCTTTCCACCACACTAGTGCAAAGGGAAACAAAATAATTGTTATTCTGGATCCAATGCAGCAGAAAAACACACCAAGATAAAGAAAGCAATAATAACATAAAACACAATAAATACAAATACGTAAGATAGCTTTTATGCATATTATTGATTACATGTACATTGAGTGATTTAAGGCCCAAGAGTATCTGTACATAAGGTGACGCTGATATGAAATGATAAAGAGGTGGTGGTTGGGGGTGTGGAGGGGTGGATTAGTGGCTGGAAGCGTTGATCAACCTCACTGCTTGGGGAAGTAACAGTTTTTGAGTCTGGCGTGGATGCTGTGTAGCCTCCTCCCTGATGGGAGTGGGACAAACAGTCCATGAGAGGGAGGATGGGATCCTTCCTGATTTTGCTGGCCATTTCCAGGCACATTTCTGAGCCTCCTCAGAAAGTAGAGGCACTGGTGAGTTTTCCTGATTGTGTAGAACATGCTCTAGGGCACTGAGAGGCTATGAGGGATGAGCTGATGTAAAGAGGTGTGTGAGTGCTGTGAGTTCTCCAGAAGTCAATAACTATTTCCATTGTCTTGATGGCATTGAGGAAAAGTTATCTGCCTGGCACCAGGTATTGATCTCTTCCATCTGTTCTCTTTAGGAATCCACAAAATGTGTGGGTGTATGAAGTAGTGGGTGGGTGCAGTTAAATGAGCCAGTGTTGGAGTGTGGGTATATAATTCAGTGTGTGAGTCTGAGTATATCGATGCATGAGTCTGGGTATATCAGTGTGTGAGTCTGGGTATGATAGTGTGTGATTCTGGGTATATCAATGTGTGAGTCTGGGTATGATAGTGTGTGAGTCTGGGGATATCAGTGTGTGAGTCTGAGTATGTCAGTGTGTGAGTCTGGGTATATCGATGCGTGAGTGTGGGTATATCAGTGTGTGAGTCTGGGTATGATAGTGTGTGAGTCTGGGGATATCAGTGTGTGAGTCTGGGTATGTCAGTGTGTGAGTCTGGGTATATCGATGCGTGAGTGTGGGTATATCAGTGTGTGAGTCTGGGTATGATAGTGTGTGAGTCTGGGTATATCAGTGTGTGAGTCTGGGTATGATAGTGTGTGAGTCTGGGTATATCAATGTGTGAGTCTGGGTATGATAGTGTGTGAGTCTGGGTATGTCAGTGTGTGAGTCTGGGTATATCAGTGTGTGATTCTGGGTATATCAATGTGTGAGTCTGGGTATGATAGTGTGTGAGTCTGGGGATATCAGTGTGTGAGTCTGAGTATGTCAGTGTGTGAGTCTGGGTATATCGATGCGTGAGTGTGGGTATATCAGTGTGTGAGTCTGGGTATGATAGTGTGTGAGTCTGGGGATATCAGTGTGTGAGTCTGGGTATGTCAGTGTGTGAGTCTGGGTATATCGATGCGTGAGTGTGGGTATATCAGTGTGTGAGTCTGGGTATGATAGTGTGTGAGTCTGGGTATATCAGTGTGTGAGTCTGGGTATGATAGTGTGTGAGTCTGGGTATATCAATGTGTGAGTCTGGGTATGATAGTGTGTGAGTCTGGGTATGTCAGTGTGTGAGTCTGGGTATATCAGTGTGTGAGTCTGGGTATGTCAGTGTGTGAGTCTGGGTATATCAGTGTGTGAGTCTGGGGATATCAGTGTGTGAGTCTGGGTATGTCAGTGTGTGAGTCTGGGTATATCAGTGAGTGAGTCTGGGTATATCAGTGTATGAGTCTGGATATATCAGTGTGTGAGCCTGGGTATGTCAGTGTTTGAGTCTGAGTATATCAGTGTGGATGGTATGTTACCTGCTAGCTGACTGGGTTCAGGACATCTCGGATTGAGTGCTCAGCGTTCTTAAGTGACAGGGTGAACAGCCAGAGGTAGGTACCAATGACATAGGTAGGAAAGGAGATAAGGTTCTGCAAAGGGAACACAGGAAATTAGGTGTTGAATAAAAGGGCAGAACCTCCAGGGTTGTGATCTCAGGATTGCTACTCATGCCATGTGCTAGTGGAGTCAGAAATAGGAAGATTATACAGTTTAACATATGGCTAAGGAGTTGGTGTAGGAGAGAGGGCATACGATTTTTGGATCATTGGACTCTCTTCCCAGGAAGGTGGGACCTGTACAGAAGAGACGGTTTGCACCAGAATGGGAAAAGGACTAATATCTTAGCTGGAAGGTTTGCTAGTGCTACACAGTAAAGTTTAAAGTGGAGTTGCAGGGGGTGGGAACCAGAGAGCCAGGTCAGCTAGTGGAGAGTTTGTGGAGACAGATGATGTCAAAGTCAAGTTCATTGTCGAGTTCACAAGTCCATGTGTGCACAGGTGCAATGCAAAACTTACTTGCAGCAGCATCTCAGGCACATAGTATCAGATAGGAACTATTGACAAGAAGAACATAAACATAAAGGGTGTACTTTTTTTACAAAAAAGAATACAATTGGAACAGAAAGTAGAAAGTCCATTTTAATGCAAAGTGATCAAAGTGATCATGGTGTTGTTAACTCTGCTGATTAGGGATCTGCAGGTTGTTTCAAGAACCGAATGCATAAAGGAAAGTAACTGCCCTTGAACCTGGTGGTGTGTGACTTCAGACTTCTGAAACTCCTGCCCGATGTTAGGTGCAAGATGATGGCACGGTCCTGTGGATGGTGGGGTCTTTGATGATGGATGTTGGCTTCTTGAAGGAGTGCCTCATGTAGATACTACAAATGGCGGAGAGGGATGTGCCCCTGATGTACTGGAGTGAATTAAATTCTCTCTGCGTCTTCTTACATTCTTGTTCATTTGAGTTGTCCTACCAGATCATTACACAATCTGTCAGGACACTTTCAAAAGTGCATCTGCAGAGATTTGTTAGAGTATTCAGTGACAAGCTGCACCTCCTCAACTTGATGAGACAGGAAAGAAGCTGTTGCCCTTTCTTTATGATTGCATGAATAGGCACTGGGCTCAGAACAGGTTATCTGATATGTAAATATAGTGGACGTTTTCCAAAACTAATTTCCCCCAATGTGTACTGGCATGTGTTTCGCTCTCCTTTCCCTTCCTGAAATGAGCAATCAGCTCTTTAGTTTTACTGACATTGAACATGAGGTTGTTGTGTGATAGATAATCACTTTCTGGTCAAAGGGTCTGATGTTTTGCTAAGCTTGCTTTCTCAGCACAGTAGCTGCCACTTGTAAGATCAAACAGATGTAAGGAAATTTCCAACTATATGGTTTATTTAACTTCTAATTGTAAACAGGAGCCAGTCTTCAGTTCTTAAAATGTAAATGGAAGCAGTAATCACCTTGAAGTTAAAAATACAACTTTGCAAACGAGCTCTGTATATAGGAGATATTTTGTCCGTAGAAAGCAGATGCTTGCTCATTGCTCCTGGTTTATTGTTGCTCAAGAGGTGCCCTATAAGACATTGGGTTATTTAATTTGGCTTGTTTCAAAACAGAGAAGCTGACTAAGTTGCTTAGTTCAAGGAAGCCAGTGTACTTCGGCAACTTAACAAGATGTTGAGGCCAAGGTCTTGAAGCTTATTGATTAGTTTTGAGGGGATGATGGCATTGAATGCAGAGCTGTAGTTGATAAAGAGCATCCTGACGTATGCATCTTTGCTGTCTATATGTTTAAGGGTTGAGTGAAGAGCCAGTGAGACAGCATCTGCTGTGTACCTGTTGCACTGGTAAACAAATTGAAGCCTACCATGTATTGTTCCTACCACACGCTTGTCCTTTTCCCTGATTAGTCCTTTACTGGAGACGTAATACTGGCATGGCCAACTCTTCAGGGTCTGGGGCAGGAGGCAAAGACCTCTCTTTTAGATGAACATAGATTTAAGAGGCATTGTTCAGACCACACAGAGTATTGTGTACAGTTTTGGGCCCCATATCTAAGAAAGGATGAGCTGGTATTGGAGAGGGGGTTCAGAGGAGGTTCATGAGAATTATTCTAGGATGAAATGGTTAACATATAAGGAGAATTTGATGGCTCTAGGCCTGTATTCTCTGGAGTTTAGAAGAATGGGGAGGTCATTGAAACCTATCAAATATTGAAAGGTCTAGAAACAGTGGGCATGGAGAAGATGTTCCAATATTGGGAAAATCTAGGATCCGAGGAAACAACCTCAGAATAGAAGAATGTCCTTTTTGAACAGTGAAAAGGAGGCATTTCTTTAGCTAGGAGGAGGTGAATCTGTGAAATTCATAACCATATTCGGCTGTGGAGGCTAAGTTATTGGGTATATTTAAAGTGGTGGTTGATAGGTTATTGATTAGTAAGGGCATCAAAGGTTAATGGGAGAACGCAGGAGAAAAGGATTGAGAGAGAAAATAAATCAACCATGATGGAATGGTGGAGCAGACTCAATGTGTCAAATGCCTAATTCTGCTCCTATATCTTATGATCTAAAATGATCAAATTGGCTAAGATTTTCCAAGGGTTATGTGACATTCCAGTGAAGCCTGGACTATGCTTCCAGGAGAATCAAGTTCACCCCAATCCTCAGCCCCTCCATGGGCGCTTTCCAAAAGGCTAAACATATTCTTGCTTCATCTGACACTGTATTCTGATTTGCTTACTTTGGATACATTGAGGAACAGTCTCTGCCCCAAGCACTGAAATATGGCACCACTGCTGGCTTCCCAGGAGATCAGGCAGCCAATAACTGAATTCATATGTCTCTGAGGACTCCGTCGACCCTGCCTATCCAGACCTCACTACAACAGGAGAAAATCCTGGGCTTTGCATGCATTTAGAAAGACAGGGACTGATCAAGGATAGTCTGTGTGGCTTTGTCCAGCATCACTACAGTGATTTAGTCACAGGGTCATACAGCATGGAAACAGGCCATCAGGATCAGTATGTCTGCGCTGACCAGGTGGGCGCCATCTGTACTAATTCTCATCTTACATAATGTGGACTATGGCCTAGGTGATTCAACTATCAGCCTCTTCCCTTGCTAATCCTGGCTATTCTCCTGGCCTCTTGGTACACAAGACTTCAATACTGCCATCAATCTCAATAAAAGTAACTACTTTCAAATCCAGAGTGCAACACAAACAAACCACTGGAGGAACTCAACAGGTCAGGCAGCATCTATGGGAGGAATAGAGTCAGCATTCTGGCCAAGAATTTTGGACAACACGTTGACTCTTTATTCCTCTCCATAGATGCTGCTTGACCTGCTGAGTTCTTCCAGCATTTTGTGTGTGTTGCTGTCTATCACTGCCCTTTCTCCACGTAATTTATGTATTCCTGCAGTCATAAGTGTGCTTTTAAGAGCCAACGCCCTCCTTTGATGGGTGGACACCAAGTGGAGAAGTTACATTCAATTGCATGTTCTGCTTTAGCACATAACTCTGTATCTAACTCAACAGTTCTCCGTTTCTAACATAGTTGCAATCAATTTAATGATTTTGGTCTGATTAAGTGTTAAAGCAATACACGGTACGTGTCCACTGCATTAAGTAAAGGAGAAATCCGATTTCATGGAAATATTGCTTTACTTATTTAAAATGCATTTCCATGATTCCTGATTGGGTAGCCACATGGAGTAGTTGCAGAGAATGGGTGCTCCGTCCTACTTTTTATCTCTACACTCCTTCTTCTCCCTTTTCTCATACCAAACTGTTGGACTTTTTGCTTGTCCCCCTGCCTGCGACTGTGCTCGCTTCACAATGACCTCAAAAATTACTAAATTCAGGAAAAAAAGTCGATTCGGCAGCTGGCTTGACAGTAGAGGCTATCTCCATGCTACTAGACCAACACTGTGAGGCGTTAGTGGCGAATTTACATCTTCTTTCAGCCTGCTGGAAACGGAACTTGACCAAATCCAATGCAAAGTGGAGGACCACGGCCAACGCCTACCCTCTCTCAAGCTTGCTAAAGACAACTGGAGCCAGAACATCAGTGAGCTGGAAAACATCTGCTCCAGCTTATGTGAAAACAGTATCAAGCTAATGGCTAAAGTCACTGACCTGGAGGGCCGGAGCAGACAGCAGAACCTACGCATCCTGGGCCTGCTGGAATCTATTGGAGGCGGGCGTCCTACTGAATTTTCTTCCAGTCTGCTTTGTGAGATCTTCGGGAAGGAGACACTTCCATCCTCACTGGAGATTGATAGAGCCCACCGTGCACTAGCAGCTAAACCAGTCCCAGGACAGAGATCGTGCCCGGTCATTCTTCGCCTGCACCGCTACCAGATTAAAGATCTCCTGGTTAGAGAGGCCCGACGGACAGGGAAGTTAGAATACTGCGGCCAGCAGATTTGGGTTGTGGAGGACTACTCTCCTGAAGTTTTGAGCCTGCGAACCGAGTACAGAGAAGTAATGATGGAGCTATACAACTGAGGACTCAGGCCTTCTCTACTATACCCTGCACGGCTCCGTATCACACTTCCCAACGGTGACAAGAAGTGGCTGTGCTGTGTAGATGAAGCACAGAAATGCATCAACAGCCTCCCCACTACACCGAATTCTTCATAAAATACTTTTCTCCCATACCCTCTGCTTGGATAGCAAGGACCGGTCTGACTTGGCCGGGTTTGGTACTGACTACCACAATAGGTGGAATAATATTCACCCAGACTGCTCTCTCTCTGAAGTATTTCCTTTTACCTCCAATTTAGTGAACTCCACAACCTTTTGTGGGAAGATCACTGGGTAAGGTCTGTTTATTTATTTTTTTTCAAATATCAGTCTACATTTCTGTTTTTTGGTTCATTTTTCAGAGCCATGGGGGAATTGTTTTATCTCTCACTAAGCACAATGTCAGTTTAGGAGCATTGAATCCTTAATGTTTCCTTTAAATAACAATAACGGAGTTGAAGATGACGCTGAGTGACAGGAAGTTGTACTGTAGGATGATTATGGTTCTTAAGAGCTTACTGCTGTGCTTTCTGGCAGCCGTCTTGTTGTGGGTTGGGGGAGCGGGGGGAGGGTACTCCAATGCCAGTACTGTTTTAAGAACCCTTAGAAGTCCTTGTTATACAGGATTTATTTCTGCCCTGTTTCTCTGTTTTACATTTTTGCCTCAGAGCTGATACCCGAAATCTTGACACCGCTTATGCCTATCAACCTGTATCTCTTTTAAAGGAGAATGGTTAGTCCGTTAAATTTTGTGAGCTGGAATGTCAAGGGGTCGAATCACCCTGTTAAAAGAAGGAAGGTGTTCTCACATCTCAAACAGTTTAATACAGCAATTGCATTTCTACAAGAAGCACACATTTGCAGTTCTGGTAATTCCTGTCTTATGTCACGATGGGTGGGGCAGCACTTCCAATTCACTTTTCAGGCTAAAGCCAGGGAAGTCTCAATTCTCATAAATCAAAGTGTTCCCTTTGAGCTCCAGATAAAAGCGGCCGTTTTGTCATTGTCTCGGGGAAATTATATAATACATTGGTAGTGTTGGCTAACATATATGCTCCTAACTCGGATGATGTGGACTTCTTTGAACGTTTTTTTCTGCGCTGCCTGATCTGAGTTCATACCCTCTCATACTAAGTGGAGGCTTCAACTGTTGGTTAGATCCAGTGCTGGATCGATCGTCTCCTATTTCCAGAATACTAAGCAAATCTGTCTCATTAATTCAGTCTTTCCTCTCCAACTATGGTATCTCTGATGTATGGCGCTTTCTCCACCCAAATAAGAGAGAATATTCTTTCTTCTCACACATCCATCACACCTTTTCTAGAATTGACTACTTTCTAATTGATAATCAGCTGATTCCATTGGTCTGTTCCTGTGTTTATCAGAGCATAATGATATCAGACCACACTCTGGTTGTCCTGTCTATATTCCTTCTTGGCCTTCCTCAAGTAAATAAGCACTGGCGTTTTAATTCTACCTTACTGTCAGATAATGATTTTGTAAAATTTATGGAGGATCAGATAATCTTTTTCCTTAATACCAATACGTCATCTGAAATCTCAAGCCTGGTTGTTTGGGACACTTTGAAAGCAGACCTCAGGGGTCAAATAATTTCCTACACTGCGAATATGAAAAGAAAGACTCATAAAGAACGACTAGATCTGACCAATCAAGTTAAAGAAATAGACCAACAATATGCTCAAATTAAAAATCTGGAGCTCTATAAAAAACGAGTGGAACTCCAAACTAAATTTGATCTTATTTCCACTCACCCAATTGGATGCCTACTTTTGGAGAGTAAGAGCCGGTTCTATATCCATGGTGACAAACCTGGTAAATTTTTAGCCAACCAATTAAGGGGCCTCAAATCCAAACAACACATCACAAAAATTCAAATGGAGAATGGAAGCTTCACCTCGAATCATTCTGAAAGTAACGACATATTCAAGAATTTTTACTCCCGACTTTACACTTCTGAATCCCCAAATGATAACTTTTCGGTTGAGAATTTTTTAAACAGCTTAAATATCCCCGTGCTCTCTCCTGATCTCAAAATGAGACTGAATGAGCCAATATCGTTAGAGGAAATATCCTCAGCCATCTTTTCTCAGCAGACTGGTAAATCTCCAGGACCCGATGGGTTCCCTGTAGAATTCTTTAAATCATTTTCATCACTGCTCTTACCTCAACTAATCTTGGTTCTATCTGATTCGTTTAAACGAGATAAACTGCCAGCATCATTTAATGAGGCATGCATCATTCTTCTAGTGAAGAGAGGCAAAGATCCAACAGAGTGCTCCTCATACAGGCCAATCTCTCTGTTAAATGTCGATGTCAAAATCTTAGCTAAAGTTCTGGCCCATAGGCTGGAGAACATCCTACCCTCAATTAGTTCTGAAGACCAAACCGGTTTTGTCAAAAATCACCTCCCCTTTTTTAACATACGCCATCTATTAAATATTTTATATTCTCCTTCAGTTGGGATCCCTGAATGTGTCATCTCCTTAGATGCAGAGAAAGTGTTCGACCATGTGGAATGGAATTACCTCTTTGCTGTTTTAGAAAAATTTGATTTTGGACCAAGTTTTATCATGTGGATTAAACTGTTATATTCGCGTCCCACCGCCTCTGTTTTGACCAACTCTCAGCAATTCCAACCTTTTAACCTCAAACGTGGAACCCGCCAAGGGTGCCCTTTAAACCCTTTACTTTTCGATCTGGCCATAGAGCCACTGATGATTGCATTCCACAGTTGTGCGTATCTGACGGGGATTTGGAGAGAGGGAGTTGAGCACAAAGTCTCCCTTTACGCTGACAATCTTTTACTTTTTATATCAAATCTGATCACCTCCTTACCCTCCATGTTCTCACTCTTTAACAAATTTAGCCAGCTTTCAGGATACAAACTTAATTTACACAAGAGTGAACTTTTTCCAATAAATGGAGAAGCATAATCATCAGAGTTTCATAACCTCCCTTTTAAGGTAGTGAATAACCAATTTGCTTACCTTGGCATCACAGTAACAAGGAAATATAAGCGTCTTTGTGGAGAAAATTTCATTAATTTGTTAAATCATACAAAACAGGGACCGAATTAATGTTGTTAAAATGAACATCCTTCCGAAATTCTTATACTTTTTTCAATCCATACCAACTTTCATTCCTAAAGCCTTCTTTGACTCGCTAGACTCAGTCATATTGTCCTACTTATGGAAGGGCAAGCATCCCTGACTGAATAGAGTCCATCTTCAAAAATCTAAAAGTGTTGGGGGCATGGTTCTGCCCAGTTTCTGCTAACACATGCTGTCTCATCTTTTGGTCTCATTTTTACAACCAATCTGACTGCCCAATATGGGTGGCAATGGAGCTGAACTCTATTTGGAATTTCTTCATCTCCGCACTTCTTGGATCCACACTCCCTTTTCTTATGCCTAAACCAATTGTTAATCTTGTTATCAGGCCCACCCTGAGAGTATGGACTCAGTTCAGAAAGCATTGTAGTCTCCATGGCTTCTCTCTTTCAAGTCCTATTCTATATAATCATCTCTTCCAGCCTTCTATACATCATCCAACAATTCAAGATTGGTAGAGAAAGGGCATCAGGCGCTTTAAAGTTCTTTTTATAGACAACTGCTTTGCATCATTTGAGCAACTGTCTGCAAAGTTTAACCGACCCAACACTCATTTCTTCAGATATTTGCAAATTAAATATTTTATCAGCCCTTTGATATCAAACTTCCCTGAGGCACCCGACACAAACGTCGTTGATATGTTTCTCTGCATGAATCCATTGCGCAAAGGTCTAATATCTACTATTTGTGACAAGCTAGCGGTCCTGAGGCGAGCACCCCTTGACAAAACTAAAACTGCCTGGGAGCAAGATTTAAATCTCTCACTGTCAGATGATGTATGGGATTCAATTCTTAAGTTAGTTAACTCAACCTTTTTATGTGCCCACCACTACCTATCACAGTTCAAGGTCGTACACAGGGCCCATATGTCTTATCTCGCATTTACCCAGATGTTAATCCCTGCTGCGACAAATGCAAAAAGGGTGAGGCTTCCCTTATTCACATGTACTGGACATGACCTAGCTTGGAAAAATATTGGAAAGATGTTTTCCAAACTCTATCCCAAATACTTAATTATATTTTGGAACCTAACCCTTTGATTGCTCTTTTCGGCACCTCTGGAGAGGGGGGATACACACCTAAGTCCGACCGAACGTTGCACACTGTCTTTTGCCTCTCTTTTGGCCAGGCGCGCAGACTTGGTCAGGTGGAGGGATGCTGTCCCACCCACCCACACTCAGAGGCTCAGGGACATCATGTCCAGTCTAAACCTTGAGAAGATCCATTATTCAATTCTCAACTCGGACGTAAAGTTCCAAAAGGTGTGGGGACCCTTTCTTGAGTATTTTCAGAATTCCCAGCCAAACTAAAGGCCCATCCTTTCTTCCTTTCCTCTGCACATAATTCCCTGACCTCCAGCATTTCCTGGTAAAATTCTATGGACTCAGACTTGTAAACATACAACACTCTATGCATTAGGAAAATACACCATCTCTATACTAAAGCAGCTCTGTGGGGACAAAGGTTCTGTTTAACCCTTTTTGCCGATGCAATGCTAGCTTGGAGATGGGGATTGGGAGGGGTGGGTCGGGGCAGGGAGGCAACCAAAGCATGACTGTACTATGGGTGCATCTCTTTCATAGATGTGAATTGTACATTTGATACATTTGTTATGCACTGCACAAAACTCCTTTATACTATACTTCCTTAATTTAAAAAAACAATAAAAATATTGTTGAGAAAAAAAAATGCAATTCCACAACTATTTACCATAAATAATTACAGCTGAGCCTTGAGTGAACAGAACAGAATAAAAACGTGCATTTATTGTAACATAAAGAGAAGGCAGTAGTGAAGTGTACAGAATTTTAATTGGCTTGGGGAAGAAACTGGACTTTAGTGAAAGAAACTTATTCCCAATCTGATTCCAACTCTGGAAGTCCGACAAAATATTAAAAAAGAGATTTTATTTTTATTGTGTATTAGGTCGAAGTAAAAATTGAATTGTGTGATATTTTGTGCTAAAAATTGAGTACAAATTAACATTTCGCGAATGTGTTAATAGTTATCAACGCACATTCATATGACACTTTCTGATACCTGTGGATTTTACAACAAAATACTTCTGAGGTGTAGTCAGACTAAGAAAAATAGCAACCCATTTGTGCATAGAACATACTCATCGATCACAACAGGATTATGATCAGAGGTTCTGTTTTCTTTGCTTTTTGGACACGTATTAGATTATTTATTTATTTTTTGGGACACACCATGGACCAGGCCCTTCTGGCCTTTTGAATCATGCCGCCCTGCTCAATTAAATCAAGGGACAATTTACAATGACCAATTAACCTACCAACCAGTATGTTTCTAGACAGTGGGAGGAAACCGGAGCACCCAGACAAACCCATGTGGTCACAGGAAGCACGTACGGACTTCTAACAGACTGCGGTAGGATTAACGAGGGAGAGAACAACGGAAGAACAAGGCTTTCAGCCCATGATGTTGATGCTGAACATGATGCCAATCCAAACTATCTGTCTGGGCACAGTTCCCAACCTGAAGTCTGTGGATCTCCTGCTTAATAGTATTGGTCCATGGCATAAAAAAGGTTAGGAACCCCTGCTCTATTCCCTGCCTGTTCATGGGCCTGTTCAAGGTGCCTCTTAAACTGTTTCCAACACATCTCCTGACAGTGCTTTCCAGGCAACTCCCACTCTTTATGTAAAAAAAGGTGACCCTTAAGCCTGTGTAAGACTTTCCCTGTCTCACCAAAACTATACTCTGTAGTATTTGATAGATCTTTTGAATGTGATGCCTTAGGATCATTTCTATTTGGCTGGGAATTGTGAACAGAGGCTTTCCTTATTTTCTGGTCCACATCATAGTCCTCAAGAATCTTGGAGACAGACTCAGAGGTACAGCTGGTAGAGCTGCTGCTTCATAGCTCCAGCATCCTGGGTTTAATACTGACCTCTGGTCCTGTCTGTGTGGTCCTCGTATGTTGTCCCAATGATTGTGCAGTGTCCCCTGGGTGCCTCCATTTCCTCCCAGATCACAAAGATATCCTGGCTATCAAGATAATTGGCTACTACGAGTTAACATGAGTGAGTGGGGAGAATTGGTGGGGATGTGCAGAAAGCAAACTGGGGTTAGTAACACAAGTGATTATGCACTTGCCTGAAATCTGGAGGAATACACACAAAATGCTAAAGCATCTCCGCAGGTCAGGTAGCACCTATGGAGGGGAATGAACAGCCAATGTTTCGGGCTGAGACCTTTCATCACAACCAGAAAGAAAGGGGCAAGAAGCCAGAATAGAAGGTATTGGAGGGGAAGGAGTACAAGCTGGCAGGTGATAGGTGAGGCCAGGTGAGGGGGGAAGGTAGATGAAATAAGAAACTGGGATGTGATAGGTGGAAGGGGTATAAGGCTGAAGAAAAGGGAATCTGATAGGGGAGGACAGTGAACAATGAGAGAAAGTGAAGAACGCAGGAAACCAAAGGGAGGTGAAGGGGCAGAAGGCCAGAATGGGGAAAGGGAAAAGAGAGAATAGGGAGACGGGGGAAACTAACCAGAAGTTAGGTGTGTAAATCTTGAGCAACGCATGCACAAAGTGCTGGAGCAACTCAGAAGTCCAGGCAGCACCTATGGAGGGGAATAAACAGTTGACGTTTTGGACCAAAACATTTCAACAGGACTGGAGAAGAAGGGGGAAGAAGCCAGAATAAGAAGGCGGAGAGAAAGGAAGGAGTACACCTGGAAGATGATAGATGAGATCAGCTGAGGAGGAAGGCGGGTGGGTGGCGAAGTACGGGGAACTGGGATTAGTGCAGATTTAGTGTAAGTGTGTGATGGTTGACACAGCCCTAGTGGGCTGATGGTTCTGCTTCCATGTTTGACCAAGTGAGTTACTTTAAGGGGACATCACTGGATGGCAATAGATCCTAATGTAAACTTTGCAGTACTTTTGCAAATTGTAGAAACAACTGACAGCCACTTTCAACCCTCCTCTGTTCTGTGGAAAGCAAAGTTTTAACAATGAGCAGCACGTTGAGCAGGTCTGAGCTAGAAGGCCTGTGTAACTTGCAATGTCAAGGGATTATTCAGTTTCCTCGATGGCTGAAAGGATAAAGTGAGCATCTGCTACTCCAGTAAAGGCCAGAGAGCCTTTGTGTCTCAGAGCTTGACAGCACTAGGCTACTGTATCTGTGACTCAGCGTGGATTACAGCCCATGTGGACTTGGCAGCCTGAGTGAGGAGAGAGTGTAATTAACCTTTCCACTCCTGCTCATGGGCCAGTGATTCCGGCTGGTGAGAGATGACATGGGTCGAGGAGAGTAATTGTGATCTGTGGTGCTGCCCGTGCTGAGCAAACCTACCAACACTGGTCAGAGAGAAAATTAACGTTCCCCAAAATACTGCTGACTTTACAGTCTGACTTCTTGGCATCTGGTCAGGTCCTTGTAACTGAAACAGTTCAGTTTCACCATGGAAACAGGCTTTTCGGCCCATCAAGCCTGTGCTGACCATCAGGATGACCCAAATCCTCCAATAATCCCATTTTATACTCTGCCTATACCATCAGCTCTCCCCAGGTTTTACAGCTCACCTACACACTCATGTAAATTTGCAAGAACCAATTAACCCTCTAACCTGTACATCTTGGTGATGTGGGAGGAAACAGGAGTTCCCCGGGACAAACGTGCATTTACGTGGGGACTACATTCAAACTCTACACAAAATAACCTATTGTCTGCAATAAAGGAGGTGCTTAGATGCTGATGGATTGGAGCGAATGACGAAAGGTGCCAGCGTTAATGGATGCTGTTGTCAAATCCAGTTGGACAAGTTTCCAATCTAATGGCATTTTCTGTCCAAAAGCAAAATCACTTTTTCAAAGATGCTGGTTGCTGAAATAGTAAGGAGGCTAGATGTGTATAGTTGGGACTGTCTGTGCATGGTGGACAGTCACATTAGTGTTATGGAAATGCTGTTCTATATTGGAACAACTTTGTACCGTGGTTTTTGTTGCTGTAGTACATAAAGCCTCGTTGTCAGCAACAGCTTTCCACCTTCATTCACCAGGACACATACTGAAAGTGTGTGTTGACCCAGTTCAGTGATCCATCATTTTACTGAACGATTGGTGTATGCTGTTCTCTCTCTCTCTCTCTCTCTCTCTCTCTCTCTCTCTCTCTCCCCCCTCTCTCCTCCCCCTCTCTCTCCTCCCCTCTCTCTCTCATTTTCCTCCCCCCTCACTCTCCCTTTCCTCCCCCTCTCTCTGTCTATCTCTCTACTCTCTATCTGTCTCTCTGTGTCTCTCTGTCTGACCCTGTCTCTCTGTCTTTCTATCTTCATCTCTCTCTCTCTCTCTCTCTCTCTCTCTCTCACTTTCCTCCCCCGCCCCCGCCGTGTTTCCTCTGTCTCCTTATCTGTCCCCCTCTCTCTCTCTTCCTTTTTCTCTTGAAATCTTCTGGGAACTGGGGAACTGGGTACTCACATTATTTTTTCCTTAATGTTTCCCTCTCAGGTGAGCGCTAAGTAATTTATTACTGTATTGCAATGGGGTCTCTGCATTTGATCTGCACTGAACTCTTCATAATTCACGCTTAGCCACCTGTGATTTTCTGGGCTGCTGGGAAGAGGAAGAATAGTCCCACTACATAGTGTTAGGAGGGAGAGGTCGGGGTGGGAGGGGGACAGTGATTGGCTGGATAACACAATGTTGTGAGGGCTAGAGGGAAAGGAGAGTGAGGATTAGAACAAAATACTAAATAAGTCTTCCATTTATACAGCAACTTGCACCAAATAAAGATTGCAAACTACTTCACTGTCACGAGACAGCCTAGTATAGGGCAGAGGCAAGGGATCATAAATATTGTAGATCATGACCAAGTATTTCAGTAATATTGTTTGGGAGACAAATCTTGGCCTTATCACCAGGAATTCGTCACCTTCTCACCATGGGATATTTCCCCTAAGTCTAAGGAGGCATTTGTGTAATTGGTGATTGGTTTTATTGTTGCCTCATGTACTGAAAACCGTTGCCTGTCATCCAGAGGGATCAGCTCAAAACATCAGTACGTTAAGGCAATGCAAATGGAAAAGCAATAATGGAATGCAGAATGTAGAGTTACAGTGGTGAAACCCCTTTCACCGGGCGTCTCTAGAGATGTGGCTCATTAGCTGCAAGCTAACAGCTACTGGACTCAGCTGTGAGCAAGCCAGCTTTCTCAGACTCCATATTTCTAGGGCCGGTATGACTTGGGTCCCGCCAAACCCGTGAGGTTGGGATGTCTCACCCACCCGAACCCCAATTTGTGTCAATGCTGTGTAACTTACTGCTCCCATGTAATCACTTTTCAGCATGAAATAACAGAGCACACAGTTATAAAGAAAGCATATTTAAGAACGTTAATTTAACCCAACTGTTATTAAAGAAAAGAGAAAAAACAAATTAAACGTAATTAAACAGTCAAGTGCGCACATAAGTTGGAGCTCATCATCGAGATGTCTTTAACCCACGCGCAGGACCCTCGCTCTGCGTGAAAGCATACACCACCTTCCAAAATCTATCTCAAACAAAGGGACTTTTCTACAGGAGTATTGGTCCTTTCTCCTTGAAGCCATTCATTTGCACAAAGCATCTTGAGCAACAGGGATCACATGCGTAACCATGTTCCCTTCTGTCTTCTCCTGGTTCCCACCAAAAAGACCTCAACCTACACCAATGTCCGTCACAAGAACTTCTCCACCCAGCATTCTCTAGAACCTTCTCCCAATTCCACCAGTCTGACTGACTGACACCACATTCCTAAATTGAACAACAAAGCCCCTTATCTTAGCTCAAACCCAAACAGGCTGAAAGCTCTTACAGATCTGCTAAAATGAAATACCTACAGCATTAGCAGTAAAAACCTTAACCAGGGCATTACAGTGGCATTTACAGAGAATGTGCAGTGCTGATAGACAATAAGGTATGAGGGCTATGATGAGATCAACAGCTCATCTTTCTCTTACAAAAGATCCATTCAACAGTCTGATAGCAGCGGGATAGAAGCTGTCCTTGAACCTGGTGGTATGCATTCTCAAGCTTTTGTATCTTCTGCCCAATAGAAGGGGGAGAGAAGACAGAATGTTCAGGGTGGAGAGGGTCTTTGATTGTACTGGTTGATTTCCTGAGGTAGCAGGAAGTGCAGAGATTGTCTTTGGAGTGGAGACTGGAATTTGTGATTGGCTTGACTTCGTTCATGACTCTTCTTGCATCCTTGGGCAGAGCAGTTGCCATATGCTTGACTACTCTGACAAAGATTATAATCTGCAAACTAGTAGATGGGGATACAGCAGGAGTAAAGAAGGGTCTTTAGGACACAGTCTTGCAGGGCATCAGTATTGAGGATAATCATCAGAGGTGTTGCTCTCTATTCTTACTAATTGTGGCATGTTGATCAGGAAGTCAAGTGTCCAAGTGCAAAGGAAGGTGCCAAATGCTAAGTTTAGGAAGGATCTTTGAGATGAACTTGTTTGGACTTACGCTATTGAAGGCAGAGCTATAGTCAACAAAGAGGAATCTGACATACACTCAGTGGCTACGTTACTAGGTATGTCATACCTAATAAAGTGGCCATTGGGTGTACATTCATGATCTCCTGCTGATGTAGCCCATCCACTTCAAGGTTCAATGTGTTATGCACCAGAGATGCTCTTCTGCACACCACTGTTGTAACGCGTGGCTATTTGAGTTACTGTCACCTTCCTGTCAGCTTGTTCCAGTCTGACCATACACCTCTGACCTCTCTCATTAACAAAGCATATTTGCCCACAGAACTGCCGCTCTCTGGATATTCTTTTGTTTTTTTTTGTACCATTCCCTATAAAATTTAGAACCTGTTGTCCCAGAAGATTAGCAGTTTTGAGATACTCAAATCACCACATCCATGGCAACAATCATTCCATGATCAAAGTCACTTAGATCACATTTCTTCCCCATTCTGATGTTCGGTCTGAACCACAACTGAACTGCTTGACCATGTCTGCATGCTTTTGTGCACTAAGTTGCTACTACATGATTGGCTGATTAGATATTTGCATTAATGGCCAGTTGTACAGGTGCACTTAAAGTGACCACAGAGTGTAGAAGCTTTTTGTTATCCAGATGTTCCAGAGATGAACGTAGGGCTAGGAAGACAGCCTTCACTGTTGACTTGTTTCAGCAGTAGGCACATTGCATTGAGTTGAGGTTGTCTGGGAGATGGGAGTTAATGTTGGCCGTGACCAGCCTCCTGAAGCCCTTCATGACAGTGGATGTCAAAGCCACTGAATGGGATCTCCTGGTTAGTCCATTATTTGCATTTGGAGAGCACCTGGAGTGACTTCTTTGGTATGCACAGCAGGAGACAGGTACATGGCTGAAGAAGAAGGAACCTGATAGGAGAGACAATGGACCATGGAAGAAAGTAAAGAAGATGGGGAATCGGAGGGAAGTGATGGATAGGGGAGGAGAAGGTCTGAGTAGGTTACCAGATTTGTGAATAGGAAAAGAGAGAAGGGGGAGGGGAGTAATTTTTCAGCTCTGTACCCCTTCTACCTATCACCTCCCAGGTTCTTACTTCAATCTTCCGTCCGTGGACTCACTTTACACCGCATGCTGTCGGAGCAGTGCTGTCAGGATAATCAAGGAAACGATCCACCCATCCAACACACTTTCCGTCCCTCTTCCCTCCGGGAGAAGGCTCAGGAGCTTGAAGACTCATATGGCCAGATTTGGGAACAGCTTCTTCCCAACTGTGATAAGACTGCTGAACGGATCCTGACCCGGATCTGGGCCGTACCCTCCAAATATCCGGACCTGCCTCTCGGTTTTTTTTTTGCACTACCTTACTTTCCATTTTTCTATTTTCTATTTATGACTTATAATTTAAAAATTTAATATTTACTAATTTTTACTATTTTAAATATTTTTAATATTTAATATTTGTAATCCAGGGAGCGGGAAGCGCAGAATCAACCATTGCTGTGATGATTGTACATTCTAGTATGAATTGTTTGGCAACAATAAAGTATAAAGTATAAAATATAAAGTATTCCCCCTCCCCCAAGCAGACAACTTCCCCCTCATCTGGTCTTCCCTATCACTTGCCTCTCTTCCCTCGCCTTATGTTGTCTTCTCCTGCTTCCCTTCCGGGCCTGATAAAGGGTCTCAGTCTGAAATGTCAGCTGATTATTCCCCTCCATGGATGCTGCCTGACCTGCTGTATTCCTGCAGCATTTTGTGTGTGCATTGCTCTATTCCCGGCACCTTGTGTTTCCATGCAAACAAGTTTTTCTTTTTATGCAAAAAACTCACCATCCTCCTGGTAACATTTTGTCATACTTTGGTTACCTCCTTCACTGTTCCCTTTTTATTGTCTTGTTCTGCAATTGGAAGCTAATTTAAATAGCCTCTGACTGATTGACTCTGAACTTGAACAGCATTCTTAAAGCTCACTGATATGAAATGGAGCAGAGCAAGTGAATGCTTGGGCTCTCCAGGGATCATTATCCCAGCTTTCTGTTCATATGTTCAGTCTGCTCAGACTTCAATAAACTTGGTTTAAATATAACTATATCTATACGCAGAAAAGTATAGGAAACCTCTTTTGCCAAGCAAAGTGGACTCGACAAAGACCTCGCCACGAACAAAATCAATAACCTCTTTGTTTGCCGTACTCCTTCTTAATAAAATAACAGTGCATTTAATGACGTACCTAACAACTTTGTAATGAAATGTCAGGGTGTATCAGAAAAGCTGAAATGTTTCCCAGGCTCTTGACCCTGTGGGGTTTCTCTGGAGAATTACCTGCCTCTGCTTTTTGCATCACTGATTCATCCCTCACTCCTCCGAGACGAAGCTTCGGGGAAATTATCCACTTTCTTTCCCATGTTGAGAAAATGCAAAGGATTCACTAATGATCTGCTTCATTCACATGAGTTGATTGTCGAGTATTTCCCATTTACATCACTCATTTCCAGAGAGTGATTTGTATACAAACAATCCAGCTTACTAATGGATCCCACAGTCACTGACTCACAAGTCCAGACAGATAGAAGTATTTCCACTGCTCCAACATGATTGGAAAACAAATAAAATTAGAACAACATAATGCAGGAAAAGGATTGTCAGGAGTAATGTGAGCAGACACCAGGTGACCAGAGTAGCCTGCTAATGCACTGAAAAATTTTCATGTAACTCTGCAAAACGTCATTCAAGAAAAAACATGGATGGACCTGTTCTTCTTGAAGTCAGATTTGTTTTAAAATTTGTTTATAATATAGCAAGATAGAGTGAAAAAATTAACTTTTAAAACTAATCATTCAGATTATTTCAAATCATAATAACAGTGAGGAAGTAGAAAAGGAAAAACAGTAACAGAACTGTTCAGTGCACGTAGACGAGGTGTATGGGCATTGATGAGGTAGATTGTGAGGTCAAGAATTCATCTTTATCTTAAAGATAGTCAATAATGGGATATTCAGAAGCTGTTCTTCAGCCTGTTGATGTGTATTTCATACTTTTGTATCTTCTGCTCCATGAGAGGGTGGGGAAGAGAGACTATCCAGAGCAAGTGAGGTCTTTGATTATACTAGCTAATTTCCTGAGAAATGTAGTTAGAGTCCGTGGAGGAGAAGCTAGTTTGGATGGACAACTCACTGAAATTTCCTGTGGTTTTGGACAGAGCAGTTGCCATACTAGGCTGCGATGTAGATAGGATGCTTTCTGTGATGCATCAGTATAAAAATTGGCGAGGGTCAATGGGAGCACGCTGAATTTCCTTAGTCTTATGAGGAAATAGAGACACTGTTGTGCATTTTTGGCTACAGTGTCTAAGACAAGCCGCCACATAGAATTCTGAAGCTGTCAAACATCTCCACCTCAACACTATTGATACATAAAAGGACATGCACTCTGTCTTGCTTCCTGAGGTGAATAACCAGCTCTTTTACTTTGCTAACATCGAGGAAACAGTTGCTGTCATGTCACTAGGCTCTCTGTCCCCTCTCTGTAATCTGACTCATTGCCTAGATGAGATTCGCCCCGCTATGGTGGTGGTATCGTTGAACTCGTAGCTGGAGTTAGAGGACAATCGGGTCATATGTTTGTCGGTGTCTAGGACATAGAGTAGGGACTGAGGGCAAGAGCCTGTTGATGCTTGTTATGTTCTCCTGTTCCACTTAGAGGCTAATAATTAGGGGTGAATAATAATCAAAATAATTGCAGATGCTGGTGGCTGAAATAAAAGCAGAAAGTACTGGAAACACTGAGCAGGTGATGCAGCATCTGTGGAAAGCCATTACTGTCTGGTTTGGTGCGACACCCTCTCATATAGTCATAGTCATATTCATAGTCATACTTTATTGATCCCGGGGGAAATTGGTTTTCATTACATTTGCACTATAAATAATTAAATAATAATAGAACCATAAATAGTTAAATAGTAATATGTAAATTATGCCAGGAAATAAGTCCAGGACCAGCCTATTGGCTCAGGGTGTCTGACCCTCCAAGGGAGGAGTTGTAAAGTTTGATGGCCACAGGCAGGAATGACTTCCTATGATGCTCAGTGTTGCATCTCGGTGGAATGAGTCTCTGGCTGAATGTACTCCTGTGCCCAACCAGTCCATTATGTAGTGGATGGAACACATTGTCCAAGATGGCATGCAGCTTGGACAGCATCCTCTTTTCAGACACCATCGTGAGAGAGTCCAGTTCCATCCCCACAATATCACTGGCCTTACGAATGAGTTTGTTGATCCTGTTGGTGTCTGCTACCCTCAGCCTGCTGCCCCAGCACACAACAGCAAACATGATAGCCCTGGCCACCACAGACTTGTAGAACATCTTCAGCATCGTCCGGCAGATGTTAAAGGACCTCAGTCTCCTCAGGAAATAGAGACGGCTCTGACCCTTCTTGTAGGTAGCTACAAGTGTTCTTTGACCAGTCCAGTTTATTGTCAATTCGTATCCCCAGGTATTTGTAATCCCCCACCATGTCCACACTGACTCCCTGGATGGAAACAGGGGTCACCGGTACCTTAGCTCTCCTCAGGTCTACCACCAGCTCCTTAGTCTTTTTCACATTAAGCTGCAGATAATTCTGCTCACACCATGTGACAAAGTTTCCTACCATGGCCCTGTACTCAGCCTCATCTCCCTTGCTGCTGCATCCAACTATGGCAGAGTCATCAGAAAACCTCTGAAGATGACAAGACTCTGTGCAGTAGTTGAAGTCCGAGGTGTAAATGGTGAAGAGAAAGGGAGACAAGACAGTCCCCTGTGGAGCCCCAGTGCTGCTGATCACTCTGTCGGACACACAATGTTGCAAGAACACGTATTGTGGTCGGCCAGTCAGGTAATCAAGAATCCATGATACCAGGGAAGCATCCATCTGCATCGCTGTCAGCTTCTCCCCCAGCAGAGCAGGGCAGATGGTATTGAACACACTGGAGAAGTCAAAAAACATGACCCTCACAGTGCTCGCTGGCTTGTCCGGGTGGGCGTAGACACGGTTCAGCAGGTAGACGATGGCATCCTCAACTCCTAGTTGGGGCTAGTAGGCGACCTGGAGGGGATCTAAGTGTGGCCTGACCATAGGCCGGAGCAGCTCCAGAACAAGTCTCTCCAGGGTCTGCATGATGTGGGAGGTCAACGCCACCGGTCTGTAGTCATTGAGGCCGCTGGGGCGCGGCATCTTCGTCACAAGGACGAGGCAGGACGTCTTCCACAGTACAGGAACCCTCCAGAGCCTCAGGCTCAGTTGAAGACATGGCTAAGTACTCCACATAGATGAGGGGCACAGGCTTTGAGCACCTTGGTACTGACACCATCCGGTCCTGCAGCCTTGCTTGGGTTGAGACGTTTCAGCTGTCTTCTCACCTGTTCAGCTGTGAAGCCCACCGTGGTGGTTTCATGTGGGGAAGGGGTATAGTCATGAGAGCAGGGTCGGGACTGTGAGGAGGGGTAGGAGGGAAGAGTGGAATATGTGTTGGTTGGGGACTGACAACAGGTGACTCATGTGGGGGATGGGCAGGGGCCACAATGTCAAATCTGTTAAAGAACAG
Source organism: Mobula birostris (assembly GCF_030028105.1). NCBI lineage: Eukaryota > Metazoa > Chordata > Chondrichthyes > Myliobatiformes > Myliobatidae > Mobula > Mobula birostris. Next base: position 50,457,334 of record NC_092378.1, on the reverse strand, counting down.
GTTAAGTTCATTGGCCCTGTCCACACTGCCTTCAGCTCCTCTGTTGCTAGTTTGCCAGAACCCAGTGATGGTCCTCATCCCCCTCCAGACCTCTCTCATGTTGTTCTGCTGGAGTTTCCACTCAAGCTTCCTCCTGTACCTGTCTTTAGCCTCCCTGATCCTGGCTTTCAGGTCCCTCTGTATTGCCCTCAGCTTCTCCCTATTTCCATCTCTAAACACCCTCTTTTTAGCGGTCAGGATGTCCTTAACATACAAAAACGACAGCCGACTGTCAGGTCAGCTGAAAGGGCCATTGGCTGCAGTCTACCATCACTTCAGGACCTGCATGTGCCCAGGACAAAGAGGTGGGCAGGAAAAGTCATTGCAGACTTGTGCCTATCTAGCAAACTGCCTTTTCCAAAAGCTTCCTTCTGGAAACCGCTATAGGGCATTAACGCAAATACTTCACACCATCTTAAATTTTCCTCCCCAGCCAATTAATCTGATCAGCTTCTTCAGCTGGCCACCCCCCACAACCTCTACCTATTACCTTAGTCACTGCACTGCACTGATAACAACATAAACCACTTTATATATGTTATTTTTTACATTGTAAATGCATGCTGGTATTTATGTATTTATGCACATTTTATTCCCTGTCCATACTTTACCTTCTAACATTTTTATACATAATTCTTTTCCGTGGTAATTGTTAAATGTTGCTTTCTGTTGCAAGTCACAGCCTGACCAATGCACCACAGCAAATTCCTAATACATGTAAATGTACAGTATTTGGTGAATAAAGTTGATCCCAGTTCCAGGGAATGAAAGCCCAGTTTTTTTTTATCATTTAAACCTGAAAGACAGGGATCATTCTCTGAAATCCAGCCTGATCTCCACAGCAACAGTTAATCCCCTTTTGGTATAGTGGTCAGACAATCTTGCTCTGCGGCAGGTTACTGCAATGTCAGTCTTCTGCTCCAGGACCAGGTGGGAAGCTCACCACCTCTTGCCACTGGAGTAATCTGCACACATCCCATCCTTCACTTGGCTCTCTTAAAATGCTCGCTCCTTCATTCACCCTGGTTGTGAAAGTGCCTGGCATTCCATTTGAACTGTCTGTCAAATCAAGAGCTCTCATCAACCTAACTCAGCGGTAAAGTACAGTTTGTTTTAAGAAAACAAACTAGCTTCAACACAGGAACACAAGCCTTTTGTTTAATTTAGATGATGTCAAATTTGTTTTCTTCCAAAACACCAGTTTCTTTCCGAAACAGGGGCAGTACAAGGTGCTAAGGACATTTGCTGTAATAGGGGCTGACTCCTTTATAACCATCTACAATAATTATGGATGCGCCTGCTCACACATTTCACTCTTAGAGATAAGTCTGTGTGCCTCTGCAGGAAAAAGTCAGATCTACAGTACATCCTGCATGTGCCACATACTAGAAGCACAGTGGGTGCCTCACTTTTTGGGGCACACAAGGAGATGGAGTGTCAGGCAAAAGAAATGAAGGGTAAGAAAAATAGATGTCAGTTCCAGGAATACAGTACATCTCAACATTAGGAAACAATGTTGTCACAAGAGGCTGCGGAGGCTGGAAAAAGACAAACTGCCGGAGGAACTCAATGTGTCAGGCAGCATCTGTGGAGGGAATTGTACAGTCAATGTTTTGGACCAGGATCCTTCATCTAGAAGATAGCAGCAATGTTGTCTATGCATTTCCCTTCACTGAGACTCCCTGACCCATTGAATTCCTCCAGCAACTTGTTCTTTGCTGAGGAGTTTTTGAAGTGTGTTGGTCAAAATGTGACATTCAACAAAAATAACATTAAACAATTATAAATAATAACGTATTATATAAAAATAAAGTTAGTGGTTAAAGAGTGGATATGGAATAAAATGTGCATAAATATCAGCAAGTATTTATAATGTAACCAGCATTATAAAATATGGCTTAAAGTGTTTATAGTACATTGCAGTAATGGGGGTAATATATAGAGGGAGGTGGTGGTGGGGGGGGAAGAGAATCATTAACCTGAATTGTTGATCAGATTAAATGCCTGGGGGGAAGACATTTTTAAGATGATGTGAAGTTTCTATTTTATATCCCTATAGTGCTGTGTAGAAGGGAGCATTTGAAAAACTAGTTTGCTGCGTGGAAATGATTTTTCTTGCCAACTTCTTTTACTAGACACATACAAGTCCTGCAGTGATGGTAGACTGCAGCCAATGACCTTTTCTGCTGGCCTGACAGTTTGTTGTAGTTTTTAAGAGAGGATGCTATAAGGTTAAGACAAAAGTGAATTCTTTAAATCATAAGGGGAACTGACATGGAGTTATAACTTTGCAAGACAATTGATACTCAGTCAATCGTTAATTTTAAACCTGAGATTGGTGGATTTTTTTTTATAGCCAAGGTGTTATGGACTAAAGGTGATATTGGAAATGGCAGTGGGGGGGTGGTGGAGTTCACCATCTGTTGAAGAATAGTTCTGAAGGGTTATATGGCTTCTTCCTACTGTTGTGTTGCCGTACCAGATGCAGCCCTTGCAGAAAGAGATGCCAAAACGGACAATGAATCACATGGTCATTACAGTTAAACTTGATGTTCAGGTTGGAATACATTTGAACCAATCAAATCATGTTGAATTTGTTGTCACATGCACATGTACGGAGAGGTACTGGTTCAATGAAAAACCTGCTTGTGGCAGTATCGCAGGCAGGTAGGTTCAGACACCACACTTAACAAATCATACGAGACAGTGAAGAAAATATACAGTGCAAAATAAGACATCAGTTCAAAAAAATGACACAAATAATGGCACATGGTGTTCAGGTGCTGAGCTATTGTGCAAGTCAGTTACCTAATGGTTGTGCAAAAGTAGTTGTTACTGAACCTGGTGGAGTGAGACTTCACCTTCTGTCTCTCCTGCCTGATGGTAGCAGCACAACCGGATGATGGTAGGGGTCCTTGATAATTGATGCCAACAATTTTGAGGAACCTCATGTAGCATTCAGTGGTGGGGAGGGCTGAGCTCTTGATGGTTATATTACATGTGATCTGGTTTAAGAACGAGAACAGTCAGTGTACCATTACATGTTACAAAGTGCGCAGAATGCAACTGCTGGAAAGCTGAAGCATTCTGTCAACATTTCCCTTTAAGAAGCTGAATGTATTTAAATTTTGACAGCAGCATAACAAGACCAGAAGATTTGCATTGAAGTTTAAAGGAGATGTGCAGGCAAGACTTTTTTTTACACTGAGAGTGGTAAGTATCTGGAGCAGGATGCCAAGGCCAGTAGTGGGAGCAGGTACAACAGAGGCACTTATGAAGTTTTGGATTGTCACACGATTAAGCAGGGAATGGAGGGATATAGATCATGCGCAGGCAGAAGAGATTAGCTTGGTTTGGCATCATGGTTGACGCAGATATTATGGGCTGAAGGGCCTGTTCCTGTGCTGTATTATTCTGTGTTCTATGTTCTATGTAATGTAATCATAAAAACATGCAAAGAAGGGTGTCCTTTATGCCTCTGGGGTCTGCTCAATGAGGTCGTAGTTAATGTGACACTAATAGTGCATTCCTGCCTTCACTAAATCACCTTTCACCCCATTGCTCATTAAGAATCTCTTTCTTCCTTAAAAATTTTCAAAATCTTGAGTACTTTGATTGCTCTTTGAGGAAGAGAGCTCCAGAGATTATTGACCTTCCCAGAGAAAAAATAATGTCACTTCGCCTGGGTCATACATGGGCAAGTCATTATAGTTAAACAGTGAGCTGTAGTTCTAGATCTCACAATACTTCACACCCACTCACCCCCTCTTAAGGACTCTTTGTCCCACTCCCATTAGGGAAGAGACTATGCAGTATCAACACCAGGACCATCAGAGTCAAAAGCAGTTACTTCCCCCAAGCTGTGAAGCTGGTCAACACTCCTGTCCATTAATCCAACGGTCCCCAACCTCTGGGCCGCGGACCGCTACCGGGCCGTGAGGAAACGATATGATTTGGCGATAGGAGTCAGCTACACCGTTCCTCATTCCCTGTCAAGCCCACTGTTGAGCTATTACGCATGCAAGGTCATTACCCGCGTGTCATCCATGTCAGTGTGGGAAGGAGATCAACTCCTCGAGCTTGCAAATGACGTTGGGCTGAAAAGTATGTTTGACATAACATCTCTGCTGGCATTCTGGATCAAAGTCAAGGCTGAATATCCTGAGATAGCCATGAAAGCACTGAAAATGTTGCTTCCATTTCCAACATATCTCTGCAATGAATGCAACGAAAACTAAATTGCGGAATAGACTGGACATAAGGAACCACCTTCGAGTATCGCTGTCTCCCATCACCCCTCGATGGGACTGTCTTGTTGCAGGAAAACAAGCCCAGGGCTCCCACTGATTCACCAATATTGGTGTGTTGCAATGATTTTACATGTTCATACGGGGAAAATATGTGCCGTGTGTTTAATATCCAAACGTTACTTAAAATGTTATGATGCTATTGACTTACTTATATAACCATATAACAATTACAGCACCGAAACAGGCCACCTTGGCCCTTCTAGTCTGTGCTGAATGCTACTCTCACCTAGTCCCACCGACCTGCACTCAGCCCATAACCCTCCATTCCTTTCCTGTCCATATACCTATCCAATTTTTCTTTAAATGATAATATTGAACCTGCCTCTACTATTTCTACTGGAAGTTCGTTCAACACTTACTTCAAGCTCCCCTGATAACTGACTTACCACTATATTAACGTGAGGAAAATATGCGCTGTGTGTTTAATATTAAATTCGTTAGATAAACACATTTAGAAACGAAATTGAGTGTATTAGCCACTTATAAGTGACTTATCACCTATATTCATGGTCATTACAGTCTTTCTCTGGGTAAACACAACGTATTTGACTGATACCCTTGGCCATGGGCAACCCTACCCCCCGGTCGGCCGGTCCATAAGAATATTATCAATATTAAACCAGTCTGCAGTGCAAAAAAGGGTTGGGGACCCCTGCATTAATCCACCCCACCATCCTTACCTAGCATCACTTTGTGAACAACAAACAATCTATGTTCATAACAGTTATGTGTACACTGTGTATGATAAGATTGCTTTTATCTTTATATTTATTGTGCTGTTTGTTTCTTTATTGTGTTCTTTATGGTTAATGTGTTTTTTATGCTGCATTAGATCCGAAATAACAGTAATTTCATGTACTGAAGAATGACAATAAACAAACTTGAATCTTGAACCTTAAAGCCCTCAGGATCCCAAATGCTTCAATCAAGTCATACCTTACTCTTTTAACCTCCAGCAGACCCAAGTGCTATCCATCTTACCCTTTCCTCGAAAGATAACCAACCCATTCCAGATGTTAGTCTTGTACTGATCCACTTTCAACTTATTTACATTATCCATTGAACAATACATTACACATTACTCCAGATGTGGTATCATCAAAGCAACATCTTTACATCTTTACACTATTTCCTTTACAATAATTGAAAAAGCTGAGTTAGTTTTCTTCATTACTGGCAGCACCATTTTGCTAGCCTTTGCCAAACCTCAATCCCTCCGTATCTCAGAACTCTATAATCTCTCACTATTTGGTAAGTAGGCTTGTAGTTTAACTTTTCTATACAAATTTGATAAATTTCTATCTCCTGCAATTGCTTCATTATTCATCTTTCTTGGTCTTTCTCTCAACCTATCTATAATGCCTCTGATAACTTGCTTATGATTTCTTTGTAACTTCCATTCCTACCTAGTTTTGTGTCATCAAGAAATTTATGAATGATACCTTAATAAAGCCAATTAGTCTTAAGAGACAGTGCTTTATAGTTCAAAATTCAAAGTAAATATGTGTCACCATATACAACCCTGAGATTTGATTTCCTGCAGGCATTCACAGTAAATACAAAGAAACCGAAACAAACAAAATAATAATATCAAGAACATGAGATGAAGAGTGATTGAAGTGAGTCCATAGGTTGTGAAACAGTTCAGTGTTAGGGTGCATGAAGTTGAGTAAAGTTATCCCCTCTGATTCAAGAGCCTGATGGTTGAGGAGCTTGAAGCTGCTGACCTTCTCCAACTCTGGTCCCCTGATGAGTTCTTGTTCATGGACCTCGGGTTGCCTCCTCCTTAGCTCAATAATCAGTTCCTTGGTCTTGATGACATCAAGTGAGAAATTGTTGTTGTGGCACCACTCAGCCAGATTTTTAATCTCCCTCCTATATGCTGATTTGTCATCACTTTTGATTTGGCCAGCAACTGGTGTCGTCAGCAAACTTAAATACGATATTGGAGCAGTCATAAATGCAACTTTCGGTTCGGCTAGCGGCTTCCTCTAGGGGAAGACAGCCTCCGGCCCAGCCAAACTTAAGAAATCTTGTTTGGGTGGTTGCTGCGCGATGCATCCCCTGTTACAAATCAATACCACAAAATAAGAAACAGTACACAATATACGATTAAACGACTGAGCTTTATAATTCTTAATTTGACTATATGGTTTGTAAAGAAACAAAAAAAACAAGGCCCATTCTCATGAAACTGTCTGATGCGCAACGTTGGAGCTCATGGTTCTGTTCATTTGTTCTCCGTCGACCTCCTCCGAGTGCAGCCAACCCTCGGACCCTCGCTCTAAGTCCACTTCATCTGGCAGTCTACCACCTCTCTCCGTTTGTGTCGTCTCTCCTCATCTCCCCCTGACAAAAGACCGTGAAATCCCTGCTCCCAGACCCCCAAGAAAGAACAACATCCCTCTCATTGGATGGCACACATTCCAAAGCCCCGTTACCTCTAGTCATAACCCAAACATTGCTGCTACAGAGAAGCCATTACTTTAGCAGTGAAACATTACATTAGCAGTGAAACCTTATAACACATTATATAAGCATAAAGCAAGTAGAACAGTGTCCAAGCACACAGCCTTGTAGTGCACCTATGCTGGTGGAGGTTGTGGAGAAGATATTTTTGCCAGTCCAAGCTGACTGTGGTCTGCAAGTGAGGAAATCGAGCATCCAGTTGTGCAAGGAGGTATAGAAGCCTAGGTCTTGGAACTTATTGATTAGTTTGGAGGGTAATATAGTATTGAATTCTGAGCTGCAGCCAATGAAGAACATCCTGATGTATGCAGTTACATCTTGTCCAGATGTTCCACAGCTGAGTGAAGAGGCAATGAAATGACATCTGTTGTTGATCCTTTCTGTGCCTTGAGGCAAATTGGGGGGCAGCCTTGCCATTTCTTTACCATTTTTCTGTTTTTTACAATGCTGAGTTGCTAGCTCGATGCTCAACCCAGCATGGATGGAAAGCATGTAAGGAACCGGCCAGATTCAGTCCCGGGACCACTTGCCTTGACGTCTGGTGTAGATACCACTACACCACTGGCTGGCTGACCTGTGGCACACTGGAGGAGATCCAAGTCCCCCCACAGGCAGGAGTTGATATGTTTCATCAATAACCTGTCAAAACACTTCATCACTGTGGATAAGTGCTACGAGATGATAGTGTTTGAGGCACATTACCACTTTCTCCGTAGGCACCAGTATAATTGAAGCCTGTTTGAAACAGTTGGGTGCATCAGACGGCCAAAGTGAGAGATTAAAAATATTCAGCCAGTTGATCAGCACATGTCTTTAGCACTTGGCCAAGTATGTGTTTAGGCTAGATGCCTTCTGTATGTTCAATCTCCTGAAGAATGCTTTCATGTCAGCCTCAGAGACTGAAATCAATTAGGCAGCACCCATCACTGAAGTCCCTCACCATCCAGGAAATGCCCTCTTCTCATTAGTACCACCAGGAAGGAGGGACAGCAGCCTGAATTCTGACACTCAATGATTCTTCCCCTCCACTTCAGGTTTATGAATGGCCCAGGAGCCTCTTTATTCATTTTCCTTTTGCACCATTTATTTATTTTGTAATTTATAGCAATGTTATGATGTCAGACTGTAATTTTGCTGGGAAACAATAAACAGTGATAATGATCCTCAGTACATGAGGTACTGCAGGTGCTGGAAATCAAGAGCAACACCCAAAATGCTACAGGAACTCAACAAGCCCAGCAGCATCTACGGAATAAACTTAATTCTGATTCTTACACAAAATGCTGGAGGAACTCAGCAGGCCAAACAGCACCTATGGAAAAGGGTACAGTCAATGTTTTGGGCCGAGACCCTTCAGCAGGACTGGAGAAAAAAAGACGAGGAGTAGAGTTGAAAGGTGCGGGGAGGGCAGGGAGAAACACAAGGTGATAGGTAAAACCAGGAAAGGGACAGGTGAAGTAAAGAGCTGGGAAGTTGATTGGTGAAAGAGATACAGGGTTGGAGAAAGGGGAATCAAATAGGAGAGGGCAGAAGGCCATGGAAGAGGGGAGGAGCACCAGAGGGAGGCGATGAGAAGGCAAGGAGATAAGGTGAGCGAGGGAAAAGGGGATGAGGAGTGGTGAAGGGGTGCCATTACCAGAAGTTCGAGAAATTGCAGAATAAGTCCTTCTGACCCTTCAAGCCGCACCATCAGCTGCCACTGATTTAATTCTAGACTAATCACAGGACAACTTACAATGACCAGTTAATTTACTAACTGGTAGTCTTTGGACTGTGGGGTGAAACTGGAACATACAGAGGAAACCCAGGTGTTGTGTATGTGGCCTGGTTACACAACAACGCTATTAATAAAAACGCTGGAGACGGGAGCTAAGTTTCATGGTTCTTTACTCGTAGAATCCAAACTCAGCACACACATACAGATGTATACACGCCTAATAGCGTATTCAATGACAGGCTACTAAAACATAAAGTTGTCCCTTATTATACTGTAGGCCAGTGGTTCCCAACCTCCGGGCTGCGGACCGATATATTGCCGCGAAGAATGCAGTGGTACAGCTGTAGCCGAAATGCACCCAGCACAGCTTTAAGAAAAAAGCAGAAATAAACAAGCTAATTAATTAGGTGCCACCCAGCACGTAAATGTCAGCCCAGATCAGAGGCAATTGCTGTACCGCTGCATTCTTCGTGGCAATGTATCGGTCCGCGGCCCGGAGGTTGGGGACCACTGCTGTAGGCCCTACGGTACACACCTCCCTTTTCTTTTAATAGTGTATCAGCTGTTTTTTTTAACTGGGGCACTATGCTAAACAAATATGTTTACCCTTAACATACAAACGCCTACCATTTGTTTACTTAGTAACTTAATAATATCAAATTATAACAAAGTAACATAATAATATCAAATTATAACAAGCCTTTTTTTTACTTTAGGTCTAAGCCCCATTTATAACTCAGGCCTCTGTGGGGGGGTCTTCTCTAGATTGTCCGGCACTGAAGCAAATAGGTCTTCACTCTATTGTCCGGAATAAATTAAACAATCTCCAATTTAGCAGGTTCCAGCCATAAAGAGTAGTCACCTCCATCTTGCAAAGATGATGAAAGCCAAGTGAAATCCGTGAAAGGGTGAATGTCATTCTTTAAAATACGTACAATCATCAAAACTGAGATGGCATTGGAAAGTGTCTTCATATAGTGCGTTCTTCAGTCTGTCACTAAACTTGTTTGTTTTAATACCAATTTCCATATTAAAGTCATGAAAAGTTGAGCTCTGAGCATAGGGAGTTAAGAAGATGTGCACCTCCAACTTGCTAAGAGTTCTAGGCAACAGATGGCCTCCATATAAAGAAGACTCCTCTGTGCAGCTGTCCTAGATATATACGTACCTTTGTGCTATCACTTGTCTTCCTTACCCATATCTCATTTGTTCCAACTGAGCTAATTACACAACCAATCTTCGTATTCTCCTTAGATTCCAAATAGATAGCCTGACCTTTATGATACCATCTCTCATCGTAATATAACTTTCCATCTTCTATTCGTGCTTCATATCTTTGTTTTGGTGATTCAGCAGGAGGGCTGGGAAGATGCTCAGGAGAAGACGGAGATGTTGGTTTTTTTGGAGATTTAAACATTGAGAGTTCACAGATCTTCCATTATCTGTTCATCTGTTAACAGGTAATTTAACTGCGCAGATGCAGGTTTTCATGTTTTGTCCATAATTGGAACAGGGTCATTAGGTCTCTTCGTTAGTTTTCTAGTAATTATTGGCTTTACCTCCATAGAATCTCCTGTGAGTTCCATTGTTAGCCTCTCATTCTCAATCATCTTTTTCTCTTCTTCTAACTCAATTTTTTTTATCTTCAAATTCCTTTACTGCTGCTTTTTTCTCTTTAATATAATTCCTTTCCACTTGTTCTGTCTCCAGTTGCAGAAAAAGCTCTGCATTTCATATTCTTTCCTTGTATTGATCTAGTTTCTTCATCCTTTTCTGATACTCCTGCAAAGTGCCTTCCTGTAACTGCTGTAGCTGTCTTTTGAGAGATGTCAATTTCTCCTGGTACATCTGCTCTTTTACTTCCAGGTAGTCTTCATCATCCTGCTTATTGGCAATATCTGTCTCCCTTGCATCCTCTGTATCTTCATCTGAGTCGCGGCCACGGATACTGCGTTCGTCCTCATTGTCGACGCTGTCTAGTTCTTCCTTGTCATTGTAATAGTCGACGACAGGTGAGAGGGGAGCTGCGGACATCTTCCCCACCGAGCTGCCCTCCTTTGTTGATACACCTAGTGCCTTGATGGTGTGCCAATCCAACTGGATTTTCCTGAGCTATTCACATTCCAACAATGGTGGTCCTCCATGTTACAGTACATAGAGGTTCAGCTGCTGTGTTTTGTCTCCGTAGGTCACTGTCACTTTAATTTTACCCTTGGGATGCACTTTCTGTCCTGTGTAGGTCTTTAGTTGTAGTTTAGTTTGCTTCAGAGGTAGTCATGTACAGAGATCACTGTTAAAGCTGAGCCTGTGCCCAACTCCATTTTCAGTCTCAAGCCCGCCACTTGTGGAGTGATCCTTATTACTCTTCGATCATCTGTCTCTTTCACGCTGTGAAGTTGCCGACAAGACAATTTGCTTTCGTCAGAGTCGTTTTCATCAGAACTGCTTTCGTCAGAGCTGCCTTCTTTCATTTTGTGTACTTTGTTGTATTTTCCTTTCTGAGGTTTCTTGTTTTTCTGTATTTTTCCCTTTTTCTGTTGTTTACTAGCTTTGCATACTCTGCCAATGTGGCCCTGTTTGCCACAGTTTCAGACATCCCAGCTCTCCTGGAAGTTCTGGGAGTCTCCAGCATATTGATAGCTGCTCCCTGACACCTGCAAATTATATACAATATCCCGAAAATCTAATTTTTTGAGAGCGAGCGAGAGGGAGAGAGAGAAACATAGAGAGCGAGTGACAGACGTAGTGAGAGAGTGACAGGGAGAGCATCCTGATTGGTCTCCCTTTGTGCTAAGTAGACTTATTAGTTTTCTTTGTGTGTGGGCTTTACAGTTGACCTCTCTCTCTCTTTCATTGTCCATCAGTTCAGTTTAGTGTCCTGCAGCGCCATGGCAGAGTGTTTCAACAAAAGAAAATATAAAATGTACTTCACCCCAGACTATGCTAAAGTGTACCCCTGCCTAATAGGGGTCAAAAATAATGACAGTGTTGCTCACTGCACTGTTTGCAACAGTGACTTTTCGATTGCCCATGGTGGGTTAAATGACTAAAAGACGTATTGAGGCGAGTCCTGAATTATGTCTCAACTAACCTTGAAGGACTGGTGCCAATGTACAAAAGTTTGCCAGTTGATGAGTTCTGGGGGAAGCTGTCCAAAGTAAAATTTGTGAGAACAGGGCAGTTGAGATTCAAAGAGCTCTGCCAGTTGATGAAGCTGCTTTTGGTGCCGCCAAATTCTAATTGTGATGTAGAAAGGGCATTCAGCATGGTGCGTCACATTAAGACAGAATTCAGAAGTCAGCTGTCTCATAAAACACTTGTGAATCTGATGTCTTGCAAAATTAACAAATTCATTGACACAGACTGCTGTGAGTTTGAGACTTCCGGTTGAGACCTCCCTGAAATGAGATTTTGTAGGGCGGGATGTCTTCTGTTTCTGCATTCTTTGTCTTTAAACCAACAGTCATCAGGGTCATGTGACATGTTTCCACAATGGTAACATTTCTTTCCTTCATTTCTGTTCAGTGACATTTTATTCGTAGCATATTCCAGAGGTTTTTGTTGTATCTCTGAAGCACCCCGTGCTACTGTTTCCATTGATATTGCAATATTCAGCACCTTCTCTAACGTAAGATCTTTTTCACCCAGGAGCTTCTTCTGTGTGGTTTCACAATGCATGCTACACACTAACCTGTCCCTCAATGCATCCGATAGACCAGCTCCAAATTGACTACGTTCTGGTAATTTGCACAATTCAACACAAAATTCAGAAATGCTTTCATTTTTGCTTTGATTTCATTTGTGAAAATTAAATCTTTCAGCAATGACCTGCGGTTTGGGGTTTAAATGCTGTTGGAGAGTGTCTACTATTTGCTTGAACATTTTGTCAGCTGGCTTTTCAGGGGTTAACAAGCTCCGTAGCAGCCCGTATGTTTTTGCTCCCATAATACTGAGTAAGACGCTGACTTTCTTTTCATCATTAACACCGTTAGCCTCACGATATAACTCTACTCTCTCAATGTAAGTTGCCCAGTCTTCAATGCCACTATCAAATGCTGTAATGGTTCCAATCATCGGCATCTTTGTTATGTCAATTTAGCCCTGTTTCCCCTTGTTTTTTTTTGACTCGTGTTTCTTTTTACTAGCGCCACGAGTGCACTCTGTCTAGATGCGTGTTTCACTCCTTTTTATCTCCCTTCTGAGACAGGCAGACCCTCAGCCTCTGGGGGTCAGCGCTGGCTGTGGTCTCACCTGGACATGCTGCAGCTCCGACTGTGTCTCTTGGTCTCCCGACGTTCCCGACCCTGGCTGTGCTCCCGCTTCCTTTTGGACTCACGGTCTCGTTCTGCCTCCTTGTCGCGCTCCTTGGCTCGTTCCTTGTGCTCTTCCTCCGAGTGTCGTTATCAACTAAAAGCCGACGTTCCAATAAGATGTAGGTTCATTAACCTTGTCACCAATTTGTTGTGTATGTGGACTGGTTACACAACAATGCTATTAATAAAAACGCTGGAGACTGGAGCTAAGATTCTTGGTTCTTTACTCGCAGAATCCGAACTCAGCACACACATACAGATCAATATGAGCCTAATAGCATATTCAATGATGTGTTACTAAAACATAAAGTAGTCTCTTATTATACTGTAGGCTATACGGTACACCAGGCGTTTGATGGGGAGGATGTCAGGACTGAACTCTAAACTCCACCGCCCCAAGTTTTAATAATGTCACGCTAATCGTCGTGCTACCCTACCAAGATTTCTGGGATGTTACTTGTTTCTTCTGGGAATATTGCATTTATTTATTTTTTCATACTCTCTTCCTTGCTAATTCAACTAATTATTCATAAGCACTGGATGCTTCAAATCACAGGGACATCATTAGTTAATAGTCACCTGATTTATATATAAACTAACTCTTCCCCTGAGTAATATATTCATGAAATATCCTTTACTGTTGTATTGTGTAGGCCTCAAGGAGCCCTGTACGCAGATGATGTCAAGTAATAGCTTTGTGCTTGAGCAGAAGAGGAGCATGTGTGACGAATAAAAGTTGTTGTATCCCCAGTGATTTGTAACCAGGCTCAGTGATGAGCAGTACCACTGAACCTTCACATTGGAAGCTAATATTGCAAGTGAACAGTGCAGTACTGCTGGGACTGAAACCACTTTCCATGTTCAAGCAAGTGAACTGTGTCAGAACTAACCTTTTATCTGTCTGTGAGGCAGAAATTACAAGCTGTAGGAATGTAAAATAGAGACAGATGATCTCTCAATCGTTGCTTGCACATACACTGGCAGATTCCACACCGGAAGAGACAGAGCAAGCGCCTGGGGAAGGAGGGATGGAATTAATAAGTGAGCATCGTATGTCTGGGAAGCTCGTGTTCAAGTTTGTCTAACCTACTGACTCATCCACTGAACAAGTTTTTAATTACCATTTGTGAATTACTTCACTGCTTTCTCATCTCTTTTGAGATACCTTCAGACTCTGTAAAACAATGGAAACAAATTTCATTGAGAAGTTGATTAAATACTTAGAAGAGCCTTCTGCATCTCATTTGTTATAGAGCCTTCTAATTTTAAATTTTAAATAATAGCTAGTTTTCTATTTAATATTTGAATTGCTTTGCACTCCATTGGACATTCTGACATTTTTTTTCTCATCTTTCACCTGAAATTTTGATTGTTCACTAGTATTCATGCACCATTAAGTCGAGAAACAGAAAGAGAGAACTCTGTGCAGAATTCATTAAGTTCCACTAAGAATCCTTCTTTTTTCAATTATTCCTCCCCCGTACCTATCTTTTGTTCTTTGTCATATTGTTCTGCACTATTACCATCCAACAACCTCATCTCTAGGGAGAGCTGGAAGAGATGATAAATGTTAGCACTATCAGCTACACTGATTTCCTAAAAAAAAAGCAACAATAATTATATTCTCAAACATTCCCTTTATTCCAGCCCTCTCTTCCTCTTCATTGCTCTTCCCTAACTTGTTTCCCCAGTTTTGTTAATCTGTCATCAATTTAACTCTCTTACTCTCTTCAGATGTTGCTGGGCCTACTGAGTACTTCCAGCACTTTTATCTCAGATTTTCAGCACCTGCAGGCTTTAGCTTTCATAGAATTCTTTGATGATCAAAACAGTTAGGAAATACAGAGCAGACACAAACATTAAGTGGCTGTTAGAAGATTTTTTTCTCTTTAGTGTCTCCATAATATATGAATTCAGCAGCACATCATTTACCAACAACTAGATGACAGAAATTTATATAAATGTGAGGTAGGAAGTTATTAAACATTATTCTGGAATAACTTGAAAATGTAAGCAGTATGAATATGGAATTAATACCAGGAAGCCACTTGTTGTAGATCATAAAACACAGAACAGTACAACACAGGAACAATGTGTGCACTGACCATGATGCCAATTTAAGTTAATCATTTAGTCTATGTCCCTCTGCTCCCTGCATGTTCATGTGTCCAGCCTAAATACCTCATAAATGTTGCTATTGTGTCTGCTTCCACTACTGCTCTTGTCAGTGCGTTCCAGGCATCTACCATTCTCTCTGTAAAAAAATTTGCCTTGTATGTCTTCTTTTTACTTTCCCCCTCTCACCTTAAATCCAAAAATTCGTTTGACTTTTGCAGCCTGGGAAAAAGTCTTTGACTGTCTACGTTGTGTATGCCTCATATAATTTTATAAACTTATACCCGATCTCTCCTCAGCCTACAACGTTCTGAAGAAATAGCTTGTTTTTTTGCGTTGAGATTGGAATGGAAGATCAGATAAATACAGTCTCTTTACATTCCAGTAAAAAAAAGTCCCAATCTGCTCAACCTCTCTCCCTAACTCAATCCCTTGAGTCCCGGCAACGACCCCATAAATCTTTGCACTTCCCCCAGCTGAGTAGCATCTACGAACCAACAAAATGCCGTCAAGCCAGAATCCTATCTCTGTTTCTCTCTCCACAGATGCTTCCTGACCTATTGAGTACTTCTATCATTCTTTTTTTACTGAGGGGAGATCATTGCTTGGACCTAGTACTTTCCACAATCATGTGAAACTGCTTGATAAATGAAATGTTGTCCTTTCAAAACGCATAACCTTAAGCATTTAATGGCTGTGCAGTGTGCCATGCCATAGTTGTAAGTAGAAAAGGACCTGTCTGTTGGTCATTACTTGACGGATGGGTAACCTTTAACTCTTCCCTAGAAACTTCCGTGGTTAAGTAAAACAGCCCTTTCGAGCTCAACCCTGTCTGCGGATGTAATGAATGGGAGAGCAAGTGCAACACAACATGGAAAATGAGCGTCCTGCTATCCAAAAGCAAAGCTGAGAGATCTCAGAACAGCTACCTCTGCCAGCCCAGAAGCAAAAGCCAGCTGTTGTCAACTGAGTTCTAATAGCAGAAATAGTTATTTATTTTGTATAATCCTTTCTCTCACTTTTTTCCCGAGACTTCTGAATGTAGCTGGGAGGCACCTCCACCATGGGATCATTCTCCAATACTTTACCCACCAGATCGTTCTACATTGTGGAACTATGACTGTTCCATGAGGGAGGCATCTAGCTGTGCTTGATTCTCTCCTTTTCTGATGTACCTGCACATAGACACACGCACGCACACACGACCATGTACATGCACACACGACCATGTACATACACACACATCACACCAATCCTCAAGAAGGAGGCATCCGTTATTAAGGGTCCCTCACAACATGGGTCATGCCCTCTTCTCAGTGCTGGCATCAGAGGGAAGGTACAGGAACCTGACGACCCACACTCAACATTTTAGGAACATCGTTTTCCCTTCTGCTATCAGATTTCTGAATGGTCCACGGACCCATGAATACTACCTCTCTATTCCTCTTTTGCATTATTTACATATTTATGTATGTTATTTATTTATTTACTTACTTATTTATAACTTATAGTAATATTTTATGTCATGCAATGTACTGCTACAAAACAACAAATTTCATGCCTGTCAGTGATAATACTCCTGCTTCTGATTCTCTGCTCTCACGTTCTGTGCTCTGTTCCATATCTATTGGCATCAACTTTCTGGCATTGCTGACTTGACACCAACCTGTCTCCTGATGGTCTTGGAAACACTACATCAGTGCAAGCTCTTTATTCAAGAGTTCCACTTTTTTATTACATGAAAATTCATTGAGCAAATTTCTGGCTTGATTTCTGTTGGATACAGATTCATGGCCATCTATTTATCTAAACAGAGCCTGGCTCTGGATCAGAGCTACAGATAAATGAACAGGATAAGAGATAAACTGCAATCATGTGGGGTGTCCACGGGATCTGAGAGAGCCATTTCACACAGAGAGTGTTTGAGGTCTAAAGCACACTGGCAGAGGAGGTGATGGACCTATTGTAGGTAAATACAATGGTTGACATGGTCGTAGTGGGTCGTAGTGTATTCTATGAATCTATGACTTATTTTCAGGTCACTTATTCTATGCCATGTATGTGCTCGTCCCAGTATATCCATTAATGGAGAAGGATTATGGTTACATTCAACTCAGGCACTTTGTTTCAGGAGCTGGTGAAGATGTTGCTGTACTATTAGTCTTCTTATCAACACCGCCTGTTTTGTGACACCTATGCTCACCTCTCCTCTCCTATCAGATGCTATCATTATTGTCAGCCTACCCATCCCCTCCCTGCGCCTCACACTCTATCCGCCATCTGCTGATCGTGCCTATTGCTTGCCAGCTCTTACTCCACCCCTTCCCGTCTCTTCTTTGCACTGATCTCTCTCTCTCCTCTATCTTTCAGTCCAGATGAAGGGTCTTGATGAAAATGGTCATCTGTCCATTTCTGATCATAGATGCTGCCCAACCCACTGAGTTCCTCCATCATTTTGTGTGTCTTGCTCCAGAGTTATAGCATCTGCAGAATCTCATACATCTCCGCTGATTTTGTGCGTGGTGCTCCAGACTGACAGCGTCTGCAGTCTCTCTTGTGTCTCAGCTGAGTTCCACCAGCAGGTTGTTCTTTACCGAAGATTTAACTGCCCCTGTCACGCCTGTTCCAGGAGTTTCTAGCTTGAGGAAATTGTACCCTGCTCTTCAACAGGACTCCATTCTGTCTCCTTTGCCTTGTTCATCTTCTGTGGTTTCTGCTTGTCTTATTTGACAAGCTGTTAACCAAACCCCATCCATTCCACAATGACACCTCTTTCCTGAACAAATGTGTTTGGCTCTAGCTCACCCCGGGCAGATTCTGACTGCAATTCATCATAATTTATTCCCACCCAAGATGATGGGTATATTCAAGCTATCCCTTGTCTCCCGGGATACTGAACTTCCTGTATCCCCAGATCCACATTCAATGCCCTTTACCTCTCTCTCCCACAACCTTAACTCTGTTTCTCTTTCCCCTTATGTAGACCAACTTGATGAGCAGTTCCAGCATTCCCTGTTGTTTAACTATAATTTCTGTATCTGCACTTTCTTGGATCTACATTGACATGGAGAGCAGGAAAAATTGACCAAGATATCAGTAGTGACGCTGGCTGGAGAGGAATGAGTAGGGGGAGGTCAATGAAAGCAAAACAGTAAAATCTGAAATACCCAGAGAAGAGAGAGAAAATAAAATCTGAATGCTGGAAAACAGAAATATGTAAATATATAAAATTATTGAACCCAATGTTTTCCAGGAACAGAGGGCACAGCCTCAAAATAGATGGATGTCCCATTAGAACAGAGATGAGGGGGAATTTCTGTAGCCAGGTGGTGGTGAATCGGTGGAATTCATTGCCGTGGATGGCGGTGGAGGCTAAATGATTGGGTATATTTAAAGTGGAGATTGATTGTTCTTGATTGGTAAAGGCATCAAAGGCTACGCGAAGAAGGCAGGAGAATAAAATTGCGAGAGATAATAGATCACACAAGATGGAATGGTGGAGCAGACTCGATGGGCTGAGTGGCCTAATTCTACTCCAATATCTTATGGTCTTATGTCTTATGAGTCCTGAGTGTTGTAATGTGCTTAGTCAGAAGATGAGGTGCTCTTCCTTGAGCTTATATTGAGCTTCAGTGGAACAGCTAAGATCAAGGATCAGGGATCAATTTTATTCACTATATACATTTACATGTATTAGGAATTTGCTGTGGGGTGTTGGCATGACATGCAACAAGAAATACTTTTAAGTGCAAATGTGTTGGAGGTATTATAGAGACTGATGACAGGAAGCTTAGGGACTGCAGCCTTAATGGAGGTGTTCTCCAGAGCAGTCACCCAGTCAGAGGTTGGTTTCTTCAGTGGAGAAACAGCTCTGAATAAACCGCAATAAATGGAAAGGTGGTGTCCTGGTGCAGTTGGCAGAGCAACTACCTCACAACCCCAATAACCCAAGTTCAAGGACTAACTTGGAAAATACTTCACTTGGGTGGATGATGGTTGGGTTGAGTTGCTCTCCGATATTGGCAATCCATTTGCAAACGTTTGATCACCATGCAAGGAGACATCATGAGTGCACTGTTCACTTGTGGTGTGTCTTCCAAATGCTCGGCCTTTATATACTTATCAATCAGTTCATTGGCCATTATTACAGAAACTCAATTGTGCCATAGTGAGGGGTCTTGTTGCTGATTGTTGTGTGGCAAACTTTGTGCCTTGTCCGGAATTTTGCCCGCATTGACTTATAAATGAGATCGAGGTCTACATTCTGTTCATAGAATTGTTTCACATCTCCTCAAAGTATTTTCATGAAATGCGTACCTACCTAACTTCATACAAAGATGCCTACAAGGTCGACAATGCACCAAGAGGCGACCAAATGGTTTGCCCTTCCATACATTTGAAATATCTTGGAAATGATAGCCTGACTGCTTCAAAAGCATAGAATTTCAGTTGCACATAAACCAACAGCAACATTGAGGAGAGTACTTTGCAGACCTAAAGTATAAACCAAGCTGCTGGACAAGGCCAATGTGGTCTACTGTACAAATTCCAGTGCAGAGACTGTATTGCAGGAAATGTTATGTTGACCAAACTGGAAGCAAACTGTCCACAAGGATCCATGAAGGTCAACTGGCTGAGAAGCAGCGGGACCAACTCTTCCTCGTCTTTACCCATGACGATCAAGAGGAGTACAAATTCGACTTGGCATCAGTGAAAGTCATGGTGTAAGCAAACACCTGGCATGCAAGGGAAATCTAAGAAGCATAGTTCTCCACAAACAATTCTAAAAACAGACATGTAGACCCCAATCCTATTTATAAGCCAAGGAAGGCAAAACTCCAGACACTGCACAGAGTTCACCACGCAATCAGTTAGTGACGAGACCCCTTCCTATTTCACAATTGAGTTCCCCTAATAGTGGCCAATCAACTGATTGATAGGTATATAAAAGCTGAGCATTTGGAGGACACTGCACAAGTGAACAGTGCACTGATGACGCATTTGCAAATAGACTGCCAAGATTGGAGAACAACTCAGCCTAACCCAGGTTCAATCTTGACTTCCAGCATTATCTGTGTGGAGTTTCCAGTTTCTCCTTCGGTTTCCTCAGGATGCTCTCATTTCATCCCACATCCCAAAGATATGTACCTTGTCAGGTTAATTGGCTGCGGTGTGTTGCCTTTAATGTGTAGATGCTTGACAGCACCTGGGAGGACTTGATAGGAATATAGGGAGCATAAAATGAGATTAGTGCAAATTGATACAGTGCCCACTTAAGAGGCTGAATGGCCTACTTTCATGTTTTGTGCCTCTATGAATTTAAGAATAGTGAAAGATCATAGATGTTTAGTGAAGTAACTGATGTTGGTTCAACCAAGAATATACTGGACTACTCCTGGGTCTGTGATGAAGATTGAGAATCCAACAAAAATTCCCTTCTCTTCTGGTCTGACTCCAACCAGAGGAGGATTTTCTTTCCAGCTCCTGTTGATCTTAATTCTGTCAATCCTTCTTGTTGCAAATTCACCACAAGTGTTCAGGATAGAATCTTTCTAGGCTCTTCTGCCATCTAGCTTATAGATATACAGAAGTTCTGGAGACACATGACCCCGGCAGAAAGTGAAGCAAGTGTAAGAGATGACACAGGCAGACCTCAAAGATGCGTACTCTACCCTTTGTACACTTATGAACGTGTAGCAAGCAGAGCTCAAATGTCATCTATAAATTTGCCAATTACACCAATGTTGGCAGAATCTCAGATAACGATTAAGAGGCATACAGGAGAAAAATAGAACAGCGGGCCAAATGGTTTTGCAGCAGCAACCTCAAAGCTCAAAGCAAAGTTATTATCAAAGTACCCATATTTCACCATATATAACCCTGAGATTTATTTTCTTGTAGGCATACTCAATAAATCCAATAACCATCATAGAATCAATGAAAGACCACACCCAACAGGTGGATAGCCAATGTGCAAATACAAAAGAAAGAAAAAGGAAATAATAATATTAAATAAATAAGCAATAAATATTAAAAACATGAGATAAAGATTCCTTAGAAGTGAGTCCATAGTTTCTGGGAACAGTTCATTGATGGAACAAGTGTAGTTGAGTGAAGTTATCCCCTTTGGTTCAAGAGCATGATGGTTGAGGGGTACTAACTGTTCCTGAACCTGGTGGTGTGGCTCCTGAGGCTCCTGTACCTTCTTCCTGATGACAGCAGTGAGAAGGGAGCATGATCTGGTAGTGGTGGGTCCCTGATGATGGATGCTACTTTCCCGTGACAATGCTCCACATATATATGCCCAATGGTGGGGAGGGCTTTGCCCATGATGGACTGGGCCGTATCCACTACTTTTTCTAGGATTTTCCATTCAAAAGCATTGGTGTTTCCATACCAGGCTGTGATGCAGCCAGTCAATATAATCTCCACCAGACATCTATAGAAGTTTGTTAAAGTTTTATATGCCATACCAAATCTTCTCAAACTTCTAAGAAAGTAGAGGTGTTGCCATGCTTCTTCATAATTGTACTTACGTGCTGGGCCAGGACAGGTACATTTCAATAATAACACCAAGGAATTTAAAGTTGCTGACTCCCTACACCTCTGGTCCCCTGATGAGGCCTGGTTAATGGACCTCCAGTTTTCTCTTTCTGATGACTATAATCAGCTCTTTGGTCTTTCTGCCATTGATTAAGAGGTTGTTGTTGTGGCACCACAGCCAGGTTTTCACTCTCCTTCCTATCTGTTGATTCATCATCATCTTTGATTCAGCTAACAATATACCTGTACTGAGGAGATATGGTTGCCAATCTGAACTTACTGGGGTCTGCAGGTGAGAAGATTGAGGATCTAATTGCTCATAAGGCATTGAAGCTTATTGATTAATTTTGAGAGCGTGATTGGATTGAATGCTGAGCTATATTCATTAAAGAGAATCTTGATGTATACACCTTTGCTGACCAGGTGTTTCAGGATTGAGTGAAGAACCAATCAAGTGGCATCTGTGGAGCTTTTCTGCTGATAGGCAAATTGGAATGGATCCAAGCAACACATACAAAATGCTGAAGGAAATCAGTAGGTCAGGCAGCAACTATGGAAAGAAAAGTACAGTTGATGTTTCAGGCCGTGACCCTTCGGCAGTATCCAAGTCGCTTCACTACTGTCCTGTTAACGCACTTCATCACAGTGGATAAGTGCTCCTGGATGATAGTCATCAAGACAGGTTACCACATTCTCCTTGGGCACCAGTATAACTGAAGTCTACTTGAAGCAGGTGGATACCTCAGACTGCCAAAGCGAGAGGTTAAAGATATCGGTAAATACTCCAGCCAGTTGATCAGCACAGGTCTTTAATACTCAGCCAGGTTCTCCTTCACATACTCAATGTCAACAAGACAAAGGAACTGATTGTGGGCTTCAAGAAGGAGAAGTTGGGAGAACACACATCAGTCCTCATCAAGGGATCAGCAGTGCAGTGGGTGAACAGCTTCAAGTTCCTGGGCATCAGCATCTCGGAGGATCTGTCCTGGGCCCAACACTTTAATGAAGACATGCCAGCAGCTGTACTCCAGTCGGAACTTGATGAGATTTGATTTGATTTGCTACCAAAGATGCTAGGAAATTTCTACAGGTGTACCGTTGAGATCAATCTGACTGGTCGCAATACCATCTGGTGTGAATGCTCCAAAGTGTAGAATTGAAAGAGTCTGCAGAGGGCGTGGACTCAGGCAGTTCAAATCTCCATACCATCAGAGACATCTTCAAATAGTTGTGCTTCAGGAAGGTGGTATCCATCATTACTACTATTGGGGAGGAGGTACAGGAGACTGAAGGCACACACTGAATCTTTTAGTACAGCTTCTTCCACATTCTGAATAGTCCATGACCACTACTTCCGTATTTCTCTTGTGCCTGATTTGTTTATTTTTTTTGTTGTACATTATAATATTTTTTATTTCTTGCACTGTATGGCTGCCACAAAATAAGTAATGTCATGACACGTCAGTGATAATAAACCTGATTCCGATTCTGATTAAAAGACACAAGAAACCTCAATACTGGAACATGGAGGGACACAGTCGTTCAGGTAGTATCTATGGTGAGAAGTGGATAGTTAGTGCATTGGGTTGAGGGAATGAGAGAACCAGCACCTCATCTTCTGCCTTGCAGTCTCCAATCTGGTGGCATGATTATCAAATTCTCAGACATCTGGTAACCATTATCCCTCTGTCCCTTTTCCCCGTTTTTCTCTGTCTCTCTTTCTGATCCACCAGCCCCTTGCACCATATCTCCTTACCCTCCTCCACCTACTCCATCTGTGCATCACCCACACACCTCTCCCACCGGTTCCCCTCCTCACTCTCCCTCCCTTTAATTCCATGTTCCACCTTCCTCTTGTATAAATTCCATCACCTTCAGACATTTGTCGTTTCTACCCCTCATCTCCCAGCTTCTGAGATCATTTCCATTCTTGTCCCTCTGCCAACAGACGTCATTCCCCTCACCCAGATGCACCCCTCCATCCATCCCTTCCTGCCAACTTCTTATACTGGCTATCTCCCCTCTTTCTTTCCAGCCCAGATGAAGAGTCTCAACCTGAAAAACTGACGACTCGTTTCCCACCACAGATACTGCCTGACCCGCTTAGTTCCTGCAGCGTTGTGTGTGTTGCTCCATCTATGGAAGAGTCTGTGGCTAAGGAGGGAGATAAAGATTTCATATATACATCTAAACATCAAAATATACAGTGAAATGCTCCATTTGCATTAAATCAAATCAGCGATGATTGTGCATGTCACCATACTTCCAGCATCAACGTAGCATGGCCACAACTCACTAACCCTAATCATACTTCTGTGGAATGTGAGAGGAAGCCAGATCATCTGGAGGAAACCTCACCGTCATGGGAAGAGCATATAAATTCCCTACAGGCAGCAATAGGAATTGAACCCTGATGGTGATCAATGGCACTGTAAAGCAATGTGTGCTCACTGCTACACTACTTCAGCCCCCTCTGAACCCACAAAACGGGAGCAGATGTAAGCCGTTCTGGATTCTGAGGGACTTCCTGAAAAAAGGAGGCTACTCAGTATTCCCCATTATGGCATCCTGTAGGATCCCAGAGACAAGACCACGAACTCCACAAAATGTGGTTGGACACCTTTTAAATCTGAGACGGACTTACTCAGAAAGTGTGATCATGCTCTCAGACCATGTAATATCATGCAGAGTTGGAGTCCAACTCTGCCTGAACCAAAGCTTGATTCCTTGATTCATGGAGTGACATGGCAGCATAGCAGTGAGCATAACGCTTTGCAACGTCAGCTGCAAGATAGGGGTTAGTTCATGTTGCAGTCTGTAAGGAGTCTGTCTGTTTTCCCTGTGACCATGTGGGTTTCAAGATTCGTCCTCCCATAGGCAGCCACGAAACAAAGAAACAACATGGAACCCTTACAAGAAAAGGTGTGAAAAAAAGACCAAATTGCTCACCTGGCAAAAAGTGAGTGAACAACACATAGATAACAAACATCAAACCAGTAGTACTCAAAGTAACACACACAAAATGCTGGGGGAACTGAGCATTTTTGGTAGCATCTATGGAAATGAATAACCAGTCAATGTTTCAGGCCGAGACCCTTCTCCAGGATTGGGAAAGAAGGCGGAAGACACCAGTTCAGTTCAGTGCTGCGCCGCAAGCCAACGCAGGCCGCTTGGCCATTCTTCACTGGTACCCGATCAAACCACTTAAAAACAGCAAGATAAAGAGTAACCAGAGTCCAGGAACATTCCTCCAGGTCTCCGGTTTCCTCCATCATTCCAAAGACGTAAGGGCTAGGATTAGTGGGCTGTGGGCATGCCATGTTGGTACTGGATGTGTGGAAACATAACACAGTCCTTGCTGATTTGACACAAGCAACACATTTCACTGTATGTTTCACTGTACACAAATAAAGCTAATCTTTATCCGTCCAGCTTCTTGAAGTCTGCTGAGTCATTGCAATTCCTAATCTCCTCAGAAAGAAAGTTAAACAAATTTGTCTTTGGTTCATTCAAGCAACTCAATTAAGCAGGGAAAGAGTTTGATTTAATTCATAGCCATCTATTACACTTGACTGGTCAGACAACGTGCTGGGAAAAGATAATTTCAACAGTGCCCGTGCATTAAGCAAGGTGAGCTGTGAAACCACATTGAGACTGATACCAATGCAAGTGTTTCTTCCCCCTCTGTATTGTTTTCCCATCAAGCCAGTACATCAGAACGTTGGGCAAAATTTCACAGACAAAGAATCTTCCCCACCTCCACCCCAGGGTCCAATCGATATGCAGTGACCTCCAAGCAGTTTTGACCTGTTTAGCTGCTCAAAGGATCTGGGAAAATCATATTTCAGAAACAACTTATTTTGTTTTCCTTTAAAGAGCTTTGGCAGGATATTGAATGTCCTGCCTGCTCTATGATGGGTGATGATAGCACTGGGGAAGGCTGTTCCTGATGTGATAGGACCGGGCAGCTATGAAGTTTAAATACGGTGACACGATGGTGTGGTGATTAGTGCTGCACTTTCAGCGCCAGTAATCAGCATTTTGGGTTCAATACCCACCCTTGTCTGTAAGAATTTTGTACCTTCTCCCTGTGACCATGTGGATTTCCTCCAGGTGAACCAGTTTCTTCCCATATCTCAAAGACACGGAATTTGATAAGGTACCCCATGCAAGGCTTATTGAGAAAGTAAGAAGGCATGGGATCCAAGGGGACATTGTTTTGTGGATCCAGAACTGGCTTGCCCACAGAAGGCAAAGAGTGGTTGTAGACAGGTGATATTCTGCATGGAGGTCGGTGACCAATGGTGTGCCTCAGGGATTTGTTCTGGGACCCCTACTCTTCGTGATTTTCATAAATGACCTGGATGAGGAGGTGGAGGGATGGGTTAGTAAGTTTGCTGATGACACAAAGGTTGGGGGTGTTGTGGATAGTGTGGAGGGCCATCAGAGGTTACAGTGGGACATTGATAGGATGCAAAACTGGGCTGAGAAGTGGCAGATGGAGTTCAACCCAGAGAAATGTGAAGTGGTTCATTTTGGTAGGTCAAATATGATGGAAGAATATAGTATTAATGGTAAAACTCTTGGCAGTGTGGAGCATCAGAGGGATCTTTGGGTCCGAGCCTACAGGACATTCAAAGCAGCTGCGCAGGTTGACTCTGTGGTTAAGAAGGCTTAGGGTGTATTCGTGTTCATTAATCGTGGAATTGAATTTAGGAGCCAAGAGGTAATGTTGCAGCTATTTCAGACCTTGGTCAGACTCCACTTGGAGTACTGTGCTCACTTCTGGTCGCCTCACTACAGAAAGGATGTGGAAACCATAGAAAGGGTGCAGAGGAGATTTACAAGAATGTTGCCTGGATTGGGGAGCATGCCTTATGAGAATAGGTTGAGTGAACTCGGCCTTTTCTCCTTGGAGCGATGGAAGATGAGAAGTGACCTGATAGAGATGTATAAGATGATGAGAGGCATTGATCACGTAGATTGTCAGAGGCTTTTTCCCAGGGATGAAATGGCTGCCACAAGAGGATACAGGATTAAGGTGCTGGGGAGTAGGTACAGAGAAGATGTCAGTGGTAAGTTTTTTACTCGAAGAGTGATGAGTGCGTGGAATGGGCTGCCAGCGACGGTGGTGGAGGCGGGAACGATAAGCTCTTTTAAGAAACTTTTGGATAGGTACATGGAGCTTAGAAAAATAGAGGGCTATGTGTAAGCCTAGTAATTTCTAAGGCAGGGACATGTTTGGTACAACTTTGTGGGCCAAAGGGCCTGTATTGTGCTGTAGGTTTTCTATGTTTCTATGACATACGGGTTAGGGTTAGTAGGTCATTGGTGCTTGATGCATGGCAACCAGCACATCCTCGGAGAGTGCTGGCTGTTGATGCAAATGACACATTTCACTGTATGTTTTGATGTACATGTGACAAATAAAGCTAATATTTATCTTAAATTCAGGCTTATAATCTGGTCATTTCAAAATGGATTGTTCATCCTTCGTTCTGTGCCGTGTCGTATCATGTGGGCGATCATGGTCTTTCCGTGACCATAATTGCTTTTGGCAAATTTTTCTGCAGAAGTGTTTTGCCATTGCCTTCTTCTGGTCAGTGCCTTTACAAGACGGGTGATCCCAGCCATTATCAATACTCTTCAGAGACTGTCTTCCTGGCATCAGTGGTTGCATAACCAGGAAGTGATATGACCTGCTGCTCATACGACCATCCACCATGGCTTCACATGACCCTGATTGGGGGGCTAAGCAGGTTCTGCACCTTGCCCAAGGGAGACCTGCAGGCTAGCAGAATGAAGGAGCGCCTTACTCCTCCTTTGGTAGAGACGTAACACCACCCTGCTACTTATCAAAATGAATAGTAGTACTAAAACAATGACCCCTGTCTGTTGATCTCAGGAAGGAGATATCTGGCCTGCTGAGTTCCTCCAGCATTTTGTGTATGGTTGTTATGTGTCTCCATTTAGTTGGAAGTTTAACTGGCATCTGCAAATCATGCAAGTAAGTGGTAGGTAGTTGATGGGAATGCAGGAATAATAAAACAGGATTAACGTAGGTTTATCGTAAATTATTAGTGTAGATTCCGTGGGCCAAAATGCCTGGTTGTATGCTGTATGAACCAATGACTTTATGACCTATTCTGTATCCATTTGCACTGTTAGAAATACCAATGACAGATTAATTTTATATTCAAGATGGAAATGGCTAATGCCATGTGGCATAATTTTAAGGTGATTGGAGGAAACTATAGGTAAGTTTTTTTACACAGAGAGTTGAGAGTGCATGGATCACCCCACCAGGGATGGTGGTAAAGGCCGATATATTGGGAGCATTTATGAAAATCTTAGATAGGCACATGGATGATAGAAAAATGGGCCTTATAGGAAGGAGGGGCTAGATTGAAATTAGAGTAGGTTAAAGGTTGGCACAACATCATGATCTGAAGGGCCGGTACTCTCCTGTTGTGTTCCATGTTCTATGCTCTATGATTTGAGGCTCAAAAACTGATTTCTGCAGAATTGAGTGAAAGGTGGAGATACATCTCCTGTCACTTGTCCTGAAGTTCTAAAGCACATTATTCTCCGGATTTTGCAATGATGGAATTGACTCTCAAATGGCCTGGTAGTGCATTCTTTGCCTTGGGGGGGCAATAAACTTGAGGCACATATAGATATTGAAAATGAGAATCTCCGTGGGTGTACTGCTGGGAAGGATGGCAGTGAGGAGATGGAAAGAGATTTCTCAACAAAGGATGAGCCATTGTTGCTTGGCTGATAATAGCTCAGGAGCTTAATTTCAGTGACAGAAGAATTTGAACGATCCAAGAAGATGAAGGGGATAGATCACATATGCACAGTCCCCTGTGTTCTGTTACAAACTATTAAGGAGGGAAATGGCATATTGGCTCTTACTACATGAGGATGCAAGTACAGGAGTAAAGATAGTTACTTAATTACTCAGGCCCTTAGCTCCTAAGCGAAGCATAGGCCATTAATGACCTCCTGTCTCTATTGTTCTCTGAAATCGATGGTATCATTGAAGTTCATCAACACCTCTGCAATCCATTGCATCCACTGTACAGGGGATTGAGCTGAGATGTCTTCACCAGAGCCCTGTTAGCCAGCCTCGCCTGTTTCCATCTCTCACGTCGGGGATGTAGGGCTGGACCTTGAGAGACACAGGAGTAAAGATGCTTGACTGAAATTATTTCGGAAAACCAAAACAGAAGATCTACAGATACTGAAGGTCTGAACAGAAACTACTGGAAACACTTGACAGGTGAGACAGCATTTGTGGAGAGAGATGAAACAGGGTAATGTTTCATATAAGGAACCGAATGCTTTTTATCTGAGACCATGAATGTTGCCCTTTCCACAGGTGGTTGCCTGAGCACTTCCAGCATTTTCTATTTTTATTGCAATGATTTAAGGCTTTGGTGAGATCTCACCTGCTGCTGACGCCAAAGCAGAGTGATGTTCTAGATAATTGAAGGTGTGAGATCTAATGGGCAGATGACCTGTTTTGCTCCTGGTCCTTATGTTCTACCTGTGGCCCCTGTTCTTGTATTCTGTCCTTTCAAGAACTATTTGACCATGTCACACTTCACACACACTCTGCAGTCAGCACCATTCTTCTCTTTCTGTCTGTTTCTCCATATCTTCCATCTCGCCTGATCTTTATTCAGAGCCTCTCCCTGACAATCATCCTACATTGAGAGGACCTGTTACTACACTCTCATACATTATTGAGCCAAGTCATAAACAATATATGCACATCCTCTAATCTGATGGCATGAACATTGCATTCCCATCTTCTGGTAATTTCTCCCCCCTCTCCCTTCTCCTTTTTCCCCCATTCTGTCTCCCCTCTTATACCTTCTCTTCCCCTTAAATGTGTATCACCTCTGTCTGGTGCCCCTCTTCCTTCCATTTCTCCCGTGGTCCACTCTCCTCTCCTATCTGATTCCTTCTTCTCCAGCCCTTTACCTTTCCCACCTATTACCTCCCAGCTTCTCACTTCACCCCCTTCCCCACTCACCCACCTTCTGCCTCACCTAGCTGCACCTGTCACCTTCTACCTTGTACTCCTCCCCCCCCCGCCCCAGTCTTATTCAGGCTTCTATCCCCTTTCTTTCCAGTCCTAGCGGAGGGTCTCAGCCAAAAACGTTGACTGTTTATTCCCCTCTTTAGATGCTGCCCGACCTGCTGGCTTATTCCAGCATCTTGTGTGTGTTGTTCTGGATTTCTAGCGTCTGCAGAATCTCCCGTGCACGTATGGCATGTGCCTGTGATGCTGCTGCAAGTCAGCTTTTCATTGCACTTGTCTTACCCAGTCGATACTTGTGCGTACGACAATGAACTTGACTTTGACATGCCGATGAAGAGAGAGAAAGGGGGAGGCAGAGAAATCGAGGTTGGTCCCTTAGGCACTCCACAGCTAGCAACTGCAGAGTGAAAGCAGTTTCAGATTAGTCTACAGTCCTATACACCAGGGTGCAGTGTAATTTCTTGCTAGTGTTTAGCTCAGAGTAAACAGCGTGGATGGCAATAATAAGTGCAACAATACATACAGTGAAGAGTGTAGGTCTTCACTGCTATATCCAGAAGGATGGTACAAAATATAGCAGGGCAAACTGAGGTACTACAAAATAAAAAAATGCTGAAGTGACCATAACCGAATGAGGAACTGGAGATTTAAGGGTCCGAAGATGGCAGCACCAGCCCGGAAGGGGATCTGCGAGAAGTTACTGGATCAGGAGTCTAACAGCAGTGGGAAGAAGCTGTCCTTAAGTCTGGTTATCCGGGCTTTCACACTCCTGTATTAGATTATTATTAGATTATGAGGACACGCAGTCCTCTTTTATCGTTATTTAGTAATGCATGCATTAAGAAATGATACAATATTCCTCCGGTGTGATATCACAAAAACACAGGGCAGACCAGGACTGAAAAACTAACAAAACCACATAATTATAACATATAGCTACAACAGTGCAACAATACCATAACTTGATGAAGAACAGTCCATGGCAGAGTAAAAAAGTTCGAAGTTTCTCAAAAGTCCCACATCTCACGAAGATGGGAGAAGGAAGAAAACTCTCCCTGCCATGCCCGACCACAGTCCGACTCTGAGTCGTCCAAAAACTTCGAGCTCTGATCAGCCCTCTGACACCGAGTACCGAGCACCATCTCTATCCGAGCGCTTTGACCGCAGCCTCGGTTGCCAGCAGCAGGCAAAGCCGAGGATTTTGGGGCCTACTGTCCGGAGATTCTCGATCGCACAGTAACAACAGCGGCAAACCAGGTATTTCAGAAATTTCTTCAGATGCTCCTCTGCTTCTCATGTCTGTCTTCATCAAATCAGAATTGTCCATGGCCCCTATTTAACAGATACGATATCATTTCACCGGAGAGCTGTGCGCGCTGCGTCGCGCTGCTATCTTCTCCTCCCGCCATTAATGTACCCCACAGAAAGCAGAATAGGAAAAAGAGAATGGCCAGGTTGTAGGCATTCTTCAAGTTCCAGTTTACTCGAAAGCATGTACATACCTAGGGTATAAATAACATGAGAATTAGCTATTCTGCAGCAGCAGCACAGCATGTTATAAACTTAACCAACATAAGTTAACATAAATTAACATCAAATATACATAACTCACACAACAAAATAAACACAACAACAGGAGTGCAAGTTGAAATAAAGCAGAAAGAAATACAGTCTGAAGTAGTGTTGGGGTTTCTCAGGTCTGCTCAAGGCACACGACGACAGTGGGGAAGAAACTGCTGTTGAACCTTGACGATACCTTTGAAGGTGAGTGGAGGAGAGTTCAGGGAGATGTCAGATGTCAGAGGTAGGTGTTTTACAAAGAGTGGTAAATATCTGGAATGCACTGCTGGGGAAGGGAGGTGGTAGAGGCTGATACATCAGGAACATTTAAGAGACTCTTTAGATAGGCACATAGTTGTAAGGAAAATGGAGGGTTATGGGCTGCGTATGAGGGAAGGGTGAGATTGATCATGCAGTAGGTTATAAGTTTGGCACAACATCATGGGCCAAGCGGTCCATGCTGTGCGGTACTGTTCTATTTTGTATGTTCTGTGCTCTGTGATACTGTTAGCCCTCCTATGCAACACAGCAGAAAGCATCAGGAGTGCGTGATGTTCTGGCATGATGTTCTGGCACCCATGGTCAGTGGTAACAGGCAACCGCAAGAAGCCAGTATCCAGTGATGCAACTAAATATCAGTGCTCCACAGGCAATGCAATACTCAGATAGATTAATTTGTCATCAGTAGTGAGGGTAGCATGATCACAAGCTGCTGCATTATTACTGAGCTGTTGCTAATTCAGTATGTCTCTCCCACACGGGAGCTTCACCAAGGTAACATTAGCTCTGGCGATGATAGATGGCAGATTCTCAAAGGAAAACATCACAGGAGCTGTGCATCACCAGCTATGATAACCACAATTCAGATGAGTAGCAAAGTTGGCTGGGGCTTTCATCTGGCAGCTGGAGAGTGCCTGTCACAGGGTACAGCTCCCGGAGGACTGGCTTAGCCCCACACAGGCTCTGTGTCCCAGGGAACATTGACCAACCGGTTAAGTAGGATCAGAATCAGAAATAGGTTTAGTATCACTAAACCTAGTACCAAGGCACATGATATTTGTTGCTTTGTAGCAGCCACACAGTGCAATACATAAAAGCTTGTTGTATTTATGGGGTCATTGCCCATTCAGAAATATGTTGGCGGAGGGGAGTAAGCTGTTGTTAAAATGCTGAGTGTCGGTTGTCAGACTCCTGCACCTCTTCCCTGATGGTAGCACTGAGAAGAGGGCTTATCCCAGATGGTAAGGGTCCTTCATGATGAATTCTGTCTACTTGAGTCACTGCCTTTTGAAGACGTCCTCAAAGTAAGGAGTCTGGTGCCCTTGATGGAGCTGGCTGAGTTTACAACCCTCCACAGCCTCCACACAGGCAGTGATGCAACCAGTCAGAATGCTCTCCACCATACATACAGAATGTAGAAATTTGCTAGGGTCTTTGGTGACATTCTGTACCAAATCTCCTTAAGCTCCCCACTGACTATAGCCACTCGCATAACTTCTTCATGATTGCATCAATGTGTCGAGCTCAGGATAGGTCCTCTGAGACGTTGACACCCAGGAACCTGAAGCTGTGCACACTCTGTACCACTGACCTCTTGATGAAGATTGGAGTGTGTTCTCCCAGCTCCCCCTTCCTGAAATCCACAATCAATTCACGCAAACACGAGGAAATCTGCAGATGCTGGAAATTCAAGCAACACACATCAAAGTTGCTGGTGAACGCAGCAGGCCAGGCAGCATGTCTAGGAAGAGGTACAGTCGACGTTTCGGGCCGAGACCCTTCTTCAGGAGTCCTGACGAAGGGTCTCGGCCCAAAACGTCGACTGTAGCTCTTCCTAGAGATGCTGCCTGGCCTGCTGCGTTCACCAGCAACTTTGATGTGTGTTCCACAATCAATTCTTTTGGTTTTCTAACATTGAGTGCAAGGTTGCTTTTGTGACACCACTCAACAATCTGATCTATCTCACTCCTATAGACTTTCTCAGCACCATCCGAGGTTCTGCTAGCAACTGCTCACAATGATTGAAACCTGCCAAAAAGTCCGGAAAGATCCCGTGCTGTTTATAAATCTCATGCTGCCTCACTGACTGATTGAAGGTTAAAGGTCATGAGGAGAAGGGAGGAGAATGGATTTGAGAGGGAAAATAAATCAGCCATGACAGAATGATGGAGCAGATTTGATTGTCCAAATGGCCTGATTTGGATCCTATGTCTTATGGTCTAATAATTTGACAACAGTAGTGTCATCAGTGAATTTATGGATGGTGTTTAAGCTGTACTTAACCACAAAGTTGACAGCAGAGAGAGACAGAGAGTAGAGCAGTGGGCTAAGCATGTATTCTTGAGGTACTTCTGCGTTGATCATCAGTGTGACACAGCAGAAAATCTGCACGGGGGAAATCTCACGTGCAAGCAGCTCTTGTTCAGATGGCAGAGACATGCACTTGACTTTGATTTATAGAAGACAGTGCTTGTGGAAACGGTTGTTTTTCAACCAAGACAAAGTATAGGTGATTTCCCAACACACAGCAAGTAATTAGAAAGGCAGTGCCTTTGTCAAATATTTCTCCCATCCTTCCCACAATCTCCTTGATCTCCTGCCATCAGCCAGAAGGTACCACACCATAAGAACCAGAACTGTCAGGATGGGTATCAGCTTCTTCCCTGAGGCTGTTAGACTTCTTGGCATCCTGCTGCCACCCAGCACACATGTACCACCCTGCCTGAATGCCCTGATGCTACCACCCCCCACCCCCATTCCCCTACGCAGAGACATTCTTGCGTCCTGCTCTGGTCACTTTCCATCTTTTGTACTACTCCAGTAATATTATACTGTCTTACGTAATCATGCATCTCGTACTTACGTCAACCTGACAATCTTCAGGCCATGTTATTTAGGGACTGGTGTTCATATTATTTTCTGAAGGCCAGGAACATCGACCATTCACTCTTTTCCATAGATGCTGCCTGGCCTGCTGAGTTCCTCCAGCATTCTGTGTGTGTTATTTTGTGACTGTACGTGCTGGATTGTGACTATATGTGCTGCGTGTGACCTCGTGTACTGTGCTTTGCACCTATGCCCCAGAGGAACGATGTTTCATTGAGCTGTATACATGTGTGTGGTTGAATGACAATAAACTTGAACCTGAATCTCACCTGCCAGCTTAGAAATCAAGGAGTTCCAAGCACAGCATCCTTTATGGGAGGGCAGCAGGCAATTGTTCCCCTAAGATTTCTTTACCATCCTGAACTGCCAAAGAAATGGAGAATAATCAATAAGGTAGAAACAAGGCTTTGTGTAAAGTCATCTGAATTATAATTAGGTGAAGGCATTTGTCCAGAGCTAATTGGCAAAGAAAATTGGTGCTTAATCACTTGCCAGAGCCATTTAACAAAGTAATTTCTAATGAGGATGCTGAAACAAATGGAGTACCAACAATCTCGTTTAAAGCAAATCTGTCTGTGTATTATTCAGATAAATATAAATGTGCTCAATTTGTAACTTTCATAGCTTTAATATCTTTTTTCAGTTCATACTTTAGAAGAACGAATCGTCCTTTGTCCTTTGGAGTAACATGCCTGCAGTTCTGGTTCATGCTCCAAATTGCTCTGGGTGTAGTATGCCACTGTAGCGTAGCAGTTAGTGTGACACTATTACAGCTTATGGCAACACAGTTCAGAGTTCATTCCCAGCACCCCCTGTAAGGAGTTTGTACATCCCCTACTTGGAATGCGTGGGTTTCCTCCAGGTGCTCTGGTTTCCTTCCACAGTCCAAAGTCGTACCAGTTAGCAGGTTAATCGAGTGGGAAAAGTTTAAGAAGGCAAGGATTCTTCAGCGGTTTTAGATTCGAAGCAAGAAGACTGCGAGTGGAACGGCTAAGGATTTTTTTGGAAAGAAGGCACTTTATTACTCAGGGTAGAGAGAGGTAAGACTGTGCAGGCACCAGTAGAGCAGGAAAAGTTCAAAAAGAAGACTGCCATATCCAGCGGGCAGCGGAATGAGAGGGTAGCAGAGTGATAGGGCCTTGGTTCAAATGGGCTCAGGCGGAAAAGGGACGAGGTAGGTTTACCTGTGTTAATTGTGGAAAGGAAGTATGTGTGTGAGGCTGATGTTCTGTGCTTGGTGTCAGATGTGGGAAGTCCTGGAGTCTCCCAGCCTCCCGGACGGCCATATCTGCACCCGATGTGTCGAGCTGCGGCTCCTAAGGGACTGCGTTAGGGAATTGGAGATGCAGCTCGATGACCTTTGTCTGATCAGGGAGAGCGAGGAAGTGATAGAAAGGAGTTATAGGCAGGTGGTCACACCAGGGCCACGGGAGACAGAGGAGTGGGTAACAGTCAGGAGAGGGAAGGGGAAAAGTCAGGTACTAGAGAGTACCCCTGTGGCTGTCCCTCCTGAACAATAAGTACTCCTGTTTGAGTACTGTTGGGGGTAGGGGGAACAGCCTACCTGGGGGAAGCAACAGTGGTCACACCTCTGGCACAGAGTCTGGTCCTGTGGCTCAGAAGGGTAGGGAAAGGTAGAGAAAGGCAGTAGGATAGGGGACTCTATAGTTAGGGGGTCAGACAGGCTATTCTGTGGACACAGGAAAGAAACACGGATGGTAGTTTGCCTCCCAGGTGCCAGGGTCCGGGATGTTTCAGATCGCGTCCACGATATCCTACAGTGGGAGGGAGGTACATATTGGTACCATGACATAGGTAGGAAAAGGGAAGAGGTCCTGAAAAAAGACTACAGGGAGTTAGGAAGGAAGTTGAGAAGCAGGACCACAAAGGTAGTAATCTCGGGATTAGCGCCTGTGCCATGCAACAGTGAGTATAGGAGTAGAATGAGGTGGAGGATAAATGCGTGGCTGAGGGATTGGAGCAGGGGGCAGGGATTCAGATTTCTGGATCATTGGGACCTCTTATGGGGCAGGTGTGACCTGTACAAAAAGGATGGGTTGCACTTGAACCCAGGGAGACCAATATCCTGGCGGAGAAGTTTGCTAAGGCTATTGGGAAGAGTTTAAACTAGAATTGTTGGGGGATGGGAACTGAACTGAAGAGACTGGGGAAGAGGTGGTTGGCTCACAAATAGAGAAAGCTTGGAGACAATGTGTGAGGGAAGATCGGCAGGTGATAGAGAAGGGACGCACTCAGACTGACTGTTTGAGATGTGTCTATTTTAATGTAAGAAGTATTGTGAACAAAGCAGATGAGCTTAGAGCGTGGATCAGTACTTGGATTTATGATATGGTGACCACTACAGAGACTTGGATGGATCAGGGACAGGAATGGTTCCTTCAAGTTTTAGATGTTTCAGAAAGGACAGAGAGGGAGGCAAAAGAGGTGGAGCCAAGATGCTGTTGATCAGAGATAGTGTTACGGCTGCAGAAAAGGTGGACATCATAAAGGGATTGTCTACGGAGTCTCTGTGGGTGGAGGTTAGGAACAGGAAGGGGTCAATAACTTTACTGGGTGTTTTTTATAGGCTGCCCAATAGTAACAGGGATATCGAAGAACAGATAGGGAAACAGATCCTGGAAAGGTGTAATAATAACAGAGTTGTCATGGTGGGAGATTTTAATTTACCAAATATCGATTGGCATCTCCCTAGAGCAAGGAGTTTAGATGGTGTGGAGTTTGTTAGGTGTGTTCAGGAAGGTTTCTTGACACAATGTGTAGATAAGCCTACAAGAGGAGAGACTGTACTTGATTTGGTATTGGGAAATGAACCTGGTCAGATCTCTCAGTGGAAGAGCATTTTGGAGATAGTGATCATAATTCTATCTCCTTTTCAATAGCATTGGAGAGAGATAGAAAAGCATTTAAATGGATTAAGGGGAATTATGACACTATCAGGCAGGAACTTGGAAGCTTAAACTGGGAACAGATGTTCTCAGGGATATGTATGGAAGAAATGTGGTAAATGTTCAGGGGATATTTGTGTGCAGTTCTGCATAGGTATGTTCCAATGAGACAGAGAAGTTATGGTAGGGTACAGGAACTGTGGTGTACAAAGGCTGTAGTAAATCTAGTCAAGAAGAAAAGAAAAGCTTACAAAAGGTTCAGAGAGTCAGGTAATGTCAGAGATCTAGAAGATTATGAGGCTAACAAGAAGGCGCTTAAGAAGGAAATTAGGAGAGCCAGAAGGGACCATGAGAAGGCCTTGGCAGGCAGGATTAAGGAAACCCCCAAGGCATTCTACAAGTATGTGAAGAGCAAGAGGATAAGACGTGAAAGAATAGGACCTATCATGTGTGACAGTGGGAAAGCGTGTATGGAACCAGAAGAAATAGCAGAGGTAATCAATGAATATTTTACTTCAGTATTCAGTATGGAAAAGGATCTTGGTGATTGTAGTGATGACTTGCAGTGGACTGAAAAGCTTGAGCATGTAGATATTAAGAAAGAGGATGTGCTGGAGCTTTTGGAAAGCGTCAAGTTGGTTAAGTCGCCGGGACCGAATGAGATGTACCCCAGGCTACTGTGGGAGGTGAGGGAGGAGATTGCTGAGCCTCTGGCGATGATCTTTGCATCATCAATGGGGACAGGAAAGGTTCCGGAGGATTGGCGGGTTGCAGATGCTGTTGCCTGATTCAAGAAAGAGAGTAGATAGCCCAGGAAATTATAGACCAGTGAGTCTTACTTCAGTGGATGGTAAGTTGACGGAGAAGATCCGGAGTGGCAGGATTTATGAACATTTGGAAAGGTATAATATGATTAGGAATACTCAGCATGGCTTTGTCAAGGGCAGGTCGTGCCTTCCAAGCCTGTTTCAATTTTTTGAGGATGTGACTAAACATATTGATGAAGGAAGAGCAGTAAGTGTAGTATATATGGATTTCAGCAAGACACTTGACAAGGTACCCCATGCAAGGGTTATTGAGAAAGTATGGAGGCATGGGATCCAAGGGGACATTGCTTTGTGGATCCAGAACTGGCTTGCCCACAGAAGTCAAAGAGTGGTTGTAGACGGGTCATATTCTGCATGGATAACGGTGACCAGTGGTGTGCCTCAGGGGTCTGTTCTGGAACCCTTACTCTTTGTGATTTTTATAAATGACCTGGATGAAGAAGTGGAGAGATGGGTTAGCAAGTTTGTTGATGATACAAAGGTTGGGGGTGTCGTGGATAGTGTGGAGGACTGTTGGAGGTTACAGCGGGACATTGATAGGATGCAAAACTGGGCTGAGAAGTGGCAGATGGAGTTCAAACCAAATAAGCATGAAGTGGTTCATCTTGGTAGGTCAAATATGATGGCAGAATATAGTATTAATGGTCAGACTCTTGGCAGTGTGGAGGATCAGAAGAATCTTTGGGTCCGAGTCCATAGGACACTCAAAGCAGCTGCACAGGTTGACTCTGTGGTTAAGAAGGTGTACAGTGTATTAGCCTTCATCAATCATGGGATTGAATTTAGGAGCTGAGAGGTAATGTTGCAGCTATATAGGACTCTGGTCAGACCCCACTTGGAGTACTGTGCTCATTTCTGGTCACCTCATTACAGGAAAGATGTGGAAACCATAGAAAGTGTGCAGAGGAGATTTACAAGGATGTTGCCTGGATTGGGGAGCATGCCTTATGAAAACAGGCTGAGTGAACTCGGCCTTTTCTCCTTGGAGCGACAGAGGATAAGAGGTGACCTGATAGATGTGTATAAGATGATGAGAAGCATTGATCCTGTGGATAGTCAGAGGCTTTTTCCCGGGGCTGAAGTGGCTGCACAAGAGGGCACAGGTTTAAGGTGCTGAGGAGTAGGTACAGAGGAGATGTCAGAGGTAAGTTTTTTGCGCAGAGAGTGGTGAGTGCGTGGAATGGGCTGCTGGCAACATTGGTGGAGACGGATACGATAAGGTCTTTTAAGAGACTTTTGGATAGGTACATGGAGCTTAGAAAAATAGAGGGCTACGTGTAAGCCTAGTAATTTCTAAGGTAGGGACATGTTCAGCAAAGCTTTGTGGGCCAAAGGGCCTGTATTGTGCTGTAGGTTTTCTATGTTTCTATGTTTCTATTATAATTGGCCATTGGAAATTATCTCATGATTACACTGGGGTTATATTGGGGGATGCCGGCTCAAAGGGCTAGAAGGGCGAATTCTGCGCTGTATTTATAAATAAAAATTTTAAAAATAAGATAAAATAGTTTTTTTTTTAAGAGTTGTTCTCTCAGTTCTTCCTATTCCTGAGGATAGCTGCTCTGGATGAGAGTTGTCCCATATGATTTAGTGCCTTTCTATTCAACCTGAGCCTGAGGCTCCGGAGGGTTCCTGTACTGTGGAAGGCGTCCTGCCTCATCCCTGTGCCGAAGACGCCGCATCACAGCGGCCTCAATGACTACAGACCGGTGGCATTGACCTCCCACATCATGAAGACCCTGGAGAGACTTGCTCTGGAGCTGCTCCGGCCTATGGTCAGGCCACACTTAGATCCCCTCCAGTTCGCCTACCAGCCCCGACTACGAGTTGAGGACGCCATCATCTACCCGCTGAACCGTGTCTACGCCCACCTGGACAAGCCAGCGAGCACTGTGACGGTCATGTTTTTTGACTTCTCCAGTGCGTTCAACACCATCCTCCCTGCTCTGCTGGGGGAGAAGCTGACAGCGATGCAGGTGGATGCTTCCCTGGTATCATGGATTCTTGATTACCTGACTGGCAGACCACAGTACATGTGCTTGCAACACTGTGTGTCCGAGAGAGTGATCAGCAGCACTGGGGCTCCACAGGGGACTGTCTTGTCTCCCTTTCTCTTCACCATTTACACCTCGGACTTCAACTACTGCACAGAGTCTTGTCATCAGAAATTTTCAGATGACTCTGCCATAGTTGGATGCATCAGCAAAGGAGATGAGGCTGAGTACAGGGCTACGGTAGGAAACTTTGTCACATGGTGTGAGCAGAATTATCTGCAGCTTAATGTGAAAAAGACTAAGGAACTGGTGGTAGACCTGAGGAGAGCTAAGGTACCGGTGACCCCTGTTTCCATCCAGGGGGTCAGTGTGGACATGGTGGAGGATTACAAATACCTGGGGATACAAATTGCCAATAAACTGGACTGGTCAAAGAACACTGAGGCTGTCTACAAGAAGGGTCAGAGCCGTCTCTATTCCTGAGGAGACTGAGGTCCTTTAACATTTGCCGGACGATGCTGAGGATGTTCTATGAGTCTGTGGTGGCCAGTGCTATCATGTTTGCTGTTGTGTGCTGGGGCAGCAGGCTGAGGGTAGCAGACACCAACAGAATCAACAAACTCATTCGTAAGGCCAGTGATGTTGTGGGGATGGAACTGGACTCTCTGACGATGGTGTCTGAAAAGAGGATGCTGTCTAAGTTGCATGCCA
Organism: Mobula birostris; assembly: GCF_030028105.1. Classification (NCBI taxonomy): domain Eukaryota; kingdom Metazoa; phylum Chordata; class Chondrichthyes; order Myliobatiformes; family Myliobatidae; genus Mobula; species Mobula birostris. The sequence goes on along the minus strand of NC_092378.1, from coordinate 50,416,891 downwards.
TCTTGGTCAATGTCTCCCATCCACTACATAATGCACTGGGTGGGCACAGGAGTACATTCAGCCAGAGACTCATTCCACCGAGATGCAGCACAGAGCGTCATAGGAAGCCATTCCTGCCTGTGGCCATCAAACTTTATAACTCCTCCCTTGGAGGGTCAGACACCCTGAGCCAGTAGGCTGGTCCTGGACTTATTTCATAATTACAGGCATAACTTGCATATTACTATTTCACTATTTATGGTTCTATTACTATTTATTATTTATGGTGCAACTGTAATGAAACCATTTTCCCCCGGGATTAATAAAGTATGACTATGACTATGACTATTCATTTCCCATGTAAGAAACAAGGCAAGGAATATCAGGTTTTAGATCCGTTCACTGTCGAAGACTACATTGTTTACCCAGCATTCAACATACCACAGGCTCTCTCTCTCTCCCTAATAAGGGAGAAAGAGATGTCTCTATTTCACATTGAGAGGGGAAACATAACAAACAACTCACTGGTTTACAATGTTAAAAGTCCATTGCGTTGCTTTTTCCAAGCTCTGTGCCCAACGATCTCGGGTCTCTGGGCACACAGCCTCAGATCTTCCATCTCCCATGGTGCACGAGTCTTCTGCTCGGACACAGACCTCTGATCCCCCCATCACCAGAGCCATGAAAACCTGGTCCTCCGAAGGCGACTGGAGCTCTTAGGCCGAGCCCTTGGCGTGCTGAACAACGGCCTGTTGTGAAACCCTGAGAGTGGGTCCCATTCCCGCAAAGAACCATAGTCAGTGTGTAACTCCAGGTCAGGGTCTTCAAAAGAACCTCGAAAGGGAAAAGTAGAGATATTAAAGATGGAAACAGAGCTGTTTCTGAAGATGCAAGCAAAGGAGTCGCTGTTAGGCGCCATTAACCCTCCAAAGCTCTGCCTAAGGAAATGTTAGATTGTGCCTAATTAGGCACTTGGCAAGGGCCAATGAAAAGAAGCTAGGTTAAGCGAGCAGTCATTGTAGGTGTGAACCAGTGTTAGAGCAGGGCAGGTCAGGCTTTAGCTCATTGACGCTTCTGTGAGGAGGAGAGGCAAAGGCAGTAGGTAGATTTTCTCATCTCATTTTCCTTTCTTTCTGATTGCACAGTTAGATCAATGGGGATGCCAGGTGAGGTAGTAGATTGCTCTTCCTGTGGGATGTGGGAAGGCAGGGAGACATCCAATGTCCCTGATGACTACACCTGCAAGGAGTGCATCCAGCTGCAGCTTCTAACAATCCACGTTCAGAAGATAGAGGTGGAGCTGAAGCTGAAAGAACTCCAGATCTGCGAATCTGAGGGATTGATCAACAGGACATACAGGGAGGTAGTTACATCCAAAGTACAGGGCACAGGTAACTGGGTGACCATCAGGAGTGGGAGAATGGATAGGCAGCAGGTGCAGAGTACCCTGTGGCCATTTCCCTCAACAACAGGCATACTACTTTGAATACTGTTGAAGGGGGGTATGTCCTAGCAGAGAAAAGCCACGGCAGTCAGGTGTCTGTCACTGTCTGTCTCTGAGGCTCAGAAGGGAAGGGGAAGAAGAGGCAGCCTGCAGTGTGAGGGAGTTCATTGGTTATAGGGGAACAGACAGGAGGTTCGGTGGACAAGAATGAGATTCCTGAAAGGTATGTTGCCTCCTGAATGCCAGCTTAAAGGACATCTTGGATCAAATTTACAGCATTCTTAAGTAGGAGGGTGAGCAACCAAAGGTTGTGGTCCACGTTGGTACCAGTGGCATGAGTAGGAAAGGTGATGAGGTCTTGTGAAGTGAGTTCAGGAAGTTAGGTGCTAAGTTAAAGGACCCAACCTCCAGGGTTGTGATCTCAGGATTGCTACCCATGCCACATGCTAGTGAGGCCAGAAATAGGAAGATTATACAGCTTAGCACATGGCTAAGGATTTAGTATAGGAGAGAGGACTTCAGACTTTTGGATCATTGGGCTCTCTTTCATGGAAGGTGTGGCCTGTACAGAAGGGATGGTTGGCACCTGAACTGGTGGGGGGCTAATAACCCTGTGAGAAAATTTTCTAGTGCTGCACGGGGTGGGTGGGGGGGGGGGGTTGTTAAACTGGAGTTGCAGGGGGATGGGAACCAGAACACCAGCACAAATAGGGGAATGATTGTGGGGAATGATGTTGTTATACCTATGTACAAAGTCAGGAATCAAACGGTATAGTTGGACTAATGTTCTAAGTTGTGTATATTTCAAAGCAAGGAGTATTGTAGGAAAGGCAGATGAGGTTAGAGCATGGATCAGCACATGAAATAATGGCTTGGTTGCAGGAGGGTCAGGACTGGTATCTCAATGTTCCAATGTTCTGTTGTTTTAGACGTGAGGGAGCAGGAGGGATTAAAGGGGGAGGAGGTGGCATTACTGGTCAGGGAAAATGTCATGGCAGTGCTCAGACAGGACAGACTGGAGAACTTGTCTACTGAGGCTATATGGGTGGAACTGAGGATTAAGAAAGAACGTGCTTGCTAACTTATATGTGCTATATGTGCTCTGTGCTGCGTATGACTGCCGGTGCTGTATTTTGCAACCTGGATCTGCAGTAGCACTGTTTCGTTTGGTTGTATTCATGAGTATTCATGTATGGTTGAATATCAATTAAACTTGAACTTGGATGACCACCTTAATGGGATTATTTTGTAGACCACCCAATAGTCTAAGGGATTTAGAAGAGCAAATTTGTAGCGAGATTGCAGACTGTTGCAAGATACATAAGGTTGTGATGATAGGTGATTTTAATATTCAGCATATTGGCTAGGTCTTCCAAACTGTAAAAGAGCTGGATGGGATAGAGTTTGTCAAATGTGTTCCGGAAGATTTCCTTAATCAGTACATAAAGGTCCCAACTACAGAAAATGGAATACTAGATCTCCTATTGGCGAATGAGACAGGGCGGGTGACAGAAGCTTTTGCAGGGGAACACATTGCATCTAGTGATCATAATGCCATTAGTTTCAAGACTAATATGGAGAAGAATAGGTCTGGTCCTCGGATTGAGATTCTAAATTGGAAAAAGGCCAATTTTGATGGTATCAGAAAGGATCTGGTAAGTGTGTATTGGGCAGGTTGTTTTCTGGCAAAGATGTACTTGGTAAGTGGAAGGCCATCAAAAGTGAAATATTGAAAGTACAGAATCTGCATGTTCCTGCCAGACTAAAAGGTAAGGATAACAGGTTTAGGGAACCTTGGTTTTAGAGGGATAATGAGACCCTGGTTAAGAAGAAGGATGTATACAGTAGTGTAGGGAGGATGGAGCAAATTAGGTACTTGAGGAGTATAAGAAATGTAAGAGAACACAAGTAAGGAAATCAGCAGGGCTAAAAGATGGCATGAGGTCACTCTAATAGATGAGGATCCCAAGGGCTTCTACAAATATATTAAGAGCCAAAGCATCGCAAAGACAAAATTGGACCTCTGGAAGATCAGAGGTTCATCTGTGCATGGAGCCAAAATAGATGGGGGGATGGGGAGGAGAGACGGATTTAAATGGATTTTTTGCATCTGTGTTTACTCAGGAGATGGATATAGACTCCATGGAAGTGAGGCAGAGCAGCAGTGAAGTCATGGACCTTATACAGATAACAGAGGAGGAGATGTTTGGTGTCTTGGGGCATATTAAGATGGATAATTCTCCAGGGTCTGACAAGGTGTTCCCTCAGAACCTATGGAAGGCTAGTGCAGAAATTGTAAGGACCCTTGCAGAGATTTTAAAATGTCCTTTGCCTCGAGTGAGGTGCTGGAGGATTAGAAGATAACTAATGTTTTTCTGTTGCTTAAAAAAGGCTCTAAAAATAAACCAGGAAATTATAGTCAGGTGAGCCCGACATTAGTAGTTGGTAAGTTATTCAAAAACATTCTAAGAGACCAGATATATGACAGTGACTGATTAAGGATGGTCAACATGGCTTTGTGCATGGTAGGTTTTGTCTAACCAATCTTAAAGAGTTTTTCAAAGAAGATACCAGGAAAGTTGATGAAGGGAAGGCAGTGGATGTTGTCTGCATGGACTTTGACAACATCCTACATGAGAGGTTGATCAAGAAGGTTCAGTCACTTTGCATTCAAGATGAGGCAATAAATTAGATTAGACTTTGGTTTCATGAGTGAAGCCAGACAGAGGTAAGGGATTTTTGCTTCTCTGACTAGAGGCTTGTGACTAGTGGTGTGCCACAACGATCATTACTGGATCCATTGTTGTTTGCCATCTATATCAAAGATCTGGATAATAATGTAATAAAATAGATCAGCATATTTGCAGAAGACACCAAGAATGGAGGTATAGAAGACAGTGAGGAAGCCTATCAAAGCTAACAGCATGATCTGAACCAGCTGGAAAAATGGACTGAAAACTGGAAGGTGCAAGTTAATGCCAACAAGTATGTTGCATTTTAGGAGCACAAACTAGGGTAGGTCTTGCACAGAGAGAGTTAGAACAGAGCGATCTGGAAGTATAGATCCATAATTCCTTGAAAGTGGCATCTCAGATAAATAGGGTCATAAAGAAAACTTTTGGCACATCGGCCTTCATAAATCAGAGTACTGAGTACAGGAATTGGGATGTTATATTGAAGTTGTCTAAGACATTGGTGAGGCCAAATTTGTTGCCACAAGACAAGGAACATCATGATATATGTCACCGATATTAAACATGATTCTGATTCTGATTAACTGGTCAATATAATCCCTAAAGCATAAGTGGTAAAACCTCAGTGGGAGTGAGTGGGATAGAATTGTGAGAAAGTCAAGTTTATTGTACAGCTAAATGAAACAATGTTCCTCTGGGCCAACGTGCAAAACACAGAACGCATATCACGTACAGCACCTAAAATAATATTAACACAATAATATAAACAGATAATAATAAAAATAATCTGTAATTGTACAAGTTGACATAAAGTGCATATATAACCTATGGTTAAATATATAACAACCGAAATGTGTGCTGGGTAGTAGCAGGGTGTTCAGACATCTCGCAGCCTGGGGGAATAGATTACAGGGGAAGATAAGTGGGGATTGCCCTGTGAAGTAGCATAGACATGATCGTCAGTAACTACCTTCTTCTGTGACTAATGGAGGCACAGAAAATGGAAGGGAACAGCCAACCAGTGAAAAAACAGGTCCCATAAAAAAGATTGTAAGAATGGTTAGTTAATCCTTTTTAATACTAATGATAGTTCGAGGGTTAAACATCTTTCAAGATGGGAGAGAATTTCCTTCCTGTTCTTGGTTCACCATGTCATGCAATAAAAGTTGAACATCTCATCTGAATTATAGCCACTCCGTTAGTGTGGGACACTAATGGATTCTTAGCATAACTGAAATGCTATCAATGCCTGCAATGCTGCATCATATGACATGGCTCCACCAGAATGACTTTCTATTTTTTAACTCCCGTTTCTCTAAGTGAGATTGCATTTAGTTACAAATTATGGGTCATTTTTAATGTGTACAGTAAATATTATGATATGTTATTTCCTTTAGATTAGCTTTAATGTGCATACATGCCCTTTGGAGATTGATAGGACAACTCCCAGCAACAAGGATAATTTGAAGCTGCTAGCTTATCTGCTCACTCTTAATAACTATCTTCACATTGCTTCCTTTTCCATCTAGAGGCTCTTAAGTGAAATTATCAGTGGAAAGAATGATAGGGGCAGTAGGGAGAAGGAGAACTGAGATAGTCAGGAGGCAGAGGAGTTTTTAACTCAAGCGATGTGATGATCAAGGTTTGGGATCTGAGGCAATTTGCCAGGATTTCCTGGCCCAACCATATGAACACTTAGGGCCTAGAAAGTGTGTCTCTACTTCCCCACAAGATTACAGAAATATGGCATTTCCCTGAATACTCACATATTTTCAGAGTTATACTACAAAGGGTACTCTATCCAGATGTCCAGATGTATCACAGATCAGTACACAATTGTTCCATTCAAGAATGCAATAAATTGCAGAGAATTGTGAATAGAGCCCAGTTTATCATGAAAACCAGCCTCCCCTTGTCTGACTCCTGACCGTCTGCACTTGCCATTATCTCTGAAGAAACCCTTTCCACCTGGCTCATTCTCTCTCACCAGCCCACGCCCTTCTCCCACTTACTTTGACAGATGATATAAAATCTTGCAAACTTGCACCAATAGACTCAAGGTCAGCTTCTATTCTACTATTATAGAAGTCTTAAACTGACCTCTTGTATGATAAGGATGGACTCTTAACCTCTCAGTCCACTTCGCTGTGGCCCTTGAATGTTACGTGTTTACCTGCACTACACTTTTTCTGTAACTATAACAGTTGTGTCTGTGCAACTACATATCAATTAAATAAAAGCACGCAAGCAGGACTGGTGTAGTCACATTGCTGAGAGAGCAAGGGCCGATTAATACGCATGTATGGACAAAAGATTAATGTGCATAGGTAAGTTATCATTCCATACAAAGTGTTAAGGGGAGTTATTGCCCTAAAAGAAATAGATCCATACATTAATTTTCCTCTCCTTTTACATTAATGTAACATAAAACTGCATATGTACAAAACATTCATTTTCCCTTCCAAAAACCAAATTCAAATAAACATGCTTTCACAATAACAGTCCATAACTAACTTCACTATACTAAAGATTCAGTCTTTTGGGTGGTGCTGTTTCTTTCAGGATAGTGCCTCTGGACCTGTGGATTGGCATCTGGTTTGGCAGGTGTCTTCTCAAAGACTACGTTCCCGGTTGCCAGTGTCACATTGCTGTTAGTGACATGATCATCACTGAGAGGTAAGTCCGATAGATATAACGTGTCCGTCTTGTTGGATGCAGGTGTGTTCTTCGGTTGAATATCCAGCATCTGGTCCACGTGACGTCTCCATGTCTGATCTCCAACTTCCACTGTGTGCATCAGTGGTCCAGTTCTTGTAGCTATCCACTTGTCTTCTCGGTAATCATGAGCTAGAACTTCCTTGCTGTTTCACTTGGCAACTGGCTGAACTGTTTATTCTGCACTTCCCTCCGTAGATCTGGTTTCGGGGGTCTATGTGAGATCTCAGATCCCTGCTCATGAACAGCATTGCAGGTGTTTGATTTGTTGTCGCATGAACAGAGTTCCGATACACAAAAAGGAAGTTGTCCACCTTGTGCTGTAGAGAAATGTCCTCCTTGTCCATCACTTTAATGGACTTGTTGCATGTTTGGATAAACCTTTCAGGCAACCCATTCGTTGCCGGGTGGTGAGGAGCTGACTTGAAATGTCTGATGCCATTTTACTTCATGAACAGTCGGAATTCTTCAGACATGTATTGTGGTCTGTTGTCACTCATAATTTGTTCTGGTAAGCCATTCCTGATAAAGATAGTCTTCAGGGTGGAGACAGTCTTTGCTGAGGTGGTTGACTTCATCGGTATAATCTCCAGCCACTTCGAATGAGCATCCACAGCAATCAGAAGCATGGACTCCATGAATGGGCCAGCAAAATCAATTTATGTACTCTTTGCCCTGGTGTTGATGGCCATTCCTATGGGTGCAACGGTGCCTGTGGGGGTGTATTTTTAAATGTTTTGACATTCCAAACAGTATTTGGTCCAGCCTTCAATCTGTCTGTCTATTCCTGGCCACCACATTTAGCTCCGGGTGAGACTCTTCATCTTGATTGTACCCAAGTGTCCTTCATGCAGATTCTCTAACACTATGGTGCGCAGTTTAGAGGGAACCACAACACGAGATCCACACATCAGCGTTCTTTGAGATACCGACAGTTGGTCTCATCTCACTGAGAACTCTGGAAGCATGGGGTTACAATGAGATGGCCATCCTTGCATAGTGATGTTATAGACTATTCACAATGTCGGGTCATCTCTTGTTTCTCTTTGTATTTCAGAATTTGTTACTGACAATTGGTTCCCAACACTGTGTGGAACACCTCTGCTGAGTCATTGAATGCGGACTTTTCATTTTCAGTTGCCAAAAGTGGGAGACATGACAAGTAGTCAGCATTGCTCTGTTATTTGGTACCCTTGAACTCTATGTCATAAGAGTGGGATCCTAGGAACAGTGCCTAACGTTGTAACCAGGTGGCAGTCATCACTGTGATTCCCTTCCTGGGATTGAAAATGGGCACAAGCAGCTGGTGGTCTGTCACAAACTTTTGTCTGTAGAGGTAGTGGTGGAACTTCTTTGTCCCACATACTACAGTAAAGCCCTGGTTCATATTTTTACTGTTATGCTGTATGTATTTCATTTTGGCAGCTCGGTAAGAGTTTTGTTCTGTTTTCAAGCTTGTTTGGGTTATTATTGAAGATAAGAGAGAGGAGAAATGTGTGCCATCCAATTAGGATGGTCGGATCAGGGGGAAGTTTCTCTGGTGAGGAACGCTAAGGCTGGGCTTGGAGCTTTTTTTCGAGAGGAGATGAAGAGAGAAGACACTGGGGAGAACCAGTCGTAGCATATGAACTGGTGGAAGACCTGTTTGTTCAAGGTGGATTACAAGCGACATTTGGAAGGTGGTGTGTGCTTTCACGTTGACTGACGGCCCAGCGTGTGAGTTGCAGGGAAGTTCAAAATGAGTTCCAACTTGTGCACATTTGACTGTTTAATTAGAATTGGCCCTTCTATTTTTGTTATTCTTTACTAACCCTTTAGTTAAGATTCATAAATATAATTCCTTTAATTGTATACGATGTATTGTCTGTTATTTTGTAGTATTAATTTGTAACAGGGTTGCAAACCACACAAACAGGAGTTTGGGGTGATATTGAGCGCGCCTCAATCTAGCAAGTCTGGTGGGGCCGGAGGTTCCCTAGACTTACGCAGCCAAGGAAACCAGGGTGTTTCATTAGACCAAGGGCCTCTTGGTCAATCTGCGTGTAGCTGCGTTCTGCATCATCAGTGATCTTGAAGCAAACACAAAGGGACATTCAGATCCATCTTTCATAGTGTGTGACAAAACGGCACCAATGCCATAAGGGGACACTTAGCATGCCAGTCTGATGGGCAGAGATGAGTCATAATGGGTGACCCATCAGTTCACCTGATGTTATTAGTCTCTTAGTTCCTTGAATCCTCTTTCATCTTTCTGACCATTCCCACTTTGCTCCTGTCTGCAACAATGCGTTCAATGGATGCAGCACTGTAGCAATGTTTGAGATTAGCGGTGGTTGTAGCTTATAGGCCCAAGTATGAACTGAGTTGTGACACATTTTCCAGTCTGGGTGCCTGTAGCACTGCTTCAATCTTCTTTTGTGATTTATGTAAGCCATGCTTGTCAATGACATGTCCACAATATGAGATTTTATTTTTGAAAAACTCACATTTCTCTCTCTTTGCACGCTGATCATACTCACTCAGCTTAGTAAGCGCTTCACTAAGGTTCTGGAGATGCTCTTCATCATTTTTGCCAGTCACAATAATATCATCAAGGTAACATTAAGTTCCTGGTATGGTTTGGAGCATTTGGTCTATTGCTCTTTGCCAAATTGCTGGAACTGATGTGACGTCAAAGACGAGACGATCATACTGGAACAGTGCCTTCTGAGTGTTGATTGTGAGGAATTTCCTGCTTAAGTTCTCAATTCCATTTGCAGATAGGTTTGTGATAAGTCAATCTTTGAAAACGCCTCTCTGCCTGCCAATGATGCAAAAATGCTTTCTGTTCATGGCAGGGAATACCGCACAGTATGTAGCGCCAGATTGATGGTGACTTTGAAATCCCCACTTCTGTGAACAGCCTTCCTTTTCTTGATCACTGGGACAATGGGTGTGGCCCAATCATTCCACTCAACCTTGGAAAGAATTCCAGACAACTCCAGGCTCTGGAGTTCCACAAATTTAGGACATAGTGAGAACGACACTGGATGCGCTTCATAGAATCTTGGTGTTTCTGCTTCATTCAGTTCAATTCTGGCCTTCATGCCTTTGAGCTTACCAATCCCCTTCTCAAAAAACATCTCATTAGTATTAAGCAGCTACCATTTGGGCTGCTATTGCCTTTTGATCTCACACTGAGAGTTTTGATTGTGTGCCAGTCTTGTTGGATTTTTTCTCAATCATTCACATCCAAAAAGTGCTGGTCCTCCACTTTCCAACACATAAAGCTCTAACTGTTGTGTTTGATCTCCATACCTCACATTCACTTTCAGTTTGCCTTTGGAAGACACTTTTTTCACCTGTGTAGGTCATTAGCATCACTGTCAAAGTTTTAAAGGTTTCAAAGGTGTCAGAGAAATATATACAATATACATCCTGAAATGCTTTTTATTCACAACCATCCATGGAAACAGAGGGGTGCCCCAAAGAATGAACGACAGTTAAATGTTAGAACCCCAGAGCCCCCCCAGCTCCCCTCCCTCCTGCGCATAAGCCGCAGCAAGCAACAATCCCCCTCCTTCCACCGGCAAAAAAAGCATCGGCACATCCACTGAGCACTCAAGTGTGAACAAAGCAACAGGAAAGACACAGACTTGCAGTTACCCCAGAGACTACGTTGTTCACCTGGCATTCGACATACCACAGGCTCTCTCTCTCCTTAATAAGGGAGAAAGAGGTGTCTCCGTTTCACAGTGAGTGGGAGATATAACAAATAACTTGCTGGTTTATGTTGTTAAAAGTCCATTACACCACTTTTTTGAGCTCTGTGATCAAAGGTCTCGAGTCTCTGGGCACACAGCCGTAGATCTTCCAACTCCCCCGACGACACATGGGTCTCCTGCCATGACACCAACCTTCGATCCACCTATCTCCAAAGTCCCGCGATCCTAGGCCTCCAAAGTCAAGCCGAACTCTTAGGCTGAGCCCTTGGTGTGCAAAACAACGGCCAGTTATGAAACCCTGAGAGCGGGTCTCATTCCCACAAAGAACCACTGTCTTCTCTAATGGTAGCTTAGAAAACAGTCTGTTGCAGTAGGCCTCGGAAATTATGGACAAAGCTGACCCTGTATCCAACTCCATTTTCCATTTTACATCAGGCACATCCATTATAATCTATATCATTTGTGATCTGCTTCAGTAACACTATGCAGTTCTAGGCATGATGGCTCACCTTTGTCCGATTCTGTTTCACATTCAGTCACTTAATGCACAGTATTGTGTTTGAAACCTTTCATTCGGTGTGGTTTTTCTCTTTGGTTGTGCTTTTTGTCTGCCTCTCTCTATGTGACCTTATTTGTGACAGTTTCTGCAAACTTTTTATTTGAACCAACAAACATTTGCATCATGGGATGCTTTGTCACATCAATAGCATTTCTGACATTTTGCACCATTCAGAGACATTTTGTGCATTTAACATCTAAGCTCTTTTTCTGTAGTACTGCTGCATCATTTTCCACAGTCTCTAACAAGATTGCAATGGCCAATGCCCATACTAAGGTTAGGTCTCTTTCCGACAGTAGTCTCTATTGAGTGCTTTGACTATACAAGCCTGTCCCTTAATGCATCAGAAAGTCTATCTCTAAAATCACAATATTAGGAAAGTTTGCGCAGTTCTGCAATGTATTCAGAAATGTTTTCATCCTTTGACTAGTTCCTTTTGCGAAATCTAAATCTCTCAGCTATTACTAGTGGTTTAGAACTCAAGCGATTTTGTAAAATTGCAATAATTTCATCAAACATTTTGCTTTCTGGCTTTTCAGGAGTTACTAGGTTGCGTATGAGACTGTACATTTTAGCACCCATTAAGCTAAGAGGCCTGGTGACTTTCTTTTCCTCATCCACGTGGTTTGCCTTACAATATTGTTCAACCCTCTTGATATACAACTCCCAGCCTTCATTAACAGTATCAAATTTGTCAACTTTCCCGACTAAAGCCATTATCAATTTATTTTTACTTTAACTTTGTTAGTTGTGCGTCTTTTGCTGTGTACTATGCATTTACTCACACGTCCCTTTGTTAGCATCCACGATGGCCTTACCCTTCCTCTTGCTGTTTCTCTCCCTTTTATTGTTCCATAACTGTTGGTACCATTGGTGATATGGTCTGGCATTCAGGTTCATACCAGTCGCCAATTTTTTGTGTCTGTGCAACTAATTACAAGTCAACCTTCACTAATAGACTACCTGTATCTGGTTCCTTCAATAATCTGGCGCTGATTTCAAATTTTCTGTGCAACTGTAATTTCAAATTTCACAGGCCACCATAGCAATCTGCTACGCATTGTTTTGGTTGCGCTAGGTCTGTTCACTTGTTGGCTCACTCTTGTAAGCACAAACAGGCAAATCCTGCTTGTTTTCCTGCATTTATTAATATCATTGGCTCTTTATTAGCCCCAATTATGGGCCCAGAGAGTAAAGGAAATGCACCTCGTGCTGTGAAGCGAAAACACCACACATTCTCCATTAAAGATAAGGTTGAACTCTTGAAAAAACTGGACAGTGGTGTATCGGTGAAAAGCTTGTGCGAGTGTTACAACATTGGCTCTTCCACAGTGTACGATATAAAGAAACAGAAAGAAAAACTGCTACATTTGTCTGCTGATAGTGGCTCAAAGAAACAGATGTGCGTAAGAAAAACAATGAAAGACAGAAGAAGTTCGGAACTAGATAAAGTGCTGATAACATGTTTTTTTAACGTGAGACGTTCTATTGACATGATAATTAATTTGACAGGTGAATTCCTGAAAGGATTAGAGCAAAGATGTTTTATAACTGAGCAAGAAATAATGAGTGTTTATATGCTGCAGGATAAGCTAATCAGAGAGAGACCAAAATATATGAAACATCTTACCTTGGAAGATATGTTCAAAAAAATTGCTAGAAACAGTGCAACAGGGGAGCTAACACTTCAAAATCCAGTGCCATCAACTTCTGCTCAGCCAGATAAGCTGCCAGCAACATCAACAGCCTTTGAAGAAACTGTTGTGTCAGTTTCAGCACCAGTTCCTGACGCTTCACTCATTTTTCAAGATGAAGATCCTGACAACCCCACACTTGCAGACATGTAACTTTGCCTGAAGGTATATTAAATGTCTCACTTTAGAAGCGGAAGTGCTCAACTTTTTTGTGTAAGTTAATTCCTGTACATTTACCTGTCCCCTTTATTTTATCTGTACCTGTACAGTATATTACTTTATTCAAACTTCACTTGCTACTCATTTAATGTTTCTGTTTCGTTATTATCTAACTTATACTGGTGTACATGATATTTTAAAGGTATGATGAGGCGGTTAGCTATTGCTTAATTCGGCATTTCCACTAATCCGACACTCCTCAGTTCCTAATGGTGCCGGATTAGTGAAGGTTGACCTGTATTAATTAAATAAAAGCACACATACAGGAGATGCTTTAACTGGTGTACTCACATTGCTATGAGTGCATGAGAAAGAGAGCTGATCAATACGGATGTGTAGACAACAGATCAGTGTGCATAGGTAAGTTATCAGTCCATATGTAGTGTAAGGGGAGTCATTGCTCTAAAAAAAGTGGATCTATACATTACAATAGTACAACACTCAATTGTTGTACACCTGCTTATTAATGCAAGTATCTAATCAGCCAATCATGTGTCAGTAACTCAATGCCTAAAAGCATGCAGACGTGGTCAACAGATTCAGTTGTTGTTCAAACCAAACATCCAAATGAGGAAAAAATGTGATCTGAGCAACTTTGACTGTGAAATAATTCTTGGTGTCAGATGGGGTAGTTTCAGTATCTCAGAAACTGCTGATCTCCTGGGACTTTCATGCATAACAGCCTCAAGAGTTTAAAAAGGATGATGCAACAAAAAACAAAAATAAAAACATCCAGAGAGCAGCAGTTCTGTGGGTGAAAATGTCTTGTTAATGGCGGGGGGGTGGGGGGTCAGAGGAGAATGGCCAGACTGGTTCAAGCTGATAGGAAGGTGATAGTAACTCAGTAACTCAAATAACCACATGTTACAACATCAGTATGCAGAAGAGCATCTCTGAATGTACAACACAAACTTTGAAGTGAATGGGTCACAGCAGCAGAACACAATGAGCATACACTGAATGACCACTTTATTAGTTACCAGAAGTAGCTAATAATGTGGCTACTGTATAGTGCTACAGTTACTGGAAAATCTGTTACCGGGGGCCCTCCCACAATACAGGGACTATGGGTTGATAAGTTAATTGCCATTACAAATTTCCCTTGTGCACGTGAGTAGAATCCAGGAATGAGTGATGAGAATGTGGGAAAACTTTAAAAAATGAGGTTAATGTTTGGTTGGTGTAAATGGGCAACTGAGGATCAACAAGGAATCAGTAGGCCAAAGAGCTTCCTTCTTCTCCTTCAGTTTTGCTTCCTGCTTTAGTATGCGCATTTCCTCTGTGAAACACACAGAACACTGAGCCAGGGCTCCTCCTTGGGTACAGAACATAGAGCCTGGACTCTTCTTTTAGACACAGGATGCAGAACACGGAGAGACAGGATTCCCCAATTCAGAGTTAAGAAAGGTCCAGGCTTCGATGTTCCAAGTTCCAGGTCCAGCTTTCTGATGTTCCAAGTTCCAAGTCCAGGCTCTGATGTTCTGAGTCCCAAGTCCAGGCTCTGATGTTCCGAGTTCCAAGTCTAGGCTTTGATGTTCCGAGTTCCAAGTCCAGGCTCTGACATACCGAGCTCCAAGTCTAGGCTTTGATGTTCCGAGTTCTGAGTTCCAAGTCCAGGTCCCGAGTTCCGAGTTCCAAGTTCCAAGTCTGGGTCCCGAGTTCCAATACCAGGTCCCGAGTTCCAAGTCCAAGTCTGAGTCTAGCCCCACTTATTCCCGCTTCTGCTTTGCTCACTCCTTGATCTCCCTCTGAATAATCCTTGCTTCCCTGCTTTCCTAATAACAATTAATAAACTCTATTCTTGTTAACGCTACAAAACATGTTTGTGTCCTGCTTTTCGGTCCACCCGTGTTCCGCACTTGTGACAAATACATTCAGAAGCCAATTTAATAAGTACCTCCTGTGCCTAATAAAGTGGCCACTGAATGTATGTTCAATATCTTCTGCTGCTGTAGCCCCTACACTTCAAGGTTTGATGTGTTGAGTATTCAGAACCGCTTTTCAGCAAGGATCTTAACCTTCAGGGAGGCTTTGAAGACAATCCTTGAATCTTTTCCTCTGTCTGCCTGGTAATTTCTTCTCTCACAAAGGACTTATTTTGCCTATCCCATCCACCACCTTCTCCAATCCTGTGCAAGGATCTACATTTCCCATAATGATCTCATCTGACACCTCAGAACCCATATAAGTTCATTAAGAACTCACCTTGGTCTCTCAAACACTCCCTCAGGCGCAATCATACATCCCTACAGTCCCATTGTCCATGGCCAGGTGACAACACATCCTTCCTGGTGACACCTTTCCCACTCCTTCCCACAGTAATTGTCCCCTAATGCTCCCACTACACGCAAGACCTACAAGGAAGGTTTATGAGCTATCTGGTTCCCTTCACTCACCCTATAAATATCAATCGTGTGAAGTCCATAAGTACATTTGTTTTAGGATGTTTAATATTATCCCTTGTGTCTTGGACTTTGCCAATAATGGAAATTCATAGTGCTGGAGCAATATGAAGAGCATTAATTTGCTTGTTGCATGAAAAATATTACAAAGTTCAAAGTTCAAACTTTAAAGTAAATTTATTGTCAAAGTACGCATATGTCACCATATACTACCTTGAAATTTATTTTCCTTTTAGGCATTCACAGTAGGACAAAGAAATACAATAGAATCAATGTAGAACTGTAAAGACTAACAAATAACCAATCTGCAAAAGATGACAAACCGTATATACACATACACGCATACACATATATACACATACATAAATAAATAAACAGTCGATAGATAAACAATTCTGAGAAAATGAGTTGTAGAATCCATAAAAGTGAGTCCATGGTTTGTGGAATCAGCTCAGTGTTTCGGTGAGTGAAGTTATCCACATTTGTTTATGAGCCTGATGACTGACGGGTTATAACTTTTCCTGAACATGGTGTTGTGCACCTACGGCTCCTGTACCTTCTTCCTGTACTATATACAGGAGTAGCGTGGATCCCTTAACCACGGAGTTTCTCAAATAAACCTTAGCTCTAATTCTGAGTTGTAAGGCCTTTGCAGCGTCTTTACATTGAGAGGCAACAGCAAACATCCAGCAGTTAGATTACTTCTTGTGTGTTTCAGTTATACTTTCCTGTGCTCTTTATCTGAAAGTATTCACTTGCTCATTAAAAATGGAATTGCTGTGGCTAACTACTTTCATTCCCAGGGGACCTCTTTGTTGATGTCTTGGGTAGAAGACATACCATTTTCATTCTTAAAAAAGTTATTTGTGTTAATCAGCAGTTTATTTGTTAATTTCCAAGAGGCCGACTGCTCAGTGAAGCTATGATAAAACACTGGAAGTAGCAAGGGCTATTAGTTTAACTTTGTGCCCGGCACTGTAGTGTCCCTGGTCCAGGTTCTTCAAACAATTGAGCCGAATGATTTGTTTTGAAATCCAATAGCCAACAAGCCTGCTTTTTTTCAGGTGCATTGTTATTGATACGTGCCACAAAACTTGTTGTTTTGCACCAGCAGTGCAGTGTGAGAGTGCAAGTTACAAAATAAAAAAACAAATAGTGCAAAAGACAAATAACTTCGTAGCATTAAACGCATGACTTTCTACATATGCTGGAAATCCAGACAAAAATCCAAACTGAGTCCTGATAAAGGGTCTCAGCCCAAAACATTGATTGTTTAGTCTTCTCCATGGATGCTGCCTGATCTAATGAATTCCTCCAGCATTGTGTGTGTGTGAAGAAGACAGTGTATAAGATTTCATGAACTGTTTGGAAATCTGATGGTGGAGGCGATAAATCTGTTTTTAAAACATTAGGTGTTGGTCTTCAGGTTCCAGTACCTCCACCATGATGGTACAATGAGAAAAGGATATATCCCTGATGGAGAGGGTTGTTTCACTAAGTGGGCAACTACCACAACATGCATTTACATAGAATCAGAATCAGGTTTATTATCATTGTTTATCATGCACTGCTCTGAAATCTGGTGACAGGACAAGACAGACACAATGTCTGTAGAAGTGAGGCAAAGCAGCAGCGAGCTCCTGGACCTTGTACAGATTACATGGGCATGTTTGATGTTTTGAGGCAAATTAGTTTGCATAAATCCCCCTAGCCTGACAATGTGTTTCCTTGGACCCTGTGGCAGATGTGCAGAAATTTCAGGGACCCTAGCAGAGATATTTAAATCATCCTTAGTTGCATATGAGATACCAGAGAATTGGAGGATAGTTAACATTGCTCTGCTGTTCAAGAAAGGCTCTAAAAATAAACCAGAACATTATAGGTCTGATATCAGTAGTGGGAAAGTTATTCTAAGGGACCAGATATGTGAGTATTAGAATAGACAGGGATTGATTACGGAGAGTCAACATGGTTTTGTGCGTGGTAGGTTGTGTCTAACCAATCTTATAGAATTTTTGAGGAAGTTACCAGGAAAGCTGAAGAAGGCAAAGCAGTGGATGTTGTCTACATGGACTTTGGAAAGACACTTGACAAGGTCCTGCATGGGAGGCCGGTCAAGAAGTTTCAGTCACTTGGCATTCAGGATGAGTTGGTAAATTGGATTAATTGGCTTTGTGCGAGAGATGACAGAGTGGTAGTACTGGTTGCCCCTCTGAATGGAGGTCTGTGATTAATGGTGTGCCACAGGGATCGGTGCTGGGTCCATTGTTTATCATATATATCAATAAACTAGGTGATATGGTTAACCGGATCAGCAAATTTGCAGATGACACCATGAATGGGACTGTAGTGGACAATGAGAAAGACTATCGGAGCTTGCAGTTGGATTTAAACCAGCTGGGAAAATGGGCTGAGAAATGGAAGATGGAATTTAATGCAGACAAGTGCGAGGTGTTGTACTTTGGGAGGACAAACCAGGGTAGGACTTGCACGTTGAGCAGTAGGGCAATGAAGAGTGCAGTAGAACAAAGGGATCTTGGAATACTGGTTCATATTTCATTGAAAGTGGTGACACAAGGCAGGTAGGGGTATAAAGAAAGCTTTTGGCAGAATAGTCTTCATAAATCAAAGTATTGAGTACAGGAGATGGGATGCCATGTTGAAGTTGTATAAGACATTGGTGAGGCTTAATTTGGAGTACTGGGTACAGTTTTGCTCTCCTACCTACAGGAGTGATGTAAATAAAGGTGAAAGAGTGTAGAAAAATTTACAAGGATGTTGCAGAGACTGGAAGACCTGAGTTATAAGGAAGGATTTAATAGTCTAGGACTTTATTCCTTGGAACATAGAAGAGTAAGAGGAGATTTGATAGAAGTGCACAAAATTATGAGGGGTACAGAAAGGATAAATGCAAACAGGCTTTTTCCATTGAGGTCGGGTGGGGCTACAACTAGATGGGTTAAAGGTGAAAGGAGAAATGTTTAAGGGGACCTTGTCAAATGTCTTGCTAAAGTCCATGTAGACATCATCCACTGCCTTGCCTACCTTCAACTTTCCTGATAACTCAGAGGGTCACAAGAGTGTGGAACAAGCTGCCAGTGTAAGTGGTACATATGAGCTTGATTTGAATGTTTAAGTGAAGTTTGGAGAGGTACGTGGATGGCAGGGGTATGGAGGGCTATGGGCTCAGTGCAGGTCGGTGAGAATAGGCAGCTTAAATGGTTTGATGCAGACTAAATGGGCTGAAGGGTCTGTTTCAGTGTTGTACGTTCTGTGACTCCATGACTCTTATGTTCTTATTCAGGATGATTTTGATTATCTCCATAAACAGACACAATGCAGGTTAGCAGGTACAGCTGGAGTTGATGAGTTGAGGAGCAATCTACAAAAGTCCTATAACAACACTGTGAATTGTTGGGAGGGTCTGTACAAACATAATTCTTTATTTCAATTAAGTATTAGATCTTGGCACATATTCAATTTAGCTTAATTGAACTTTTATTACAGAAATGTCTGCTAATTCTATTACCAATGCTCCTCAGAAGTGAGTTGCTTTAAATAAGCATCAGTTGAGTTTCTGATTAATCCATTGCTAACCAAAATGATCTGTTCAAAATAACTACGGGTGCGGAGATGCTTTACACACCGAGAATGGAATCAGTAATCTATTTGACTTGACAGAGGTGTACACGATAATGAAAGGCATTGATTGAGTGGATTTTTCCAGATGATAATGGCTAATACCAGGGGATGTTAATTTTAAGGTGTTTGTGGGAAAGTACAGGGGAGACGTCAGAGATATGTTCTTTACACAGAGTGTGGTGGGTGCATGGTATGCCCTTCCAGATACATTGCTAGAGTCAGATACATTAGGGGTGTTTAAGAAACTCTTAAATAGGCACATGGGTGATAAAAAATGGAGGGCTATGGGAGGAAAGGATTATATTGATCTTAGAGTAGGTTAAAAGGTTGGCACAACATTGTGGGCTGAAGGGTCTGTACTGAGCAATAATGTTCCATATTCTATGTTTTATTATTTTGCATTAGACATTTAAACCTGTGAAGTATTAGAATTTGTCCATTGATCAGCTTCTATTAAAGTGAAAACATCCCAAGGGACTGTGTAAAAAGAAAAAAGGTTAAAGTGAAAGATGACTTCCCAGACCAGCAACTGGCAGTAAGTTTGGGTGTTCTCTCACTCTGGAATTCTTCCCATGACTTGGAAATGAAAGTGGTCCAATATCCTTGCACAGGTATAAAGTGCATCTTACTCCAGTGTATGTTGGAATGTGAAGGAGAAACATACAATAAATAATGCTGGAGAATATTCAGTGCGTCAGATAGCACCCGTGGAAAGAAAAATGAAAGAAGATGTGTTGTCATTTTGGTTAGAGATACAAATGAATATAGAGGCTGGTGAGTGGAAGATAAGGACATGGGAAATCCAGCTGAGGTTATCCAGAAGAGCTTAATAGAATCAAGTAGACTCAGAATTGTGGAATTGGAAGAAAGCTCTGTAGTGCTATTTCATTCAGCTGTTTAAGGATTTGACTGAATGGGTAAATAAAAAAACTTGCTTGTATACAGAATAAGAATCAAATTTGTTATCATTGCTTTGTGAAGGTAGCACTGTGAAAGACATTAAAAAATTATAACAATAAATATTGCAAAGGAGGGATAGTAAGGTAGTATTCATACGTTCATTGACCATTCAGAAGTCTGATGGCAGAGGGGAAGAATAGTTTATGAACTGTTGGATGTGTTTTCAGGCTCCTGAATTTCCTTCCTGATGGCGATAATGAGAAGAAGGCATGTCGCAGATGGCGAAGGTCCTTAATGATGGATGCCACCATCTTGAGGAACTACCTTTTGAAGATGTCCTTGATGGTAGGGGTTTTGAGTCATGATGGAGTTGATTGAGTCTACAACCCTCTACAGACTCTTTCAATCCTGTGCATTGGAGCCTCCATGCCAGGCCTTAATACATTAAAATATTCAAATGAAATGTCATCAAATGGAAACTTGTCCTCAAACTAAATGGAGCTATTTGAGGATCAAAGATGGAGGAGAGAATTCCAGAGCATGCATGTTCAGAAGGGAGGAAAGTTTCAAGAAAAGAATTCAATAGGTGTGACATAATGGTAGAAAGCTGCCATACCAATCACAGAGCAGACAGAGAAGGGACACAGAGAAGGTCTCACAAGAATGGAAGTTACAGGCAGCCACATAGGGCTGCAGATCTTGCCAAAACTGACTGCAGTAGTGCAATGGGACAGGTGGTTGGTCTTTACTGGGGTGTGGAAACCAAGGCAGCTTCCTAGGATTCAAAACCTGGAGATCTGTACGGCTGGATTTGATGGACATCACCATTTGACATAGGGGCAAAATTGGGTCATTCAGCTCATTGATTCTTCTCTGTCATTCATTCAAAGCTGATTTATTATCCCTCAACCCCATTTTCCTACCTTCTCCCTGTAAACTTTGATACCCTCACTAATCAAGAACTTACCAACCTTCATTCTTAATATACCCAAGGTCTTGGCCTACACAGCCAGCAGTGGCAATGAATTCCACAGATTCGCCATCCTCTGGCTAAAGAAATTACTTTTCATCTCTGTTATATGAATTTGATTCAGAGAACATAAAAAAGTACAGCACAGGATCAGGTCCATGATGTCTGTGCCATACACAATGCCAAATTGAACTGAACCTACACACGGTCTATACTCTTCCATCCTTCCATTTGCTGCATATTTATGTGTGTATCTAAATGCCTTGTAAATGCCATTGCTGTATCTGTTTCCACCATTGCACTTGACAGTGTGTTCCAGGCACCTACCAATCATTGTGTAAATTTCTCCTTCAAATGCTCCCCCCTCACCATAAAGCAGCACCCTCTAGTTTTTGATATTTCTAATTCTGAAAAAAAGACTGACCACCTACCTTGCGAAGTCTCCCAAAATTTTATGAACCTCTAGCAAATCTTCCCTCCAGCACTCCAGAGAAGATGATCCAGGTTTGTCCAACCCCTGCTTTTAGCTAATCCTCTCTGTTCCAGGCAGCATATTGGTGAACTGCCTCTGCACCCTCTCCAAAAACACATCCCTACTGAAATAAGGCAACCAGAACTGCGCAAAATACTCCAGATGCGACCTAACCAATGTTCCATGCAGCTGCAGCATGCTTTCTATAGTTTTCTACTAAGCCCCTGGTATGTTTTGTAACTTCAAAACATAAAATGAATCGAAAGGAAAACAAGAGAGCCAAGAGATGAAAATCTTTGTTTTACTTTAAGCAAGGTACACGCGTATCACGTGGTGGCGAGATGACATATGCCATTTATGTACTTTTGCAGATAACCTCTCAATGCATATGTAAACACCAGTGAATGCTTAATCAAGCAATATATTTGCAATATTACTCAACTACTACTGAAATATTTAAGGCAAGCATGGTATATGCTTACTTTATCACTCTACTTAAGTTGCTACTTTCAAGGAGCTATGGACTGGAACACTAAGATCCCTCTGCATATCAATACCCTCCAAAATATTACATCCAACTTAGATTGTTAGATAGGTAGGTCTTTAAAAATTGGGCTTGGTTGTGACAAAGATTTGCACTAGAATTCTATTGATGTTCAACTAAGAAAAGAGACAGATGTTTTTAAGATGTAGAACAAGTGTCTCCATTAAATCAGCTTCTGTTTACAATAGCTGGGGATTAAACCACCACTGCTCAACAAGAGTCTACAATAGGAATATTTGGTACTTGGAGGCACATGATAAAAAGGGCAAAGTCAACATGTTTTCCTTAAGGGGAAATATTGCCTGATAAATCTGTTGTAATTCTGTGAAGAAATAACAGGCAAAATAGACAAAGGAGTTCGTCGCTATTGTTTACGCGGATTTTCAGAAGGCCTTTGACAAAGTGTGCATAGGAGGCTGATAAAAGCCTATGGTTTTACAGCAAAGATACTTGCATGGATTGAAGATTGGCTGATTAATAGGAGACAAAAGATGGGAATAAATGGGGCCTTTTTCTGGTTGGCTGCCCTGCCATTGACTAATAGTGTTCAGCATCGTTTAGTATTGGGATCATTTCTATTCATATTATATGTCACTGATTTGGATGAAGGAATGGATGGCTTTGTGGCCATGTTTGCAGATAAAATGAAGGTAGATAGAGGAGCAGGTAATATTGAGGAAGCAGAGAGTTTGCTGAAGAACTGAGACACGTGAAGAGAATGGGAAAAGAAGTAACAGATTGAATAAAGTGTAGGGACGTGTATGGTCATGCACTTTGGGAGAAAGAATAAGGGCATAGATTATTTTCTAAATGGGGAGAAAATTCAAAAATCTGAGGTTCAAAGGTACATGGAAGTCCCAATGCAGGATTCCCTAAATTTTAACATGCAGATTGAATCAGTGGTAAAGAAGGCAAATGCAATTTTTTGCAATAATTTTGAGATGACTAGAATATAGAAGCAAGGATGTAATGCTGAGACTTCATACAGTATTGGTCAGACTGCTCCTGGGGTACTGTTCAATAAGTTCAATAGATACATTTAATATTAGAGAAATGCATACAATATACATTCTGAATTTCTTCTTCTTTGCAAGCATTCACAAAAACAGAGAAGTGCCCCAAAGAATGAATGACAGTTAAACGTTAGAACCCCTGGATGAGGAAGTGGAGGGTAGGGATAGTAAATTTGCTGATGACACAAAAGTTGGGGGTGTTGTGGATAGTGTGGAGGGTTGTCAGAGGTTACAGTGGGACATTGATAGGATACAAAACTGGGCTGAGAAGCGGCAGATGGAGTTCAACCCAGTTAAGTGTGAAGTGGTTCATTTTGGTAGGCCAAATATAATGGCAGAATATAGTATTAATGGTAAGGCTCTTGGCAGTGTGGAGGATCAGAGGGATCTTGGGGTCTTTGTCCATAGAACACTCAAAGTTTCTGCACAGGTTGACTGTGTGGTTAAGAAGGCATACAGTGCATTGGCCTTCATCAAACATGGGACTGAATTCAAGAGCCAAGAGCTAATGTTACAGCTATATCGGACCCTGGTCAGACCCCACTTGGAGTACTGTGCACAGTTCTGGTCACCTCACTACAGGAAGGATATGGAAACTATAGAAAGGGTACAGAGGAGATTTACAAGGATGTTGCCCGGATTGGGGAGCATGCCTTATGAGAATAGATTGAGTGAACTTGTCCTTTTTTCCTTGGAGCGACGGAGGATGAGAGGTGAATTGATAGAAGTGTACAAGATAATGAGAGGCATTGATCGTGTGGGTAGTCAGAGGCTTTTTTCCAGGGCTGAAATGGATAGCATGAGAGGGCACAGTTTTCAGATGCTTGGAAGTAGGTACAGAGGAGATGTCAGGGGTAAGTTTTTTTACACAGAGAGTGGTGAGTGCATGGAATCGGCTACGGGCAACAGTGGTGGAGGTGGATATGATAGGGTCTTTTAAGAGACTCCTGGATAGGTGCACGGAGATTAGAAAAATAGAGGGCTATGGGTAACCCAAGGTAATTTCTAAAGTAAGTACATGTTCAGCACATCATTGTGGGCCGAAGAGCCTGTATTGTGCTGTAGGTTTTCTATGTTTCTATGTAGGTATTTTTTCACTCCGAAGACCCCCCAGCTCTCACGCACAAACAGCAGCAAGGCAAAACCCTCCCCACCAGCAAAATGTGTCTGCACCCTCCACCAAGCACTGAAGCATGCAGCAAAGCATCAATAAAGACACAGACTTGCAGTACCCCAGTAATTCGACATACCACAGGCTCTCTCTCTCCCCAATAAGGGGAAAAGAGATATCTCCATTTCACAGGAAGAGAGGAGACGTAACAAACAACTCACTGACTTATAATGTTAAGAGTCTGTTGTGTCGCTTTTTCCAACCTCTGCACCCAGAGAATCGACCCTGGAAAGGCTCAGGTCTCTGGACACGCAACCAGCAGCTAGCCCGCTGCTCCTGATGTTCCGTGTTCTCCTGCAATGCCTCAGTCAGGGTCACCGACCTTGAATCAGCCCATCTCCAGAGCCATGCAAATCCGGCACCCTGAAGGTGCACTAGTATTCCAGGCCACGACCTTGGAATATCAAAAAGCGACCGGTTGTGAGGCCCTGACAGCAAGACCCATTCCCGCAAAGAACTGAAGTCAGAGTGTAACTCCAGGTCAGGGTCTTCAAAAGAACCTTGAAAAGGGGAAAAAAAGAGATATCAAAGATAGAATTGGAGCTGTTCCCAAAGATGTAAACAAAGGAGTCGTTTAGCACCATCTTGACTTTGGTCAGCCCTCCTCTTGATTTTGCTTTGCCCTCCTCTTGACTTCGTGAGCAGTTTAGGGCCCCTTATCTAAGAAGGGGTGTGCTGGCATTGGAGAGGGTCCAGAGGAGGTTCACAAGAATGATTCAAGGGATGAAAGGGTTAACGTATGTTTGATGGTTCTGTACTCACCGGAATTTAGAAGGAATAGGGGGATTTCATTGAAATCTATTGAATATTGAAAGGCCTAGATAGAGTGGATGTGGAGAGGATGTTTCCTATATTGGGGGAGATCTGATTATACCAAGATTGGTGGAGTTGTGGCAAGACCCTTAACAGTGTTGCTGTGCAGAGAAAGCTCAATGAAAGTGTCTGCGCAGTTCGATAGGATGGTTAAAAAGGCTTATGGAATGCTTGCTTTTATTAGTTGAGGGATTGAGTTCAAAAGTCAAAAGGTTATGTTGCAACTTTATAGAACTCTGGTTAGGCCACATCTGGGGTATTGCATCTAGTTCTGGTTGCCCCACTTTAGGAATCTAATAAATCTCTACCAGATCTTCCCTCAGCCTCTGACACTCCAGAGAAAACAACCAAAGTTTGTCGGGCCTCTCATGATAGCACATGCCCTCCTGGTAAACCTCTCCTGCACCCTCTCCAGAGCCACACATCTTTCCTGTAGTGGGGCAACCAGAACAAACTTGTAGGCCAAGTCATCGGGTACATTTAAAATGGAGGTTGATAAATTCTTGATTAATAAGGGCATCAAAGGTTATGGGAAGAAGGCAGGCAAATGGTGTTGAGAGGGAAAATAAATCAGCCAGACAGAGGTTCACTGGAGAGGAGGCTGAGTCCCATGTTGTGCTAAATGGTGTCTACAGCTCTCTGCAGTTTCTTGTGGTCATGGGAAGAGCAGTTTCCATACCGAGCCATGAATCACCTAGAGATGATGCTTTTGATGATTCATCAATAAAAATTAGTGAGGGTCAAAGGGGACATGCCAACTATCTTTAGCCTCCTGAGGAAGTAGAGGTATTGGTGAGCTTTCTTGCCAGTGACACTAAGGTGGTTGGACCAGAACTGACTACTGGTGATGATCACCCTTACGAACCACACTCCCCTTCCTGAATTCAATAACCAGTTCTTCGGTTTTGTGGATAAAGGGGGAAAGGTTTGTGGGAAGAAACTGAAAGGGCAATTGGAGTTGGTGTTTGAAATGATATGCAATTTATTAAAACTGGTGCACACCAGGAGATCAGTCAAAGCTGATCTACCTGAGCATAAATTTGGTACAGCTTTTACATCCTCAGTTGGCATTACCAGTAAAAATATATTTTGATAACAGAACAGAAGTTACAGAAAGATTTTATTAAATAACAGACTAGTTCATGACTACAGAATAAGATGATTGTCCACACACCTAAAGTAAATCCAATTTTCTATTACAACAATGGGAGCATGCTATAACATACTTAATGAAGTTCCTGAATCTTGGGTGTCATCACTGCTGCACTACATGTCTCTACTTCTCGGCTTTATCTGCAGTGCCGTATTACCACATTAGCATAATCCGTATCCCTACTTATGAGCTATTCTTTCCCTTTAGCAGGTGACTATGTCACCAGGCTCTCTTTCACCTCCTTGTGTTGTGACTCTTTGTTAATTGAGATGTAAACCACTATGGCAGAATCACTTACAAACCCAGAGACCTAGATGGAGTTAGCGCAGATCCTGGCCACAAAGTCGTGAGTGTACAGGGGGTAGAGTGGGGGCGGCGGGGGGGGGGGGGGGGGGCTGAGGACGCAACTTTTTGGGGCACCAGAATTATGATCTTCATCCTCCATTCTTACAGACATTCAAGGTTCAAGTACATTTATTATCAAAGAATGTATGAATTATACAACCTTGCGATTTGTGTGCTCACAGGTAGCCACAAAGCAAGAAACCCGAAAGAATCAATTTAAAGAAAGAAAGAATAAAAATAAAATAGGAGACCAACACACGATGTGCAAGAAGGGAAAAAAGTACTAATTATGCAAGCAATCGAAGCGAACAACAACATTCTGAACCAAAATTGAGTTCTCAGAGCTGAACCCTGGAGTAGGCCCAAAGCCTCACTTATCAGTTCATGACATTAGCAGGCATGGAGCATAGGAGCTGGGACAGTCTTCACAGTCTCAGCGCCATTGAGAGAGGGGTGAACATTGCTGACAATGAGCGAAATCAGTACTCACCACAGATCCTAACCCACTGCTTTTTTGGTCTATCTGGGCCAGCGTTTAAATTAAAGTTGCCAACTGTCCGGTATTAGCCGGGACATCCCGTATATTGGGCTAAATTGATTTGTCCCATACGGGACCACTCTTGTCCCGTATTTCCCCCGCTAAGGTAGAGCGTTCCTATGAAACCTTTCGCGCCGAAATGGCGCAAAGCGAAGAAGCAATTATAACTTATATGGGAAAAATTTCTGAGCGTTCCCAGACCCAAAAAATAACGTACCAAATCATACCAAATAACACATAAGACCTAAAATAACACTAACATTTAGTAAAAGCAGGAGTGATATGATAAATACACAGCCTATATAAAGTATAAATAATGCAAAAAACCTCTTCCTAGAGATGCTGCCTGGCCTGCTGCGTTCACCAGTAACTTTTATGTGTGTTGCTTAAACTATAAATAATGTATGTACAGTGTAGTCTCACTGAACAGAATCGGCAAAACCAATCTGTAGAAAAAAAAATTGGCACGTACACGCATGCACACGTCACGCATGCGTACACAGGTGCTTCAAGGTCATGGTAGTCTTTCTCGGGGTAAGCACAAGTGTCCTGTATTTGACTGCTACTTTTGTCCCTTATTTGGGAGTAAGAAAGTTGGCAACCCTAGTGTAAATTGACCAAACAATGGAATAGCGAAAGACTCCAGTGCCCTGGAGAGTAGAGTGAACATTGTGGAGAACGAGCAAAATCAGCTCTCACCCATGATCTGGGCTGGCAGTTATATTGTCTGAACAGCAAATCATACCTCACTCTTGGACCTGGCTGCAGCGAAAGGCTTCAGGCCCAGATTGCACCACCTAGCCCAAAGCCACTATCAAGCTCTTCAAATAAGCTCAACGCCCAGAGCAATTTAACCTCGCACCCGAGCCAATTGTACAGGCACCAAATCTTCAGGCCTGGACTTCTCCTCTCAGCACCCAGAGCGATACAACCTCACACCCAATCCAGTTGTATGGGCATCAGAACTTCATCTGCAACGATTCTGCTTCACACCATCTCGGCTCATCCCCTGAACACACCTTACCATTTCTCACTCCTTCACTATTTGCACTGATAGTTTAACATAAATTACCTCAGAAAAGGTAATGTTAGTGATGTTTTTCAGTCAGATTCCTTGACTTTTTAACTATCAGAGCTCTGTCACACATGTTTGGTAGTGCCATCTTAACTGGAAGTTACATTCACCTCAACAGTTTGACATGCCACAGGATCTCCCTCTTTCTCAATGGTAAAAGAGAGAGAGATATCACTCCTGCCACACTGGGAGGGAGACCAACGGCTTGCTGCTTCGCTGTTGCACCTAGCCGCGTTGCTTATTTTAACGGCAGGGTACACTGCTGCCTTGATGCTCCGATCTGCGACGCTCCATTCAGTGACACCAGCATGGAGTCGGTTCGTCCACAGGGCAACAGGGCTGCTCCCTGAAGGTGCCCGTCTTCCAGGCCGCTCCTGGAGATATCGAAAACGCAAGTCCACTTGGCGAGCTCCAGGAGCAGGAGCCCTCTGCTGTGAAGAACCGCAGTTTGAATGCAGCTGTAGTTCATCGTCTCCGATGGGACCCCAGCCTCCTTGAAAAGGAAAAAAGAGACATTAAAGAGAAAAATTTTAAACTATTTCGCAGATGGATTGAGAGAAGTCACTCTCTGGCTGACCGTTATTAGGTACCTCCACAACTTCTGCTGGTCGACACCTCCACAACACACCTCCCTCCCTCTCAGCCACAGGATGCAAACCTCACTTGTTATACTCTGGGCCACTTGGATCAAGTGTGCAAGAAGCCATCTGATGTATCTTTTTTGTCTTGTGTTAACCTTGCACATGTCTTAGTTTAGGGTAATGTAATTGGGAGAAATGTACATAATTCACAACCACCAACATTGAGTTTGGATTTTGCTTTAAGACGCTGGTCTGACGTGATAACGTTGTTATGTGAGGATTCTTAGCGTGCTTTTGTAGTTAAGTTTGGGGTTCAATAAAATGTGTTTTGGCTTTCATTAAGCATAAAATGCTTCACTTGCTGACTCCAATACTCTATGACGATTCCAGAGTTATCGAACGTGTCGGCAAACACAGTTGCTTTGAAACAACTGGAGTTTTGGGACCAAAATCCCGTCACTTGGTTTGTACAAGCAGAGGCCCAGTTCACTCTGTGAGAAATCTCCACAGACGACACTAAATCCTACCACGCAGTAGCGTCACTCAGTAATTCCATGGCTATTAGAGTGATGAGCCTTCCTGAGCACCCAGCTGAACATGATAAATACCAATTGCTGAAAACTCACCTATTACAGACTTCTGGACTATCGGTGTCTGAGCACGCCAAGCAGTTGTTCTCCTTGCCTGGTCTCGGTGAAGCTAAGCTATCAGAGTTAATGGACCAAATGCTGTCTCTCCTGGGAAATCACCATGTTTGTTTGATTTTTAAAGAGTTCTTCATGCAGTAAATGCCTGATCAAGTTCACATAGCCCTCACTAATATGCCCTCGAAGGACCATAGGGAGCTTGTTAAAATGGCTAATAATCTACACTCAGATATGCAGCGATAAATTATTCCTCCTCCTTTCTCTGCATCAGTAAGCTCAGTTAGCAAGGCCCCCAACATAAGGACACCCGTGGCTGCGAAACAGACACCACAACTGTGCTTTAACCACACTTGCTTTGGTATGAATGCTAGGATGTGCCAACTGTCTTGCTACTTCGATAGTGGCAGTGCATTGGGACTTCAGAGGAATGTGAACACTGTGGGGCCCAGCTGCCAGGGTCATTTACTGTTCATTATGAACAGCCTTTCAGGGCGATGCTTCTTGTATTCAAGTGAGCGTGGTGCCAGCATCACCTATTGATGAGAAGGCAAAGAGCGATGACTCCTCACTGGAGGCTGCCAATGCCAACAACATCCAGACTTACAGGACACGATAGGTGATGCTCTGCTTCAATGAACAATGTTACACATGGGACTTTGTTCTGGCTAAATCGGCTAGACCACTGCTCAGTGCTTATTTCCTGTGTTCCCAAGGACCGTTGGTTGATCTTACCAACTGCCAGCTTGTGGACATCAAGGACTTTGGCTCATTACCCTGCTCCTCCAGTAAGTTCCCCATAATGACTCTGTCAAGTGCATGCACCACTGTACGTAAGTTTACTCAACTGTTGGGCAAATTCCCAGTCCTTACTAAGCCAACATTCTCCATGACAGTCACAAAACATGGGGTCAAGCACCACATTCCCACAAATGGCCCTGCACTCCATGCCTGCGCGCATAGACTGGACCCAGAAAAGCTGGAACCACAAAGGCTGAGTTTGCCAACATGGAAAGAATCTGCATTATACACCAGATGAATAGCCCTGGACCTTACCCCTCCATATGGTCCGTAAGTCCGATGGTAGTTGCCACCCATGTGGTGATCACCAACATCTTAACAAGGTCTCTAACTCCGATCATTACCCAGTCCCACACATCCAAGATTTTTCAGCACATTTAGCCAGAAAGTTAATATTTTCCAAAGTCGATCTAACTCGGTGCGACCGCAGGTGCCTGTGTGCTCGAAGGACATTCCCCAAACAGCTGTGATAACCCCATTTGGCCTCTTTGAGTTTCTATGCATGACATTTGGGCTGAAAATTCCACCACAGACTTTTCAATAGCTGATGGACTCTGTATTAAAAGACTACTTTCTTTTTGTTGACCTGGATGACATATTTGTCACCAGCATATCATAATCTGAACACATATCTCATCTCCGCACACTTTTTGAACACTTAAAACGACACAGATTGATTATTAATCCTGCTAAATGCCAGTTAGGGTTGTTAACCATTGACTTTCTCAGCCATCAAATCTCTGCAGAAGGTGTGAAAACCCTCCCATCCGAAGTAGCTGCTATTATTGATTCCCTACCGCTCCACACTACAAAAATCTACAGGAGTTTTTAGGTATGGTAAACTTATGTCACCAATTCATTCCACGAGCTGCTGAACTTATGCTCCCCCTGTGTTGTGCGCTTAAAGGCAATACCCCTAATCAAGTGCTGACTGGTCAGCAGACACAACCAGGGCATTTGATGATACCGAATGAGCTCTTTCTAACGCAACTGGTGCACCCACTCCCTAACTCACCCATAGCCATTACTACTGACCCCTCAGACTATGATGTGAGTGTGGTGCACCTGTAGCAGCCATTCACCTTGTTCAGCTGGCTTCTCCGTCTCCACAAAGGAAGTACAGCAGGTTTGACCGTGAGCTTCTCAGTCTCTATCTGGCTGTATGTCATTTTCGTTTTCTTCTAAAGGATTGCCATTTCACAGCATTCGTTGACCATAAACCCTTGTGCATGCGATGGACAAAATACCAGACTTCTGGTCTGCACAACAGCAATGCAAACTGGCTTACATATCCAATTGATACACACAACATAGCAACGGGAAAAATAATACCATGGCTGATTGCCTCTCACATCCAGCCGTTGAGGCCATACACATAGGGGTTGACTTTGCATGGCAGCTGATCAAGTTACTGACCCAGAAGTCCAGGCTTACCCGACAACAGTCATGGGCCTGCAGTTGGCTGGCATTAAGTTTGGGTAAACTGGGGTTTCCCTCCTGTGGGATGTGTCAACCGGTCACCCTCGCTCCATTGTGCCTGAAAACTGGAGATGGACAGTTTTTGACTCCATACATGGCCTTTTATACCTGGGCTGGAAGACTTCACAGGAAATGATGGCACTAAAGTTTGCTTGGCATGGCCTCGGAAAGGACTAGTGTGATTGGACTGCAGCTTGTGTGGAGTGCCAACGGGCACAAATTAACCATCATGCTCAGGTGTCATTGGCACGTTTTGAGGTCCTTGAGCGACGGTTTGACCATGTCAATGTGGACCTGGTTGGTCTCTTCCCCCCTCCCATGGTTTCACGCACCTTCTTACCATGGTGGACTGTACCACCAGGTGGTCAGAGGTCGTCCCTCTAGCATCGATGATGGCTTCTGACATGGCTCAGGTGTTCGTCGGCACCTGGGTGGCTTGGTTTGGCACCCCATCTGATGTTTCCTCTGACCCTATCCCAAATTCATTTCAGACCTCTGGGATGCAACAGCCCAGAACCTAGAACCTCGGCGTTAGGCTACATCGCATCACGGCGTGATGGCCTATGTGAGCGGTTTCACTGTTTTTTAAAGGCTGCTCTGTGGACTTCCTGGACAGATTGGCATGATCAACTCTCATGAGTCCTGCTGGGGCTCAGAACTTCTCCAAAAGAGGACCTACAGTCATCTGTGGCAGAGTTGGTATATGGGCAGCTGTTAAGAATGCCAGGTGACTTCATGACTTCATTCCTGATGCTACGATAGCCTGCTTCTACCCTCTTCAGTAAATTTAATCCCTTTGCACCTATTCCTACCTCCCATCATGGCATACATCGTTCTTGGGATCCTGTTGACTGATATTCTGCTTTATTTATTTTCGTCGACCATAAGGTACACCAACATCCCCTTAGGCATTCTTACGATGCCCGTTCCACATTTTGGAACAGGGAGAAAAGATTTTTACCATAGATAAGAGGGGGTAAAACTGAATGTATTTTGGTAGATTGCTTTAAACTGGCCACCAAGATTTGGAGGGTTTTGCTACCTGGTGTCACAACATGACCAAGAGTGCGTCAACGTACCTCTGGATGAGGCAGTGGCACCTATGGTTCCTCCACCCATGGAACACAGGATCCAAGACAAGGCAGCTCACCCAAGCACCAGACAGGCTTAAAATGCCAGTTTTAGTGAATTCTGGGGTGGTGGGGGATTGTGTAAGTTAATGTAATTGGGAGAAATGTACATAATTCACAACAACACTAACATTGAGAAGGGGCCTTGCTGTAGGAGGTTGGTCTGACGTGATGATGTTGTTACGTAATTTTTTTTGTGTTTAGGTTTTGGAGTTCAATAAGATATGTTATAGGTTTCATTAAACATAAAACACCTTATTTCATTTTCTTTGCAAAAGCCTAAATTAGTACAATTAGAGTAGATCACAAAACTGTGATTAAGTTTTACTTAGAGTCATAAATCAATACAGCATGTGTAAGGCCCTTTGTCCCAAACAATCCATGCTGACCACAATGTCCACCAAGTTAGTCGGTGGACAACCTCTTCCTATAACTCAGGCCCTCTAGTCCTGGTAACTTCCTCGGAAATAATTTTACTCATAGAGTCACAGACTCCTACGGCAGACACAGGTTCCTCAACCCATCTAGTTTGTGCCAAGCTGGTATTCTGCCTGGTGCATTTTCTTCACTCTTTCCAGTTTAATCATGTCTTTCCTGTAACAGGATGACCAAAACTGTATACTCTAACAGTACTCCAAGTGTGGCTTCATGTTATAAAATTCACAGCCACCACTATCATGCTTAGGTCCATGATTCAGTGAACTAGTCCATGGCTAGCAAGGGAATGCAAATATGCTTAACTGTTTTAAAGGCCAGAAGTCTGAGTTTACAGCAATAGACTTGGTAGAGCCAAGCTTGCTGGTTCTGCCTTGGCATGTAATTCTGTTTACTAATCAGGCCACAAAGGGTCAGAAAAGAAAACAAGTAGTTTAGCTTATTTAATACTTTCTTCAGCTGCAGCTTTTTCATTTTTTTTAGATGCTTGTTACTGAAGTCCTTCACTCCTCCTGAGATGCTGGCATTATACATTTGGTCATTTTTCTGCGTGGAAGCCTCAGAACTGCCTTTACAATGGAGCCCATCGGTCCCGTCAGAGTTGCTTTAGTTGAATGTGTTCCTGTTGATGTTTGGCTGCAGTATTGGAGGCTGACTTATGGAGAAGAGGAGTTCGATGGGTAATACCGTTCCAGCTGACCGGAAGTGCACTGAGAGCATTAAGCGTAAAGGAGTTGGGTGCTTACTCATCTGGTTAACAACAGATGGTGCAATCTGGGTCATATTACGATCGAGGAACGTGTTTGCAGACTGGATATTGAACTTTTTACTGTGAGACTTCAGACACATTCCACCGAGATACAACACTTGGCGGCATGGGAGGTCGTTCTTGCCTGTGGCCATCGAACGTGCAGCTCCTCCCGTGGAGGGTCAGACACCCTGAGCCAATAGACTGGTCCTGGACTTATGCGTTTGCATTTTGCCGTTTGATTGTTGGTGGTTTTAGTATTGCTATATTTACGCTCTATTCTTGGTTGGTGCAGCTGTAACGAAACCAGATTTCCCTCGGGATTAATAAAGTATATCTATCTATCTATCTATCTGTTGGAGTGGTGGATGAAGACTGCCTCAAGATTATGTCAGGCCCTGAGATTTATAACTGGCTTGAATAAACCGTTAGGAAGCTATTATAACCATTTTCAAAGGATTTTTATCCCCTGTCAATAAATAATAAGGAAATCATTGCCAGGTGTAAAATAAGCTTCCTTTCCAAAACTGTGATGGTATTGGGCTCCCTGTCTGCAAAGCCCCAAGTTCAAAAGGAGATTTTAAGCCCAATAAGATAGAGGTACCTGCAGATCCCCTGACTATAGGGAGGTTATATTGTAGCAATCCACTCTTCGAGGGCTAGCTCTCTTCAAGGTCTAGCTGCCAATATCCACTATTTGAGGTTTCCCCTCCCTACCAAGGAGGAGATACTTCAACTAACAAAGTAGTTTAAATTTATTTTATTTTTAATGATACACATATAAATTTGGACAAATAGCTTTAACATACCTTTAAAATGCACAGAGGATTTCTAATTAATATAATATTTCCAAATTACAAAATACTTATAAACTACAAAGGATTTCCAAACACAGCTAAAAGAACATACCAATGATTGCAGACAATTGAGTCATCTGTCACAGAAACTTAAGGCTGAGAAATGAATTCTAGTTCTTTCTGTCACCCCATCTTTCTGTCATTCTCCTTGTCATTCCTAACAATCCGCAATGCATTCTGAAGTATACAGTTTTTTTAACTAGTTGATGTTATTGCATGTGATGTTTTTCAGATAACTTGTCTGGGTCAAAGTAATTCACACAGACGGTCTAAAAGCTTCTGGGGACAGATTCCAGACACGGAAAATTAATGCTGTGAGGGCTGACTCTCTGAGTACACAAATATACCCATTATTGATTGATTAACAATACCTCTGACCATGTTTGATGTGCTAAGTGACAAAAAAAGTCTGGTCTGCAAGTTTCCTTGAACTCAGTCACAATGGTACAAATAACTTCATCACTGTTATCTGGTTTGGTGCATGCCAACTAACACGACCCCATTGCATTATGATAATGAAACATGTGTCTACAAGACCTCACTGATTATTTCTTTACACAAGAAGCTGTTAACCATTTTGCCAATCAAGCATTATCAATCTCTGCTTTAAATGCTCCCAATAGCTTGACCTCCACAGCTCTTTGTAGTAATGAATTCAACAAAATCACCCCCATCTGGCTGAAGAAGTTATCATTATCTCTTTTTATAAAGGGAATGTTCCATTAATCTGAGGTTTTGCCTGTAGATCACAGACTCTACACCTAATGAAATATCTCATCTAAATCCACTCTCTCTAGGTATTTCAGTATCCGGTAAGTCTCAATTAGATCCCACATCATCCTGCACTCCATCAAGCACAGAATCAATCTTGTGAACCACCTCTGGACCATTTTTATGGGCAATGCATCCTTCTTTAGATACTGGACCCAAAATTGCTCCAAATGAAGTTTAACAAAGGCATTATAAAGTGTCAGGGGTACATCCTTGCTTTTATCTTGTTGACCTTTCAAAATGAATGCTAACATTTCATTTACCTGCTTTACTACTGGCTCAGACTGCAAATTAAAATTAAGGAAATCCTGCACCACGATTTCTATGCAGTTTTGATTTCTGAATGTTCTCACATTTAGAAAATAGTCCGCACCTTTATTTCTTCTACCAAAGTGCATGGTCATACATTTCCCGACACTATATTTCATCAGCCACTTCTTTGCTCATTCTCTTAATCAGTCTAAGTCCTTTTGCAGGCTCCCTGCTTCCTCAACACTACCTGTCCTTTCACCCATTGTTGTATCATCTGCAAATTTGGCCACAAACCTATCCATTCCAACATCAAAATGATTGACATATAATGTGAAAAGCAGTTGTCCCACCACTGAGCCCTGCAGAACACCAGTAGACACCAGCAGCCAGCCAGCAGAGAATGATCTTCACCTTTATTCTTCCTACCAAAGTGCATTACATCTCAACAACCTCTGGGGCCAAATGACCTGTTTCTATGCTGCATAATTCTATGATGCCAGAATTTTATTAATCACAGATTAGGCTTCAACGTGGTTAATTCTGGGTAACACTTCAGGAAATCTGTGGCCCCAACATGACTAGAGAACAGATTGACAGAAATATCATTGGAGAGGAAAGGATTTAGTCATGAGAGAAGCTGAAAAGTTAGGGTGGTTCTCCTCACTCTGAAAAGATCTAAATGTGATCAGCTGATGGTTTTCAAAATGAGGAGACTGGAGCAGCACAGAAAGAGGCCCTTCTGCCCCTCTCCAGGGGGAAACAAGTCCAGACTATCCAATGTCTTCTCATAACAACAGTCCTCCAATTCGAGTGTCCTTCTGGTGAATCTCCTCCGCAATCTCCTCAGCTAGACAAATTATACAAAGAGAACTTTTTTCCCTTTGGTGTGTGAGTCATTACATCACTCATCAAAAATCTAGAAAGGAGGTGAGAATGTATATCACATTCTCCCTCCCTCTATTATGTGCAAACAGCTCCGGGAAATGTTGCCTGAAAATGGCTTCCATGAATAACTTTGAAAAGGATAATATGATGACACAAAGGTTGGAGGTGTTGTGGATAGTGTGGAGGGCTGTCAGAGGTTACAGCGGGACATTGATAGGATGCAGAACTGGGCTGAGAAGTGGCAGATGGAGTTCAACCCAGATAAGTGTGAGGTAGTTCATTGTGGTAGGTCAAATATGATGGCAGAATATAGTATTAATGGTAAGACTCTTGGCAGTGTGGAGGATCAGAGGGATCTTGGGGTCCGAGTCCATAGGACGCTCAAAGCAGCTGCGCAGATTGACTCTGTGGTTAAGAAGGCATACGGTGTATTGGCCTTCATCAATCATGGAATTAAATATAGGAGCCGAGAGGTAATGTTGCAGCTATATAGGACCCTGGCCAGACCCCACTTGGAGTACTGTGCACAGTTCTGGTCGCCTCACTACAGGAAGGATGTGGAAGCCATAGAAAGGGTGCAGAGGAGATTTACAAGGATGTTGCCTGGACTGGGAAGCATGCCGTATGAGAATAGGTTGAATGAACTCGGCCTTTTCTCCTTGGAGCGACGGAGGATGAGAGGTGACCTGATAGAGGTGTATAAGATGATGAGAGGTTTTGATCGTGTGGATAGTCAGAGGTTTTTTCTCAGGGCTGAAATGGTTGCCACACGAGGACACCGGTTTAAGGTGCTGGGGAGTAGGTACAGAGGAGATATCAGGGGTAAGTTTTTTACTCAGAGGGTAGTGAGTGCGTGGAATGGGCTGCTGGCAACGTTGGTGGAGACAGATACGATATGGTCTTTTAAAAGACTTTTGGATTGCTACATGGTGCTTAGAAAAATAGAGAGATATGGGTAACCCTAGTAATTTCTAAGGTAGGGATATGTTTGGTACAACTTTCTGGGCCGAAGAGCCTGTATTGCGCTGTAGGTTTTCTATGTTTCTCTGTTTCTATGTTAATA
Organism: Mobula birostris; assembly: GCF_030028105.1. Classification (NCBI taxonomy): domain Eukaryota; kingdom Metazoa; phylum Chordata; class Chondrichthyes; order Myliobatiformes; family Myliobatidae; genus Mobula; species Mobula birostris. The sequence continues at coordinate 50,379,200 of NC_092378.1, read as the reverse complement.
TACAATTATATATCATTGGACAATATATGATGGTGAAGCTTTGTTGATTAACCAGCACAGTCATTGAATTGAATGGATCTTCTATTTTGGAAGTTTCCATGACTCTGCTGAAATATGAAATTAATGGACTTTGAACCTTTAATTCCCAATGGCCTCATGTTCTATTTTGTAGCATCACGTGGAGACTAGGGATGTGGGAGCCACAGGTACGTGCCGCAGTAAGACAATAATTATTAAGTGCTAGGGTGGTCCCATTGAATGGGGAGGAAGCATTCTGTAAGGTGAATTTTAACTCAACTTAATAAATACAGGATTCTGCAGGTGCTGGAAATCCAGAGCAGCACAAAAAAATTGCTGGAGGAACTCAGCAGGTCAGGCAGCATTTGTGGAGAGAAATAAGCAGTTTACATTTCTGGCTGAGAAACTTCATAGGGTTTGGAAAGAAAGGGGGAAGAAGCAAGTGGGGGCGGGGAGGGGTAAGGAGTACAAGCTGGCAGGTAATAGAGGAGGGAATGTGGGTGGAGGAGGAGAAAGAAAGTCAAACGCTATGTGGCTGAGTTAGTGAGTCTGGGCGATCACATGATCGAAGACTTGGAGAGCAGGAGGAACAATAATTTGATTGCTTTTTCTAAACAGAGAGGTTCTCCAGAAGCTGGAAATCCAGAGTAACACATATAGAATGCTAAAGGAACTCAGCAGGTCAGGGAGCATCTATGGGAAGGCATTCCTTTCTGTTGGTGCTCCATGACCTGCTGACTTCCTCCAGCATTTTATGCGTCTTAATTGTTTTTTGGTTAAGGTTTTGCCACTTTCTTGTGCAGCTTGATGACTCTTTGACTCATATCACGGGTGGAAAGCTTCTACTTGGCCACTGAAAAAGCATTAAGAAAGAAAGTTGAACGTCCTGTTCAGGCACACTTTCAGGAGGTTCAAGTGTCTCTTTGTGCTTTCAATTGCAGTTTCCCACCAATTTCCTTGCAATGTTAATTACATTCTGCATCATTACCACTTCCAGTCTGCATCTCTCAATATGCTCACGTAGGTATTCCAAAGATCTGCTGACAAGAAAATTGTGTAATACTTTAGAAGATGAAACCTCCACTTAAAAGACACAGGGCTCTCCATCAAATGTCTTTTCTCTAAAACTGAAATGGCTCCCAATTCAATCAGCTGCTCAGAAAGAATGATGCACAGAACACGGCAGGACGGTAATGGGAATTCAACAAGCGATCGTCGTAGTTTTGCCTGCATTGAAATGTATCCGAATAACTTAATTCTTCTCTAATTCAATGCTTCATTTCTACAGCTCATTTAAATAGCCTGATTATTACATTCATATTTCCATTTCGTCAGACAAATTAGTTTCTCCTCTAGTCTTTCGGTGTTTTGTTCTGTAAGTCGTGTTTCTCTTGACTGGGCATTGGAAGGGGCAATAGAAAGTGAAGATCGATAGAATGTAATAGGCATATAGAGACAGTTACAAAATATGACTGATAAAAAATTTTACATTTATTTATTGGCCCTTCCCACTATTCTGCCAGAAATCTGTTCCACTTCCATTGAAGTAGCAATGATACTGTCTAGGAAAGAAGAAATACATGCCTGAAGCTCAGAGTGGAAAGTGTCAACATAGAAAAGATAAAGTCAGGGAAGCGGAATGGAGTCCATCCAAGAAGGAGGGGTGGGAATCTGCTGGCATAATGGATAAAGAGACTCAGGCTGAAACATTAACAGTCTATTCCTTTCCATGAAGTTCTAATAGAGAAATTTAGCCTGAATCGTCAACTGCTTATTCCTTTCCAGGGATGCAGCCTGACCTGCTGAGTTCCTCCAGCATTTTATATGTGTTACTGCAGATAGAGCTGCTAGGAAAAGGAAGGACAGAGATGGACAACACGATGATGAGAGCAGGGCAGAGATTTTCTTTATTTATTGTGATACACCGCAGAATATTTATTTATGTATTTATTTATTGAGATACACCTTTGAGCCACGCCACCAGCGAGGAAACTGGAGACCCATGCAGTCATGAGGATAACGTACAATTTCATTACAGGCAGCGGCGGGAATTGAACCAAGTTTACCTGTACGTAAAGTGTTGTGCTAATCACTAGGCGACCGTGCTGCCCTGATATGATTCCAAGATTACCTAGATTGACAACAAGGGGGTCATCAAACATATTTCCCTCTTCAGAAACACAAGTGATTTTGCAGATTCCGGAGATCCAGAGCAAAATACTGGAGGAACTCAGCTGGTTAGACAGCATACATAGAGAGGGATAAACAGTCAACGTTTCAGGGTAAGACCTTTTATCAGCACTTCTGAGTTCTGCTGAGCTCCTCCAGCATTTTGTATGTGGTACTTCCCTCTTGATCCTTCAGAGCTCTAAGTACCTGAGAGGTTTGAAGGGTAAAACAAGGAGACAAAAATCGACAGTTCACTCATCCACATCCAACACTGTAGCAATCCCTCCACCCGATAGCGGAGTTTCGATGTTTCTAAAGAGGGCTGAATCCCAAACTTTCTGACTCAGAGAATGTTCCTCAAGAAGCCGTCTTTGACTGATAAAATAAGGGCAAAGAATCCCTTGTCCAGCACCTGGCCTGGGAGGCTCAAAGGTCAACAATACGTAGCTCCCAAGGCAAAGTATCTGGCAGATCCCGCTGACTGGAGGGTCTCAGCCGGAAAAGTCGACTGTATGCTTTTCATAGATGCTGCCTGGCCTGCTGAATTCCTCCAGCATTTTGTCTGTGTTGCTTGGATTTCTAGCATCTTCAAATTTTCTCTGGTTTGTGAATGGAAAGCAGAACATACCAAGAGATAAAGCAACAACAGCAAAATTCCTCCCAGTCACATATCCGTGCACACACACAGTCCTCCAAACTCAGGACAGGCCACCTTTGGCCTCCAGCCTTCAGCGTGCTTGTGGATTAGTGGACATTGGGCCTTTGTCTTCCCCAGCAGACTCACAGAGAATTACAGAGAATGACGAGTTTGATCTCATCTCATTTCACTTTCCATTAAGGTCAGTGGACCATGGGGGATTTTTTTATTTTGTTATTTTTTAATTTATTTAGAGATAACGCACGGGACAGGTCCTTTCAGCCCAGAACCCACGTATTTAACCCTCGCCTAATCACAGGACAATTTACAATGACAAATTAACCTACTAACCCGTTGTCTGTGGAATATGGGAAGAAACCAGAGCACCTGGAGGAAATCCACTCAATCATGAGAAGAACATACTAACTCTTTACTGATGGTGCCAGAGCTGAACTCTGAGCTTCAGAATGCACAGAGCTGTAATAGCATTGGGCTAACTGTTACGTTACAGGAGCTGTTTATTGTGTAATATGAAAATCAAGGCCCAATCTTATTTTTCGGTGGAAAGAATAAACTTTCCTCAATACTTTTCAAGAGAAAGCAAAGGCTATCTCCCAGTGCTCAGCTCAGTCACTTTAGTCTAGATGCACATCTTGATGTTTCGGGTGGTCCCATGGATTTCCCATCTGGTGAGTTAGTTTAAAATTTCCCCTGCTTTATCAGTTTCTGTAAACTACTATTCCCCCCCCCACCAATAATCTATATTATTTGCCTTCACCTAGGGCTCTTTAAGCCAGTAATTGCAACGGAAGTAGCTTTGCTCTATAATTTTGCAGTCTAGGCACATATGTCCAAGTCAGAAATAGATTAATAGGCCCTGTTCTCACCTTTACAAATGCTAATCTGTTAATTCTTCGTCTAAATGGCTCATTTCACCAGTTTATTATTCATTGTCTAGCCAGAGCAAATGTCATCATACTCGGAGTTGGAATGAAACTGCAAGTTTGAAATCAGAAACTGTTATCATTGGAGAGGCCTTGGGTACATGTTCAGTCTTATTGTTAGCCCTGGGAAGTTGATCCGTTCCCCTTAATAAACCCACACATGCATTTTATATGGAGTGATTTGAATTGAAGGATGGTTGAACAATAGGAGGACGATTTATCTGTCCAGCCAACATTGGAAACGACAGCCATCTGAAAACTGGGAGCCCTCACCAGAACAGATAAATCTATGAGAAAAGCCCCCAGCTACTTCTTTACAACCTCGGTTTCAATTTTCAGAAATCAATGAATTTACTTTGTGCTTGCACCTGACCCTATTCACTCCATCCTTGCCCAATTTGGCAAGTATCAAATATAAAATTCTCTGCTTTGCATTCAAATTGTTACGACAGGTCTCTTCTTCCTGATTAGCTGCAGCTAGCTCAAGCTCTGACCTATTGGGTATGATCAGCTTCCACCATTTCACCAACAGGCAGACTTGCAGAGAGAGGAAATTGTAAATTCAACAGGGAAAATGGAAGAAACACTCAGCAGGCCGGGCAGCATCTCGGGGAAGAGAAATAATGTGAACGTCTTGTGTCTGAGACTCATGATCAGACATAACCCTCTTATCTTTTCAAGACAGTTAAAGCTTGTTGATTTAACCAGGGTTTTGACATGCATCTCAACAGTCCCTCCTGTGGCTTGGCACCACATATTTATTGTATTTATTTTGATTTTATTTTGAGATACAGCACAGTAACAGCCTCTTCCATCCCACGGAGCCCACACTGCCCAATTAGCCCGTGTGTCAATTGAGCCACTAACCTGTACAATTTGGAATGGATGAGGAAGCCAACAGAGTCATGAGGAGAATGTACAAACTCCTTACAGACAGCAACGGGATTTGAGCCCAGGTCACTGGTCTTGTAATAGCATTACGCTTACTGCTAAGCTACCATGCCACTGAATGTTTCTCCTGTGAAGCACCTTGGCGTGTTTTATTGTATTGAAAGGGCTGTGTTTTGTATTCCCTGACACCACCAAGGAGTAATATAAAACCAAGGGGAGTGCAGTAGGAGTCAGTTCATCTCTCTCTCTGGAAGGGATGACATTTCACTTCCAACCATTTTATCCTGGACCACCGTTTTGCAGTATCCCATTCAGAGGCCACAATGCTTCTCTAAATTCATTAGTTCAGCAGTTTCAGCCAATCACCAGTCAAAGTGACTTGGTTTGGTCCTGACCTGGTGTGCTATCAGTCTGGAGTTTGCATGTTCTCCCTGTGACCACCTGGCTCTCCTCTGCTGGTTCGGATTTCATGAGTTCATGGAAGGTTCAGATTTCTGATGGCAGAGAGGGAGAAACTGTTCTAAAATCATTGAGGGTGGGTCCTGTACCTTCTCTCCGAATGTAGCATTAAGACCATAAGACATAGGAGAAGAAATTTGCCATTCAGCCCATCGAGTCTGCTCTGCCAATCAATCATGGTTGATACGTTATCCTTCTCAACCCCATTCCTCTGTCTTCTTCCGCCTTGACTTCTCAAGAACCTATCACCCTCCACTTTAATTATAGCCATCTGGGGCAATAAATTCCACAGATTCACCACCTTCTGGCAAAAGAAAGAGAAGAGTGCATGTCCTGCATGGCAGGGGTCCTTAATAAAGGATGTTGCCTTCTTGAGGTACCGCCTTTTGAGGAAGTCCTCGATGGCAGGGAGGATTGTGCCTTTCATGGACCTAGCTGAGCTTATTATTGTCTTGTCTCGGACTGAGATACAGTGAAAAGCTTGTTTTTTTTCTGCACACCATACATACAAACAGATCATTCCATTCATAAGTATGTCAAAATAGTAAGAAGAACAGAATACAGAATTCAGTGCTGTAGCCACAGGAAAATGACATTAATGTGCAGGCAAATGGGCGAATGTGCAGTAAGCTGATAAGAGAATAAAGTGGGATTAGTGTAGGTTCAGTGTAAATGGGCGTCTGATGGTTGGCACAGAACTAGAGGGTTGAAGGGTCTGTTTCTATGCTGACTTTGATTGCACCCAGTTACTGTGTATCACGGTTTGATTTCCCTATTTTTGTATTCAATCACCCAGTGCAACAAAGGGTAACATTCTTTTTGCCGCATTAATTACTTACTCTATTTATTAAGATTCAGTGCAGAATAAGCCCTTCCAGGCCTTCCAGCGTTGCTACCCAGCAACCCCAGATTTAAACCTAGCCTAATCACGGCAATTTCAAATGGTTCAAATTGCTCAATTTAATACCAGAGGATGTATACCGTGTAAAACCTGAAATTCTTCCTCTTTGCAGAGACATGCACGAAACAAGAAACCCCAAAAAATGAATGACAGTAACTTCAGAACCCCAAGGCACCCCGTCCCCCTCCCAAGCACAATCAGCAACAGAAGCATCGACCCTCCCCTTACCCCTCCCTCACTTGCTCCAGTAGAAACACCAGCCTCTCGCCATGCAAGCAAAGCAAAAGCTCACAAAGAGACCTCAACCTTGAGTCTGACTGAAAATACAATTCTTAACCCAGCGCTTTCGTATGTCAGAGAGGCTCTCGCTCCCCAGCAAGGGAGAGAGAGAGAGATCGCTCCTGCAATACCAGGTGAGCAGCAACTTGTTATTCCGATGTTACAATCTTCCACATCGCTTCTCCAAGCCCCCTAACTCGGGGACTGACAGGCTCTCACTCTCCCTCGAGAGAGAGAGGGAGAGAGAGACAGTGAGACCCAGCGATTGTTCCAGTACAGGAGCCTTCTTCCGACAGCAACGCGCACCACCTGCTGTCTCGATGTTTCAGTCTCCCATGACGCTTCAGCTGGCGAAATCGGCGAGGAACTAACTGGGTCATCCATGGGGCCGCACCCCGAAGTCGCGCGTCTTCCAGGCTGCCCCTGGAGATATTGAAACACCAGGCTGCACGGCCGCTGCGAAAACCCACTGCTTGCGGAGTACCGTAGTTTGGGCTGTAACTGTAGATCACAAACTCCGACAGAGCTCCAGCCACTTTGATAAGGGAAGAAAGACATAAGAAAGGAAGAATAAGCTGTTTTGCAGGTGATCTGGAAGAAGTCCCACCTGGGTCTACAAAAACCTCTGGTGCTACCTCTACAATGGCCAATTAACCTATTTGTACAAGGACAAATAGGTGCCGGATGTGGGAGGCCCTGGAGTCTACAAGCCTCCCGGACGTCTACATCTGCGCCAAGTGCATCGAGATGCAGCTCCTTAGGGACCGCGTTACGGAACTGGAGCTGCAGCTCGATGACCTTCGTCTGGTCAGGGAGAGTGAGGAGGTGATAGAGAGGAGCTGCAGGCAGGTGGTCACGCCGGGGCCACGGGAGGCAGACAAGTGGGTCACGGTTAGGAGGGGGAAGGGGAAAGGTCAGGTAATAGGGAGTACCCCGGTGGCTGTGCCCCTTAACAACAGGTACTCCTGTTTGAGTACTGTGGGGGGGGGGACAGCTTACCCGGGAGAAGCGACAGTGGCCGTGCCTCCGGCACAGAGTCCGGCCCTGTAGCTCAGAAGGGTAGGGCAAGGAAGAGGAGGGCAGTTGTGATAGGGGACTCGATAGTAAGGGGGTCAGATAAGCGATTCTGTGGACGCAGTCCAGAGACCCGGATGGTAGTTTGCCTCCCTGGTGCCAGGGTCCGGGATATTTCTGATCGTGTCCAAGATATCCTGAAGTGGGAGGGTGAGGAGCCAGAGGTCGTGGTACATATAGGTACCAATGACATAGGTAGGAAAAGGGATGAGGTCCTGAAAGGAGAATAAAGGGAGCTAGGAAGGGAGTTGAGAAAAAGGACCGCAAAGGTAGTAATCTCGGGATTACTGCCTGTGCCACGCGACAGCGAGAGTAGGAATGCGATGAGGTGGAGGATAAATGCGTGGCTGAGGGATTGGAGCAGGGGGCAGGGATTCAAGTTTTTGGATCATTGGGACCTCTTTTGGCGCAGGCGTGACCTGTACAAAAAGGACGGGTTGCACTTGAATCCTAGGGGGACCAATATCCTGGCAGGGAGATTAGCGGAGGCTACTGAGGTGACTTTAAACTAGAATGGTTGGGGGGTGGAAATCAAATTAAAGAGGCTAGGCGTGCACCTATTTTCTATGTTTCTATGTTTCTATGACACTCCAAAATCTCCGAACCCCATTACTGAATAGTCTCACACCATGTGAATATTCAGCTCATGACACTACTCAAGTGCATGATTCACACAACAGGGTGTTACAGGACAAAATAAAAACTTCTGGCAACCCACAGATGTTATTCTAGCTGGGGATATATTTCTGAGCCATGCAATTACACTTGATGCACTGTCCATGCTGGATAACCAGCATGACTGTTTCCATGAGTGTAACCTGAAGACTGAGTTAGTCTGTATGTGTCCAAAGTGACAAAGCAAAAGGATCTTTCAAACTGATTTAAAGACTAGCCTTGGGCAATGGGCAAATCACACCTCCAACTGAAAATTCACGGATCAGTTCACATTAGTTTGTGGTCTCACAGAGTTTTTGGGGTTACAGTTTCATTACTGATTAACTGGACTCTGAAAACTTGCACTTGCTCCTCAATCCCACTTTCACAAGAGAACAGCATGGCCCCTGTCACCAAACTGTTCAAAGAAATGGATGATATGAATACAGATATTGACCAATTGGTAATCTTATGGATATTCAGTTTTTTTATGATTTAAATTTTATTGAATTCTTTTAAAAGTTTTCCCCGAACCCTTGAGTCAGTGTTGGAATTATGTAAGTCATAGCTTACAAAACATAAAATTATCCATAAAATAAAACACAAACATGGCAGAAATAAATATCAATATAATAACCATGTATGGCTATTTAGATCTCTAATAACAGAAAAGACTACCTTTCAGCAATATGCTTCATCACTACATTCACCACTATTTCCCCCGCAGGAAACCTAAATATTTGCCCCATTTTTGTGTATAGATGTCCAATCTATCAAACTGTAAGACATGCGTTCAAATGCTGCTACTTTGTCTATTTCTGTGACCCACTCCTGAAATGATGGTCCCCCCCAATTTCCTCCAACATCTGAGTATAATTTGTCTTCCTACCACTGTACTTGTCTGAATCCAATTTTGAGAGTGTTTATCCCCAAGTAACCCAAGTGTGCCTTCCAAGACAAAAAGACAAATTTCTTACGTAGTGACCTGGTTAAGAACATGCTTTGCTATATGACTACTGTTGGGCTAGTAGATGCTTTATTTTCTGCAGCTTTTCCGTAAAACTGTTAAATAAGTTTCACAATTCAATGTCTTGGTTTCTGCTAAGATAAGGAGCCATTTGCTCAGTTTAGGAATGTGTCAGTCAATCAGGTTTGTTTCGGCAACATTCTGTAACATTCTGCCCAGTGGGATGCCATGGGACATTCAAGAGAGTTCAGTGAGATCAGATTTCTGAGGGACGGTGGGTTGGCTTTTGTTTTTTTTTTGTTGGCAGGGGTTAGAAGAAGAAGAAAGTGCGGAGAAGGGCATGAGGGAAGATGCTTGTAGAATCCTGCTCGAAGGAGAGATCCCGTTGTAAGAAATGCTTTATGCGATGAATAGTTTCAAGAAGGAAGTGCCAATATTCTTGAGGTAGCAAGTTGGCTTTCAATGTTCTTTGAGAGAAATTCAATCTGTGGTTGATGTCTTTCGCGTAAAATGGAAGTTCAGCGCATGCGTAATCAAAGCAAAACACCTGAATACTCCAGAAATGAGCTCCAACGTTTATGTGCACATTCAGACTGGTTTAACTTTAATAAATCCTTTTTCTTCTTTTTCCACTAGTTGGTTGTTAAAGTGGCAATATCTATAAATGGACTTCTACTTCAATTTTATGTCAGCGTCAGGTTTGTTATTTCCTAGGAAATGTTAACTTTGCATGGGGCAGCATTTACACAGCATGCACTATAATTTCTGTTCCCTCACTGGAACATTCCAGCTTTCCTGTTTGGTTGACCCTGAACCATACCAGCCCTAGACATGTGTCATTTATTGAAGGTGGCTTTATCACAATTACCCAAGCAAAGCTGAGCCACTTTACCGAATGAGCCTGGTTTATTACAAGCCATGGTAAGAGAGTTACATAATCAGTCACTGATCACACTAAGGTAATCACCCGACCACTACTATATTCACCTCAGGCACTCCTCTCCACAGACTCTCAGCACCCTTCATCTCCCCATGCATTGTCGTTTTACGTTTACACTCCACACCTGATACCTACAGTGACATAATCTCTGTCCTACTGTGTTTTCATATGCCCTGCTGCTACCTAGAAGAGTTCCTCTTGCCAAGAGTCAGTTAGTCACTTGATCATGTTCTGTCACTCACCTAATGTACAGATACTCTTGCATCTAGTGTCACATTATATACATACAATCAGACAATGTACTTAAGCTAATCTTATGTATACAGGCCACACTCAACAGTTACCTGTACATTATGTTTTATAGGATTGCTTTTATATTTATATTTATTGTATTTTATCTTATTTTTTAATCTTGCATTGGATGGTTGGTAAGTTGATGGAGAAGATCCTGAGAGGCAGGATTTATCAACATTTGGAGAGGCAAATTATGAGTAGGAATAGTCAACGTGGCTTTGTCAAAGGCAGGGCATGTCTTGCGAGCCTGATTGACTTTCTTGAGAATGTGACTAAACACATTGATGAAGGTAAAGCAGTAGATGCAGTGTATATGGATTTCAGCAAGGCATTTCATAAGGTACCCCATGCAAGGCTTATTGAGAAAGTAAGGAGACATTGCTTTATGGATCCAAAATTGGCTTGCCCACAGAAGACAAAGGGTGGTTGTAGATGGGTCATATTCTGCATGGAGGTCGGCGACTAGTGGTGTGCCTCAGGATTCTGTTCTGGGACCCCTTCTCTTCATGGTTTTTATAAATGACCTGGATGAGGAAGTGGGGGGATGGATTAGTAAATTTGCTGATGATACTAAGGTTGGGGGTGTTGTGGATAGTATGGAGGGTTGTCAGAGGTTACAGCAGGGCATCGATAGGATGCAAAACTGAGCTGAGAAGTGGTAGATGGAATTCAACCCAGTTAAGTGTGAGGTGGATCATTTTGGTAGGTCAAATATAATGGCAGAATATAGTATTAATGGTAAGACTCTTGGCAGTGTGGAGGATCAGAGGGATCTTGAGGTCCGAGTCCATAGGACACTCAAAGTGATACACAGGTTGACTCTGTGGTTTAGAGGGCATACGGTGCATTGGCCTTCATCAGCTGTGGGATTGAGTTTAGGAGCCGAGAGGTAATGTTACAGATATTTGGGACCCTCATCAGATTCCACTTGGAGTACTGTGCTCACTTCTAGTCACCTCACTACAGGAAGAATGTGGAAACCATAGAAAGGGTGCAGAGGTGATTTACAAGGATGTTGCCTGGATTGGGGAGCATGCCGTATGAGAATAGGTTGAGTGAACTTGGCCTTTTCTTCTTGGAGCAACAGAGGATGAAAGGTGACCTGACAGAGGTCCACCTAAGGTGACCTGAGAGGTATCGATTGTGCGGATAGTCAGAAGCTTTTTCCCAGGGCTGAAATGGCTAACATGAGAGGGCACAGTTTTAAGGTGCTTGGAAGTAGGTACAGAGGAGATGTCAGGGGCAAATTTTTTACACGGAGGGTGGTGAGTGCGTGGAATGGGCTGCCAGCAACGGTAGTGGAGGTGGATACAATAGAATCTTTTAAGAGACTCCTGAGTAGGTACATGAAGCTTAGAAAAATAGAGGGCTATGGGTATCATAGGTAATTTCTAAAGTAAGTACATGTTCGGCACGGCATCGTGGGCGGAAGGTCCTGTATTGTGCTGTAGGTTTTCTATGTTTCTATGGATCCATAGTAACAATTGTATTATTCTTCTGCAGAATGACAGTAATTAATCTTGAATTTTGAATAATACAGGTATTACCAGCCAATATAATCTACACATTAAAAGCCTATGATACCAGAATTAGTAAAATAACTGACCAATAGTAAGTGTCACTTTCGATTCCTTTGTTTGCATCTTCATCTTGTCTCGGTAGGCCAAATGGCTCCGGCTCCTGCTGAGCAAAGGGAAGCTCTGCTCTTCAAGAACCTCTTATACCTGGACTGACTGCACACTATCTGAAAACTATCCTTACCTAGACACTACCTTAACCCTTGCCTTGCTGCAACTTCCACAACAGTTGCCCATCAGCTTCTCTAAAACTAGCCACAGAGTCAGAAAGAGGTGCAACAGAGGCCCACCAGGTCCACACTAACCAAAAAGTACCCATTTTGATACCATTGCTACCATAGTATGCTGCGTTACCCTACATTTGATTAACTGTGAAAATTGCAAAGTCCCTGATTATGAATTGCTCTGCAGAATTTAAGAAGAGAATTTACAATTAAGGTGTAAAAATGCTATGACTAACAACAGCACAGCTATAGAGCAACTCAGGCAGTTTCCACTTTACACTGTAAGTAGACTAAAACCTCCAGCACCATTGCAAACTATTCCCACTGTTACAACTCACTTTAAATACTGTTGTCCCAACAGCAGTCACTGTAATCATCAACTTTTTCAGTTTGGTTGGAGGAGTTTTATAAGCATGTTATGAGAAATAGAGGAGTTTAAATCTGCAGTAGATATGATTAGGCTGGGAATATTTTCCTTATAACACAGAATATGTCACCATACACTACTTTGAGATTCATTTTCTTGCAGGCATTTACAAGTGAATGGACAGGACCTTTTGCACAGAGGTCAGTAACCTAGAGGAAAAAAGCCACAGAAAATATCTTCACCTTTGGAATGGGAGAGATCTGGCAATCACTGTTGGAAAGGGTAATGAAGGCAGGGACTTTTATTCCACTTAGAAAAGGACCAGGATGATCATTGATGTAACAAAACTCCGGGATTGGGATCTGGGTTTGGCCTTCATAAGCTCCGTGTTTCTATAATTCAATGGCACAAAATTAGTTCAGCATGGGGGGGTGGGTTGGGGAGGATGTGCTGGAGGAGCTGCAGGAGAGGATGCAAGAGGGAAATGAGAGGGATCACTTGCTGGCATGGAATACTTGTGTCAGTTATTAATGCCACAGTATCATGAGGTGGACTAATTCCTGGCATCTGATGCAGAAAACAAATCTCCAGAACACCTTCCTGCAAGGTAGTTATATCAATCAATTAACTCTTGGGTGTAATATCAGGAGGTGCAGTACCTGTAGCTGCTGCTTGCAAAGGCAGAGATGGAGATATTAATGAAATCTCCTTCATTGAAGGTACTAACTTTCAATGCATCCAAAATCACACAAAAGTTCAGAGTAAATTTATTATCAAGGTATGTTAATGTCTCCATATCAAGTTCAACTTCAAGTTTATTGTCATTCAACCGTGCACATGTACACCGCCAAATGAAATAATGTTCCTCCAGTCCAAGGTGCACAACACAGTACATATAGCTCACAGACAACACATAAAAAGCAATATTACTACAAAAAAATTAACAAATAATAAGGCGCATAGATAACACAAGTTAAAAATTAAACAGCATAACACTACTGGCACTTCATATGTGATGAGACCTGGGTGGTGGCAGGGAGTTCAGTAGTCTCGTGGCTTGGGGGAAGAAGCTGTTTTTCATCCTGACATTCCTTGTCCTAACGCTGCAGTACCTCCTGCCTGATGGTAGCATTAGAATAGCATATACTGTCTTGAGATGGCAGCATCTACTACCTAGAGATTTATTTTTTTGCAGGCATTTACTGGAAAATAAAGAAAGACAATGGAAATGATGAAAAATGATAAATTACATAGTCTGACAAACAACCAATGGGCAAAAGAAGACACATTGTGCAAATAATTAAAAAAGTATTGAGAGCATGAATGCTAGAGTTCTTGAAATTGAGTCTATAGATTGTGGAGCCAGTTCAGTATTGAGGTGAGTGAAGTAATCCACATGAGATATGGAGCCTGATAATTCCTGAACATGGTGTTGTTGGGCCTAAGGCTCCAATATGCAGTTCTAAAGATAAACCTATTCTAATATACAGCATACCATGCAACTTCCCCTACCAAAGTAGTAATAAATTTAAACAAGGTGTCCTCTAGTTTGAGTTTGGCCTCATGATGGCAGGGGAGGGGTCTGAGGACATACAAGTCAGTATGAGAATGTGGAGGGGAATTAAAGTGGCAGGCAACTAACAACTCCAGGAGGCTCAGAGGTGCAAGTGCTTAGCAAAGCAATTGCCAGGTCTCACTCAGCAATAGAGACGGAGTCACTTGCAAGTGGTGTATGGATTGAAAGCAAAGAAAAAGTAGAAAAGTGTTTCAGCTGTGGTTACAAGGATGGAATTTATCATCTGGATAAGGCTGTCAAGATAGAGTGGATGTGGAGAGCATGTTTCTTATTGTGGTGAAGTCTAGGACCACAGGGCAAAGACTCAGAATAGAAGGATGTCCCCTTAGAAAAGAGATGAGGAGGAATGTTTTGAACAGAGGGTAGTGTATCTGTGGAATTTATTACCACAGATGACCATGGGTGCCAAGTCGTTGGGTATGTTTAAGGCAGAGGATGATAGGTTCTTGATTAGTAAGCGAGTCAAAGGTTACCGGTAAGAAAATGGAGTTGAGAGGGATAAAAAAAATCAGCCATGATGGAATACTGAGGCAGACTCGGTGGGTGGAGAATGGCTTAATTCTTATGATTTTATGGTGTAACGTTGGTCTTTGATCAAAGGAACAGGCTTTATAATGCTTCAAAAAGCAGGAGAGAGCCAAAGTACTGGATAGACTTTGGGAAAGCCAGACTAAAGCATTGATAAGGAAATGGAAAGTAGATTATGAGAAAAATATCAAAGTGGATAATAAGAGCTTCCATCGTAATGCAATAAGAATGGTGAGAGGGAAGAAAGGTTAGCAAGTCTCCAATAGTTGTGATATGCCTAGATTCCTCAATATTGTAGAAGCCTTCAAAAAGTGCTGAGGCACCATCTCTCCAGGTGCTATGAATAAGAGCACTTCAGAGACCTCTTCAACTTTCCCCTTCAGATGGGCAATCTTAGACCCAGCAGCCTATCCAGCACTCCTGACCAATAAGTCAATACAGCCAAATCCAACTCAAAAGATAACCTTGGGAGCAACTAGTATTCCCTGAAACTTGGCTGCAGTCACAAATCCACAAAGCCATCATCCATATCTAGAAAGACTAGAAATGATGTAAGCCACAATCAACTTAATGAAACCGCAACAGGCCTGACCGTGGCACCAACGGAGAAGTCCCACTGATGTATGGCCTTGGCGGGGTCCTCCCCAGCCACCTCCTCTCAGTGCCAACAGATCTCTTCCCGAAACCACAGTGTGCATTCCACCCATTTTAAAGCTCCGTGGGCAGCTCAGTAGCATAGCGGTTTGCGCTTTGCTTTACAGTGCCAATGATCACTGATCAGGGTTCAATTCCTGCCACTGTCTGTAACGAGTTTTAAGTTCTCCTTGTGACAACCTGGGTTTCCTCTGTGTGCTCCAGTTTCCTCCCAAATTCCAAAGATGAACAGATAGGGTTAGTGAATTTTTGGTATGCAATGTCGACACCAGTGGTGTAGCGAGACTTACCCAGCACTGCCCTTACTGATTTGATGCAAATGATGCACTTCACTGTATGTTTTGATATTTCGATGTACATGTGGCAAGTAATTCTAGTCTCAGTACTTTCTCCGTGTGACATCCCCATGTGAGGTACAGGCAGCAGTACCAGCCATTACACATAACTTTCTTGAATCGCTTTAAAGCCTTTGACTCAATAAATCAGAAAGCACTCTCTTCAGATTCAGTTGTCTATGTTTTATGTTGTTACTTATTGAAACTACAAAATCCTTAAAGGAATTGACAAGCCGGATTCACAATGGATGCTTACGCTCTTTAAGGAGAACAGAAGCAAGAGTCACAGTCTAAGAGGTGATTTACACTGGGAACTGAAGCAGTTTTTTCACTCTTTGGATGATGCCCATTGACCCTCACCAATATTTATAGATGCACCATTGAAAGCATCCTATACAAATGCAACACAGATTGATATGATAACCGTTCTACCCAGTAGTCAGCAGCTGTCAATCCCAGGGAATTATGGGTTTGCGCTTCTGGTGGACTGTGTCCTCTCCAGGGCACAAGCCTGGATTAGAAGAGTTGAAGAACCGGCTGCTGCCTATGCAGCAGGTTCCCCCTCTCCACGTCACGGATGTAATCCAAGGGAAGGGCCAGCACCAATACAGCTTGGCACCAGTGTTGTCGCAAAGGTTGCCAGAGTGAAGTTGTAAACAACATCAAACTGCCTTAGGGACCCTGGCTCCGGATTTCTTCCTTGAGATGTACTCACTCCTGAAGCCTTTCCAATGGGTGGGTATGGCCGCAAGGCAGCGGTGGTTTAAAGTCAGAGTTTTCCTTCTCCTAGGCAGGCTGCCGTCTGAGTCTGACAAGCCCCACCTGCCCGAAGCAACTGGTTTTGAGGCACCAATGGTCTGACTTTGCCCCTTCTCTTGTCAGTAGAAACATTTCTGCTGGGCCTTGTAGTGAGCCACACATGAAGGCCAAGATTTGGACTTGGTTGTCAGAGGCTGTTAGAGTCACATGCCATTTAGATTATGAAGACACGCAATCCTCTTTTATTGTCATTTAGTAATGCATGCATTAAGAAATGATACAATATTTCCTCCGCAAACAACAGGAATACTGCAGATGCTGGAAATGCAAGCAACACACATCAAAGTTGCTGGTGAACGCAGCAGGCCAGGTAGCAACTCTAGGAAGAGGTACAGTTGACGTTTCAGGGGTCTCGGCCTGAAACGTCGACTATACCTCTTCCTAGAGATTCTGCCTGGCCTGCTGCGTTCACCAGCAACTTTGATGTGTGTTGCAATATTTCCTCCGGTGTGATATCACAAAACACAGGACAAACCAAGACTGAAAAAAACTAACAAAACCACATAATTATAACATATAGTACAGCAGTGCAACAATACCATAACTTGATGAAGAAGTCCATGAACACAGTAAAAGTTGAAAGCCTCTCAAATGTCCCACGTCTCACACAGACGGGAGAAGGAAGAAAAACTCTCCCTGCCATACCTGACCACGGTCCGACTCTGAGTCATCTGAAAACTTCGAGCACTGATCAGCTCTCCAACACCGAGTACTGAGCGCCATCTCTATCCGAGTGATTCGACCCCCATCTCGGTCGCCAACAGCAGGCAAAGCCGGGGATTTTGAGGCCTACCCTCCAAAAGATTCCTGACCACACAGTAATGACAGCAGCGAACGAGCGTTTCAGAAATTTTTCCAAATGTTCCTCTGTTCTTTCACGTCCATCTCCCTCAAATCAGAATTGTCCATGGCCCCTATTTAACGAATATGATATCATTTTTCACCGGAGGGCTGCGCACACGCAGCACGCTGCTTCTCTCTCCTCCCACCTAAATTCAACCTGGTTGGAGCACTTTACAGGTAGTGGAGCTTATCCCCACTACCCCCGGCTATGACCAAGACTACATGAAATTGCAGAGTTGTGGACACGTCATGGAAATGAGTCTCTTCTCCGTGGGCTCTGTCTATACTTCCTGCTGATTCAGAAAACAGCCTCTCTACAACCAGGTAGAAGATATAAAACAATCCACACAAAATGTTGGAGGAACTCAGCAGCTCAGGCAGCATCTATGGAAATGAATAAACAGTCAACATTTTGGGCCGAGACCCTTCTTCAGGTCTGGAAAGGAAGGGGGAAGATGCCAGAATAAACAAGTAGGGGAGGGGAAGAAGGATAGCTAGAAGGTGAAAGGTGAAGTCAGGTGGGTGGGAAAGTGATGCACCATCAATAACCCCAAAAGACTGGAAGTAGAGTAAATACTGAAAGGCTTTTATTAGCAGTAAAGGGTGACCTCCACCATGCTGAGTGTCTGCCCCTGGATTGAGGAGGAGGAGCAATGGCACAATCGCCTTTATTCAGGGCTCTGTGGGAGGAGCCACAGGGGCAGTCAGCAGAGGGGTTTGTCCAGACAGGTAACCCAGTTACAACATATATATATGGTTTACCACTGTGGTAAACCATGTATATATGTTGTAACTCGGTTACCTGTCTGGACAAACCCCTCTGCTGACTGCCCCTGTGGCTCCTCCCACAGAGTCCTGTATAAAGGTGTTCGTCTTGCCCCTCCCCCTCAGTCCGGGGGCAGACACTCACTGTGGAGGTCGTATTGTACAGCGAATAAAAGCCTTTCAGTATTTTACCAAACCTTAGTCTTTTGGAGTAATTGAAGGTGCTTCAACCACAGAAAGGTAAAGGGCTAGAGAAGAAGGAATGTGATAGGAGAGAAGAGACAAAAGCTTGAAAACACACATCAGCAGGCTCAAGGCCAGCTTCTATCTCATCTTTATAAGACTCTTAAATGAAACTCTGTGATTTTCTGGTAACTGCAACACTACGTTCTGTATTCTGAATTGCCTTTCCTTGTACGAACTCAATGTATTTAAATTTTGAAATGACTTGCATGGATGGCTTGCAAAATTAAGTTTTTCATTGCATTTCAGTGCATTTGACAATATTATATGTAATATTAATATTATTTAATATTGATTTTTCACTGCACTTTCTCTGTGGCTGTTACACTTTATTCTGCATCGTTATTGATTTAACTTGTTCTACCTCAGTGCACTATGCATTGATATGATCTGTATGAGCAAGATAAGCTTTTCAATATACCTGGGTACATTTGACAAAATAAAAACCTATTCCATTGCCAATTTCAAACAAGTACCAACACCAAGAGACAAGTGCAGAATGAGCTGCCAGCAGAAGTGGTGGATCTGGGTTTAATTTTAACAGTTAGGAGAAGTTTGGGTGGAAGTGATAAGTGATATGAAAGGCTATGGTCCAGGTGCAGATCACTGGAACCAGATAGAATAATAGTTTAGCATGAACCAGATGGGCTGGAAGGCTGTATGATTTTATAAGGATTCACAATTGATTAGCACAGGTACACAGAGAGGACTGAGAGGTTTCTACAGTGGCGTAGCTAGTAAAGATTCTGCCTTAACAACTCCTTCAATGGTCTGTGTTCAATTCTCCACATCTAACACTATACAGTGCAATCCCTG
Organism: Mobula birostris; assembly: GCF_030028105.1. NCBI lineage: Eukaryota > Metazoa > Chordata > Chondrichthyes > Myliobatiformes > Myliobatidae > Mobula > Mobula birostris. The sequence continues at coordinate 50,360,226 of NC_092378.1, read as the reverse complement.
TGCATTACAGTGGAATTTCAGTTATGTTTGGAGAGGGTTGAACCCATAACCTTCTAACTTGGAGAATAGTCCTGAGGAAGCCGTGACTGATTAAGGAATGGCAAAGATTCTTTTATCCTGTATCTCTTGTGAGACTCATTGTGTCTCTGTAGCTGTGACAATGGTAAATCCATGCCAATTCAAATTTCAATGGACCTGAGGAATTCTCTGCCCTGGAAAACCATAAAGACTCATTTTACGTTCCTTTCGGATGGAGATAGATAGATTTCTGACAATTAGAGGAATCACGCGATACTGAGGATAGTGCGGAGAAGAGCACTGAGGTAGAAACTCATCCATGATCTTCACAAAAGGTGGAGCAGGCTTAAGTAGTCTATTCCTGTTTCAGTTCCTTCTGTTCATTATGTTCAATGCAGTTGGCAGATGAAACTTAATGCAGAAGGGGGCAAAATATTTAAGGAGAGAAAGCATAATCTGAATTAAATAAAATCTGTACGTATCTCTTGAGTCCACTGGGGAAGCCCAGTCTCTGCAATTCCTAGCCTGAGTCTGCTGGAAGTAGGAGGCTGAAGGCAGCCTGTGCTGGATTTGAAGGACTGTGTATGGGCATGGGTGGGTGGCTTGCTTTGCTGTTGTTGTTTTATTGCTTGCGGTGTTCTGTTTCATTTTGTTCTGTGCTGTTCTGCTGAAAATTGTCGTCATGCAATGTTGGCCCCAGAAAATATGGCGGCTCTTGTGGGCTGCCCTTGCACATCCTCATGTTAATGCATAAAAGGCATTTCACTGCATATTTCAATGTACATGTGACAACTAAATTTGAATCTTGAACAGTAAATAGGGGATATATTCATTCTGACTGATAGGATTTCTTTCGTCAGGACCAAGTGGTACTAAAGGTAGTACAGGGTAAACAGCTGAGTGAACAGGTACATAAATCTTTGAAGCTGGCAGAGTAAGCAAAGGAGGCAACTAAAGCAGCATTTAAGATATTTTGGTTTATAATTTACGGTTTAGTCTATGAAAGCTGATAATTTATGTTAAACTTTATAAAACCTTAATTCAGTCCCATTTAGAGAATACTTAGCTACATACTTTTTGAGTGACATTATGGACTTGGAAAGGATGTGGGGAAAATTTATTAGAATACTTCTCCAGATTTATTACCCTACCACACAATTTCTTTCCCTTTTGAAGAGGTCGATATAAATATCCTTTCTGCACTGTATAGATCTGAGCCTGTCCAGTGACATGAGTCAGGCAATGGAACAAAGCAGACAATGCACACACAAAACATAGAACATGGAACATAGAAGAGTACAGCTCAGGAACAGGCTATTTGGCCCACAATGTTGTGCTGAACCAGCGAAAAAGAAAATTAATAACACCCAAGTACTCATCCCTCCTACTTATACCATATCTATAACCCTCTACTGTATCTTCCATACATAATTGTGCCTCTCCAAACATCTCTTAAACACTTCTAATGTATTTGTGTCTACCAACATACAAGTAAGTCCATTCCAGGCATTCACGGCTCTCTGAGTAAAAAACTTACCCCTCACACCCCTCTTGAACCTAACCTCTCTCATCTTCAAAGCATTCCCTCTGGTATTAGGCATTTCAACTCTGGGAAACAGATAATATCTGTCCACTCTATCTACGCCTCTCACTAACAGGTAAAATTCCATCCGATCTCCCCTCATTCTCCGACGCTCCAGAGAAGACAACCCAAGTTTATCCAGCCTCTCGTGATAGCACATGTCCCCTAAACAAGGCAGCATACTGGCAAACCTCTTCCGCACCCTCTCCAAAGCCTCAACATCCTTCCTGTAGTGGGGTAACTAGAACTGTACACAATACTCCAGATGTGGCCTAACCGGAGTTTTATAAAGTTGCAACATAACCTCCTGACGTTTGAACTCAATGTCTCAACTAATACAAGCGAGCATTCCATAAGCCTTCTTAACCACCTTATCGACCTGTGTAACCGCTTCCAATGAGCTATGAACTTGGATCCCAAGATCTCTTTGCTCAGCAAGACTGTTAAGAATTTTGCTCTCAACAGTATACTGTCTCCTTGCATTTGATCTGCTGAGGTGCAACACCTCACATTTATTTGGGTTAATCTCTATCTGCCATTTCTCAACCCAATCTGCAACTGATCTATATTGTACAGTATTCTCTGACAGTCTTCTACACTCTACACAACTCCACCAATCTTGGTATCATCCACAAATTTACTAACACACCCATCTACATTTTCATCCAGGTCATTTATATATGTATATCACAAACAGCAGAGGTCCTAGACAGATCCCCGCTGAACACTACTAATTACAGACTTCCTGCTCAAATAAGCCCATTCAACCACTACCCTCTGGCACAAGCCAGTCTGAATCCAAGCTGCTAATTTGCTGTGAACCCATGCATTTTAATCTTCTGGGTTAGCCCCCCATGAGGGATGTCATCAAGTGCCTTACTGAAATCCATTTAGACAACACCCACTGCTCTACCCTGATCAATCTCTCTTGTCACCTTGTCAAAAAACTCAATCAAGATAAGGCATGACCGTGTACAAAGCCATCCTGGCTGTCCCTAAGTAGACCATGTGTTTCCAAACACTCATATATCCTATCCATAAGAATTTTCCCCAGCAACTTCCCGACAACTGACGTGAATCTCACTGGTCTGTAGTTGCCAGGATATTCCCTTGTCCCCTTCTTAAATAGAGGTACAATATTAGCCACTTGCTAGTCCTCTAGGACATAGCCTGTGAGGACACAGAGATTCTGGTCAAGGGCCCACAATCTTGTCTCTTGCTTCTTTCAATAACTTAGGATATATCCTATCATTCCCTGGTGACTCATACACTTTAATAGGGAAGAGATTGATAGGTTCTTGATTGGACATGGCATCAAAGGTTACGGGGAGAAGGCCGGGAACTGGGGTTGAGGAGGAGATAGAAAAAAGGATCAACCATGATTGAGTAGCGGAGCAGATGGCCTAAATCTGCTCCTATGTCTTATGGTCATAATACTCAATAGGAGGCCCAACACTTCCTCCTCCTTGACCTCTAAATGCCCTAACATATTTATATACTCAGCAATGATCTCTTGGTCCTCCATATCCTATTCCTTGTTAAATACTGAAGCAAAGTACTCATTAAGTACCTCACTCACATTCTGTACATCCAAGCAAATGTGCCCCCTTGATCCTTGAGTGGTTCCACTCTCTCCCTAGTTAATATTTTACTCTTGATGTACGTATAACTTGCCTTGGGACTCCCCTTAATCCTAATTGTCAAGGACATTTCATGGCACTTCCTGGCTTTCCTAACTCCCTTCTTTAGTTCTTTTCTGGTTTCCTTATACTCCTTCTGTGCTTTGTTTGATCCTAACTTCTGAAGCTTTATATACTTATCCTTTATCTTCTTGACTAAATGCATCATCTCTCTGGATATCCAAGGTTCTCTTATCTTCCCTTCCCTACCCTACCTTCTAACAGGAACATACCTTTCCTGTACTCTGTACAATTGACCTTTAGACACCCTCCATACTTCTGATGTGGACTTGCCAGAGAAAAGACGTCCCCAATTAATTCTCCTTAGTAATGCCTTCATAATTTGCCCTACTCCAATTTAAGATTCTCCCACAAAGTTTCAAAGGTTCAAAGGTCCAGGTTTAATCAGAGAAATGTATACAAAATACAGTACATCCTGAAGTGCTTTTTCTTTGCAAACAAGGACCATACCTATTCTTTTCTATAGTTATCCTGAAAGTTAAGGAGTTGTGCTGATGGAGCTCAGCAAGACAGTCAGCATCTATGGAGGGGAATAAACAGTGGACATTTTAAGGCCAAGACCATTCACAAACCTAGAAAGGAAGCTAGCAGAAGCCAGAATAAGAAAGCCTCCTTCTTAAGTCAAAAAGTTATGTTGCAACTTTATAAAACAATGGTTAGGCCACACCTGGAGTATTGCATCCAGTACTGGTTATCCCGCTATAGAAAGGTGGTTGAAGCTTTGGAGAGGGTGCAGAAGAGGTTTACCAGGATGCACCTGGACCAGATCCCTCCATCCGCTTTCATCCATGCACCTATCAAATTTCTCTTCAATGTTGAAATCAACTCCGCATCCACCACTTTTGCTGGCAGCTCATTCCATGCTCTCACCACCCTTTGAGTGAAGACATTCTCCCTCATGTTCCTCTTAAACATTTCACCTATCTACCTTAATCTCGAGTTGTAGCCTCACCCAGCCTCAGTGGAAGAAGCCAGTTTGCATTTACCCTATCTATACCCCTCATAATTTTGTATACCTCCATCAAATCTCCCCTCAGTCTTCTTCGTTCCAAGGAATAAAGTCCTAATCTAATCAACCTTTCCCTGTAACACAGGTTCTCAGGTCCCAACAACATCCTTATGAATTTTCTCTGGACTTGTTCAATCTTATGTACATCTTTCCGGTAGATAGGTGACCAAAACTGGAGACAATGCTCCAAATAGGCCTCAATGACATCTTAAACAATTTTAACATAACATCCCAGCTCCTGTACTCAATGCTTTGATTTATGAAGGCCAATGTGCCGACAGCTTTCTTTATGCCCCTATCTACCTGTAACATCACTTTCAATGAATTATGGATCTATATTCCAAGATCACTCTGTTCTACTGCACTCCGCAGTACCCTACTTCTTACCTACTCTGGCTGGTCGTCCCAAAGTGCAATACTTCACACTAGTCTTCATTAAATTCCATCTGCCATTTTACAGCCCACTTTTCTAGCTGACTTACATCCTTCTGCAAGCTTTGATAGTCTTTCTCACTATGTACTATACCCCCAATCTTGGTGTCATCTGCAAATTTGCTGACCCAGTTTACCACATTGTCATCCAGGTCATTGATATAGATGAGAAACAATGATGGAACCAGCACTGATCCCTGAGGGACACCACTAATCACAGGCCTCCAGTCAGAGAAACAACCATCGACAACCACTGTCTTGCTTTTTTATCTTCATTACTACCTTATCTTGAATGCCATGAAACTGAACCTTCTTTACCAACCTCCGAGGCGGGACCTTGTCAAAGGCCTTGCTAAAGTCCAAGTAGACAACATCCACATCCTTGCCTTCATCAACTTTTCTGATAACTTCCCTGAAAAACTCCATAAGATTGGTTGGACACAACTTACCACGCACAAAGATACGTTGACTACTCCTAATTAGAACCTGTCTATCAAAATGCTTATACATCTGGTTCCTTAAACTACCTTCTAATAACTTTTCCACTACTGATTTCATGCTCACCGGCCTATAATTTGCTGGCATGTTCTGAAAGCCTTTCTTGAACAATGGAACAACATTATCCTCCAATCATCCAGCACCTCACCTGTGGCTAAGGATGCTTTAAATATTTCTGCATGGGCCCTTGCAATTTCTGCACCAACCTCCCACAAGGTCTGAGGAAACACGTTTTCATGTCCTGAGGATTTATATTCCCTAATTTGCCTCAAGACAGCAAACATCTCCTCCTCTGTACTCTGTATAGGGTCCATGACTTCACGGCTGCATATCATCACATCAATAAACTGTCTCCATCTCCTGAGTAAATACAGATGCAAAAAATCCATTTAAGATCTCACCCACTCTTTCAGCTCCACGCATAGTTACCACTCTAATCTTCTATAGGACCAATTTTGTCCCTTGCTGTCCTTTTGCTTTTAACATGTCTGTAGAAGCCCTAGGGATTCTCTTTCAACTTATCTGCTAGAGCAACCTCATGCCTTCCCTTAGCCCTCCTGATTTCCTTCTTAAGTGTTCTCTTGCTTTTTTATACTTCTCAAGTAACTCACTTGTTCCTGTCTGCCTATACCTGCTATGCACCTCCTTCTTTTTCTTAACCAGAGCCTCAATATCTCTCAGAAACTAAGGTTCCATAAACCTCAAACACGAGGAATTCTGCAGATGCTGGAAATTCAAGCAACACACATCAAGGTTGCTGGTGAACACAGCAGGCCAGGCAGCATCTCTAGGAAGAGGTACAGTCGACACTTCAGGCCGAGACCCTTCGTCAGGACTAACTGAAGGAAGCGCTAGTAAGAGATTTGAAAGTTGGAGGGGGAGGGGGAGATCCAAAATGATAGGAGAAGACAGGAGGGGGAGGGATGGAGCCAAGAGCTGGACAGGTGATTGGCAAAAGGGATATGAGAGGGTCATGTGACAGGAGGCCCAGGGAGAAGGAAAACGGGGAGGGGGGGAAACCCAGAGGATGGGCAAGGGATATAGTCAGAGGGACAGAGGGAGAAAAAGGAGAGAGAGAGAAAGAATGTGTGTATATAAATAAATAACAGATGGGATATGAGGGGGAGGTGGGGCATTAGTGCAAGTTAGAGAAGTCGATGTTCATGCCATCAGGTTGGAGGCTACCTAGACGGGATATAAGGTGCTGTTCCTCCAACCTGAGTGTGGCTTCATCTTTACAGTAGAGGAGGCCGTGGATAGACAAGTCAGAATGGGAATGGGAAGTGGAATTAAAATGTGTGGCCACTGGGAGATCCTGCTTTCTCTGGCGGACAGAGAACCATAAACCTGTAATCCTTGCCTTTTACTCTGACAGGAACATACAAAACACTGTACCCTCAAATTTAACTTTTGAAGGCTGTCCACTTATCAAGAACATCTTTGCCAGAGAGCAACCTGCCCCAATCCCCACTTGCTAGATCCTTTCTGATACCATCAATGTTAGCCTTTGTCCAATTTGGAATTGCAACCTGAGGAGCGGACCTATCATTTTCCATAATTACTTTAAAACTAATATGATCACTTGATACAAAGCGTTCTCCTACACAAACCTTTATCATCTGCTCTGTTTCATTCCCTAGTAGGAGATCTTTCTAGTTCGGACTTCTATGTACTAATTAAAGAAACTTTCCTGAACACATTTGACTAACTCTTTCCCATCCATCCCTTTTACACTGTCAGAGTCCTTGTCAATATGTGGAAAGGTAAAATCACCTTATGTTTCTTCCATGGTCTGCTATCCTCTCCTATTCGATTTCTTCTTCTTCTTCAGCCCTTTATCACTTCAGCCCTTCACAACTGCTTATTTCATCCCCCCTCCCCCACCTACCTACCTTGCTCTTCACCTGGTCTCATCTATCACCTGCGAGATTGTACTCCACTCCTCCCTCCTCCACCTTCTTATTCCTGCTGCTGCTCCCTTCCTTTCCAATCCTGATGAAGGATCTCAGCCTGAAACATCAACTCTTTATTCCACTCCACAGGTGCTGCCTAACCTGCTGAGTTCCTTCAGCATTTTGTGTGTGGTGTTCCAGCATCTGCAGAATCTCTTGTGTCTAGAACAAAGCAAACATTGCTTTCACTGTTCCTATCAGTTAGTCTGTACCACAATCACGGTTTGGTTACAGATCTCTAGTTAAGATTACAAGGGCTACAACTGTTGGAATTCACAGTGGCAATAAGGTTCAATAACATGGAAGAGATTGACTGTCAGTTTTAACCTTGTATCCATTTGACTACTGTCCAAGAAGAGCATTTTCATTTTGATCATAATGTGCGATTTCTTGCAACACCATGATGTGTTAAAACAAAATTGAGTTGCCACTGAGCACCATCGTTTTTGTGCAGACGATAAGTTCTCACACCTAATCTAAACAGAATTTGCGAAAGGCGACCAGCATCAATGAAAAACATAAATAAACAATGGCACTCAGGGTATCCCATGCATATACAGGACTTGCATGCTGTGAAGATGCATGACATTCATCCCCACCAGATCCTATTCTACTGGGAATAATGGCTTCAGCATTTTGAAGGTGTGACGATCAGACTTGGAATCACAGACAGCATTAAAACTTGAGACATTCCAGTTATGATGAAAAACTGCGGGATGTTAGTGAAACATTATTATCTACTGCATAGGTATAATCGCTGCAACAGTTGCATGTTTTACTGCAAAGTAGAGCAATTGTTTTCAGTCATAAAACGAAGGAAACGATCAATATTGCAAAGCACTGTAGGGTTGCGATCTTAGGTAAAAGCTGAAAGTACAGATCACTGAAGGATGTACGTCAAAGTAAATCAATGGAAAGCTCTTGAAAAGAAAATCAAACTGACCGAAAGCTGCTGGAGTTAGCAAGATCATTGTCACTTTCAGAATAAAGTGCCGTTGATGCGGAAAGCCCAACCGATACAGCTGTGAATAGAATCAGAAAGGCTGCAAGCAATAGGGCAGAGCCTCCTATTCACAACAACTGGCAGCATCTAAATAACAGAAGTGTCATTAGTGCAGTAGCAGCTTCCTACACAATGCAGTATGACCTGCCAAAGGAAGGCAATGTAACTCATGTGGAAAATACAACCATTTTGTGAAAGTTTATCATTCAATAAACAATGCTTTATGAGTGCATGTTTATGGTCTTCTGCTGCTATAGCACACCCACTTCAAGGTTTGATGTGTTGTGCATTACAAAATGCTCTTCTGTGCATCACTGTTATAATGCACGGTTATCTGGGTTACTGTTGTCTTCCTGACAGCTTGAACCAGTCTGGCTATTCTCCTCTCACATCTCTCATTAACAACATCTCTCTCTCTCTCTCTCACACGCACACACAGAACTGCCGTTTATTGGATTTTTTTTTTGTTTTTCACACCATACTCTCTGTTAACTCTTGACCCAGTTGTGAATGAAAATTGCAGAAGATCAGTAATTTCTGAATTACTCAAACCTCCCTGTCTGGCACCAACAATCATTCCATGGCCAATGTCACTTAGATTACACTTTCCCCCATTCTGATTATTGCTCTGCAAAACAACTGAACCTTTTGACCATGTCTACGTGCTTTTATGCGTTGAATTGCTGCCACATGATTGCCTGATTAGATATTTGCATTAATGAGCAGGGGTACAGTTGTACCTAATGAAGTGGCCACTCAGTGTATGAAGTATTAAAACCGATGAAGCACAATTCCAGTTAAATAGACCATAGATGCTGGAAATCTTTGGCAAGCTTGGTAAATTGGATTATTATTGTTATATGTATCAAAGTACAAAGGAAAAACTTGCCTTGCATATTGTGCAATCCATGAAGTCTACCTCTTTTTTTTTGCACCGGTTAAATTATGTATATATTTCTTACTATAATTTTCAATATTTTTATGCATTGCATGGTACTTCTTCTGCAAAACATCAAATTTCACATTTATTACTGATATCAAACCTGATTCTGATTCTGCATACAGATCAAATCACTCCAGCAACCTCACTGCAGTAGTACAAAGTAAAAAAAAAACAGCAGAGCGCAAAATAAAATGTTACAGTGCAGAGAAGTACAAAAGCCGATAGGCAGTAAGGTGCAAGGTCACAATGAGGTAGATTATGAGGTCAAAACATTAACAAGAACTTCTGTAAGTGCTCATCATTCAACTGGTGTCAGTGAAGAGAGACAAAATTAATGCTTCAGGTTGATGACCTTACAGCAGAAATCTGATGAGCTTTAACTGCATTTGTTATTGACCATAGGCATAAAAGCATCTGTTCAGGAGCAGAAGGTTGAAGCATCTGTCTGTGTGATGAGAGAATAAATTCAACAATCTTCCCTCTACTCTTAAGTAAGCAAGTAAATTCCAAGTTATTAGCTTCCAGTGGCACCAAATCCTCAGGCAGTTCTGGAACATTTCCCATCACAAAGGCCACTTACATCCAGGAATGTCAACATGACGCTCTATGCAATCTTATTAAACTCTTCTGATCTGTTACACTGTGTCAGTACTCCATACAATAATGATCAGGTGTACAATTTCTACATCAGATCTCACCAATCACAAAGCCTCAGCTATAGAGTTGGATATGTATTATACTCAACACATTCATAAGGACATAAGAAAACATGAGCAAAAGTAGGCCGCTTGGCTGCTCAGCCTGTCTCTCCATTCAGTATAATTACAGCAGATCTTCCCCAGCCTTTATGTCTTTGGTGTCAGTTCCCTCTAGCCCTTGATTCCCAATACTTTCAAAACTTCACCTACCTTTTCTTTGACAGCCTCCAATAAACTAACAAATATGATTCCCAGAAACAGATCATGTGATTGAACACGAATTTAACAATAGTCCAGCATGTAGCATAGCAACCATATCAATCCATACTTTCTAGTTTTGGTCTCTGTATCCTGTAGAAAAGACTTACAATCCACCGTATCTATGCCTCATAATTTTAAACATTTCTAAATGGTCGCCCCCTCATTCTTTTACATACCAGAGAAGAAAGACATAGCCTGGATAACCTCTCCCTGTAGCTCAGGTCCTCTAGTCCTGGGAACATCCTGAAAAAACATTCTTTTCCATTTTACTGTATCTTTCCTATTACAAGGTGACCAAAACTACACGGTAGTCCAAATGACTTATAAATGCAGTATAATAACCTAACTCCTTTACTTGCACTCCAGGCACCCACAGCTCTCTGTTACAAAACCTGCCCTGCAAAATCTTTAATCTTTCCCCCTCTCACCTTAAATACATATCTTCTTGTGTTTGATATGTCCACCCTAAGATACCAGCTCTCTACTCTATCTATGCCTCTCCTAATTTTATGGACAGTTATCAGGTCTTCTCTTCGTCTCCTACACTTCAGAGAATGCAGCCCAAGTCTGTCTAATGTCTCCTTGTAGCGCATGCCGTCTAATCCAGGTGAACTCCTCTGTACACTCTCCAAAGCCTCCATATTCTGCCTATAGTTGGATGACGAGAACTGAGTGCAATTCCCCAAATGCGGCCTAACCAGAGGTTTATAAAGCTGCAAGTTACAAGGAGGATGTAAATTTAAGATCCTGTATGAATCTGGGCAACTTACTGTGCCTACATCCAGTCAACGGATCTGCACATTTTCCAGCAGTAATATTAAGCAAAGCCTTGCATCTCATTGACCCCTAAGCTCTGGTTCATTCGATTTTATTTTTGTCAGTCTTTAAATTGTTTCCTCCTACAGATTCAAGGCTGACCGACCTGTAACTGTCCTGATTAGTTTGGTCTCCATTTGCAGCTGGCATAAACCCACAATCAATAGAGTGACAGAAAAATATTTTGCAAGATCTCAACTCTTCTCCATCAACTTTTTTAGGGAACTAGAAAGTATTGCACATGTCTGCCTCTATATTATCCTTTAACTTACCCCCGATCTGATTTTTTTTTAATCCAGTAGACCTTCACGCACCTCTTTCCCTTTTGATTACTTCACCATTTCCTCTGCCCAATACCCTTTATCTTAAAGACTGATGTGGATGATTTACTAAGCACCTCCACCATTTTTGATCAGCTTCTGTAAGCTGGCAATCCTCTCCTTTGGTCGCATTTTTTTACAAACATAGCTATGAAATAGCTCAATACAATTTTAGTTGTTTCAGGTAAGTGTTTCCCAATCTTCTTGATTTCACCCACCCCATCTGCTTTCATTTTGTTATCTTCTGTAAGCTTTCTTCATTATTGCTCTCATAATTAAGCTTAATTTTAATCAGTGGAATGATGATGAAACAGAACCTTGCATCAGCTCTACTTATACAAGCTCTTGCTCCTTAGGTTTAAATGCACTGTGAGGGAAATTTGTTTTTGGTTGCTACCCTAATCGTATGTACAAGTACTGGATTTTGGTTGTACTCAACTCTGGCCCCAATGTACGGAACCACATACAATCAGTGACCAGGACTGGCCTGGAAATTTAAGTCACAAGGGATCCAGAGAGAGCCAGCCAATGTCATACGAAGTGGCTTGAAAGTAGAAGACACAGGGGTGTGGTGAATGGTTCTTGTTTTAAGACCAACCTTGTTATTCACTTGGACAGGAATGTACATAATCTGATTATTAGATTCGTGAATGACGCTAACATTGGTGGCATAGCCTACAGTGAAGAATACGATGAAGAAGGTTATCTAAGATTACAATGGGATCCTGACCAGCTGGGCAAGTGACATAAGGAATTGAAAATGGATTTCAACTCAAGTGAACATGAGGTAGTGCAACTTATTTACTTATTGAGATACAGCACGGAATAGGTCCTTTCTGGCCCTTTGAGATGCATGGCTCAGCAACCCTCCATTTAACCCTAGCCTAATCGTGGGACAATATACAATGACCAGTTAAGCTACCAATCGGTACCTCTTTGGACTGCGGGAAAGAAATGATGAACCCGGTGTAAGTCACGGGTGGGGGGGGGATGTGGTGGGCAGGGTAATACTAACTCCCTATAGACAGCAGCGGTAATTGAACCCAGGTTGCTGGTACTGTACAGCATTGTGCCAACCACTACACTACTGTGCTGGCCCATTTTGATAACAGAAACCAGGGCAGGACCTAAGCAGTAAATCACAACCAGGAGAAAGTCTCATGTTGTAGGTCCCTGGGGAGTGATGAAGGACAGAGAGAACCACAGATTTAAGTATATAGTGCCTTGTAAATGGTGACAGAGGGAGCAGGATGATGAAGAAAACTTGCCTTCATCAATTAGAATATTGAGCACAGGAGTTGTGACATCATATTATGACTGTACTGGACATTACTAAGGCCACATTTGGAAGACTGCATACAGTTCAAATTATCCGGCTATAGGAAAGATGGCATTAAACAAGTGGGTGTACAAACTAGGATTTGCAAGGATGCCACTGGGACTGGAGGGCTTGCTTTGCTTTATAAGGAGAAGCTGAATAGGCTGGGACTGTCTGGAGGGTAGCAAGCTAAGGGGTGACCCGATGGAGGCTTATAAAATCATGCAGGGGATGATTTAGCCAGAAATGGTGAATCTGTGGAATTCTTTACCACGGGCAGTTGTGGAGGCCAAGCTTTTATGTGTACTTAAGGCAGAGGCTTATAGATTCTTGATTGGTCAGGGCATGAAGGGATATGGGGTGAAGGCAGAAGTCTGAGGCTGAGAGGAAAATTGGATCAGCCATGATGAACGGCAGAGTGGACTCAATGGGCCAAATGGCCTAATTCTGCTCCTATGTCTTATGGTCTTAAGGAATAGATAAAGTGAGTGACCAAATTCTTGGGGGTCCAAAACTGAAATTTTCTGACTTTTTTGAGTGAGTTTGTTTGGTTTGAGTTTGTTGTAAGGAGTGAAGATTTCCCAGGCTATCACTGACCACACACATATGCCATTGGATGCACTAACAACAACACCACATTATAACACAATTCAAAGGGATGCCACTCCTTCAGTGACTAGCTGGTGGATGTCCTTGGACAACAGATGAATGATCGGTATCCCAGGCAGAAGACAGTCTCCTTTATTCTGCATCTGTCCACAGCTGAAGCTGTAATTCATGACAAACCACTGAGTAACCTCAGAGAATATAGTCTACCTGCTGATGATGCCAGTGCACTTTGCAATATGCTAATAGGCATGGCGCCTGACTAAATTCCATTTTACAGATCTTGGAATTGATTCCATGGTGTGACAGCTCTTACAGCACTGAGGATTAGTTTATAATGGCCTGCACGTTGCATAACATCAGCAGAAACAGAATTACCCTACCATTAAACTACACCATGATGAAGAGGAAATGAGAGGAAGATAAAAGCTGGGACAGCTTCTATCCTACTATTATAAGGCTCTTGAATGGACTTCTGATATGGTAAAGAACTCTTAATCTCTTAACCTTCCTCATTATGACCTTTGCACTATATTTGTCTACCTACACTGCACTTTCTCTGTAGCTGTAATACTCTAATCTGTTCTGCATTGTGTTTTTCTTCTTCTCAAACACAAAAGATTTTGCAGATGTTGGAAATCCAGAGCAACACACCCAAAATGGTGTCGAAATTCAGCAGGTCAGGCAGCATCTATGGAGGGTAATAAACAGTTGACATTTCAGACCGAGACCCGATGAAGGGTGTGTTGTTTGTGTGTGCTACTTTGCTTTTACCCCCTTTTTTATTGAATTATGTACTTAAGCATGGAGTGATCTGCCCAGATGGCACACAAACAAAAACTTTTCACCGCATCTTGGCACATATGACAATAATAAATCAATTACTAATCAATGCCTCTTCTGTTTTGGCTATCTGTGAAGATGTCGTGAAATGATAGGTTCAAAAATATCACTTTCCAAACAAAATAGTTCATGATGAAGAACTCTGATAAAAGAGGCTAAACTAATTGCTAAAAGAATGCAATGGAGTTACAGTCCATAAATCAAACATGTTCCCTGACATGGCTTGATAGGCATTGGTTTTAAACACTGATTCTTTTTTTTCTTTTCCCGTCTCTTTACTTATATATTTGATGATTTATGATCTTCCTGTGGATAGCTCCTTCAAAGTTCAGAGATGAAAGCAAAAAGTTACAATGTGGTAACACTGTTCATAGTGTCCTGAACTCTGATAGCCAGTGATCAGACAGTCGAAGTTCTCTGTAGCTCATGGTGATTCATCCTTCCTATTAATGTTGAGTTAGCTCAAAGCTGATGGGAAGGAAAAATACTGAATCAAGTGACTAAAAAGACACAGTGAGGCTCTTACAATCCTATTAGTAGCATTGCCGGTCTCCATTCCAACTGGCCTCCTCCCAGTCAAATGGCACCTCTGAAGAAATGCAAGTTTATCAAAATCTACAAAAGCAAAATGCCGCAGATGGTGGAAATTTGAAATAAAGGTGGAAATCTCTGAATTTCCTCAGCAGATCGGACAGCATCAGCGGAGATCATTTCCAGTCAGTGATCTTTCCTTGGAATGGACCTCTGATGCATCTCTACCACTGGGCTAAATCACCTTGGGAAAAGAAGGGAATAATCAGTCAGCCTTCTCCTCCACAGCTAATTAACAAAACCTTGGGGCCCATTCTTATGACCATGGCACCATGATCAAATGGTCTGCCAAAATCCTAGTCAATTCTGTGGAGTATGACAGAAGGATATTTGGATGAGGAATTGGAAGGGTGCATTACTGAGTTTTCAGATGGCACAAATATTGATGGAGTTGTGAATAGTATAGAGGATTGTTGTAGGTTACAGCAGAGCATAGGCACGATGCAGAGCTGGGCTGAGAAGTGGCAAATGGAGTTCAACCCTGAAAAGCGCTAAGCAATTTTGAAAGTCGAATTTGAAGGCAAAATACCGGGTTAATGGCAGAATTCTTAGTAGTGTGGAGGAACAGAGGGATCAGAGTTCCATAGATCCTTCAAAATTGCTTCAAAAGTTAATAGTGTGCTTAAGAAAGCATATAGCGTGTTGACCTTCATTAGTCAGTAGATTAAGTTCAAGAGCCAAGATGTAACGTTGCAGCTCTATTAAACCCTAACTAAACCACACTTGGCATATTGTGTTCAGTTCTGGTTCGCTCATTATAAGGATGTGGAATCTTCACAGAGTGTGTACATGAGGTTTACCAGGACTCTGCTTGGATTAGATACCATGCATTGTGAGGATCGACTGAGCAAGCTTGGGCTTACTTCCTTGGAGTGAAGGAGAATGAGAGGTGACGACAGAGGTGTACAAGATGACAGGAGGCATAGATTGACAGAGACTTCTTCCGAGGGTGAAAATGTCTAGTAGAACAACGCATACTTTTAAGGTGATTGGAGGAAAGCCTAGGCAGGATGTCAGAGGAAAGTGCTTTAATATAGAAAGTAGTGGGTGTATAGAATTGCTGTCAGGGGTGGTGGTAGAGGCAGATACATTGGGGCCACTTAAGAGACCCCTAGATAAGTACATGTATGATAGTAAAAATGGGAGGGCTATGTGGGAGGGAAGGTGTATTGATCTTAGAGTAGTTTAAAAGGTTGGTGCAACATTGTGAGCTGAAAGGGTCTGCACTAAGCTGTACTGCTCTATGCTTTATGTTCTGTGTTCTGAAGAGGCAAAGCCATCAATCTAGATGATGGTAAGTTATAAAGGACCAAGGTCCATATAACTCTGTTGCTTCCAATCTAGGATTTGTATATGAGGACTTGTTTGTCCATTCACAACAGGAGCTGGGCACCAGCGTCACAGACTGATCTGGCCAGATCCTGAAGAACACAACTGCCAGACTGGCCCCAGCACAAGGGATAAATCAAACTGACCTTCACCTCCTCTGATGTCATGGCCATGAAAGCTCAGTGCTTCTATTTCCTCGGGAGGTGAACGAATTTTGGCATATCTCTGTGAACCCTTACCAATTTTTGTTGGTGCACTATAGAAAAAGCTCTGTCTGGAGATGTAACAGCTTGGCATGGCAACTATCCTGCACATGACTGCAAGTAACTGCAGAGTTGTGGATACAGCTCAGCGCATTGTGGGAAGCGGCCTCCCCTCTGTCTACACTCCTCACTGGCTCAGTACAGCAGCAAGCATAATCAAAGACCCAACCCATCCCGGACATTTTCTCTTCTCTCCTCTCCCATTGGGCAGAAGATACAAGAGCCTGAAAGCGTGTACAACCAGGATCAAGGGCAACTTCTATCTCAGACTCTTGAATAGAACTCTTTGGAACTCTGGTACTTACAGTCTACCTTGCCATGATTGTGCATTTTTCACTTAACCGCACTGCACTTTTTAACAGCTTTTATATTTTACTCTGCATCATTGTTTTACCTTGTTCTACCTCAGAACATTTAGTAATAATTTGATCTATATGAGCAGTATACAAGGCAAGCTTCTCACTGTACCTCAGCATGTGACAATATAAACCAAATCCAGTACCGATGTGGAAGCAATCTGACCACCAGAGAGAGTTCTTGTACAAACATCTGTCACACTACTAACAGTGGTATTCCCATTGTCTTGAATGGGATAGACTCTGAATCGATTTGGTATCTTGAAGCTAGGCAAATGTGTGGTCATCCACTGCAATTTCCGCCATCTCCAAAGGGGTCCTACCACTAAACATATCTTTACCTACCCCCTCTCTCTGCTTTCCACAGGGAATGCTCCCTCTGTGATTCCCTTGTCTGTTCGTTCCTCCCCACTAATCTCCCTCCTGGCACTTTTTCAAGCAAGCAGCCCAAGTGTTACACCTGCCTACTTACTTCCTCCCTCGCCTCCATTCAGGGCCCCAAACTGTCCTTGCAAGCGAGGCAACACCTCACCTGCGAATCTGCTGGGATTGTCTATTGTGCCTGGTGTTCCCAGTGTGGCCTCCTCTATGTTTGTGAAACTCGACACAAATTGGGGAACGCTGTGTGGAGCACCTCTGCTGCAACCATCAAGCAGAACTTCCTGGTGGCCAGACATTCCCATTCTGACATGCCAGTTCCTCTTGGTCCCCTTCAGGGTGGAGGAGCAACACCTTGTATTCCATTTGGGTAGCCGCCATACTGATGGCATGAATATCGGTTTCTCCTTCCTGTAAAAGAATTTCCCTTCTCCCTCTCCTTTTCTTTTTTCCCTACTCTGGCCTCTCACCTCTTCTCTCCTGCCTATCACCTCCTCCTGGGTCCCTTTCTCCTATGGTCCACTCTCCTCTCCTATCAGATTCCTTCTTCTCCAGTCCTTTATCTATCCAACCTGCCTAGCTTGGCCTATCACCTTTTAGCTATCCTCCCCCAAGCTTTTGACTCTATTGTCTTCCCGCTTTCTTCTCAGTCCTGAAGAAGGGTCTCAGCCCGAAACGTCGGATGTTTATTCATTTCCGTATATGGTGCCTGACCTGCTGAGTTCCTCCAGCATGTTGCTTTGGATTTCCAGCATCTGCAGAATTTCTCTTGTAAATGTACGGATCGGTGAGCTATGGGCAGCAGCATTGCACCCTGCAAATGGGTGGCCTGGTGCACCCTTCACTTCACCACTATTGTCCAGTGAGGCTGCCAGCTCCGTTCAATGAGGAGTGCAGAAGGTCGGGTGACTGCAGCACTAGGAGAATCCACAACGGATGATGGGCCAGCCTCAAGAAGCTGGTAAACATGGCAAGTGATCTCACAGCCATTGGATGAGATTGAAGCTCTGAAGTACTTTTATATCTAGTCAAATTAAATTCATCATCCAAGTACATGTATGCCAGCATCTGCTACCCTGAGATTCAATTTCCTACAGGTATTCACAGGAAAATATCTATAAGAAAATGATTCTCTAGGTAGCATATGATGGTATATATGTACAGGTAGTTTGATAATAAATTTTCTTTGACATTGATCCAGTCGTGACTAGTGGTAGACAATTCAACAGCTAACAAGTCATAGAGTCCTGCAATATGGAAACAGGCCCTTTGGCCTAAGCTGACAAGTCCAAGCTAACTATAATGTCCATCCATCTAGTCCCATTTGCCAGTGTGAGGCCAATAACCTTCCAACATTTTCCTATCTTTCTACCTGTGCCAATGCTTTTTAAGTTTTTCTTATTGTATCTGCCCCAACCACACCTCTTGGCAGCTCATTTCACATACATGCCATCCTTATGTAAAAAATTGCCCCCTCAGGGTCCTATTAATTTTTTTTTGCTCTCATCTTAAACCAATGCTTATACTTATTGATTTCCCAGCCCAGATTAAGTACATTCATCTTGTCTATGCCTTTCACAATGTGATATACATTTTTAAGGTCATCCATCAGTCCCCTGCACTCCAAACAAATTTGTCCTTAGTCTGCTCAACCTCTCCTTATAAGTGAGTCCCTCATGTTCAGGCAATATCTTTGTAAATCTTTTCTCCATTCTTTCCAGTTTGATGACATCTTTCTGACATCAGTGTGACCAAAACCAAACACAATGCATTAAGAAGAGAGAATCTGCAGATGCTGGAAATCCAAGCAGCACACACAAAATTTTGCTCAATTCTGGTCGCCTCACTACAGGGAGGACGTGGAAACCACAGAAAGGCTGCAGAGGAGATTTACAAGGATGTTGCCTGGATTGAGGAGCATGCCTGATGAGAATAGGTTGAGTGAACTCAGCCTTTTCTCCTTGGAGAGACGGAGGATGAGAGGTGACCTGATAGAGATGTACAAGATAACGAAAGGCATTGAGCACGTGGATAGTCAAAGGCTTTTTCCCAGGGCTGAAATGGCGAGCACGAGAGGGCACAGTTTTAAGGTGTTTGGAAGTAGGTACAGAAGAGATGTCAGAGGTAAGTATTTTACGCAGAGAGTGGTGAGTGCATGGAATGGGCTGCTGGTGACGGTGGTGGAGGCGGAAATGATAGGGTCTTTTAAGAGACTCCTGGATGGATACATGGAGCTTAGAAAAATAGATGGCTATGGATTAGCCGAGATAGTTCTAAGGTAAGGACATGTTCGGCAGAGCTTTGTGGGCCGAAGGGCCTGTATTGTGCTGTAGGTTTTCTATGTTTCTATGTAAAATGCTGGAGGAACACAGCAAGCCCAGAAGCATCTATGGAAAAGAGTACAGTCGACATTTCGGGTCAAGTCCTTCATCATGACTGGATAAAAAGATGAGGAGTCTGAATAAGAAAGTGGGGGGAGGGGAGGAGACAACATAAGTTGACAGGTGAAACTAGGAGAGTTGGGGGAGGGTGAAGTAAGTAGTTGTGAAGTTGATTGGTGAAAGAGATACAGGGCTGGAGATGGGGGAATCTAATAGGAAAGGACAGAAGACCATGAAAGAAAGAAAAGGAGGAGGAGCACCAGAGGGAGGTGATGAGCAGGTAAAGAGATAATGTGAGAGAGGGAAATGGGAATGGGGAATGGTGAAGGAGAGAGGGCTTTACCGGAATTTCGAGATATCGATGTTCATGTCATCAGGTTGGAGGCTACCCAGATAGAATACAAGGTGTTGCTCCTCCAGCCTGCGTGTTGCTCATCACGACAGTAGAGGAGGCCATAGACTGACATGTCAGTATGGGAATGGGAAGTGGAATTAAAATAGGTGGCCACTGGGAGATCCCACATTTTCTGGTGGATGGAGCATAGGTGTTCTCTGAAGCGGTCTCCCAATCTGCACCAGGTCTCACTGATATACAGGAGGCCACCGCGGGAGCACCAACTGCAGTAGGTAACCCCAACAGACTCACAGATGAAGTGTCACCTCACCTGGAAAGACTGTTTAGCAGCCTGAATGATAGTAAGGGAGGAGGTGTAGGGGCAAGTGTAGCAGGTGTAGGGGCAAGTGTAGCACTTGTTCTGCTTGCAAGGATAAGTGCCAGGAGGGAGATCAGTGGGAATGCACTAAGCACGATCTCACCATCTTCGTGTTCAACCACACAATGTCCTCAGAACCGTTATAATCAGTGCCCTGACTAATGAAGAACAGCATACCAAAAACCTCCTAGTTCTCCTTATACTCCATTTTCAGGCAACTGTGTTCTTGTACTTCAAGTTCCCTCTGTTCTACATCAGTGTCCAAAACCCTGCTGTCACTATGAAAGTCTTATATTGATTTGAATTCTTAAAATGCAACTAATCTGAGGGGAAAGGGACTCCAAAAACATACCCATCCTAACAAAGGTGAGGCCCAAGTGCTGAATACAAGGAAACCATATTGTACCTCAACCTCATCAACACATTGGCATCTCAAGAATTCTTATTTATCCCACTGAATGTCATAAAGGAGGCACCGGAGGCGGACCCAAATGCAAGACACAGACACTGAAGTACTAGGAACAGGACTAGGTGTATCAAGCAGCAAGGGAAGTGGGGAAGAAACGACGCTGGACAAGACACAGGCCCTGGACGAGGCTAGGATACAGGGCCTGGGCTAGGACTAGACTAGGAAAGCGGGACCAGGACGAGGAACTATGAACTTGGAACCTGGAGAAGGACTCCGAGCCAGAGACTGGACAGGGACCCAGAACCTGGGTCTTGACTTGGGCTCGGACCCCGGATCTAGGTTAGGACAAGACTTGGCTGCAGGATGAGGAGTGGCAACAGGACTGGACGTGAGACTCCTGGACAGGACGAGGGAACCCCAGCACCGGACTGGGCGAGGCACATGGACAGGATGAGAACGCGAAGCCTTGACTTGGTCGTCGGAGACAGGAATGCAGAGCCTTGGTCGAGGGAGAACAGGAACATGAAACACAGAGCCGGAACCCCTCCTTGGGAACAGGACTTGGGGCCAGGGCTCTACATAGAGTCAGGAACCCTCCTAGGGAGCAGGATGTAGGGCTGGGACTCATACACAGAACACTGAGAGACAGATCTCCACTCAAGGTAGCGGCAAACGACCGGACCTACCCAGCGGAGGCGAGGGCACAAAGAGACTGTTCCAAGCAACAAAAGACAGTTCCTTTTCTAGACACAGCAAGTTCCCGATCTTGCCCTGGTGGTTGAACCTGACGGCGTTACAGGCAAGGACATAGGCAAAGGTAGTAGGCGAGGCTTCAGAAGGAAGGGGAAGGGGAGGGAACAGTCCAGCAACTGAAGCTGAACCCAGGAGCTGTTTATGTAGCCAGCCCAAAATGAGAATCATGTGCCTCAATAAGAGCACCCAACAGAACAAGGGAAAACTGGAGAACCTGGAATAAGGAACAATGGACCGGACTGTGAACCGAAATGCTGACTTCATGGACCAGACCATGACACTGAAATACTCTCTCGAAACTTCATGACTCTGTGGCTAGGCACAGATCAAACACCATTTATAAATTTGTTGATGACTTAACAATTGTTGCAGAATGGTGCTGTAGAGGCATACAGAGAGGAGGAATAGGAGCCAGAAAACACACACTCAGCTTGTTAGGAACAGCTTCTTCCCCTCTGCCATCAGATTTCTGAAAGGTCAATGAATCCATGAAAACTACCTCTCCATATTGCTCTCTTCTAGCACAATTCATTTATTTAATTGTTTGGTGTAATTTATATTAATTTTTATGACTTGCACTGTACTGCTGCCACAAAACAGCAAATTTCACAACATATGTTCGTTGCGATAAACATGAACCTGATTCTGATTCAGCCAGAAGTGTAGAATGAATGATTTATCTTGATTTCACCATCACAGAAGCGAATCTCCAGTAAATTCAGTTCATTCCACATGATATTAAGTAAGGGATGAGTGTGTTGAATACAGCAAAATCCCTGGGCTCAGACAACATTCTATCTGCATGCTGATGACTTTAACTGATGAAGCAGCTGTGCCTCTAGCCAAGTTGTTCCTGTACAGTTACAATGCTGGTGTGTACCTGAGAATGCAGAACATTGCCCAGCTGTGATCTAGACACAAAAGCAGGACAATTCCAATTCAGTTAATCGCCACCTAGTCCATCCATTATGTGTTGGTGCATGGCCAAGTGGTTAAGGCGTTCGTCTAGTGATCTGAAGGTCGCTAGTTCGAGCCTTGGCTGAGGCAGTGTGTGTCTCCTTGAGCAAGGCACTTAACCACACATTGCTCTGTGACGACACTGGTGCCAAGCTTAATGGGTCCTAGTGTCCTTCCCTTGGACAACATCGGTGGTGCGGAGAGGGGAGACTTGCAGCATGGGCAACTGCTTGTCTTCCATGCAACCTTGTCCAGGCCTGTGCCCTGGAAACCTTCCAAGGTGCAAATCCATGGTCTCATGAGACTAACAGATGCCTATATAAATCCATCTATTCTCAATCATCAGCAGAGGGCTGGAAACAATCATCAAGTGACACTTACCCCTTGAAGCCAGGCTTGGATTTCCCCTGGACCTTCAGGTCTCATCCCAGCCTTTGCCCAAATGTCCAAAGGACCTGAATTCCAGAGATGACAGTGACTTTCCTCGACACTTCATTCTACCATAATTGATTTCAATAAAAGCTGGCCAAGGTTGTGGTTAGGGCAATACCTCAGGGTGGTATCCATCATTAAGGACCCTCACCACTAGGAAAATACCCTCTTCTCATTACTACATCGGGGAGGAGGTATAGGAGTTTGAAGACCCACGCTCAACTTTTTAGAAACAGCTTCTTCCCCTGCTATCTGATGAGATTCTTCATTATTTTTCCTTTGCACAATTATGTATATTTTGTAACTTATAATAATTTCTTGTATTGCACTGTACTGCTTCCGAAAAACAACAAATTTCACAAGATATAACAGTGATAATAAACCTGATTCTGATTCTGATTACTGGCAAGGATTATTCACAACAGTGTCCTAGAGACAGATATTTCATCTACCATCAATGGTTTTCCAGCATAAAGTCAGAAGAGGTACCAGTTCCATAAATTTTCAAGCTACAAGAGGAGGTCTGAAGCTGGGCCTCCTGTGGCAAGTGACTAACCTCATGACCTCTGTAAGTTCTTCCAGCACCCACAAGGGATGTGACAGAATGTTCTCCACATGCGGCTTCCACAATGATCAAAACCCTTCATTCCAAACATTTGTTCCCTCCACAATCAATACAACCAAGGCTGTAGAATATATAAGACCATAAGACATAGAAGCAGAATTAGGGCATTTGATCCATTGAGTCTGCTCCACCATTGCATCATGACTGATTTATTATCCCTCACAACCCTATTCCCAATTCCCAAACTTTGACACCCTTACTAATTAAAAACCTATCAACTTTCACGTTAAATATACTCATTGACTTGGTCTCCACAGCCATATGTGGCAACATATTCCACAGATTCACCATCCTCTGGCTAAAGAAAATCCTGCTCATCTCTGTTTTAAAGGGGCATCCTTCTCTTCTGAGATTGTGTCCTCTGGTCCTAGATTCTCCCACAAAAGAAATCATCCTCTACACATCCACTTTATCTAGGCCTTTCAGTATTCAACAGGTTTCAGTGAGATCTCTTTCCCATCTCTCTGAACTCCAGCAGGTTCGCTCAGGTTATTCTAACAGTGAGTCCCCAGTTGCCCCCTCTACCACAGAGAAGGAGAAAAACAGTAGTCTCATGAGGACAGCAGAATACACCCCATAAATTACTGCCCATCTTCATTTGGAAATTGATCACCAGTTCTTCATCATTGCTGGATCTAAGATCCTACCTGGAATCCTGGAAATCCCTCTTTCATCCTTTTACTAAAAGGACCGAAGACAGATTCGCAGCATTTTCTCACAGGCATGAACAGTGGGCATGAAACGATTGCGCTGTCACTGACAGCCTAATCTAAATAGTGAATGAAAAAAACAAAATGAATATATCAGTGAGAATGCAGCCAACTCAGACACATGATCAGGAAAACCCAGAGCAAAGAACATTAGGAATCATAAATCCAACATTCTCTATTCCTTCCAAGCCTATTTCGCTCTCCAAAAATCCTAATCTGCATGGATACCGGTTCCTGGAATAATGTTTCTTAAAATAAATCAATTTAAATTGCAGTTGGATGAATTGATATTAACTGCTTCTGTTGTCCCTCTGGGCATAAGTTCCAAAGATAGACCACAGTCTCACTGAAATAAATTATAATATTAGAATTTATAAATTTAATTTCAAGCACAGGTCACATTGATGTGCATACTTCTTCCAAGGTCTACTAATCCTTGGCTAATTAATTGGACATCTCCCTACCTGTGTTAATGATGACATCTATTTAGCTTGAAGGCAGATTATAGTCTTTTTGCCTGTTGATTATTAATTCTAATCAATGTATTAAATAGTTATATTACATACTCTGAACCTTAAAAGGCTTGAGAAGATGCTGATAAATTTGGTTAACTGTGGTGCAAATTCTCTACTTTAGTAGCAATGCACGCAAAAATCTGGAGAAACTCAGCAGGTCAGGCAATACCTATGGAAAGGGTGTCCATGGAAAGGAGTCTGGCTCAAAACATCAACTCTTTATTCCTTTCCATAGATGCTGCCTGACCCACTGAGTTTCTCCAGCATTTTATCTATGTTAGTCTGGATTTCTAGCATCTACAGAATGCTTTGTGTTTAGGAACAATGCTAAAGGATTTTGGATCCCATCTCTTAATCAACTTTATTGTCTAACTGACCTGCATTTTCTCTGTAGACTTTACACATTATTGTACCGTCTGTTACTCTTTTACCTATTTCTACCTCAATCTGCTGTGTAATAATTTAATCTGAATGAACAGTGTGCAAGAAAACCCTTTCATTGTATCTCCGTACATGTGACAATAATAAATCAAGTTCAAATTCTAATTCCCTTCTGTGCCCTTTCTCTGCATCTTATTTTTTCTCTTTAGTATTTTCCGGACCGCAACTCTGTCTCTTTCTGCAAGATGTGCTACATTCTATGTCTATTTGGAGTTTGGTAGATTTTGGTTACCTTGTTTCCTTGGTACAATGCATAAGAGGTCTTTCAGCCCGTTGACTCCTTTCCTGTTCCCAGCAAAATAATCTCATCAGTTCTATTCCACCCTCCCTCTCCATATTTCCCTGTGGCTCTGCAGTTTATTCAGTCTCACATGTCAGTCTCCTTAGGTTCCTTTTGCCATTTACTCACACCTGGTGATAATTTATAGTGACTAATTAACCTCCAGGGCACATCTTTGTCCATGGGACAAAACTTGAATAACTGGTGGAAGTCCATACCTTCTCAGGAAGAACAGCATCCATCATCAAAGACTCCCACCTTCCAGGTCATGCCCTCTTCTTGTTATTACCATTGGGCAGAAGATATAGAAGCTTTAGGTCCCACACCACCAAGTTCAGGAACACTTATCCTATAACCCATCAAGATCCTGAACTGGTGTGGATAACTTCGTTCACCACTGCTCTAAACTAATTCTTGACCTACAGACTCACTTTCAAGGACCCTTTACAACTCATGTTCTCAGTACTGTTTTTATTTACATAGTTTGTCTTCTTCTGTGCATTGGCTGTTTGGTAGCCTTTGCATGTTTTTTAATAAAATTCTTTTGTATTTCTTCTTTATTTCTGTAAATGCCTGCAGCAGAATGAATCTCAGGATTGTATATTGTAACATATACATGCTTTGATAATAAATTTACTTTGAACTTTGATTCAGCCTTGATCTTGACAAATGGCTGTAAATTCTCATGAATTTAAATGACCAGTTCTTTTTCCCTAAGAGAAAATTCTTATTCTAAATATATTCAGGCTGCTTTAAGCCGCAGGTTGAAGGGAGCTGTATAAAGTATTGTGAAACTAATACTTACAGTGGATAACAGGGAAATTAATGGAAATGTGTTTGAATGAAGAGAAAGCATGTAGAACAGGGAGATAGCAGGAAGATAGACAAAACATCTTTATAGGAACGATATTACAATGGTCAAAAGGACTGATGTTTGTCATCGAGGGGAAGGTGAAAATACAACTGCAATCTCAAGTAGCAAGGTTGTTAGCAGAAAGAATAGGAAGACCATCAATTTGTGATCTTGTGCATAAGCATTTCCTGTTACCTAATGAGAAGGATCTGAGTTCACCTCTGCTTGTGCAGCGAGCAAATGCAGCTGAGCACCATGCATGTTGTTAGCACCTTCCTGGACCAAGCCAGAGGTGAAGAGACACCAAGAGTCGCAACTACATCCAGATCTATGGACAAGGCAGCAGTTGAATCTGTCAGGGTTTCAACCTCTGTGGTTGCAACTATGTTGTCGGCTAGTGGTGCAGTGAGATCAGCGCCGGGCTCAAGAACGGAGGTTCCCGAGTTCAATCCAGTGACAGGCCGCTCCTGAGCATGCTCTCTATCCTTGCCGGGTTGATGTCGAGCTGGCAACTCGACCTTGTTAAAAAAAAGCACCTCCACCTCCAGCTTAAATTCCCACGCGGAATATCGTGGAGGATCAAATACAGCTGGAAGTGGTTGCATCCGTAGTGATTGAAAATGTAGTGGTTGAACTTGCTGTGCTTGAGGCTGCATTAGCTGCACCACGTGGCCGAGCTCAGTCCTCACCTCCTTACAGAGATTAATTTACACGCCCATTAACTCTCCATGAGCTGGGTATGCCACACTGGTCCCTGAATCCTGAGGTGCTTTGTCCCCCTACAACCTCATCCTCCCTCTTCAGACATATTCCCTTCCTCTGTGGCCTCTGCTCCTTCTCCTTATCATGAAACAGGCCCCCTGTGAAACAGTCTGGCTGAAAGTGTCTCTTGACAATGACCCAGCCAAAGACCCACCTGACCCACACCCAGCCACAACACCACCTGAATGGTTTTACGATGACCTCATTGCAAGAAGATCAATGAACACAGCTCTCAATCAATCAGAGAACCCCAAATCAAACCAATCCCTTATTGGGGACATCCTTAAATGGCACAGACAATGGCGAGGTAGGTTAGGGAGAGACAAGATGGGCTGGTTTTCCTGAGGATAATATCAGATCCCTATGCTTAATTAACACTAGATCCTCACGACCAAATTTGCCAAATCAGTATTGCAGGAGTGATTAGCACCACTGCTATTTATTCTATGCCAGAAATGTGTATTAGTGATGCACCAGCCAATTTACCAAAACAATGCAAGCTTTCACAGAATGGATACAGGGAAGACTCCTGATCTTAAGGTGATAAGGCTGAAAAATACCATGAGTACTTCTTTTTTAGTCCATTCAATCAACTGGCAAGTAATTTCATATTATCTCCATGGTAAAAGGTATTCACAGACAGAGTTCAAAGTCTTTTTTGCAACACATCATGTACGCAGTTTAATGAGATCTGATGAAGTATTAGGCATACTGCTTAGCAATTATCCAGCAGAGATTCATCTTCCACTGAAACAACAATTTCATACAATTTCTACACAAATGCAAAGTGGAAAAATGTGTAAACATTTTAACTCACACAAAATGCTAGAGGAACTCAGTCGATCAGGCAGCATCAATGGCGTTAATAAGCACTCGACGATTTTGGCCAAAGTCCTTCATCTGGACTGGAAAAGAAGGGGGAAGAAGCCAGAATAGGAAAGTGGAGAGAGGGGAGGGTGAGTACAAGCTGGCAGGTGATAGGTGAGACCTGTTGAAGGGGAAGAGGGAGGAGGGATGAAATAAGAAGCTGGGCAGGGATAGATAGAAAGTGCCGAAGAAGAAGGAATCTGATAGGAGAGGAGAGTGGACCATGGAAGAAAAGGAAAGAGAAGAAGAATCAAATGGAGATGATGGGCAGGCAAGGAAAAGAGAAGGGTGAGAGGGTAACCAGAATGGGGAATGAAAAGAGAGAAAAAAAGGAAAAGGGAAGAAATTACTGCAAGTTTGAGAATTTGATGTTCATGCTATCAAGGTGAAAGCTACACAGAAGGTTATGTAGTGTTAATCCTCCAACCTGAGTTTAGCCTCATCATGGCAGTAGAGGAAACCACGGACAGACACGTCAGAATGGGAATGGCTAGTAGAATTGAAATGTCTAGCCACTGGGAGATCTTGCCTTTTGTGTTGGACTGAGTAAAGATGTTTGACAAAGTGAACCCTATTCTCATCAGGTTTCACATTCTCAGCTATCACTTGCCTGCTAGTACTCCTTCCCCTCCCTCCATCTTCTCATTCTGGCTTCTGGCCCTTTCTTTTCCAGTCTTGATGAAGGATGTCAGCCCAAAATATCAACTGTATGTTCCTCTCCATAGACACTGCCTGATTTGCTGAATTCCTGATTTCCAGCATCTGCAGAGTCTCCTGTACTTATAAATAATAATAGTCCCAATGCTTCATTAGAACAGTATTTGGCAGAAACCTGAAGTGGTAAATGGTTGCTGATTAGTTTGGGAGGTTAATTGCAGGTAGATCATGATATTAAATAATTGGATGTTTCAATGTTACAAAGAAGTGTATGTAATTTCAAACAAAGCAGCCTTTATGGTAAAAAGGAAGAACTGGGAATTGGTCTGTTTGAAGCAGAGGAATATATGAATTATTAATGTGTTTAAGGGAAAGATTGAAATCACAGCATTGAAAATGAGGCAACATGAGAAAATACATGTTTTATTACTACAGTGCAAGATCAAATAAACACAAAATATTCAGAAGTAGAAACCATCGGACCAACAGATTGGGGAAAGAGCTCTTCAAGTGTAGCAACACACATAAAAAATGCTGGTGAACGCAGCAGGCCAGGCAGCATCTATAGGAAGAGGTACAGTCGACGTTTCGGGCCGAGACCCTTCTTCAATGGTAGTTGATAATGTGGTATTGAACTCTTGCCGGGCAAGGACTAGGTTCCAAGTCCAGTCCAACTAATGTGCGGATCTATCACTTCATTTAGATGACTTTATTTATCAAAAGTTTATGTAAGTGTGTGTGTTAGGAGCCAGTTAGGAAACTGCTATTGAGAAACTAAAAACACAGAAAGCCAATAAATATCCAATAAATATCAAGACCCAAGCTGACACAACTACTTGTATGTTAACAAACCAAAAGAATAAAGAGAAATTGTCTCATTAATTTCTGAATGCATCTGAGAGACAGGATTCCTGTTCCAGATGTTCAATGTCAATATCTCCATCTCCCCAATGTACCACTGGTTTAGTCACTCAAAATGGGAAAGTGCCTTGATCCTGTAGCAGAATATCACCTCACTCTTCCAGCAGTGTGACCTTCTTTTCATTTCCCAGACCAATGCTTTACTGCCTCAGTAAAGCAATTGGCATAATCAAAGACCCCACCCACACCACACATTCTCTCTTCTCCCCTCACCCATTGGGCAGACGATACAACAGCCTGAAAGCACATACACCAGGCTCAAGGACAGCTTCTATCCCACTGTCATCAGACTCTTGAATGGACTCCTTGTATGATATGATGGACATTTGACCTTACAATCTACCTCATTATGATCTTGTACTTTATTGTTTATCTGTATTGCATTTTAAGTAGATTTTACACTTCATTCTGCATTTGTACTGATTTACCTTGTTCTAGACAATGCACTGTGTAATGATTTAATCTGAAAGAACATTATGCAAAATGAGCTTCTCGCTGTATCTAGAGACATATGGCAATAATAAACCAATAGCCAGATTGGGAATTCTTGAGTTAATGTTGTGGGCACAATCTCCATGTTGGAAACTGCTTAGTATGTTAACAACAGATCTCAAGTTGCTCCCGAAAAATAAGAAGATAAAGGAAGAGAAAAATAGGATGAAGAAAAACATTAACTTGCATTTATATCAAATTTGCTATTGTAATATGTTTCACAGGAATCTTTCCAGACAATTTGTAACCAAACCACAGAATATGTGAACTGAACAACAATCAAAAAGGACAGATTTTAAGAATAAATAGACTCTAGCATTTGTAATGGAACAGAGAGTCCAAAGAGTACAAACGTGTGGTTAATTGAAAGCAACATCACAAGCTGAGAGCATGGTGAAAATGGTGTTTAGCATACTGAGCATCTGTCAGGGCACATGATAGGATGTATAGGATCTGGGGCATTCTGTTGCAGTTGTAATAGTGACACCACACTTGAAATACCACATCTAGTTTTGGTCATTCTGGTATAACAAGGATGTAGTTAAGCTGGAAAGAGTGTAGAAAAGAATCGCAACGATAAGACCACAAGACCATAGGACATAGGAGCAGAATTAGACCATCAAGTCTGTTCCACCATTCCATCATGGCTGATCCCGGATCCCACTCAATCCCATACACCTGCCTTCTCACCATATCCTTTGATGCCCTGACCAATCAGGAAATGATCAACTTCCACCTTAAATATACGCACGGACTTGGCCTCCACCACAGTCTGTGGCAGTGCATTCCACCGATTCACCACCCACTGGCTAAAAAAATTCCTCCTCACCTCTGTTCTAAAGGATCACCCCTCAATTTTGAGGGCATATCCTCTAGTTCTGGATCCTCCACCGTAGGAAACACCCTCTCCACATCCACCCTATCTTCTCCTTTCAACAATCAGAAGACTTCAGTAAGATTCCCCCTGCATTCTTCTAAAATGATGTTGCCAGACCCCAAAGGCTTAATTTATAGAGGGGGTGGGGGGATTGTTCAGGCTAGGTCATAGTCCTTGGAAGATAGGAAAATGAGAAATGTTTAAAATAATGAGAAGCATGGATAAGGTGATGATAATAGTCATTTTCCCAGGGTAGGGTAGTTCAAAATTAGAAGCATATATTTAGGGAGCGAGGGGAATGATTTTAAAGGGACCTGAAGAGTAACATTCTCCCACAGAGGGTGGGGGGTGTATGCAATGACCTGTCAGTGTAAATGGCTAAGTTAAGTGTAGAATCATTTAGGAAACACTGGACAGGGGAGGAGCCTGGAGCCTGGAGTAAAGTGCAAGAGGTTGGGACTAGCTGGATGGACAAGGTGGTCATTATGGACTGATTAGACTGTATTTGTGCTACATTATATTTTCTTTTGACCCTTTGACTCTAGTTTAAGAAAGGCAAGTAGCAATACAGAAAGATTTAGAGGGCTAGGTGCCTGGTAAACACCTAGAACAAAGGTTTGTTTTGTTTTGTGTATTATTGTCACATGTACTGAGGTACAGTGAAAAACTTTATTTCATATTTTATCCATACAGGACATCCCAAAACATATGTACATTAAGGTAAAGCAATAACAATGTTCAGAATATAGTTTAGAGGTGCAGAGAAGGCGCTGTGCCAGATGACAAATAAGGTGGAAGGGCTACGATGCGATATTTTGAGAGATCAAGAGTTCAGCTTTATCATATGAGAGGTCCATTCCATAGTCAAGGGACAAAGTAGCCTAAGACAGGGATATTAATGCTAGAATTAAGATGTGGTAACATGGAGAATTAGACTAGCCCAGAGGCCATCTTCAGCTCAACTCAACCACATCGACCAAGATTCCCAACTAAGCTGGTCCCATTTGCCTACGTTTGGCCTTTATGCCTCTGAAGACTTCCTATCCATGTACCTTTTGCAAGTGTCTTTTATTTGTTGTTATCATACCAGCCTCTACCAATTCCTCCAGAGATCATAGTTGGGAGATTGATAAATATGTACACTTAGTGGCCACTTTATTAGGTACTGTAAACCTGCTCATTAATGCAAATATATAATCAGCCAATCATGTGCAGCAACTTAGTGGTCAAGAGATTCAGTTTTTGTTCAGATCAAATATCAGAATGCGGAAGATACGTGATCCAGGTGACTTTGATCGTGGAATGACTGTTGACACCAGACGGATTGGTTTGAGTATCTCAGGAAACTACTGATCTCCTGGGATTTACAAGCACAACAGCCTCTAGAGTTTACAGAGAATGGTGCAAAAAACAAAATACAGTTAGTAAGCAGCAGTTCCATGACAGAGGTCAGAGGAGAATGGCTAGACTGATTCAAGGTGACAGTAGCTTAAATATCCATGTGTTACAACAGAGGTGTGCAGAAGAGCACCTCTGAATGCACAACACGTTGAAACTTGAAGTGATGGGTTACAGCAGCAGAAAACCACAATAATAGATTCAGTGACCACATTTTAGGTACAGGAGGGAAGTGGGAAATCTGAAGGAATTTGAACACTAGAAAATAGATGGATCAGGAGTTAACACAGTGGATGGATAAGTTAGGATTTGATGACAGTACAAATTTCCAGAAGAAATAGCTCAGCCAAAAACATCAACTGTTTATTCATTTCCATAGATGCTGCCTGACCTGCTGGGCTGCTCCAGCATTTTGTGAGTGTTGAACTACTTAAGGGATCTGTAACTGCATGCATCGATATTGCTTGCTGAGAGGTTTTGCTACAGCAGCTGCTCTGTGAGGAAGCTACCATTAAGAAATAAAAAATGCTCACAGTTAATAAAACTTGAGACCGAAATTGGTGTGGATACATGAATATTAAGGAAAGAAAGGAATGAAGTGGAGAGATCTTTGCCATGTGATTCCGTAAAATCTATTCACCGCAATCCCCAAGGTTTTTATTTTATGTGCAAATACATTTACATGTTAAGAGTCTGCTTCTTAACTTTGTTATAAGATGAGGTGAGAGTTTTGTTAGGAGGCATGCCAAGTAATCCCTATGTGAATTCCACAACAATAATTTTCACAGTAAAGGTGCATAGTTTTAGAAACTGCAGGAAAGCAGCTCGAAAGCTGTGTTAATCAAGGATATGCAAACTGCTGAGGACTTGAGTAAAACTGTTTTGTAAAGAAGCAAAGGTTCCCAATTTCTACAAGTGGTCTCATTGTACGTCATAAATGCTGTAATAAAAGAACCGTAAGACCATAAGAGACAGTAGCAGAATTAGGCTATTCAGTCCATGGAATCTGTTCCGCTATTCCATCATGGCTGATTTATTATCCTTCAACCCCATTTTCCTGCCTTCTCCCTGTAAGCTTTGACACCCTTACTAATCAAGAACCTATCAACCTCCACTTTAAATATACCCAATGACTAAGCCTCCACAGCCATCTTTGACAATGAATTCTTCAGATTCAACACCATCTGGCTTAAGAAATTCCTTCTCATCCCTGTTCTATAGAGATACCCCTCTATTCTGAGGCTGTGACCTTTGGTCCTAAATTTCCCCACTATTGGAGATATCCTCTCCACACCCACTCTATCTAGGTCTTTCAATATTCAATAGGTTTCAATGAGATCCCTCCTCATTCTTCTAAACTCCAGAACCACCAAACACTTCTTATAGATTAACCCTTTAATTCCTGGGGTCATTCTCATGAACCTCCTCTCGATCCCTCTTTCCTTAGATAAGGGGCCCAAAACTGCTCATGGTACTCCAAGTGTGGTCTGATCAATACCTTATAAAGCCTCAGCATTACATCCTTAACTCAGGATCTGAGATTACTAAAGAAAATCTTAGCAAATATTTTAATTCTTGTCACATATACTGAGGTACAGTTAAAAAAAACTTAGTTTTCCATGTTACCCATACGAATTATTTCATCACATCAGTACATTGAGGAAGTACAGGGAAAAACAATAACAGAATACAGCATATGACATTGCAGTTACTGGGAAAGTGAGCACAGGCAGACAGTAAAGTTCAAGGGCATGACGAGGTAGACTATAAGGTTAACAGTTCATCTAATCCTACAAAAAGTCTGTATAAGATTCTTGTACCACCTTCTGCAAATTTCCTCATCAACCTTCCTGATCCCAAACGGAACATTGCTCTTTTTGGGGTAGGACGTGTAGAATACTTCCTGATATAAGGATTTGCTCATATAGTTCACGATTCAAAATATTACTGCCCACTTCCCAGTGAAAGGATGGTTCAGTCGCCAGTTGTGTGTTGAAGAGGCCTGCCTCCAACCTTAATTGAAAGATGGCCACTTCACTGATATGGCAAGTGGCTTACTATTATGAAACATCTTATCCTCGTACAGGTGCCATATTTCAGCAGAATAGCTGCAGTAACCAGTCAGTGATAATCACCGTCAATGTAATCAACTCCTCTCTCAAACTCTGCATCCTTTCATTCCTGGTGTCCTGCTAATCATCTCTTCACTTTTCCACCAGTGCCTCTGCTGAGGCTCAAGCATCTGGAATTTCCTCCCCAGACCTCCCTGTTTCTCTATCTGCCTTCTTCTGCATCACATTATAAATCTTCTAGAATTTTTTAGATTTACATATTTAAATTAAAAAATGTAAGTATTTGAGGCAGCACAGTTGTGTAGTGGTTAGTATAGTGCTCTTCCAGCAGCAGAAACCTGGGTTCAATTTCCGCTACCATGTGTAAGGAGTTTGCATGTTCTCCTTGTGACTGAATAGGTTTCCTCTTGTTGCTCCCGTTTCCTCCCATATTCCAAAGATGCGTGGGTTAGTAGGTTCAGATTTAGATTTATCACACGTACATCGAACCATGCAGTGAATGTGTCATTTGCATTAACCACTAACACACCCATGCATGTGCTTGGGATGAGGGGAGGGCAGCCCGCAAATACCGCCAAGCGTTCCGGTATTAACATGGTTTACCCACAATATTCAGCAGAACAACAGAGGGCACAACCAAACAAAGCATACCAAGCGACAAAGGAATAACAGTGAAACAAACCCCATTTCTCCTTTGCTCATTCACCCACCCACGCACATACACAGTCCTCTAACCCCAGGTGAATAGAGCATATGGGTGTAATTGGACAACCTGAGCTTGTTGGAAGAGCCTGTTAACTCGCTGTATCTGTAAAATAACAAAAAAATTAGAAAAATATAAAGCCTGCTGTGTTAATTATCACCCATTTTAATATTTCCTTTGGTAGATAACACTCCATTGAATGTCCCTGGGATACTTTACTATATTAGGGATTCCACTTCAAAAGAAGACTTTACTGTTCTTAATGTTCCAGCACTTGCTAATGATGACTCATAGAAACATAGAAACATAGAAAATAGGTGCAGGAGTAGGCCATTCGGCCCTTCGAGCCTGCATCGCCATTTATTATGATCATGGCTGATCATCCAACTCAGAACACCGCCCCAGCCTTCCCTCCATACCCCCTGGCCCCTGTAGCCACAAGGGCCATATCTAACTCCCTCTTAAATATAGCCAATGAACTGGCCTCAACTGTTTCCTGTGGCAGAGAATTCCACAGATTCACCACTCTCTGTGTGAAGAAGTTTTTCCTAATCTCGATCCTAAAAGGCTTCCCCTCTATCCTCAAACTGTGGCCCCTTGTTCTGGACTTCCCCAACATCGGGAATAATCTTCCTGCATCTAACCTGTCCAATCCCTTTAGGATCTTATACGTTTCAATCAGATCCCCCCTCAATCTTCTAAATTCCAATGAGTACAAGCCTAGTTCATCCAGTCTTTCTTCATATGAAAGTCCTGCCATCCCAGGAATCAATCTGGTGAACCTTTTTTGTACTCCCTCTATGGCAAGGATGTCTTTCCTCAGATTAGGGGACCAAAACTGCACGCAATACTCCAGGTGTGGTCTCACCAAGGCCTTGTACAACTGCAGTAGTACCTCCCTGCTCCTGTACTCGAATCCTCTCGCTATAAATGCCAGCATACCATTCGCTGACTTTGTCCGATCATTTCACCGCTTTCCAAATGTGCTGTTATCACATCCTTGATAACTGACTCCAGCAGTTTCCCCACCACTGACGTTAGGCTAACCGGTCTATAATTCCCCGGTTTCTCTCTCCCTCCTTTTTTAAAAAGTGGAGTTACATTAGCCACCCTCCAATCCTCAGGAACTAGTCCAGAATCTAACGAGTTTTGAAAAATTATCACTAATGCATCCACTATTTCTTGGGCTACTTCCTTAAGCACTCTAGGATGCAGACCATTTGGCCCTGGGGATTTATCTGCCTTCAATCCCTTCAATTTACCTAACACCACTTCCCTACTAACATGTATTTCGCTCAGTTCCTCCATCTCACTGGACCCTCTGTCCCCTACTATTTCTGGAAGATTATTTATGTCCTCCTTAGTGAAGACAGAACCAAAGTAATTATTCAATTGGTCTGCCATGTCCTTGCTCCCCATAATCAATTCACCTGTTTCTGTCTGCAGGGGACCTACATTTGTCTTTACCAGTCTTTTCCTTTTTACATATCTATAAAAGCTTTTACAGTCCGTTTTTATGTTCCCTGCCAGTTTTCTCTCATAATTTTTTTTCCCCTTCCTAATTAAGCCCTTTGTCCTCCTCTGCTGAACTCTGAATTTCTCCCAGTCCTCAGGTGAGCCACTTTGTCTGGCTAATTTGTATGCTTCTTCTTTGGAATTGATACTATCCCTAATTTCTCTTGTCAGCCACGGGTGCACTACCTTCCTTGATTTATTCTTTTGCCAAACTGGGATGAACAATTGTTGTAGTTCATCCATGCAACCTTTAAATGCTTGCCATTGCATATCCACCGTCAATCCTTTAAGTGTCATTTGCCAGTCTATCTTAGCTAATTCACGTCTCATACCTTCAAAGTTACCCCTCTTTAAGTTCAGAACCTTTGTTTCTGAATTAACTATGTCACTCTCCATCTTAATGAAGAATTCCACCATATTAAGGTCACTCTTACCCAAGGGGCCTCTCACTACAAGATTGCTAATTAACCCTTCCTCATTGCTCAAAACCCAGTCCAGAATAGCCTGCTCTCTAGTTGGTTCCTCGACATGTTGGTTCAAAAAACCATCCCGCATACATTCCAAGAAATCCTCTTCCTCAGCACCTTTACCAATTTGGTTCACCCAATCTACATGTAGATTGAAGTCACCCATTATAACTGCTGTTCCTTTATTGCACACATTTCTAATTTCCTGTTTAATACCATCTCCGACCTCACTACTACTGTTAGGTGGCCTGTACACAACTCCCACCAACGTCTTCTACCCCTTAGTGTTACGCAGCTCTACCCACCTCGATTCCACATCTTCCCGGCTTATGTCCTTCCTTTCTATTGCGTTAATCTCTTCTTTAACCAGCAATGCCACCCCACCTCCCCTTCCTTCATGTCTATCTCTCCTGAATACTGAATATCCTTGAACGTTGAGCTCCCATCGCTGGTCACCCTGGAGCCATGTCTCTGTGATCCCAACTATATCATAATCATTAATAACAATCTGCACTTTCAATTCATCCACCTTATTACGAATGCTCCTTGCATTGACACACAAAGCCTTCAGGCACTCTTTTACAACTCTCTTAGCCCTTATACAATTATGCTGAAAAGTGGCCCTTTTTAATGCTTGCCCTGGATTTGTCGGCCTGCCACTTTTACTTTTCTCCTTAGTACTTTTTGCTTCTACCCTCACTTTACACCCCTCTGTCTCTCTGCACTGGTTCCCATCCCCCTGTTGTGAACTAACCTCCTCACGCCTAGCCTCTTTAATTTGATTCCCACCCCCCAACCATTCTAGTTTAAAGTCACCTCAGTAGCCCCCGCTAATCTCCCTGCCAGGATATTGGTCCCCCTAGGATTCAAGTGTAACCCGTCCTTTTTGTACAGTTCACGCCTGCGCCAAAAGAGGTCCCAATGATCCAAAAACTTGAATCCCTGCCCCCTGCTCCAATCCCTCAGCCACGCATTTATCC
Organism: Mobula birostris; assembly: GCF_030028105.1. Classification (NCBI taxonomy): domain Eukaryota; kingdom Metazoa; phylum Chordata; class Chondrichthyes; order Myliobatiformes; family Myliobatidae; genus Mobula; species Mobula birostris. Next base: position 50,322,530 of record NC_092378.1, on the reverse strand, counting down.
TCCACCTCATCGCATTCCTGCTCCCACTGTCGCGTGGCACAGGCAGTAATCCCGAGATTACTACCTTTGCGGTCCTTTTTCTCAACTCCCTTCCTAGCTCCCTATATTCTCCTTTCAGGACCTCATCCTTTTTCCTACCTATGTCATTGGTACCTATATGTATCACGACCTCTGGCTCCTCATCCTCCCACTTCAGGATATCTTGGACAGGATCAGAAATATCCCGGACCCTGGCACCAGGGAGGCAAACTACCATCCGGGTTTCTGGACTGCGTCCACAGAATCGCCTATCTGACCCCCTTACCATCGAGTCCCCTATCACAACTGCCCTCCTCTTCCTTGCCCTACCCTTCTGAGCTACAGGGCCAGACTCTGTGCCGGAGGCACGGCCACTGTCGCTTCTCCTGGGTAAGCTGTCCCCCCCAACAGTACTCAAACAGGAGTACCTGTTGTTAAGGGGCACAGCCACTGGGGTACTCTCTATTACCTGACTTTTCCCCTTCCCCCTCCTAACCGTGACCCACTTGTCTGCCTCCCGTGGCCCCGGCGTGACCACCTGCCTGCAGCTCCTCTCTATCACCTCCTCACTCTCCCTGATCAGACGAAGGTCATCGACCTGCAGCTCCAGTTCCGTAACGCAGTCCCTTAGGAGCTGCATCTCGATGCACTTGGCGCAGATGTAGACGTCCGGGAGGCTTGGAGACTCCAGGGCCTCCCACATCCGACACCGAGAACAGCAAACTGCCCTCACACTCATACTGCCCCTCTCCTCAAATAACAATAGAAAATGAATGCCAAACCTTCCTCGCCTGTTTCCGCCTAAGCTCATTTTTAATGTGAACTCTTCTCAATCAAGTTGAATGGGAGGGAGAAATTAAATGTGGTCTCCTCCTCCCACCCCAAGCATGAAGCTTGCTTTCAATGCCTGGTCTTGTTGAAGGGTTTAAATTTAGCTCACTCCAGACTCTTGTAGGTAGAAAATAATTTTTGTCAAACTCAGACACAGGAAAATACACTGGAAATCTGGAGCAGCACACACAAAAAGATATTCGATTATGCTGGCTGCCTTCCTGTGGCACTGGGAAGTATAGATGGAGTCTATGGAAGGGAGACTGTTTATCGTGATGCTTCGAGCTGGGTCCAAAACACTCTGCCGTTTCTTGCAGCTTTGGGCACAGCAGTTGCTGTACCAAGCTGTGATGCATACAGATAAGAGGCTTTCTGTGGTGTATCTATAAAAAGTGGTGATGGTCAACAGGGACACAATGAATTTCCTAAGCCTCCTGAGTATGTAGAGGCATTGGTGTGCTTCCTAGGCCATAGCATCTATAGGGCTGGTCAAGGATAAATGATTGTTGATATTTATGCCTACAAACTCAATCATCTCCAGCTCAGTATCATTGATAGAGATAGGGGTGTGTACTTGTCCCCATTTCCTGAAGGCAATGACCAGTGCTTTTGTTCAGCTGACGCTGAGGGAAAGGTTGTTGTCTTGGCACCATACTAGGCTCTAGTTCTCCTCCCTGTACTCCAGCTTATCACTGTTTCAAATCCAGCCCACTACAGGGGTACCATCTGCAAACTTGTACATGGAGGTAGAGCAGAATCTAGCTGCACACACACGATGTATGAGGAGTGAAGCAGGGGTCTAAGGATGCAGCCTTGTGGGCACCAGGGTTAAGGATAATCCTGATGGAAGCAAGGGTAGCATTAAGTCCTTTAGTATTCAAAATAAATAAATCAGCAGACCAAGAGGAAGAGGATGGATGAGAGGGCATGTCTTATGAAGATAAGTTGAGCAAGCTAGGCTTTTCTTTTTGGAGAGGAGGATGAGAAGTGACGATAGAGATAGAGCCATAAATACTGTGGATAGCCATAGGCATTTTTCCTAGGGTGGAAATAGCCAACATAAGGGGGCATAGTTTTAAGGAAATTGGAGGAGAATACAGGAGGGATTGTCAGGCATAGGTTCTTCACACAGAGAATGGTGGGTGCATGGAAACCAGTGCCAGGGTTGGAGGTGGTGGTAGATATATAAGGGGCAGTCAATATTCTCTTAGATAGGCACATAGGTGATAGGAAAATGGAGTGTTATGGAGGAAGAAGGGGTTAGATTAATCTTACGGTAAACTACAATGTTGGCACAATATCATAGGCCATAGGGCATGCACCATGCTGTAATGTTCTATGTTTTATGAAATATATGTCAGGCAGTTAAAAGAAACAAGCAAAGAAACTGTAATGGCTCTGGCAGCTTATTATTTTACATTCCTTTGCTACAAGGGTGATGCCAGAAGATTAAATGACTGCTAATATTGTACTGATGCTTAAAAAGGGAGAAAAAGTTAAACCGAGTAATTGCAGGCTATAGTATAAAGCAGAAAGTTCTGGAATTGCTCAGCAAGATGATCTTATAGATGTGCATCAGATCATGAGAGGTATAGAATGTGAATGCACTGAGCCCTTTTTCCCAGGTCTGGGGAATCAAGAACTAGAGGGCGGAGGCTTACGTTAAAAGCAGAAAGATTTAATAGCAACCTGAGGGCCAACTTTTTCTCTCAGAGGGCGGTATATGTGTGGAATCAGAGAAGGTAATGGAGGCAGGAACGATGACACTTAAAAGGCGTTTAGAAAGGTACATGGATAGGAAAGGTTTGGAGGGATATAGAACAATTGTGAGCAGATGGGATTAGCTTAGGAAAACACTTCAGTCAGCATGGATAAGTTGGACCAAGGGACCTGTTTGACCCCATGAGCTGTGCTATATGGCTCTTTGAGTCTAGACTCTATGACAGGAAGCGTCTATGCAGATTATGAGGTCCTGAGTGAGGAAAGAACTATGTCCCTTGACAGAGGGAGCAGGGACCAAACATATAGATGGAACGTAATGGTTGTAGGATTAGAGAGCCATAAGACCATAAAAAAAAGGAGCAGAATTAGACCAATTGGTTCATTGAGTCTGCTCCACCATTCCATCAGGGCTGATTTATTATCCCTCTCAGCCCCATTCTCCTTCCTTCTCCCCATAATCTTTGATGCCTCAATGAGGATTAAAGCCAATGGGGAAAGATGCTTGCACAGAACCTGGAGGTCTGGGACTTGCTGCCTGAAGGAGTGGTGGAGGCACCTAAGCTTACTACATTTAAGCAGTGCTTGGATGGAAACTTGAGAGGCCACAAACTGCAGGACTACAGAACCCTGATACAATGCAATGTATGAGTTTGAGGCAGGGGTCTCTCTTGTCGCTTCCATATTACAATCCTATCAAATGCCAGATTCTTTCATATCGTATCTGCTTGTTCTCCAATCCCTTCGTTCTCCATTTCCAATTTTGCCTCACCACGCATTCATTCTCTTTTCCTCACCTGCCCATCACCTCCCTTTGACTCCCCTCCTCCTTCACATTCTTCCATGGTCCATTGTCCTCTCCTATCAGATTCCTTCCTGTTCACCCTTTTTTTCCTCCACCTAGCACCTCCTACCTTCTTACTTCAAACCCCACCCCACCCACCTACATCTTCCTCATCTAATCTCACCTATCACCTGCCACCAATTGTTCCCCCCTCCCCCACCACCACCACCACCACTTTCTTATTCTGGCCTCTGCCACCTCTTTTTCTAGTCCTGATGAAGGGCCCTGGCCGGAAACTGTTTATTCCTCTCCGTAGATGCGGCCTGACCTGCTGAGTTCCTTCAGCATTTTGTGCGTTGCTTAAGATAGTTCCAGCATCTGCAGAATCACTTGCTTTATGTTTTCTACTGATGTCTGTTCTCAGCTAGCAACTAAATGTTTTCACCCATTTTCAGCACACTTACCTATCTATATCCTTATCTCATCAATGTTTTCCGCTTTTTTGTTTTGATCAGTCTATCAAACTCATGTCTACTGTCATATGTACATCGATGTGCCGGTGTAATGAAAAACTTACTCGCAGTGGCATCACGGTCAGAAAACATCAGAGACATAACATTCACATGAAAAACAAATTGGACATAAATTATACAAAAATTATGCAAGAAATGGTGAATTGATTATGGGGAGCAAGGACATGGCAGATCAATTGAATAATTACTTTGGTTCTGTCTTCACTAAGGAGGACATAAATAACCTTCCAGAAATAGTAGATGACAGGGGGTCCAGTGAGATGGAGGAACTGAGCGAAATACATGTTAGTAGGGAAGTGGTGTTAGGTAAATTGAAGGGATTGAAGGCAGATAAATCCCCAGGGCCAGATGGTCTGCATCCTAGAGTGCTTAAGGAAGTAGCCCAAGAAATAGTGGATGGATTAGTGATAATTTTTCAAAACTCGTTAGATTCTGGACTAGTTCCTGAGGATTGGAGGGTGGCTAATGTAACCCCACTTTTTAAAAAAGGAGGGAGAGAGAAACCGGGGAATTATAGACCGGTTAGCCTAACGTCGGTGGTGGGGAAACTGCTGGAGTCAGTTATCAAAGATGTGATAACAGCACATTTGGAAAGCGGTGAAATCATCGGACAAAGTCAACATGGATTTGTGAAGGGAAAATCATGTCTGACGAATCTCATTGAATTTTTTGAGGATGTAACTAGTAGAGTGGATGGGGGGAACCAGTGGATGTGGTATATTTGGATTTTCAAAAGGCTTTTGACAAGGTCCCACACAGGAGATTAGTGTGCAAACTTAAAGCACATGGTATTGGGGGTAAGGTATTGATGTGGATGGAGAATTAGTTAGCAGACAGGAAGCAAAGAATGGGAATAAGCGGGACCTTTTCAGAATGGCAGGCGGTGGCTAGTGGGGTACCGCAAGGCTCACTGCTGGGACCCCAGTTGTTTACAATATATATTAATGACTCGGATGAGGGAATTAAATGCAGCATCTCCAAGTTTGCGGATGACACGAAGCTGGGTGGCAGTGTTAGCTGTGAGGAGGATGCTAAGAGGATACAGGGTGACTTGGATAGGTTGGGTGAGTGGGCAAATTCATGGCAGATGCAATTTAATGTGGATAAATGTGAAGTTATCCACTTTGGTAGCAAAAATAGGAAAACAGATTATTATCTGAATGGTGGCCGATTAGGAAAAGGGGAGGTGCAACGAGACCTGGGTGTCATTATACACTAATCATTGAAAGTGGGCATGCAGGTACAGCAGGCGGTGAAAAAGGCGAATGGTATGCTGGTATTTATAGCGAGAGGATTTGAGTACAGGAGCAGGGAGGTACTATTGCAGTTGTACAAGGCCTTGGTGAGACCACACCTGGAGTATTGTGTGCAGTTTTGGTCCCCTAATCTGAGGGAAGACATCCTTGCCATAGAGGGAGTACAAAGAAGGTTCACCAGATTGATTCCTGGGATGGCAGGACTTTCATATGAAGAAAGACTGGATGAACTGGGCTTGTACTCGTTGGAATTTAGAAGATTGAGGGGGGATCTGATTGAAACGTATAAAATCCTAAAGGGATTGGACAGGCTAGATGCAGGAAGATTGTTCCCGATGTTGGGGAAGTCCAGAACAAGGGGTCACAGTTTGAGGATAAAGGGGAAGCCTTTTAGGACCGAGATTAGGAAAAACTTCTTCACTCAGAGATTGGTGAATCTGTGGAATTCTCTGCCACAGGAAACAGTTGAGGCCAGTACATTGGCTATATTTAAGAGGGAGTTAGATATGGCCCTTGTGGCTACGGGGATCAGGGGGTATGGAGGGAAGGCTGGGGCGGGGTTCTGAGTTGGATGATCAGCCATGATCATAATAAATGGCGGTGCAGGCTTGAAGGGCCGAACGGCCTACTCCTGCACCTATTTTCTATGTTTCTATTAAAGAACACAATTATAGCAATAAAACTAAGTCCTTTTTTGGGCAAAGTGGTTTTTGTGTTCCTATTGTGATGGGGTCCTGATTACCCCTATGAACTGTGCTTTTGAAAAGAGAGACAGAGGTGTCTAACATGAACACCTTGTTGTTGTTACAGAGAGAGAGAGACAAAGACGGCTTTGAGATGGTGTTATGTTTTGTCAGCAGCATGTTTACACTTTTGCAAGGACACGAGTAGCTTCCAAGTTCTTACAGAGAGAGAAGGGAGGAACTACTTGAGAGATAGTTGGTATTCTGCACGGTGAGATAAATAGAAGGTCAGATGATAGACCTAGAGACACATGGTTTTGGACACTGAATGAACTTTGTTGTGCCCACAGAAAAGGTGGGTTCTGGATGATCGATCAGGCGGATCGATCAGTGGCTCTCATAGTGTGAAAAGGGTATGACCGGTGGGGAGTTATTCATGTGTCCATCCCTCACCTGGGTTGATAATTCCACCACAGAAGAACGGTCCCCTTTGTTGTGGTCACAGTCAGTGACTTCTAAAGGAATTCGGAGGACAACGGGAAGATCGACAGCGTCAGCTCACCTGAAGACACAAATCTCTCTTTCTCTCTCTCTGCATCACTACTCAACTCAATACCACGAACTGAACGGAACTTTACTCATCATCGTAAGACTATCTATTTACCCCTAGACTCAAAGAAGCTTGGTTTTCATACATTTCCACACTTACTTATATATAATCATTGCTAACCTGTTTGATTTATCTGCATTTATATTACTGTATTGCGTAGTTACTAATAAATACCATTAGTTAATAGCAATACTGGACTCCAAAGTGTTTTCCATTTCTGCTGGTTCTTTAACCCGTCACAGGGTACGTGACACTATCGTGAGGTAATCTGCACTGGTTGTTTCAAGAACGGAACAGATGAAGGGAAGTAGCTATTCCTGAATCTGGTGTTATAGGATTTCAGACTTCTGTACCGCCTGCCCAATGGTGGTTGTGAGAAGATGACATGCCCTGGATAGTGAGGATCTTTGAAGACAGATACTACCAATCTTGGGAGGGTTGAGCCCATAATGTATTGGGCTGGGTCCACCACTCTGCAAATTCTAACATTCTTGCATATTTGAATTGGTGTACCAGTCAAAGTTCAAAGGAAATTTATTATCAAGGTACATATATGTCACCATATAGAACCCCAAGATTTGTTTTCTTATGGGCATACTCAGTAAATCCAAGAAACGTAATAGAATTATTGAAAGACTGCAGCCAACAGGCCGGATAAACAGCCAAATGCAAAAGACAACAATTTGTGCAAATACAAAATAGGAAATAAACAAATAAACAGGCAATAAATATCAACATGAAGAGCTCTTGAAAAATACATTGTGGGAACAATTCCGTGGTAGAAGCAGTGAAGCTGAATGAAATTATCACCACTAGTTCAGGAGCCTGATGGTTAAGGGGTAATGGATAATAACAGTTTCTGAACCTGGTAGTGTGAGCCCTGAGGCTCCTGTGTCTTCTTCCTGTTGGCAGCAGCAGGAAGATAGCATGACCTAGGTGGTGGAGGTTCCTTGATGAAGGATGCTGCTTTCTTGCGACAGTGCTCCATGTAGATGTGCCCAATGGTGGGGAGGGCTTTACCCATGATGGACTGGGCCATATCCAATATTTTTGTCACATTTTCCATTCAAGAGCTTTAGTGTTTCCATACCAGGCTGTGATGCAACCAGTCAATGTACTCTCCACCACACATCTATCCAAGTTTTAGATGTCATGATGAATCTTCACAAACTTCTAAGGAAGTAACGGTGCTGCCATACTTTCTTCATAATTGCATTTATGTGCTGGGCCCAAGGCAGATTCTCTGAAATAATAACACTGAGGAATTTAAAGTTGCTGACCTTCTCCACCTTTGATTCCCCAATGAGGACTGGCTCATGGACCTTCTGTTTCCTCCTCCTGAAGTCAATAGTCAGCTCCTTGGTCATACTGACATTCAGTGAGAGGTTGTTGCTATGGCACCACTCAGCCAGATTTTCAGTCTCCCTCCTATATGCTGATTCATCACCACCTTTGATTCAGCCAACGACAATGGTGTCATCAGCAAATTTACATTTGGTATTGGATCTGTGCTTAGCAACATGGACATATGTGTAAAGCGAGTAGTCTGGGGGTTAAGCACACAACTTTGTGGTGCACCTGTGCTGATGGAGAATGCAGAGGAGATGTTGTTACCAACCCGAACTGACCGGGGTCTGCAAGTGAGTAAATTGAAGATCCAATTGTATGAGGAGATGCTGAGGCCAAGGTCTTGAAGCTTACTGATAAGTTTTAAGCAGATGATAGTACTGAATACCAAGCTGTAGTGGATAAAGAGCATCCTGATGTATGCATCTTTTCCATTCATATTTTCCAGGGTTGAGTGAAGAGCCAATGAAATGGGATCTGCTGTGGACCTCTTGTGCCAGTCGGCAAATTGGAGCAGATCCAAGTCGCTTCTCAGGCAGGAGTTGATGTGTTTCATCACCAACCTCTCAAAACACTTTACTCAGTGGATGGCCACTGGACGATAGTCATTGAGGCAGGTTATCACATTCTTCTTAGGCACCGGTATGATTGAGAGCAGATGGGTACCTCAGACTGTCAAAGCGAGAGATTAAAGATATTGGTGAGCACTCCAGGGAGTTTATCAGCACAGCTCTTTAGTGCTCGGCCCAGTACCCCATCTGGGTTGGATGCTTTCCGTAGGTTTACCGTTCAGAAATATGCTCTCACATCGAACTCAGAGACTGAAATCACAGGATCATTGGGAGCTGTGGGAGTTAGTGAAGGTTCCTCCATGTTTTGATGGTTAAAACAAGCATAGAAGGCATTGAGCTTATCTGGATGCAAAGCCCCACTTGACCTATGTGAGTTGATTTTACTTTTTAAGAGGTTATGATACTCAAACCCTGCCATAGCTGTCGAGCATCCTTCAATTCCTTGATGCATCCAGGATCAACAGTATATCTGTAGAAATTAGTTAGAGCATTTGGTGACAAGCTGAACCTCCTTAACTTCCTAAGAAAGTAAAATCTCTGCCATACTTTCCTTGTGATTGTATTGCCATGCTCAGCCCTGTACGGGTCATCTGATGTTAACACCCAGAAATTTAATACTGTTGATTCTCTTCATCGCCAAGCCCTCAATGTAGACTGACATCTGTTCACTTTCTTTTCACTTCCTGAAGTTAACAATCAGTTCCTTAGTTTTGCTGGCATTGAATGAGAGACTTTTATATCAAAATAAACTTTATCCATAATAAAAAATACTTACACAAGAATAAACCATACAATCCCTTTTCATTCTCACTGTCAATTCATTAAGTAGTGTTCTATTACATTCCTTAAAACCAATAGGACTGTTGCCCCAGACATGCCCCCTAGCGTGTATTACTACTACAATGTTTGAGGGACATCCTCATCCAACCCAGCCCCTTCTTATCCGGTAGTGGGAGGCCCCTATTCTGTGTTTCTCCTCGCTGAGTCCTTGTGGTGGTTGCACCAATCTTCAGTCCATCCCACTGTACATACTCCTACAGCCTGGAATGAGCTCTTGGGCAGCATTCCTCTGTGGGCCTCTCAGTGTGCTGGAGCACCAGCAAGTTTTGGGCAGACCAAGGGATTCCTTTCACAGAGTTGATGATCTGCCAGCAGCACTTGATAACGAATGAGATGTTATCATTGCAGCACCACTCAACCAGGTGTCCTATCTTGCTCTTACACACTGACTCATCGCCACCTGTAATTTGCCCAACAATAGTCGAGTCATCTTGATGTGGATTCTTGTTAACTCATTCCATTGTCTTGCCTGCCTCAATATGACCTGTACACTTGGTCAGGTATAGTATCCCAGACTCATGGTCATATCACATTTGTTAGCTGTCCATATTTGTAATCTGCATACTCAAACTTAATTTCAACACCTCTCTGTTACAATATTATAGCTACCTGGGGTCCGTATAAACCCCATGGTAAGATCTGAGATGCATTTCTCTCAAGTGGTCACTGTCTCTGTCCATAGTCATCATTCTGAGCAATAGTGATTCTTGTTGGCCAAGAATGTTGAATAATCTATTGAATATACGTAATCGATTTACTTGTTTATTTATTATTATGTTTTATTTTATTTATTATTACTATTTTTTTTCTTTCTCTGCTAGATTATGTATGGCATTGAACTGCTGCTGCTAAGTTAACAAATTTCATGTCACATGCTGTTGATGATAAACCTGATTCTGATGTTCTGCAGGTTTGAACAGAACATTATTTGCTGTAATATCAATAGAAGAGAGCACACAACAGAAATAGTTTCAATTAACCATACACTTGGAATTGGATATTCTCTCTGCCCCCTCCCTACCCCCATTGAGTTTTCTATGGATATGGCTGCTGTCTACTGAGAAGTGAGAGGAAGTGTAGATCTGCTGCACATTTCCGTGCCTGTGGATGACTTAGTACAGCGTCATGACATTATTCTGGGGAAATGGGACTGCGCACTAATGGCTTATTTTTTTTTGATTGTTGAATTGAAAGATTGTTGCTTCATCCGAAACACTACTATGGTTTAGATCAGCTGGTTCGCATAAATTGGGGGAGTCATGCATGATTTTTCTGTGTCATAATTCATTAGTAACTGTCTCTTAACAAATGGAATTAGGCCATTTAACCCACCAGTTCCATGTTGGCTCCCAGCAGATCAATCCTATGAGTCACATTGTCCATCCCCTCATTTCCAACTATATTCGCGTGTGGCCATTCAGGCTATGTGCATGTCCTTGGGATGAGGAAGGAAACTGGAGCACCCAGAAGAAACTCAGATGGTTACAGGGAGGATGAGAAAACTCCACACAGGCAGTGCTTGAGGTCAGGAGTAAGCCCCAGGTCACTGGAGCTGTAAATAGCAGCTACCTGCTGCAACACTGCCATACATATCTGGGACAGAATTACTTGCTCAAGTAGATGCCAGCTTGATCAATGAAAGTGAGTAACATTTCAAAATTGAGTAGCTTTTCCTTTAGCAGTGGATCATGGAGCAAACTTACTATCCGTGCACCTTGCCTACCCTCACAGAGTTCAAGGCCCCAAGGGCAAAAATAACTTCCACTGATAGAACTCCTTTAAAATAGCAAAATATTCCAAGCACATCAGAGGAGTATTGCTAGTCTAAAAGTGATACTAAGTCACATGAGGAGAGAGTTAAAAAGGTGATAAGAAGGTGAAGGAAGCATCTCAGAATCAAAGTCAAAAATAGATTTATTATCTCTGACGTATGCCTTTAAAATTGTTGTTCTGTAGTAGCATTATGGTGCTAAAAATTACTGTGACAATAAAAATAAATAGTAAATAGAACAAAAAAGGAATAGTGGAGTAGTGTTCATGGGTTCATGGATCATTCAGAAATCTGATGGCAGAGTGGAAGAAATTTCCTAAAACATTGATTGTAAGTCTTCAGGCTCCTGTACATCCTCCCTAATGGTAGTAATGAGAAGAGAGAATGTTCCAGATGGTGATGGTCCTTAATGATGGATACCACCTTCATAAGGCACTTCACTTTGAAGATGTCCTCAATGGCGAGGTTAATCAGATCTCCCTTCAGTCTTTATTGCTCCAGGAAAAACAAGCCAAGGTGATCCATCCTTTCCTTGTAACTGAGGCATGTTGCTTCATGGAAGGACTGAAGATGATGTCTTGCTAATGTCTTGCATCTCTCTTTGGGTTCTTGGATCATTGTCACCTACAATAAAAGATTTCAGCTGTAGTAGTCATAAATGGAATTATAGTGGATTCTGGTTAATGGGGCCATCAGTTAATTGGGACAGCCACTTTTTTGGGGCAACTCTTAAGCAACAAAAACAAATCAAGAAAATAGTCGGGGTTCCATTCATTTATTTTGAACACTATGTCAGTCAATTGGGGCAGGCAACTATTGCTAAACATATTCTTTTTCAATCTTTTTATTAGTTTCAACATCATACACATTACAAAAAATAAGTACAGAGTAATTGGGATTGTATAAATTAATAATAATTATGTTATAAAAGTATACAGTCAAGTAACACATAGTTAGTAAACCTCCAAAAATCTCACAAATTAGCAATGGAATATATAAAGAGTATACATCAAATACAAAAATATCATAAAAAACAGAAAAAGAAAAAAAAATTATATCCCATTAGAAAAAAAAAACTAATCTGCCCAAACTAAAAGACAACTAAGGAAAAAAAAAGAAAAAGAAAGGGTTATTATGATACCTCAGACAGAACCAATGGTGTCGCCACTTCCGCTCCTCTCCCCATATATTGAAATCACAAAATACATTTGGAAAGGGTGAATTACATCATGTGGAATTATTGAATAAAAGGTCTCCAAGTCTCATCAAATTTAATAGATGAAATGTAGTAGGAGGATTAATCTCTTTCCAATTCACTAGTATAGATCTTCTAGCCATTAGAGTAACAAAAGCAATCATCTGACAAGCTGAAGAGGTCAAGTGATGTTTTTCTATCATTGGTAAACCAAAGATGGCAGTAATAGGATAAGGTTGAATAGGATGAATTTTTATTCTGAAATCTTTTTCTGATAATGTTGATTCAAAAATTTCCTCATACATATAGCAGAATAAAAATCCTAGGCTAGGTAAAAGATATTTACAGAAGCCCAGAAAGGAGGGCGGCTTAGCATTGCCAAACTTTAGATTTTACTAGTGGGCGATTAATATTTGTTATTTAAAATTTTGGACATGGAATTAGGACACAGTTTCAAGTCCACAATGGGTTAATCTTGAATGTAATTCTGTTTTAGGATTTTCATTGGGTTCTATTCTAGAGACCCCACTTCTTTTTGACTTTTCTAAATTGGACAAACAAATGGATAACCCAATAGTTAAATATACTCTTCGAATATGCTTTCAGTTTCGAATTTTTTTTGGATTGGATCAATTTATTTTAGCAAACCCTATTGTATCCAACTTTCTTTCTCATCCCTCTATTTTGGATCAAGCTTATCTGGTCTGGAAAACGAAAGGTATAATACGTTTTTCTGATTTATTTTTAGATAATTGTTTTATGTCTTTTGAACAATTGTCTAATAAATATAATTTACCTAGATCCCATTTTTTTAGATATTTACAGATTAGAAACTTTTTAAATGTTGTTCTTACAACCTTTCCGATTTCATATTCTACTGATATAATGCTAAACATTTTCTAAAAGCATTAATCACGTGCATGCTGTGGGGCCATTAGGCACTTGCTTACGGCAAACAGTTTTTAAATAATGTCACTTGAATGTTTGTGTTCAAAAAACAGTGTATTTTGTCACTAATAGTTGGTAATAAATAAGCAGTAAGACAATTCAGAACCATTTTGCTCACTATGGTTTCAAGCATTCAGGCTTGGAGATGCCAGAAAAGCTCGGAGTGAAAATGAAACAATTTCACTAGTTCAACAAGTTAAGAACTAAGAAAAATTTGAAGATATTGACAATCATCTTAAATGTTATAATTAAAATGAAGATTTACAGGATGCAATAAATAAAAGCACTGTTTGAAGGCAGTCCATTATCTGCATGAGGTATCTGTACTAATTTTGTTCATTTACAAAAGAAGACGTCAACATACACTGAAAGAATAGCTCCATTAATAACTATTAGGAACTAATACACAGCTTTATAGTACTGTAGTAGTTTTGATAGTCTTCTAATTTATTCTGCATTTCATTTAAATACATAATTTGTTACTCGGTTGAATGGTAGTTTCTCTTTTTTATACCTTTTGAACTATTTTCATGAAATTTCAGGTAACTGGGGCAGCTGCTTAATTGGATCAAAATGTGCTGGTCTTGATGTGTCTTAATAACCAAAATCCACTGTATTTCATGATTCCCTTTAGAGATGTACAGATGTACACAAAGACTCACACCTCTCCCGGACCTGGAAACATCCTTGTGAATCTTTCACTCACTCACTAGTTTAGTCACGTCCTTCATGGATTCATTGTCTATTCAGAAATGTGATGGCAGAAGGGAAGAAGCTGTTCCTGAAATGTTGAGTAAGTGTCTTCAGACTCCTGTATCTCCTCCTTGATGGCAGCAATGAAAAGAGGTCATAATCCAGGTGGTGGGGGTCCTTAATGATCCTGTAATGGGCTGGATTAATCAAACCCAAACTATTCAAGTGTCCAGGAGATGTGTTAATAAGTGTACAAGCACAACAAAGTAACTTAAGCCTAATTTATATTCATAAAATAGAAAACACAAATAAACCACACTATATACTATGTAGCAAGCTACAAAGATTTCTGGGCTTATGATCCTTAGTCACCAATTGATTGTTGCTGGTGTCGGAGGAACTCCGAAATCTGACTCACTCATGAAACCACCCTCGGGTCTTAGGCACCAATCACAATTTCCGGCCCTTGGTTGAAGTCTAATGAAACAGTGAAAGCAGATCAATATATTCACAAGCTTCACAAGGCAAGGAGATCCAGAAACAAACTCTTTGTTCTTACATTATTTCAGCCTAGTTTCTTTCATTCAAACAATATGTGTCCATTGACATAGTCCCCATAAATCAATTAGACACTTTAATGTTCACTCTTCATCCATTAGACCACCAATGCTTTGGACACAACATTCCTCAGACTTACAAAAGGGCATTAAGAATCAGAATCAGGTTTAATATCACTTGGCATATGTTGTGAAATGTATTAACTTTATGGAAACAGTACAATGAAATACATGATAAATAAAAATATAGAGAAACAAAACTGAATTAGAGTAAGTATATAGATGTCTATGAAATAGTTAAGTTAGAATAAGTAGTGCAAAAAAAGCAGAAATAAAAAGTAGAAATATAGTCTTCATGGATTCAATGTCCATTTAGAAATTGGATAGCAGAGGAAAGAAGCTGTAACCGAATTGTTGAGTGTGTGCCTTCAGGCTTCTGTACCTCCTTCCTGACGGTAGAAATGAGAAAAGGGCATGTCCTGGGTGGTGGGGGCCCTTAATGATGGACACTTCCTTCCTAAGGTGCCATGTCTTGATGACGCCTTAGATACCACAGAGGCTAGTGTCCATAATGGAGCAGACTAATTTTACAAATTTCTGCAGCCTACTTCAATCTTGTGCAGTAGCCCTCCCATACCAGACAATGGTGCAGCCACTCAGAATGCTCTCCACAGTACATTTGCAGAAGTTTTCGAGTATTTTAGTTGACAAACCAAACCTCCTCAAAATAAAATATAGCTGCTCTCTTGCCTTCTTTAGAGCTACATTAGTATGTTGAGTTTTGGTTAGATCCTCAGAGATATTGACACCCGGGAACTTGAAATTGCTTACACTCAGACTCTGTTGTCACGTACCCCGTGACGGGGATAAAGAACCAGCAGAGATGGAAAACACTTTGGAGTCTCGAATTGCTATAAACTACTAATATTTATTAGTAACTACACAATACTGTAATATAAATGTAGATAAATCAAACAGGTTAGCAATGATTATATATAAAATTAAGTGTGGAATATATATGTATGAAAACCAAGCTTCTTTAAGTTTAGAGGGAAAAAGATACAGTCTTAAGGTGTTGAGTAAAGTTCAGTTCAGTTCAGTTCGTGGTATTTAGTTGAGTAGTGATGGAGAGAGAGAGAGAGAGAGAGAGAGAGAGAGAGAGAGTGAGTTGAGTTTTCAGGTGAGCTGGATGCCGTCGATCTTCTTGTCGTCCTCTGAAATCCTTTACAAGTCACCGACTGTGACTTTAACCAGGGGGACCGGTCTTCTGTGGTGGAGCTATCACCCAAGAGAGGGTGGACACATAGACAACTCCCCACCAGTCAACCCCTTCTTCACTGATGGAATAGCAATTTGGATCGATCCACCTGATCGATCCTCCAAAACCCACTTTCTCTACGGGCGCAACAACGCTTATTCCTTGTCCAGATCATGTGTCCTGAGGTCTGTATCATCTGACCTCCCATTTATTTCACCAGGCTGAGCATCACCTATCACTCAAAGAGTCCCTCCCTCCTTTGTCTGTAAAGGAGTGCACAAGCAGGCAACCTGTCCTTGGAAGTAACATCAACAATCTGCCTTTGGTCACCATAGCAACCTTCGAGCTGCTCGGTGCTATCTCTAACTCCAAACTCAGTAAAAATCCAAAGTTACTTCCAATGCCTTAAAGTGACAGTCCAACCGTTAATCTTCATCTCTCTCTCTCTCTCTCTTTTCAAAAGCAACATATCAGTGGTAAATAACTCTGTCTCTCTCTCCTTTCCAAACAAACCACAATGATAAATGTCTCTCTCCAAACAGTTAATAGGGTACTCCAGGATCCCCTCACACTCCCCTTCCTCAAGAAAAAAAATTGTCGAAGACGGTTTTTTTTTTAAATGTCCATCACAGGGTTTTAAACAATACAGGGAAAAACATCAGATGACAAAGCAAAAATGTGTACAGTTTTCAACTTAACATCGGGATAAGCAATCAGCTATTATGTTATCAGTACCTTTTACATGTTTTATTACCAAATAAAATTCCTGCAATACTAGACTCCAATTTAACAACCTTCCATTCTTTTCCTTCATCTTATTTAAAAACACCAGCAGATTATAATCTATGTAAACCACAAGTGGTCTCCGAGCAACAGAAAGGTTTTGAGGTCTCTGATCACAGGTCTCAAAATGCTGTCAAGCCAGGACGGGAGCTCAACATTCAGGGATATTCAATATTCAGGAGGGACAGACATGAAAGAAAAGGAGGTGGGGTGGCGTTGCTGGTTAAAGATGAGATTAACGCAATAGAAAGGAAGGACATAAGCCAGGAAGATGTGGAATCGATATGGGTAGAGCTGCTTAACACTAAGGGGCAGAAAACGCTGGTGGGAGTTGTGTACAGGCCACCTAACAGTAGTAGTGAGGTCGGAGATGGTATTAAACAGGAAATTAGAAATGTGTGCAATAAAGGAACAGCAGTTATAATGGGTAACTTCAATCTACATGTAGATTGGGTGAACCAAATTGGTAAAGGTGCTGAGGAAGAGGATTTCTTGGAATGTATGCGGGATGGTTTTTTGAACCAACATGTCGAGGAACCAACTAGAGAGCAGGCTATTCTAGACTGGGTTTTGAGCAATGAGGAAGGGTTAATTAGCAATCTTGTCGTGAGAGGCCCCTTGGGTAAGGGTGACCATAATATGGTGGAATTCTTCATTAAGATGGAGAGTGACATAGTTAATTCAGAAACAAAGGTTCTGAACTTAAAGAGGGGTAACTTTGAAGGTATGAGACGTGAATTAGTTAAGATAGACTGGCAAATGACACTTAAAGGATTGACGGTGGATATGCAATGGCAAACATTTAAAAATTGCATGGATGAACTATGACAATTGTTCATCCCAGTTTGGCAAAAGAATAAATCAAGGAAGGTAGTGCACCTGTGGCTGACAAGAGAAATTAGAGATAGTATCAATTCCAAAGAAGAAGCATACAAATTAGCCAGAAAAAGTGGCTCACCTGAGGACTGGGAGAAATTCAGAGTTCAGCAGAGGAGGACAAAGGGCTTAATTAGGAAGGGGAAAAAAGATTATGAGAGAAAACTGGCAGGGAACATAAAAACTGACTGTAAAAGCTTTTATAGATAAGTAAAAAGGAAAAGACTGGTAAAGAGAAACAGGTGAATTGATTATGGGGAGCAAGGACATGGTAGACCAATTGAATAATTACTTTGGTTCTGTCTTCACTAAGGAGGACATAAATAATCTTCCAGAAATAGTAGGGGACAGAGGGTCCAGTGAGATGGAGGAACTGAGCGAAATACATGTTAGTAGGGAAGTGGTGTTAGGTAAATTGAAGGGATTGAAGGCAGATAAATCCCCAGGGCCAGATGGTCTGCATCCCAGAGTGCTCAAGGAAGTAGCCCAAGAAATAGTGGATGCATTAGTGATAATTTTTCAAAACTCGTTAGATTCTGGACTAGTTCCTGAGGATTGGAGGGTGGCTAATGTAACCCCACTTTTTAAAAAAGGAGAGAGAGAGAAACCGGGGAATTATAGACCGGTTAGCCTAACGTCGGTGGTGGGGAAACTGTTGGAGTCAGTCATCAAAGATGTGATAACAGCACATTTGGAAAGCGGTGAAATCATCGGACAAAGTCAGCATGGATTTGTGAAAGGAAAATCATGTCTGACAAATCTTATAGAATTTTTTGAGGATGTAACTAGTAGAGTAGATAGGGAAGAACCAGTGGATGTGGTATATTTGGATTTTCAAAAGGCATTTGACAAGGTCCCACACAGGAGATTAGTGTGCAAACTTAAAGCACACGGTATTGGGGGTAAGGTATTGATGTGGATAGAGAATTGGTTAGCGGTCAGGAAGCAAAGAGTGGGAATAAACGGGACCTTTTCAGAATGGCTGGCAGTGACTAGTGGGGTACCGCAAGGCTCAGTGCTGGGACCCCAGTTGTTTACAATATATATTAATGACTTGGATGAGGGAATTAAATGCAGCATCTCCAAGTTTGCGGATGACACGAAGCTGGGTGGCAGTGTTAGCTGTGAGGAGGATGCTAAGAGGATGCAGGGTGACTTGGATAGGTTGGGTGAATGGGCAAATTCATGGCAGATGCAATTTAATGTGGATAAATGTGAAGTTATCCACTTTGGTAGCAAAAATAGGAAAACAGATTATTATCTGAATGGTGGCCGATTAGGAAAAGGGGAGGTGCAACGAGACCTGGGTGTCATTATACACCAGTCATTGAAAGTGGGCATGCAGGTACAGCAGGCGGTGAAAAAGGCAAATGGTATGCTGGCATTTATAGCGAGAGGATTCGAGTACAGGAGCAGGGAGGTACTACTGCAGTTGTACAGGGCCTTGGTGAGACCACATCTGGAGTATTGTGTGCAGTTTTGGTCCCCTAATCTGAGGGAAGACATCCTTGCCATAGAGGGAGTACAAAGAAGGTTCACCAGATTGATTCCTGGGATGGCAGGACTTTCATATGAAGAAAGACTGGATGAACTAGGCTTGTACTCGTTGGAATTTAGAAGATTGAGGGGGGATCTGATTGAAATGTATAAAATCCTAAAGGGATTGGACATGTTAGATGCAGGAAGATTGTTCCCGATGTTGGGGAAGTCCAGAACGAGGGGTCACAGTTTGAGGATAAGGGGGAAACCTTTTAGGACTGAGATTAGGAAAAACTTCTTCACACAGAGAGTGGTGAATCTGTGGAATTCTCTGCCACAGGAAACAGTTGAGGCCAGTTCATTGGCTATATTTAAGAGGGAGTTAGATATAGCCCTTGTGGCTACAGGGATCAGGGGTTATGGAGGGAAGGCTGGTGCAGGGTTCTGAGTTGGATGATCAGCTATGATCATAATAAATGGCGGTGCAGGCTCGAAGGGCTGAATGGCCTACTCCTGCACCTATTTTCTATGTTTCTATGTTTCTATAAGTGCCAGTAATTCCTTTTCAACAATTGAATAATTTTTCTTGTGTACATTAAATTTCTTTGAGAAATAAGCTACTGGGTGTTCAATGTCATCCACTCCCTTCTGTAACAGTACTGCCCCAGCAGCTTTGTCTCTAACACCTGTTGTTATAGAGAATGGTTTTGAAAAGTCAGGTGCTTTGAGCACAGGATGATAACGCAGGATAGTTTCCAGACGTTCAAATGCCTCCTGGCAAAGGTCACTCCATTCAAATCTTTCACTCTTCCCTAGGAGTTTTGTTAGGGGGAGAGCAATGTCAGCAAAGTTCTTACATAATTTTTTATAATACCCTTCCATTCCTAGAACCCTTCTTAGAGCTTTCTTGCTAGTTGGAACAGGAACTTCAGCAATCACTTGAACCTTGGCCTGTACAGGAGCCAGTTGGCCTTGGCCCACCCCAGGTATGTGACTGTGGCATGGCCAAATTCACTTTTAGCAAGGTTCACAGTAAGATTGGCCTTAGACAGTCTATCAAACCATTTTTCTACAGCTGCAATATGCTCTTCCCACGTGTCATTGCAAACCACTAAATCATTGATATGAACTCCTGTGCTTCCTAACCCTCCAATCACAGAATTGATCATTCTTTGAAATGTCTCTAGAGGATTTTTCATCTCGAAGTGTAAAACATTGTATTCATACAGTCTAGACGGTGTCACAAATGTTGATATCTCTTTAACCCTCTCTGTTAAAGGAACACCCCGGTATCCTTTTAACAAGTTAATCTTAATAAGGTATTTAGCCTTCCCCACTCTATCAATACCGTCATCCATTCTCTTTCTTTGTTCTTTCTTGTTTCTAATTTCTTGTTCAACCATGTTACTTTTCTCAAAGTTCGCTCTGTGAAGATACCATTTCATAGGCTGGACTAAATGCATAATGATGTCATTCACTGCACCTGTGTCCCATTTCAAAACACCAATTAGTCCTTTTACTTGTTTTTTTGGCTTTGGGTCCAACTGGTGGACCTTATCAATAATATTTTCCAAAACAATGGAATTCTGACATCTTGGTGAGTCTAGATTCAGTGGGCAAACATGTTTTTCCATTCCATTAGCCGATTTCACGACTCCATTTTGTACTTCAACAAGTCTCCCAGCCGCCATTTCAGTAAACAAGTGTCTTATTTTGACTCGACCATTTTGTAAACTTTCCCTAGCAAAGTCACAAAGCTTACCAAATCCCTTCCAAAGTTCTCTGAGTAGGGTCAAAGGTCCTTTTGGCCTGTAACTGAACACAAGTTCCAACAAATTACCCTTCACTGCCTTCTGAATCGAATCTCCAACAATAAATAAAAGGAGGGAAAACCCCTCGTTTCCATTTTCCTTATTTCTCACACAATGACATCCACCAAAAGGCATACTGTAAGCCATGTTTAAAATTTCAGCCTTGAAACCTTTCAAACCCACCATGTGACTTGCAGGCACTGTGGCTGGTCTCCACCTCCTCATCAACACCCCATCTTTAAGGTAACATCCCATTGACTCTCTCTGAACCTCCTCTCCTGTGAGAGCCATCTCCCTTAAAGCCACCATTCCAGAATCTCGCTTCTGTTCCTCGATACATTCTTTTCTCAACAAAGACAAACCTTTCTTATACACCTTACCCTTATCAGCTGTACTACCCTCGAAGTCCTGCTGAAATCTAGAAGGGAGAAAAGTCTCTGACACATCATAATAATTTAAACCTCTGGTCTTGCTATTGCAGGTCTCAATAGCAACTTTGCTCATCAGCTGAATTGCTGAAACACTCTTATCTTGGAGAGCTGTCAACATGCCTCCATTGTTTACCAAATTCAGTACCATTATCAGGCTGATCAGAATCATGTATACAATATGAAAGAGACCAAATAAACTACCCATCTGATTACGACCTATACTTCGACTTGTATCTGTGGCAATTTCTACTCCAAAACCACAACAATTTTTCCTCCTCTCGATAATATCACTCTGAATAACAGCATGATCTTGCAGGTGCATACTTCCAAATGTCCAAACAAAATCTAACAAACTAGCGCATCCTGTCTCAGCAGGCCTTTGTCCTGCAAGCAGGGTCAAAGGTCGCACAACCACTCCAATCTTTTCCAGGATAAAGTCCAGGAACAGCACTTTTCCCATTACTTTCAACAACTCTGACCTCACCAGGTTCCACTTTGTGACCAACTTTTAAAACACGGTCAGATACAAATGACTGAGAATCCTCACATTCCACTGGTACCAAGGTTAATCCCTTATTCACTGAACCAAGATCATCTGACACAAAAGGACTGCATTCCCTTTTGACCAAGTCAGACACCTCAGGCTTCAACTGAGCCTCAACATAAGGTTCAGAATCCTGTGAACTCACAGGTACTTCAATAACCTGAACACATTTAATTGGAACAACTGCCTCTTCTGGGCTCTCATCACTTGTGGCCGTTTCAAATTCAGGGTCATCTTGAACCTCCCAGCTATTCTCTGGCAAACTCCTTTCTGGAGTAAACTCAACCTCATGGGTTAAAACTTCTTCATCTGCTTTCTTAACAGACCCCCTCAGGGGTCTGCCACTGGATATATGGCTTCCCTCATCATGAAGACAACCTTTAAATTCATCACACAAAACTAGCCCCTCCGAGCTGTAAAAATCATCAGGGTCCAACTCCAAACCTTTTTGCTGCAACCTCTCCCTTTTAAACTGTCTCTGCCTTTCTGCCATGTGATCTTCACGTTGCCATTTCTCCTGTTCGAGCTGTCTCTGTCTTTCTGCCTCTTCTCTCTGCTTTGCTGCTTCTCCAGCCTATCTCTCTCAAGCTGTTTTAATTTCAGTGCATGCTCCCTGTTTACTATTTCCAACAGAAGCTGAAGCTCATCCTCAGTAGGTTCACCTTCCACGAACAACTCTAACGCCTCCTCATCAAATGTTACCTTATCTATATAATATTCAACTATTTTCCTTTGAATTTCTACCTTACTCACACCCTTCTTTACCTCAATTCTCAATTTTTTTAGCAATGTCCCACATCTCATACTTTTTAGCAAACTTCAAAGTCACCAGGTCTGGTGATCTCAGAAAGTCTCTAACACCCATTTCTGCTGTTTTTCCACACAACCAAATCAAAAGGGATTTTCCCCAAATCAATTCAAACCAGCCTCCCGACCAATTTGTTCAAATCCCAGATGAGCCCCCAATTTATGTCACGTACCCCGTGACGGGGATAAAGAAACCAGCAGAGATGGAAAACACTTTGGAGTCTCGTATTGCTATAAACTGATAATATTTATTAGTAACTACGCAATACTGTAATATAAATGTAGATAAATCAAACAGGTTAGCAATGATTATATATAAAAGTAAGTGTGGAATATATATGTATGAAAACCAAGCTTCTTTAAGTCTAGGGGGAAAAAGATACTGTCTTAAGATGTTGAGTAAAGTTCAGTTCAGTTCAGTTTGTGGTATCTATTTGAGTAGTGATGGAGAGAGAGAGAGAGAGAGTGAGTTGAGTTTTCAGGTGAGCTGGATGCCGTCGATCTTCTCGTCATCCTCCAAAATCCTTTACAAGTCACCGACTGTGACTTTAACCAGGAGGACTGGTCTTCTGTGGTGGAGCTATCACCCAGGCGAGGGAGGACACATAGACAACTCCCCACCAGTCAACCCCTTCGTCACCATTGGAATAGCAATTTGGATCGATCCGCCTGATCGATCCTCCAAAACCCACTTTCTCTGCAGGCACAACAATGCTTATTCCTTGTCCAGATCATGTGTCCTGAGGTCTGTATCATCTGACCTCCCATTTATTTCACCAGGCTGAGCATCACCTGTCACTCAAAGAGTCCCTCCCTCCTTTGTCTGTAAAGGAGTGCACAAGCAGGCAACCTGTCCTTGGAAGTAACATCAACAACCAGCCTTTGGTCACCATAGCAACCTTCGAGCTGCTTGGTGCTGTCTCCAACTCCAAACTCAGTAAAAATCCAAAGTTACTTCCAAAGTGACAGTCCAACCGTTAATCTTCATCTCTCTCTCTCTTTTCAAAAGCAACATATCAGTGGTAAATAACTCTGTCTCTCTCTCCTTTCCAAACAAACCATCAATGATAAACGTCTCTCTCCAAACAGTTAGTAGGGGTACTCCAGGATCCCCTCACACTGTAAACTTAAATTTTACACAACTAAACAATAAATCCGAATGCACACATTAAGAAAGAGTCTATCAATATAGCTCTCAAAATGACTCAAAATGACCTTTTGTCACCAACAGACATTAACAGATCTATAGCTTTTACTCTGTACAGGCACTTCACAAACATTACCCCACTAACAGATCCTGTGACAAAAGAGGGTTACAAAAGTACACATAGACTAAGATGTTAACTGTCCTGTGCTATCACAAGTGGGATCATCAGTTGATCTGCCACCTGTCTTCAGGAGAGAGAGATAAGTAAGACAATGGAGCAGCATTTGGAAATGTTAATGAGGAGACGAGAGAGTTTAACGGAAGGAGACACCGGTCTGAGTATTGTCAAGACCGGCTGCTTTGAACCCTGAACTGTTTGAAGTCTGATAGACAGGTGATACCCCAACAGGGGGGATAAAAAAGGGACAGATTCGCTAAGGCAACAGACACCACACACGACACCACGAGATAATGAGACCCTGGAAGCGGTGCGCCCCCACATGTCGGTGGGAGTTTTGGAGGTCTGTCGCGAGACCAGCCATAGACGCACAGGGTGGAAAGATACGGTCAACGGGAACCTGGTGTGTGTCCGCCCTTGCCTGGGTGCCGGGTTCACTGCTGAAGAACGATCGTGTCTGGAACGGAGGGGTCACAGTCAGTGACCTCAGAAGACATTACAAAGGGATTGCCTGAAAGCTAACAGCGAGGAATATCGAAGGTCTGTTTGGAATCCGATTTGCATATTCATTCGTTCTCTCTCTCTCTCCAATGGCACGACGGCGATTACTGCGAACTGAACTAAATTGAACTCTGTCACTTGTGATTGATCATTTTACCTCTAGACTGCGATAGAGCTTGATTGACCCTATTATCCTAGTTCTGTGTACATGTGTGTTTATTCATTGCTAACCTGTTGCATTTATATCCTTACTATTAGAGTACTGTGTTGCTTATTTCTTTAATAAAACATTCTTAGTTCCAGTAATCCAGACTCCAACTGAGTGGTCCATTTCTGCTGGTTTGGCAACCCAGTTACGGGGTACATAACATAAGTGGGGTTCTCGTCCGCGATTTCGAACGCTAAATTTGGGACGGGGTAAATTGATTGGGTTAAAATTCCTGAAAGAAAGAAAAGGCAAACAGCAGAAATGGAGATTGAGGAATTTCTAAAGGCGCCAACCTTGGAGGCATTAGAGGATGCCAGGAAAGCGGAATTGGCAGCTGTGGCCAAATGGCTGAATCTTGGTAAGGGGAAGTCGACAATGAGGAGAGAGGAGATACACAGAGCTATTGTAGAGCACTATGTATCTAAAGGTGTGTTTCCCCAAGGGGAGCTGGAGGTGATATCTATTAGAAAACCTGGTGGAGACGCAGTACAGGTGCAGCTTGAAAAACTGAGACTCGAGCACGAGTTCCGGGTACGGCAGCTAGAACACGAAGAGAAACGGTTAGAACGACAGCGAGAAGAGAGGGAGAGGCAGTTGGAGCGAGAAGAGAGGCAGAGGGAAAGGGAATCCGAGCTGGAGAAGTTAAAGATGAGGGCAGAACAGGGGCCCATGCCGAACCAAAGTGGAGGGTTCCGGGCGACCCAGGAGGTTAGGCTGCTTCCCCCATTTGACGATACCGATGTGGATCAGTACTTTCTCCATTTCGAAAAAGTTGCTGCAAGTCAGGACTGGCCGAGGGATAAGTGGGCTGTTTTGCTTCAGAGTGTACTTAAAGGAAAAGCCCAACAAGCATACTCAGCTTTGTCCGCAGAAGTTGCCCGGAGGTATGAGGTGGTGAAAGAGGCCATCCTCAGGATTTATGAGTTGGTCCCGGAGGCATACCAGCAGAGGTTCCGGAATGCGAGGAAGCAGTGGGACCGCACATATTTAGAGTTTGCCCGTGAGATGCAGACATGTTGTGAGCGTTGGTGCGCCTCGATGGGGGTAAATGGGGATTATGACAGACTGCTACAGCTGCTCCTGATTGAGCAGTTTAAAGGTTGTGTCCCTGAAGGTATGAGACCCTACCTAGATGAGAAAGAGGCAGCCACGTTAGCCGCAACTGCTAAGTTAGCGGATGAGTACGCGTTGATGCATAAAATGAAGTTTGCCCCGAGTAAAGGCTACCAGAAGGGTAGTCAGGACGGCGGGGAGAGTCCGCCGGAAAAGTCAGTAAGTAAGCCGGGGACTAGTGAGAAGGATAAGGTAGACCAGGAGCAGTCTGGTAGGAAGTCTCCTGGGGTCGTCTGTTATAATTGTGGGAAAGTCGGCCACTTTGTGTCCAGGTGCTTTGCCCCAAAGAAGGAGACGGGAAAAGGAAAAACGGCAATTTCGACTGGCTGTATTGAGCTGATAAACAAACCACTAAGAGAGGAAAGGTCTGCCAAAGTTCAGGAAGGGCGCGAGAGGTTTATCTCGGCCGGATTGGTGTTGGTGAAGGAAGGGTTAAACTCAGTTCCAGTACGGATCTGGAGAGACACGGTAGCGTGTCAGTCATTGATATTAAAGGGTGTGTTATACTTTAGTTCAGAGACCGAGACTGGGAAAGTCAGGGTCATAAAAGGCATTGGAAAAGGGACTGAGGCAGTCCCTTTGCACCAGATACACCTACAAAGCAACTTGGTCTCTGGACTAGTCATGATTGGGGTGAGGCCCGAATTACCGATGAAAGGCGTGGAAGTCTTTCTCGGTAATGGCCTCGCCGGGGGAATTGAGTTCTCAGCAGCGAGATTGACAGGTCAGCCTGCCAGCATTGAGGCCCCGCCCATGGACTCACAGGTTCATCCCGTTGGCGCAGTGACTCGGTGTGTGTTCAGAAAGACTGCCGAAGTAAATTTAGCTGAGACGTTTCTACCAGCCTTGTACCAGGAGGAGGTAGAAAGTGAAAAGAAGGAGTGTAGTGAAACAGGAGAAAGTGAGGGAGCTGAGGCAGACTTAGCATTAGCCAGGAAGGATTTTGTACAGGCGCAGGAGCGAGACGAGGAGGTGATGGTTTCGGCGGAGACAGCTCTCTTTGAAGCAGCAGTGAAAAGGGAGCCAGTGGGCTATTATGTGAAAGAGGGAGTACTAAGGAGGAAATGGAGACCAAGTACCATACCCACAGATGAGGAATGGAGGATGGTGCCAAAAATTTATGAGGATGAGATTCTTAACCTGGCCCACAAGATACCCCTCGGTGGACATTTTGGGGGGAGAGAAACAGTCGGCGGAATCATGAAAGAGGTTTACTGGCAGCACAGGAGGAAGGATGTTATTGACTATTGCAGACGTGAGTTAACACAGTTAAAGGGTATTAACATGTTAAAAGCCCACC
Source organism: Mobula birostris (assembly GCF_030028105.1). Lineage (NCBI taxonomy): Eukaryota > Metazoa > Chordata > Chondrichthyes > Myliobatiformes > Myliobatidae > Mobula > Mobula birostris. Next base: position 50,295,737 of record NC_092378.1, on the reverse strand, counting down.
ACAATCAGAGAACAGATCTAGCTGGTGATATCATGAAAATTAATGAGGCTAGGGTGCCACCTGAGAAGGGAAGGACCCATTTTAAAAAGATAAGTGTGGTGCCGACCAGATGGGAGATGTCTATTGTTTTGACCCGTTTTGCTGATAAGGTCTCTCACCTAACCCCTGAGCAAAGCGGGCCATTCATAAAGCCAAGTAACCGGCATGCGCACGTAGGTCTAGATGTCCCGAGGCGATGCAAAGAGCTGGGACATGGAGCTGTTGTCACATCAGGTCAGCCTAGTGAGCAACACCCCTATAGAATGATTAATTCAGTGACAAACAGGCTAAAGAACACAGAAGTGTATATTGGCGATGTAGTGGTCTGGAGTGACACGTGGGGAAAGCACATTGTGGCACTGTTTAAATGGCTGTCTGAAGCCAGCCTGACAGTGAACCTTGCAAAGAGTGAATTCAGCCACGAAAAAGTCACTTATCTGGGACTTGTGGTAGGACAGGGGCAGCTGGCTCCGATGCAAGCTAAGGTGCGGGCTATCGCTGAAGTCCCCACCCCGACAGACAAGAGAGCCCTGAGAAGGTTCTTGGAGATAGTGGGGTACTATCGGAAGTTTTGCAAAAAAAAAAATCAATTTTGCGGATAGTACCCACCCTCTTACAAAGCCCTTGCCAAAGAATGCTAAGTTGGTATGGGACGACCCTTGTTATCTGTGCCCGGGGCGAAAACCACTGAGAAGTTACACCGATCACAATTCATTAGTGTTTTCGGCCACTATGAAGTCTGCTAAGTTGGAGCCTGGTTTGAGAGGATTATTAAAATAACGCATATAAAAGGAACGGAAAATGTGATTGCTGACTGTCTGTCAAGGTGTTGACAACTTAAAATTCTCTGTATTAGCCAAATATCTGATGAAGATGTATATTTGTGTGTATCTAATAATGTATTCATGCTTGTAATTTTTACCCTGGTAAAAATCCTTAAAGAGGAGGGGTGTGACTAAAGAGGGTTACAAAAGTACACATAGACTAAGATGTTAACTGTCCTGTGCTATCTCAAGTGGGATCATCAGTTGATCTGCCACCTGTCTTCAGGAGAGAGAGATAAGTAAGACAATGGAGCAGCATTTGGAAATGTTAATGAGGAGATGAGAGAGTTTAACGGAAGGAGACACCGGTCTGAGTATTGTCAAGACCGGCTGCTTTGAACCCTGAACTGTTTGAAGTCTGATAGACAGGCGATACCCCAACAGGGGGGATAAAAAATGGACAGGTTCGCTAAGGCAATAGACACCACACATAACACCATGAGGTAACGAGACCCTGGAAGCGGTGCGCCCCCACAGGTCGGTGGGGGTTTTGGGGGTATGGTCGCGGGACCAGCCATAGACGCACAGGGTGGAAAGATACGGTCAACGGGAACCTGGTGTGTGTCCGCCCTTGCCTGGGTACCGGGTTCACCGCTAAAGAACGATCATGTCTGGAACGGAGGGGTCACAGTCAGTGACCTCAGAAGACATTACAAAGGGCTCAACTGAAAGCTAACTGCGAGGAATATCGAAGGTCTGTTTGGAATCCGATTTGCATATTCATTCGATCTCTCTCTCTCTCCAACGGCACGACGGTGATTACTGCGAACTGAGTTAAACTGATCTCTGTCACTTGTGATTGATCATCTTACCCCTAGACTGCGATAGAGCTTGATTGATCCTATTATCCTAGTTCTGTGTACATGTGTTTATTGATTGCTAACCTGTTGTATTTCTATCCTTACTATTAGAGTACTGTGTTGCTTATTTCTTTAATAAAACTTTCTTAGTTCCAGTAATCCAGACTCCAACTGAGTGGCCCATTTCTGCTGGTTTGGCAACCCAGTTACGGGGTACGTAACAATCCAATAAGCAAGAAGATGAGAAAGAGCTAAATTGTCATTTTGACCTTCTGGACATTCATCTAATGTTTTACAAAGCTTAATATGATATGAATGGATGTTATATTTCTGAGGTGTATCCATTTGATGATGCTTTCGGTGCTGGGGAGGCTAGTGCCTATGATAGAGCTGGCTGAGCTTACAACTTCCTGCAGCATTTTCCGATCCTGTGCAGTGGCCCCTCCATGCCAGATGGTGATGGAACCAGTTAGAATGCTCTCCACAATACATCTGTAGAAATTGCAAGAGTCTTTGGTGACATAGCAAATCTCCTCAAATGGCGAATGAAATATAGCCACATTTGTGCCTTCTTTGTAACTGCATCAATATGTTGGGCCCTGGATAGATCTTCAGAGATGTTGACACCCAGGAACTTTAAACTGCTCACCCTTTCCACTGCTGATCCCTTGATGAGGACTAGTGTGTGTTCCCTCGACTTCTGTTTCCTGAAGCCCACAATCAATTTCTTGGTCTTACTGATGTTGAGTGCAAGGTTGTTATTGTGACACCAATCAACTAGCTGATCTATCTCACTCCTATACGCCTCCTCAACACCATTAGAAATTCTGCCAACAATAGCTGTGTCACCACCAAATATGTAGATGTTGTTTAAGCTGTGCCTTGCCACACAGTCATGGGTGTAGAGAGAGTAGAGCAGTGGGCTAAGCATGCATCCTCGAGGTCACCATTGTTGATTGTCTGCGGAAAGAGTCTGTGGTCTCCCAATGAAGAAGTCAAGGATCCAACTGCTAAGGGAGGTACAGATGCTCACGTTTTGGAGTTTCTTGATTAGTATTAAGGGCATGATTGTGATGGACGCTGAGCTGTAATCAATAAACATCAGCCTGATGTAGGTATTGCTTTTGTCCAGATGAAGAGCCAGTGAGATTGCATCCACTGCAGACTTAGTGTAGCGATAGGCAAATTGTAGCAGGTCCAGGTCCTTGCTTAGGCAGGAGTTGATTCTGGCCATGACCTACCTGTCAAAGCACTTCATCACAGTAGATGTGAGTGCAATTGGGTGAAAGTCTTTGAGGCAACTCACCTTGCTCACCTTGGGCACTGATGTGATTGTCACCCTGTTGAAGCAGATGAGAAACTTTGACTGCAGCTGTGAAAGATTAAGGATGTTCTTGAACATTCCCATCAGTTGGATGGCACAGGTTTTCAGTGTCCCACCAGATGCACCATCAAGTCCTGACGTCTTGCGAGGGTTCACCCTCTTGAAAGATGTTGTAACGTCGGCCACCGAGACAGAGATCACAGGGTCACCAGATGCTTCAGGAGTTCGCACAGGTGCAGTTTTCTTCTCCCTTTCAAAGTGTGCATAAAAGGCATTGAGCTCATTTGGGATTGAAGAGCCATTCATGATACTAAGTTTTACCTTGTATGAAGTAATGGCCTGAAAACCTTACCATAGCTGACATGCATCTTTAACTTCAATTGGAATTGTTTTTTTCCTCTTAAAATAGACTTCTGTAGGTCATACCTGGAAATTTTACATAGTGCTGGATCACCGGTCTCGAACATCACAGATCTACTCCTCAGCAGAATATGAATCTCATGGTTCTTCAACTGCTTTTGGTTTGGATATGTCTGGTATGTTCTCAAAGGCACACACACACTCTTCCATCAAAGTTGCTGGTGAACGCAGCAGGCCAAGCAGCATCTGTAGGAAGAGGTGCAGTGGACGTTTCAGGTCCTGACGAAGGGTCTCGGCCTGAAACGTCGACTGCACCTCTTCCTACAGATGCTGCTTGGCCTGCTGCGTTCACCAGCAACTTTGATGTGTATTGGTTGAATTTCCAGCATCTGCAGAATTCCTGTTGTTCACACACTCTTCCACACTGGTCTTGATGAAGTCGGTGTCAACTGCGCTATATTCATTCAGATTTGAAGAAGAATCCCTGAATATTGTCCAGTCCACTAACTCAAAGCAGTCCTGTAAACACTTCTCCACCTCCCTTGACCATACCTTCTTGGTCCTCACCACAGGAGCTGCAGTCGTTAGTCTCTGCTTGTATGCTGGGAGTAGAAGTACAGCCGGGTGCCCGGACTTTGCAAGATGTGAGTGTGGGATGGCACGGTAAGCGTTCTTGATGGTGGTATAACCGTGGTCATGTATATTGGCTTCTCTGGATCCACAGGTAAAATGTTGGTGATACCTGTTCAGAAATTTCTTCAAGCTGGCCTGGTTGAAATCCCCCTAAATGATAGGAAGACACCATGTGCTGTTTCATGTCTGCTGATCCTTGTGCTCAGCTCCATCAATGGCTTCCTGACAGAGGTAGAATGTACACCACTACCAGGATGATGGCAGAAAACTCCCTTGGCAGATAAAATGAATGACACTTTATTGCTCGATGTTCCAGATCAGGTGAGCAGGATTGAAAAGGAACCACAATGTGTGCACTATGATGAGATAATCATAAAACACACTGTATCCCCTCTACCTTTAGAAGAATCAGATGATCTCTCTTTTCAGTAGATAATGAAGCCTTTGCGCTGCAGTGCTGCATCCAGGATGATGAGAATGAGCCATGTTTCTGTGAAGCAAGGTACACAGCAATCCCTGATGTCCCTCTGGAACTGAAATCTTGCTCTGAGGTCCTCAGTTTTATTTTCCAGGGACTGTACATTGACCAGCAGGATAGTCAAGAGTGGAGGTCTAGGGCTTTTGTGTTTTAAAGAAGGGCTTACTGTTGGCCATCCTGTAAGTGTTACCACGCATTCCAGTGCCAGCATTACATATTCACCACATTCAGCAGAGACACACAAGCAACAATAACAACAACAGCAAAATAATCCCCTTTCCCCCAAACCATCCACTCACACACACAGCGACAGGCCTCTAATCACAGGATAGGCTACCACACATTCAGACTCATAGGCATCAGGCCTTCATCTGGTCTGGACTCCAGTATCACAGACCTCCAACCTCCAGACACACCAAACCAGGGCCTTCAGTCTCCGGACTCCCAATCACAGGAATATACTTGAAAGGCCTCTTAATTTGTATGTTCAATAGTCTGTAAGTTGTACACTGCATTAGGGCCACAGGGACTCATCCAGTGATTTAAACTGTTCTTTCTTCCTCTTTTTTACCTGATTTTCTTTGCTCTAATTTTATCTTGGCCCACACAGTGGAAACAGGGTGAGCTGGAGTCAGATTCCTACTTTCACTGATGGACTTCAAAGCAGAGCAAAACCAGAATGGGTATATATACTCAGTTTCCACTTTATGAAGTACACCTGCTCGTTAATGCAAATATCTCATCAGCCAATCACGTGGCAGCAACTCAATGCATAAAGACATGTGGTCATGGTCAAGAAGTTCAGCTGTTGGGGAAACAATGTGATTGAAATAACATTGACTGTGGAATGATTGTTGGTGCCAGACAGGGTTGGGTGAGTACCTCAGAAACTGCTGATCTCCTGGGATTTTCACGTACAACAGTTTCTAGAGTCTACAGAGAACTGTGTGAAAAACATAAAACATCCAGTGAGCAGCAGTTCTGTGGGTGAAAACTCCTTTTTAATGACAGATGTCAGAGGAAAAGGCCAGACTGGTTCAAGATGACAGGAAGGCAACACCAACTCAAATAACCAAGTGTAACAACGGTGGTGTGCCGAAGAGCGTCTCCGAACGCACAACACATCGAACCTTGAAGTGGATAGGCTACAGCAGCAGAAGACATTCAGTGGCCACTTTGTTAGGTAGAGCAGGTCCAAAGTAATGTGGCCACTGATGGTCTTGCAGGCATCCAGGGAGGGAAGTTCGGTTAAAATCCATGCTCTTGTCCTTTTTTCGATCCCGTTAGCCACTCTGTGGGATACTCTCAGTGCAACCAGAAGCAGTGATGAGCCAGCATAGCTAGTCATAGAGTGATACAGCACAGAAAAAGGCCCTTCAGCCCTCAATATCCATGCTGACTCATCTACACTACTCCCATTCCACAGAATTTGCTCCATAGCTTTCTATGCCTTGCTGATTCAAGTGCTCCTTCAGAGAATTCTTAAGCATTATGTGGTCTCCCTCTACCACACTCTCAAGCAGTGCTTTCCAAATTCAAAGCACCCTCTCCCTGGATCCCATGTAAACCTCTTTTTTCTTGTCCTCTCATTTTTGACACTGCCATTAAGGGGAAGAGCTTCTTCCTCATCTGTCTTTGCCCCATGATTTTGTACATCTCTGTCAGTTTCTTCCTCAGCCTCCTCTGCTTTTAACCATTTAACCATATGACAAATATATAACAATTACAGCACGGAAACAGGCCATCTCAGCCCTTCTAGTCTGTGCCAAATGCTTACTCTCACCTAATCCCATCTACATGCACTCAGCCCATAACCCTCCACTCCTTTCCTGTTCATATACCTATCCAATTTTCTTTTAGAAGAACAAACTCTGCCTATTCAGTTTCTCCTCATAAATTCCTCCAAATACCTGCAAAATACAGGGTGAGAAATTATAAATTCCAAGACGTGACAATTTCTTCAATTTCTTATCCATATGATCATGGCATCTGAAATGCTACTCTGTAAACAAACGATGCCATGAGATGCATCACATTTCCAAGTGCCCTGTATTTCTGTACTTGTTTCTGTTTGAAGTACCTTTCTAATGCTGAAGCCTGGAGACTGAGGGCTCAAGGCCTGTCCTGGAGTTGCATGACTGTTTGTATGTGTCAGCGGGTGGCAGGAAGGAAAGGGGCTTCTTTTGCTGTTGTTGTTTTGTTGCTTGTTGTGCTTTGTGAAGTTCTGCCAAGCCTTGTGGAGGGGGCTATGTTAGTGTTGGAATGTGTGCTGATACTTGAGGGCTGCCCCCAGCACACCTCGAGGTTGCGTTGGTTGTTAATACAAATGACACATTTCACAGTATGAATTTTAATCTGACTCTAATGGTTTTCATCTCAATAGAGATCTGACCATTTGGAGTTTTCAAACACTTGTGAATGATCCAAACATCGTTTTCTGAGGAGATTCAAAAACCACAGGGACTCAAAGAAGAAAAGGAATGTTTAATCTCAAGAAATACACAGCTCTCTTCCTTTGTTTCTACCTGATTTCACCTTACAGATTCACTGAACCCTCGGTTCTCTCATAGACTGCAGGGATAGCACAGTTTGGTGAATATCTGGATATTGGACTGGAGTGCCATTACTGTGCAACAGTCTGACCCCCGTGAACGTGGGCATAGTTTGTCACTCTTCCCCCCGATATGGCTGCCGATGCTGAAGACTTGACATAAAAACAGAAAATTCCAAAATATTCCAAAGGTTTAGGAAACTTCTCTGTTGATGCACACAGAGTTTTAGGGCAACTTTCTTCATCAGAATGCCAGTAACATTTAGCTCTGTATAGTATTACATCCATCAATCTGACCATGGAAAGAGGTAGAGATCCATTGTTTCCTTGCTATCTACCTATTAAACATTAGTTAATAGAAATGCACAGGAGAGCTGAGCCTTACCCTATGACTGTGCGATCGAGAATCTCCGGAGGGGAAGGCCCCGAATCCTCGGTTTTGCCTGGTGCTTGGGGGCCGGGGCTGGGGTTGAAGCACTCGGCAGAGATGGTATTCGGTGTTGGAGGGCTGGTCGGAGGCTTGAAGTTTTCGGACGGACTCAAGAGTCAGCTGTGGTCCGGTGCTTTCAAGGTGCTGCATCGGCAAGTTTGTGGCGCTGGAGGTTCATGGCAGGGAGAGTTTTTCCTCCTTCTACCGCTTGTGCGAGAAGATGGGACTTTCGAGACTTTGAGACTTTTTTTTTACCGTGCCCATGGTCTGTTCGTTATCAAATTATGGTATTGCTTTGCACTATATGTTATAGTTATGTGGTTTTTGTCAGTTTTTTCAGTCTTGGTCTGTCTTGTGTTTCTGTAATATCATACTGGAGGAACATTGTATCATTTCTTAATGCATGCATTACTAAATGACAATAAACGAGGACTGTGTGTCCTCATAATCTAATCTAATCTTATTCTTCAACACTGGTAGCAATAGGAAAAAAAGATCAAAGAGGGGAAGCAAGAATCAAAAGCAAACCTGATGCCAAAGTCCTGAATTAATAGCACAAGATTGGTGAAGTTGTGGATACTGTAGACTGCTGTTTGCTGTTATAAGTTGCTTCAGGACATTGACAGAATGCTGAGCTGGGCTGATCAGTGGCAGATGAGTTCAGCCTGCAGAACTGTGAAATGATTCACTTCAGAAGTTCGAACTTGAGGGCAGGATACAGGATTAATGGTAGGTTTCTTAGCAGTGTAGAGGAAACAGTATGAAACCCTGGTCAGACCTCACTTGGAGTATTGTGTTCATTTATAATCACCTCATCATAGAGAGGATGATGAAGCTTTAGAGAGGGTGCGGAGGAGATTTACCAGGATGCTGCCTGGAATGGAGAGCATGCCTTATGAGGATAGATTGAATGGGCCAGGACTTTTCTCTTTGGAATGAAGGAGAATGAGAGGTGACTTGACAGAAGCGTGTAAGATAATAAGTGGCCAGGGACTTTTCCCATGGAGGAAATGGTTAATATGAGGAAGCATACTTTTAAGGTGACTGGAGGAAAATATAGTGGAAATCGGAGGTAAGTTTTTAATGCAAACTTTGTGGAAGCACAGAACACCTTGCAAGAGTTGGTGATGGAGGCAGATACATTAGGCATATTTAAGAAACATATAGACGGGCTCATGGATGATTAAAACATGGAGGTCGGTATAGGAGAGAAAGGTTAGATTGATCTTCAATTAGAATAAAAGTCTGGCACAACATCATGGGCTGAAGGGATTGTACTGAGCTGTGGTGTTCCATGTTCTAATTTATGGAAATACAATAGTAGGTGCTGCCCTCCTTTTGATCATTCCCAGTATATTCTGTTTTTTATTTCAGAAATATTAGAATAATATACACGATATAAAATGTGAACCAGAACACTCAGAGCAGACAGTGGAGTGGTTATGGAGAAAAATATACAAGGTCAGGACTTGAGAGATTGAGCATGGTGGGACTTATGTTTTGAGTTCTGTATACTTTAAGGCAAAGAATATTATGGGAAAGGTGTATGAGCTCAGTACTTGGAATTATGACGTTGTGACATTACTGGGTTGCAAGAGGGGCCAGATTGGCAGCTCAGTGTTCCAGGCTTCTGTTGCTTTAGATGTGATAGAGTGCGATGGATTAAAGGGGGAGAGGGGGCATGATTAGTCATGGAAAATGTCATGGCAGTACTCAGTCAGGACAGACTGGAGAGCTTGTCTGGTAAGGCTTTATGGGTAGAATAGAGGAATAAGAAAAGTATGACCATGTTAACGGGATTATATTGAAGATCTTCCAGCAGGCCGCAGGACTTAGAGGAGCAAATTTGTAAGACGATTGCAGATTGTCGCAGGAAACATAAGGTTGTGATAGTAGGTGATTTTAAATTTCCACATATTGACTGGGACTTCCATACTGTAAAAGGGCTGGATGAGAAAGAGTTTGTCAAATGTGTTCAGAAAAGTTTCCTTAATCTGGCGGGAGGAGAAGATGGAGGCGCGACGCAGCGCGTGTAGCTCTCCGGTGAAATGATATCGTATTTGTAAGTAGGATGTCGTGGTCAATACTGATTTGATGGAGACAGACGTGAGAAGCACAGAGGAACATCTAGAGAAATTTCTGAAATGCCCGGTTTGTTGCCGCTGCTTCTGCAATTGAGAATCTCCGGAGGAAAGGCCCCAAAATCCCCGGCTTTGCCTGCTGCTGGCGACCAAGGCTGGGGTTGAAGCGTTCGGCAGAGATGGTGCTCGGTACTTGGTGTGGGACGGCTGATCGGAGCTCGAAGTTTTCGGACGGCTCAGAGTCGGACTGTGGTCGGGCATGGCAGGGAGAGTTTTCTTCCCTATCCTTTCTGCGTGAGATGTGGGACTTTCGAGAGACTTTGAACTTTTTTACTGTGCCCATGGCCTGTTCTTCATCAGGTTACGGTATTGTTGCACTGTTGTAACTATATGTTATAATTATGTGGTTTTGTTAGTTTTTCAGTCTTGGTCTGTCCTGTATTTCTGTGATATCACACTGGAGGAATATTGTATCATTTCTTAATGCATGCATCACTAAATGATAATAAAAGAGGACTGCATGTCCTCATAATCTAATCTAATCTCATTTAATCTAATCAGTACATAAAAGTGCCATACTAAATCTCATACTAAATTAGGGAATGAGACAGGGCAGATGACAGAAGCTTGTGTCTAGTGATCATAATGCCATTAGCTTCAAGGTAATTATGGAAACGGATATGTCTGGGCTTCAGGTTGAGATTCTAAATTGGAGAAAAGCCATTTTTGATGGTATCGGGAAGAATCAATCTGTTGACGTTTGTTATCTGTATCAATGATTTGGATGTGGCAAATTTTTCAATGACACCAAGACTGAGGTTGTGGATAGTGAGGAAAATCATTAAAGCTTACATCTGAAAAATGAGGTGAAAAGGGAAGAAAGGATTTAATACAGACAAGTTTGAAATGTTGCAGTTTGGGAGGACCAACCAAGGCAGGTCTTGCATTGTGAGAGGTAGGGAACTGAAGAGTGTGGTAGAACAGTGGGATTTGGGATACAGGTCTATAATTCCTTGAAAGTGGTGTCACAGATATATAGTCATTAGGAAAGTTTTGGCATATTTTCCTTCATAAGTCAATGTATTGAGTACAAGAGTTGGGATTTTATGCTGGTGAATCCTAATTTGGAGTATCGTGTGCAATTTTGGTTGCCTACCTACAAGAAAGATATCAATATGATTGAAAGTATACAGGGAAAATTTACTAGGTTGCTACCAGGACTTGAAGACCCAAGTTATAGGGAAATGTTAAAGAGGTTATGGATTTTATTCTGCAGAATGTAGGAAATTGAGGGGAGATTAGATAGATGTTTATGAAATTATGAGGGGAAAAGATACAGTAAATTCAAGCAAGCTTTTTCCACTGAGATTTCATGGGACTACAACTAGAGGTCATGGGTTAAAGGTGAAAGATGAAATGTTTAAGGGGAACATGAAGGGGAAATTCTTCATTCAGGGTGATGAGGGAGTGGAAAGAGCTGCCACTGCAAGTGATGGATGCAGGGTTGATTTCAACATTTAAGAGAGATTTGGATAGGTACATTGATAAGAGGGTATGGAGGGCTATGGTCTGGGTGCAGGTCGATGGGTGTAGGTGTATTAATGGTTCAACACAAACTAAATGGGCTGAAGGTCCTGTTTCTGTGCTGTAGCGTTCTATGATTCCAAAAAGAGTGAACCTCAAGTTATTAAGCCACCGTCCTTGGAAAATAGAGATTGTGTTCTAATGGCATTGTTCTGCATGTGTGGGCACATGGGCCAAGCTTACATAGGAATCTTGGTCAACATGAACCTGATGGACTAAAGGGCCTGTTTCCGTGCCGTTTGAGTCTACGTCTGTGAGTTAAATGATCTGAATTCAGCTTTGAACATTGGTGGCTCAACCAACTTAGATAAATCACTTGCATTAGCAAATCCGAACATTGACATTCGCTATCAATGCAATCTACTGTATAAGCTTCAATTTGCATATAAGAATATTGTTCATCTTAATGGCACATCAAAAGGTCAGTGTCATTACCCTTTTCAATTTCTTGCGGGGGAAATTGGCCTCATCTTTGCATGTTAGCTTAGTCCTGCAAAACACAAAAAAATCCAAGAGCTGTGGATCAAGCAATGCTAGAAATCCAAAATATAAACTGAAAATATTGGAAAAGCTCAGCAGGTCTTCGATCATTGCAGTTAGAGTGTTACTTTTCAATGCCAGTTACAAGATCGAGGTTCGGTTCCCGCCGATGCCTGTTTGTGCATTTTCCCTGCGATCACTTGCGTTTCCTCCGGGTATGCCGGTTTCCTTCTACATTCCAAAAATGATGCACGGTTAAGGTTAGTGAGTCGTCGGCATGCAATGATGGCAGCGCTGTCAGGCTGCCCAGCACAATCCTTGCAGACTTGATTTGATGCAAACGAAGCATTTCACTGTATACATGTGACAAATAAAGCAACTCTTTTTGAAAAGGCCTGGCAGCATCTGTTGGGAGAGAAACAGAGTTAAGGCATCATCAGAAGCCTTTCAGTGATTACTCTAATGGAGGCCATTGGAACAGTTGCTGTTTTCCTTCCTGATTCTCCCTGATCTACTGAATATTACTATAATTTTCTGTTTCTTACAATATGACATGGACATTGGTCCTGCCTCAAAAGGGAAAAGCCCCTATTTTTTGCACAAGCTGCTGTTATCAGAGATAAGTGCATGAACCCTAATGTAAGGAGTGAACAAAGAGGAGAGAAAAGAGATCCAGTTTGCACATTTAGGCTGTAAGTGGCAACTTAACAATTAAAAAGACCAACATTTCGGAAACTTTGATGAGGGAGAAGATATAAGTGGGATGGCTAGGAAAGTATTATAGCTCAGTAAGCAACAAAAGGTTCAATTATTGCCTGTATTAATGAAGAATTAACACACATCAAGATCGCACAAAGATTGAGGATGTAGTGGGCAGTAGGAAGGCTACTAGTGCTTGCTGTAGGATCTGAACCAGCTGGGAAGGTGGTCTGAACATTGGCAGATGGAATCTAATGCAGAGAAGTGCAAGGTTCTGGACTTTGGGAGGACAAACCAGTATGGGACTTACATAGCGAATAGCTGGGCATTGAGGAGTGCAGTAGAAAAGAGGGATCTGGGAATACAGAACCATAATTCATTGAAAGTGTCGTCACAGGTATATAGGATCATAAAGAGAGCTTTTGGCATGTTAGCCTTCATAAATATGAGGTTCAGGAGTTGGGATGTTATGTTGAAGTTGAATAAGACATTGGTGAGGCCTAATTTGGGAATATTGAAGAAACATAGAAGCATAGAAAACCTACAGCACAAAACAGGCCCTCCGGCTCACAAAGCTGTGCCGAACATGTCCTTACCTTAGAAATTACCCAGGGTTACCCATAGCCCTCTATTTTCTGAGATCCATGTACTGTCCAAGATTCTCTTAAAAGACCCTATCATATCCACCTCCACCACTGTCCCTTGCAGCCCATTCCACGCACTCACCGCTCCCTGTGTAAATAACATACCCCAGATGTTTCTTCTGTACCTACTTCCAAGCACCTTAAAACTGTGCCCTCTCATACTAGCCATTTCAGCCCTGGGAAAAGGCCTCTGACTATCCACATGATCAATGTCTCTCATCATCTTATACACCTCTATTAGGTCACCCCTCATCCTCTGTTGGTCCAAGGAAAAAAAGCCGAGTTCACTCAACCTATTCTCATAAGGCATGGTCCCCAATCCAGGCAACCTCCTTGTAAATCTCCTCTGCACCCTTTCTATGGTTTCTACATCCTCCCTATAGTGTGGTGATGAGAACTGAGCACATTACTCCCACTGGGGTCTGACCAGGGTCCTATATAGCTACAACATTACTTCTCAGCTCCTAAACTCAATCCCATGACTGATGAGGGCCAATGCACCATATGCCTTCTTAACCACAGAGTCAACCTGCACAGCAGCTTTGAGTATCCTATGGACTCAGAGCTCAAGATCCCCCTGATCCTCCACACTGCCATTATGTGCAGAGCTGGTCACCTATCAGAAAGATATCAATAAGGTTAAAATAATACAGAGAAAATTTACAGGGATATTGCTGGGTCCTGAGGATCTGTGTCTGAGTTATAGGGAAAGGTTGGAAAGGTTAGCACTTTATTCCCTGGAGCATAGGAGAATGACATGAGATTTGACAGATGTATTTATTTAGAGGTATCGCACGGGACAGGTTCTTCCTGCCCAACCAATCACACCAAGCATCTCACCTATTTAAGACTACCTTAAGCACAGGACAATTTAAAATAACCAATTAACCTACTAGCTAGTGCATCTTTGGACTCTGAGAGGAAACCAGATCTCCTGTAGGAAACCCAAGCAGTCACGGGGAGAACGTACAAACTCCTTCCAGACAGCACTGGAATTCAACTCCGATGCCCTGAGCTGTAATAGTGGCATACTAAACGCTAAGCTACTGTGACATCTCACAGTATGAGGAGCATCGAGGGTATAAATGCAAGCAGGGTTTTTCCACTGAGGCAGGGTGAGAGGATGAAAGATAAAATTCTGAAGGAGAACATGAGGGGGAACGTCTTCACTCAGAGGGAGTTGAGAATGTAGAATGAGCTGCCAGTGGAGGTGGCAAACGTGGGTTTGATTTTGATAAGTTTGGAGAAGTACATGGGTGGGAGGGGTTTGGAGGGCTAAGCTATAGGCACAGGATGAAGGGACTAAACCAAATAATAGCTCAGCATGCACTAGATGGACCGAAGGGCCTGTTACTGTGCAGTGGTCCTCTGTGACTATAAAAATGTTTAAGGTGAGTGGAGGAAGTTTTAGGGGAGGTGTCGAGGTAGTTTTTGACACAGAGAATTGTAAGTGCATGAACACACATGGGAGTGGTGGTAGAGGCTGATGCAGTAGACACATTTTTGAGACTCTTAGATAGGAACAGGAATATAATAAAAATGGAGGGCTATGGGCTGTGTGGGTGGGGGAGGATTAGGTTGATGATGGTTTGTGTTTATATAGGTCAACATAACATCTGGGACTGAAGAGCCTGTACTGTGATGTACTGTTATACCGCAGAGTGAAATAGAGGACAGAAAATACAGTGTGAAGTTAGAGGTTTGGGAAGCTCTTAAGAACCAACAGAAGGCCATAAGGAGAGAAAAGATGAAACACGATGGTAAGTTAGCTAATAGTGTAAAAGAGGACACCAGAAGCTTTTTCAGATATATGAGGAGTAAAATAGAGGCAAGACTGGATATTGGACTACTGAAAAATGATGCTGGAGAAGTAGTAATGGAGGACAAAGAAATGGCAGATAGAGAGTATTTTACATCAGTTTTCACTGTCGAAGGCATTAGTAGTATGCCATAAATTTGAGAGTGTAAGGGGATAGAAGTGAGTGTAGTTGCAATTAGTACTGAGAATGAGCTTGGGAAGCTGAAAGGTCTGAAGAAAGCTAAGTCAACTGGACCAGATCTTTCAAGAATCACTAGGTTCTGGAGGGCTGGAAAACTGCAAATGTCACTCTACTCTTAAAACAGGGAAGGAGGCAGAAGAAAAAATATTGTAGGTCAGTTAGCCTGACGACAGTGGTTGGAAAGATGTCCGAATTCATTATTAAGGATGAGGTTTCGGGGTACTCGGAGGTTTATGATAAAATAGACCAAAGTCAACATGGTTTCTGGAGAAACCATGCCTGACAAATTTGGAGTCTTCTGAGCAGGTTTTGGCCCCTTATAAGAAAAGATGTGTCATAGCCACGGACCTGACAGTGCAGCAGTTTTGACAATTGCTCTCGTTTATATGTACGTGTCAATTAGTTATTATTCCATAATGGTGGTATTTAACTCCTTTCTTTTTGTTGTAGCACTTGTCGAGACTTGAGCAAAACACAGCAACGTTACAATGCCTTGCCTGAGAAACTGTTCTGTTGAGTCAACTGACGCTGATGACTAGCAGTATTCGTTTTAAATTTAGATATTCCTTTCAGCCACGATATTGGCATCCAGTTTTCTAATTGAGAGTTTTAGTAAACAGCCTTATTTGTCCTGGTATTTATTATTTTCCTTTCCCTTCAAAACCCTGTTCACATTAAACTGTGAACTATCGACTCAATTCAGTGTCTCTCTTTCCACACTTGGACCATATCCGATCGTACTAACAAGATGTGCTGGCATTGCAATGGCCGAATTTTGGTCCTATGTCTTATGGTCTTATGATCTTACAGTATATTCTATGTTTTTAAAATGCTTGCAGGTTCAGGCAGCACAAAAACTTAATCAATTGAAGTTAAAATTGTCTGCATGATCTAATAATGATTACAAGCGCAAGAAATTTTGCAGATGCTGGAAATCCAAACCGAGGTACACAAAATGCTGGAAAAGCTCAGCTGGTCAGGCAGCTTCCTTGGAAATGAACAAGCAGTCAACATTTCAGGCTGAGACACTTCTTCGAAACTGGAAGGGAAGGGGATAGATGCCAGAATAAATAGATGGAGGGAGGGGAAGAAGGATACCTAGAAGGTGATAGGTGAAGCCAGGTGGGTGGATAAGGTAAAGGGCTGGAGATGAATGAAGTTGATAGGAGAGGAGAGTGGATCACAGAAAAAAAGGAGGAGAGCCACCAGGGCAGGAGATTGGCAGGTGAGAAGAGGACAGAGTGGGGAATTGAAGAAGAGAGGAAAGGGAGGGAATTTTTTTATTACTGGAAGGGGAGATCGATATTCATGCCATCAGGTTGGAATATAAGGTGTTGCTCCTTTACGCTAAGGGTGACCGTATCGTGGCCATGGGCTGACATGTCAGAACGGGAATGGGAATTGGAATTAAAGCGTTAGGCCACCAGGAAGTTCTTCTTTTGGTGGATGGATCAGAGGTGCTCGACAAAGTGGTCCCCCAATTTACGATAGATCTCATCAAGGTAGAGGAGACCTCATCAGGAACAGAGGATGCAATAGACGACACTAGCAGATTCACAGGTGGAGTGCTGCCTCACCTGGAAAGACAGTTTAGGGCCTTGAATGGAAGTGACAGAGGTGGCGAAAGGGTAGATGTGGCACTTTGTCCACTTACAGGGATGAGTGCTGGGAGGGAGATGACCGTGGAGGGACAAATGGGCAGGGGAATCACTTCCCCGTAGAAAGTTGAGAGTTGGAAGATATGGTTGGTGATAGGAACCCTTTAGAGATGGCAGAAGTTGTGGTGAGTGATGTGTTGGATGCGGAGGCTCATAGGGTGGTTGGTGAGGACAAGAGGGGAGATTTGTCACTGTTAAAGTGGCGGGAAGATGGGGTAAGCGTGAATGTCTGCGAAATGCAGGAGATGCGGGTAAGGACAAAATCAATGGTGGAAGAAGGGAAACCTCATTCTGACATCCTGGAAAGGAAAGGCTCATCCTGGGTACAGATGCGGCGGAGATGAAGGACTGAGAAAAGGGAATACACCTTCCTCCTCTTTCTTGATCTCTCCATCTCTGGAGACAAAATGGCAACCGGCATCTTTTATAAACTCATTGATTCCCATGGCTACCTTGACTATACCTCTTCCCACCCTGTCCACTGTAAAAATGCTATTTGCTTTTCATCCTCTAATCTCCTTCCCGGCATTTAACCCTGCAAATGGCCTATTCACCTCCTCCCTCACCTCCACTGAGGGCCCCAAACAGTCCTTTCTGGTGAGGCAACACTTCACCTGAGAGTCAGCTGGGGTCACCTACTGTGCCCTGTCCTGATGAAGCCTCCCCTTCATTGGTGAGACCTGTTGTAAATTGGAGAACCGCTTCGTCGAGCACCTCTCTCTCATCCACCAAAAACCGAACTTCCTGGTGGCCCAACATTTTAATTCCAATTCTCATTCCTGTTCTGACATGTCAGTCCATGGCCTCCTCTTGTGCCACGATGAGGCCACCCTCAGGGTGGAGGAGCAACACCTTATAATCCGTCAGGGTACCCTCCAACCTGAAGATATGAATAGCAATTTCTGCTTCAGTGAACAAATTTTTCCCTCCCTCTCCCCCTTTTTTCAGTTCCCTCTCTGGCTTCTTACCTCTTCTCACCTGCCTATCACCTCCCCCAGTACCCCTTCTCCTTCCTTTTCTCCTCTGGTTCACCCTCCTCTTCTATCAAATTCCTTCACCTTCAGCCCCTTTACCTTTCTCACCCACTTGGCTTCACTTATTACATGGAAGCTATCCTTTTTCCCCTCTACCAACCCCACCCCACCTTTTCATTCTGTCACCTTTCCCTTCTTTTCCAGTCCTAAAGAAGGATCTCAGCCCGAGACATTGACTGCTTGTTCATTTCCATCGATGCTGCCTGACTGCTGAGTTCCTCCAGCATTTTGTGCTTGTTGCTTAAAAAAAGATTAGCTTTATTTGTCTTTTTTTCTTTTTCAGTATTTTTATTGATCTCTTACATAAAAGAATATGGAGCACAGTAAGATGTATAATATATATTGATTACAATACATTGGAATCACAAATATAGTTTCATAACCCTATATCTGTATATATTAAATTTAAACATAATTTTGAAAAGATATACTTTTGTTATACAAAAAGAATCTAAATCCAGTACCAGAAAAAAAAAACAGCTGTTTAGTTAAAAAAAAGAAAAGGAAAAAATCCTTATCATAAAATAAAACATATTGTTAGCCAACATCTGTGCTTAATAGCAAATCAAAGATTTTGAAAATAATTCAAAAAAGGTCCCCAGAATGTTAAAAATTCTTGTCTAGGTTCAGAAATTGAACAACAAATCTTCTCTAAATTTAAACATGACATAACTTCATTTAACCAATGAGTATGAGTAAGCAGAGTGGCATCCTTCCACTGGGCACGTGACCAAGTGGTTAAGGTATTGGACTAGCTACCTGAAGGTCATGGGTTCGAGCCCCAGCCGAGGGAACGTGTTGTGTCCTTGAGCAAGGCACTTAATCACACATTGCTCTGCGACGACACCAGTGCCAAGCTGTATGGGTCCTAATGCCCTTCCCTTGGACAACATTGGTGTTGTGGAGAGGGGAGACGCAGCATGGGCAACTGCTGGTCTTCCATACAACCTTACCCAGGCCTGCGCCCTGGAGAGTGAAGACTTTCCAGACGCAGATCCATGATCTCGCAAGACTAACAGATGCCTTCCACTTAAGCAACAATGCCCTCCTGGCTATAAGAGACATAAAGGCCAAAAGATGCAAATCATGTGATTCCAAAATAATATAACTTCCTCCAACAATACCGAATAAGGCAGTCAAACGACTAGGTTTAAAATTTACTTTAAAAAGCACTGAAAAAGTTTGGAACACTTTCTGCCAATATTTTTCAAGACTCAGACAAGTCCAAAACATATGAATTAGTAAAGCTTCTCCATTGGTACATCTATCACAATAGGGAGGTTAGATGAGATTATCAGGACACTCAGTCCTCGTTTATTGTCATTTAGAAATGCATGCGTTAAAAGATGATACAATGATCCTCCAGAATGATATCACAAGAAAACACAGGACAAACCAAGACTAAAACTGACAAAACCACATAATTATAACATATAGTTACAACAGTGCAAAGCAATACCATAATTTGATAAAGAGCAGGCTATGGGCACAATAAAAAAAAAGTCTCAAAGTCCCGATAGACTCATTATCTCATGCATGCAGCAGAAGGGAGAAACTCTCCCCGCCATGAACATCCAAGCGCTGCCAACTTGCCGATGCAGCACCATTGGAAGCACCCAACCGCAGCGGACTCTGAGTCCGTCCAAAAACTTTGAGCCTCCGACCTGCCCCTCCAACACCACCTCTCCGAGCACCATCCTCTGCCGAACGCTTTGACCCCGCCCTGGCCGCCGAGCAACAAACAAAGCCGAGGACTTGGGACCTACTCCTCCGGAGATTCTGGACCACATAGTAGCAGCAGCAGTGAAGCAGCAATTTCAGAAGTTTCACCAGATGTTCCTCCGTGCTCTCATGTTCATCTCCATCAAATCAGGATTGTGCACGGCACCCTACTTGACAAATAACAGACAACACCACTGGAGTGGCCGCTGCGAATTGCGTCGTGCCGCCATCTTCTCCTCCCATCCGAATAAAAACGCGAGAGCTCATCTCTAGTCATGGGGTCCCTAGGAAACACTTTAAATTGTAGAAAGGAATGATGGGCACGTAGTGATGAGGTATTAACTAATTTAAATAATTCATTTCAAGTATCCTCAGAAATTGGAATTTGTAAATCTTATTCCCAGATATTTTTAGTTTTGTCGAAAGGAATATTTCTCATTTCCAACAACATACCATAAATATTAGATATAGATCCATTATGGAAGAGTTTCAAATCAAAAATTGTATCAAGTAAATTCTTAGCTGGACTTTTAGGAAATGTATGTACTTGAGAACGCAAAAGGTCTCTATTTTGTAAATATTGGAAGAAATGGGTTTTGAATAGGTTATACTTAGCTGACAATTGTTCAAATGAAGAGGGACTATCTCCAGCAAACAAATCCTGAAAACACTTAATACCCAATCTATTCCACACTTTAAAAACTACATCAGTTGTAAACACGAGGAATTCTGCAGATGCTGGAAATTCAAGCAATACACATCAAAGTTGTTGGTGAACGCAGCAGGCCAGGCAGTATCTCTAGGAAGAGGTACAGTCAACATTTCGGGCCAAGACCCTTCATCACGACTCACGAAGGTACTGACGAAAGGTCTCAGCCCGAAACATCGACTGTGTCTCTTCCTAGAGATGCTGCCTGGTCTGCTGCATTCACCAGCAACTTTGATGTGTGTTACATCAGTCATAGAAGGTTTAAACAAATAGTTAGAGAAAATGCGATCTGAAAGTGAAAAACTCAATAAACCAAAATATTTTCTAAATTGTACCCAAATCCTCAAGGAGTGTTTAACTACAAAATTATCAGTTAACTTACTTAAAGATAAAGAAATTGAAGATCTGAGAAGAGAAATGATAGAAAATTTATTACAAAATTAGCTTCTAAAGAAACCCAGACTGGATAGTCCTCTTGATTAATATAATATAACCAAAACTTAAGATTCCGTATATTGACTGCCCAGTAATAAAACCTAAAATTGGGTAAAGCTAAACCTTCATTCTTTTTAGCTTTTTGAAGATGACCTTTATTTAATCGAGAAATTTTATTTTTCCATATATATGAAGATATAATAGAATCCAGAGAATCAAAAAAGGATTTAGATTAGATTACATTAGATTATGAGGACACTCAGTCCTCGTTTTTTGTCATTTAGTAATGCATGCATTAAGAAATGATACAATGTTCCTCCAGTACGATATCACAGAAACACAAGACAGACCAAGACTAAAACTGACAAAAACCACATAATTATAACATATAGTTACAACAGTGCAAAGCAATACTGTAATTTGATAAAGAGCAGACCATGGACACGGTGAAAAAAAAAGTCTCAAAGTTCCAATAGCCCCATCATCTCACGCAGAGGTAGAAGGAAGAAAAACTCTCGCTGCCATGAACCTCCAGTGCCGCAAACTTGCCGATGCAGCAACCTGGAAGCACCCGACCACAGCCAACTCTGAGTGCGTCCGAAAACTTCGAGCCTCCAACCATTCCTCCAACAATGAGCACCGAGCACCATCTCTGCCGAGTGCTTCGATCCTGGCCCCAGCCGCAAGCAACAGGCAAAGCCAAGGATTCGGGGCCTTCCCCTCCGGAGATTCTGGATGGCACAGTAGAAGTGGCAGCGAAACAGGAATTTCAGAAGTTTTACCAGATGTTGCTTCGTGCCTTTCACATCAGCCTCCATCAAATCAGGATTGTGCACGGCATCCTACTTAACAAATAACAGATATTCATTCTGGAGTGGCCGCTGTGCGCTGCGTCACGCTGCCATCTTCTCTTCTTTTATTCTCTTTAGGAATAAAAACAGGTACGGCCTGAAATAAATATAAAAAATTTAGGCAAAATATTCATTTTAATAGAATTAATTCAGCCAATCAACAATAAAGAGAGGGGTAACCAATTTGATGGTGCCTTCTTAACATAATTCAGAAGTGTAAAAAAATTTTCTTTAAAAAAGAATTTGTAATTCCTAATAATTGTTAAGCCCAAATAAGTAATTGATTTCTTACAATTTTAAAAGGAAGGTCAGTGTTAACTGATACCAAATCATTCAAAGGAAAAAATTCACTCTTATGAA
Source organism: Mobula birostris (assembly GCF_030028105.1). NCBI lineage: Eukaryota > Metazoa > Chordata > Chondrichthyes > Myliobatiformes > Myliobatidae > Mobula > Mobula birostris. The sequence goes on along the minus strand of NC_092378.1, from coordinate 50,274,041 downwards.
AGTTAAGTTTATATCCTGAAAACTGACTAAAGCAGGAAAGTAAAGAAAGTACGGAAGGTAAAGAAGACTCCACATTAGAAATATAGAGCAAAATGTCATTAGCATAATGCAACACTTTGTGAGTAGTACCCCTCCTTAAAATACCTGTGATATCATTGGATTCCCGGAAAGCAATAGCTAAAGGTTCTGAGACCAAATCAAAAAGCAAAGGACTCAAAGGACAACGTTGTCTGGTTCCAAGTTGAAGTTTAAATGGTTTAGAATTCTGAGAGTTAGTAATCCTGAGCAGAGGGAGACAGATAAAGTAATTTAATCCATTGAATAAAATCAGGCCCAAAGTTAAATTTTTCTAAAGTTTTAGATAAATAATTCCATTCAACCCAGTGAAAGGCTTTCTCAGCATCTCAGGATATCACACATTCTGATATCTCTTTAGAAAGAGAATAAATAACATTCAATAAACAACGAATATTAAAGTGGGGTATCGACTTTTCATAAATCCAGTCTGATCATCAGAAATAATAGAAGGCAAAATATTTCTAATCCTACGAGCCAAAAGTTTAGATAAAATTTTGGTATCTACATTATGTAAGGAAATTAGTCTATAAGAAGAACATTCAGTTGGATCCTTATTCTTTTTAAGAATAAGTGAAATGGAGGCTTCATAAAAAGATTGTGGCAACCCACCTAATTTAAAAGAGTCCAAAAGGACTGAGTATAAGTGAGGTATAAGCAAGGAGGAAAAAGTCTTGTAAAACTCTCCAGAAAATCCATCAGGACCCGAAGTCTTCCCCCAGTGTAAAGAGTGAACAACCTCATCAATTTCTTTATAAGAAATGGGTTGATCCAGCAATTTTCAATTATCATCCAAAAGTGTAGGAATGTTTAATCGATCTAAAAAATTATTCATTACAGAATTATCTTTAGGAGGATCAGAACTATAAAGTTTAGGAAAGAATTCTCTAAAGAATCATTTATTTCTAAATGATCAGATGTTTTATCACTACTGGCTTTACACATTTCTTTAATTTGGCATTTAACTATAAAGGTATTTAATTGGTTAGCCAATAGTTTACCCATTTTATCTCCATGAACATAAAGCTAACTTTTATCTTTTCAAAGTTGAGTTTCAATTGGATAAGTTAAAAGCAGACCATATTTTGTTTTAATTTCAACACATTTTTTTATATAAAGCAGGATCTGGAGCCAAAGCATATTTTTGGTCTAATTGTTTCAACTGATTGGCTAATTCAATTCTCTCCTTATTTGCTTTTTTCTTAACACTTGCGGTAAAAGAATTAATTTGTCCTCTAATATAAACCTTAAAAGCATCCCATAAAATAAGACTAGAAGTCTCTTCTAGCATATTCTCTTAAAAAAAGAGTAATTTGTCTCTCCAAAAATTTTTAAAAATCCTTATCAGGTAACAGAGTTGGATTAAAATGCCTGAATCTGTTTATTCAGGAGACACCAGGAAGATTTAAAGATAAAAACACAGGGGCATGATCTGAAACAGCAATTTCTTTATATTCACAGGATTGAACTAATGGAATCAATTGGCTATCAACAAAAAATAATCACTCCTGGAATGATGAACATGAGAAAAAAATGAGTATTCTCTATCTGTTGGATGAAAAAAGTGCCAAACATCAACAATATCACATTTCATTAGAAAAGATTGGATAAAGGAGGCGGATCTACTACATGTCATCATTTAGAAGAAGAATGATCTAAAACAGGATCTAAACAACAGTTGAAATCTTCTCCTAAAGCCAAAGAATATAAACTTAAATCTGGTAAAAATGAAAAAAAAAACATTCAAAAAAGCCAGGGTCATCTATACAGGCCATGCAAATTAGCAAAAACCATTAATTTATTATCTAATTTCCCTGGGAAATTAGATTTAATATATATTCCAGCTATATTAATTATATTATTATGTTTCACAGGATGGTTTAATCCTTTCACATTAAAACAAAGTAAATTAAAAATATGGTCCATTTTAAATACTGCTTAAAGGAGATGTTTGAATAAAAACTGCTGGAATATATATTAAATCCAAACAATGAGCTTTAAGAAAAAGTAACCAAGCAACAAATGAAGCTAAGAGAACCAAAAAACTGATAGAAAAAAAAGAAAACCACCCCCCACCCCCCGCCTAAAGAGAAAAAAATCAACCAAAGGGCAGTCGACAGCTAAATCTATCACCCCTCCTAAAACAATCTACTGGCTGATCTCCAAAAAAAAAAATTTCAAGGCAAAACTTCATTCCAACAAAACACAACAGAAAAACAGAGCAAAATTAAACATATTAAAAAAAACCTCAAATAAGTTATAGTATAAAAATATTAGAAGGAAATATGAAACTTCAAAACATATTAACTTAGGAAGTAGTGACTCAAAGAAAACTTACTAATATTAAATCCTTAATTTTCAAAACAAGGAAATAAAAGTACAAAAAAATTAGATAGGGAGGTATACCAAAAGTAAAAAAAAAATTCTTCATAAAAGAAAGTAATGAATAGTTAGACTGCTGATTCTAAAAAAAGGATCCATCAAGCAGACACAGCGTAAATTTGTGTAAAGAGTTATTGAATGGTTAAACTTCTGAGATTGATTCGGCACTCAAAAAATCCCGCACCTCTTCGGTCGAGCGAAACCATCTCTGAGACCCATTTTTCAAAATGATTCTAAGAGAGCAGGGTATCGAAGAGAGGGTTTAATACCTTTATTATACAGCTCAGACATAACTGTTTTAAACTTGAAGCATTCATTCAACATCTTGGGTGTAGAATCTTCCACAATTCTGAACTTCTGGTCTTCTTAATCAATCATGCCTTTCCGATGAGCTTCACAAATTAAAAGTTCCTTTGTTTGAAAGTTGTGAAGACAAATTATCACTGAGCGGGGTCGTCCTCCCAGAGGACATCTTGGTATAGGTGATCTCTGAGCTTGGTCTATCTTAAGTGGAGATTTTAAAATATTCGGAAATAAATTAGCCAAAAGGTTTGCAAAAAATTCCAAAGGCTGATTGCCTTCCAATGACTTTAAAACCCAGAATACGTAGATTATTTCTTAAGTTTCTATTTTCTAAGTCGATAATATTCTGTCTTAATATTTCATTAACCTTTAATTGTTTGTCACAGATCTGTTCCAGGTCGTCAATCTTCACATCGAATGTTGTCAAAGTATCTTCATCCTCTTTTATCCGTTTATCGTGTTCACTTAAAGTTTTTTGAATAGAATCCAATTTTCCATCCATCCGTTTAAATTCAGCGCTGAATTGCTGTAACTCCTCCAAAAGTTCATCTTTATGTTGCCGAAGTGTCACCAAAATAGATTCCAAAGTTATCGGAGGGTCCTCTTCTTTTTTAGTAGCTTTAGCACGACTCATTATAAAGCAGTATTACTTTTAAAAGTAAGTTATATCTCCCTACTGTGATAGGTGTAACAATGGAGAAGCTTCACTTATTCATATGTTTTGGACATGCCCAAGTCTTGGAAAATACTGGAAGGAAGCTTTCTGTACTCTTTAAAGTAAATTTTAAGCCTAATCCTTTGACTGCCCTCTTTGGTATTGCTGGAAGGAAAAATATCATTTTGAAGACATCTGATCTGCACATTCTGGCTTTTATCTCTCTTATGGCTAGAAGGGTGCTTTTGTTTAAATGAAAGGATGCTGTTCTGCCTAATCATGCTCAGTGGTTATGGGATGTTTTGGCATGCCTAAATTTAGAAAAGATTCGTTGTTCAATTTCTGAATCTAACCAAGATTTTCAAAATTTGTGGGGGCCGTTTTTAAACTATTTTCATAATCTTTGACTTCTTGTTAAAGTACAGAAGTTGGTTAAAAGTATATTTTATTATCTGATAAGTTTTTTTTCTTTTTTTTCCCAAACAGCTTGGACTTTGGTAGTGGGTGTAGATCCTTCTTTTTAATAAAATTGCTTATATTCTAATATATGAATTAATCTAATCCGTATGAATATAGAGTAAGGAGTTTGTTAATGTGATTCAATATACTGTATCTGGTATTATTATATTTTTTCTTTTGTTTTATAATACATATTCTCTTGAACTCTGTATTCTTCTATATAGAAATCAATAAAAAATATTGGAAAAAGAAAGAGAAAGTAAGTTTTCAAAACAAGTTCGAAGCAATGAATTAAAAAGAATAGGAGCACCTATAAAAGTGCTGCTACTCTATCAGCATCCAGTAGGATCTGGAGCTTTATTCGTCAAAGATACATCAAAACATACAGCGAAATGTGGCATTTGTGTCAAATTAAGTCAGTGATGTTGGTACTGGGCAGCCCGCAAGTGCTCCCATGCTTCTGGCACCAAATCGCACACTCACATCTCAATAACCCTAGCCTATATGTCTTTGGAATGTGGGAGGAGCACCTAGAAGAAGCTTATATGGTCACAGGGAGAACATTAAAACTCCTGACAGGCAGCAGTGGGAATTGAACCTTGACATTATAGCTGGCGCAGTAAAGTGCTGTGCTAACTGCGATGCTACCACACTGTCCTCTCTGCTCTGCCATTTTTTAAGGTCCTGCTTTATACTGTGCTGTACCCAATTTGTTACTTGATACCCAGAACTGAAATTATGTTGAATCTCATGAATGCATGAAAAATTACATTAAGTAATGGCTGTTTATTTTTGAGCCATAACACTTCATATTTACCTGTCAGTCTTCAAACTGTTTGTGCTAACCAAATGTTCCAGACTCTCTGTGAAATTGCTATGTGCTTGAGAAACAGACGCTCACATAACTTTAGTATCCAAATGGATAATAATATACATCAGTGAAATTGAATATACAGACCTGCTTAAGACTTATTTTAAATCGAACAAAGTGGAGCATGGATAAGAGGGAACAGAACGTTCCATGCTCAAAGGCTTGTTACAGCTAGAAGACAGGGGTGATATCGTATGCTGAGCTCATTTATTCTAGTTTTAGTCCTTCTTCCCTGAATTCACTTTGTGGTTTTGATACCATTTCAATTTTACCAACCCCAAACTTTAGTCTTTCCATCCATTAATCCTTTGTCCTCAATCATTCCTATTATCTGCTAAAAAACAACAGCAGTGAATATGATGTCAAAGACAATCAGAAAACCAGTTTTCAGGACAGCAAGTCTCTGCAAGTTTGTGACAATAAAACAAATGCAACTTCTATAAGATTTCTTCACTAAGGAACAGTGCTGATTATGCTGTAGTTTTTGAATATTATTTTTGTTAAACTTCAGAAATAATATGGAATGGAATATGTACTGTATAGCCTACATTATAATAAGGGACTACTTTATTTTTTAGTAACGTATCATTGCATGTGCTATTAGGCGTGTATTGAGCATTCACTATTAGGCGCGGATTGACCTGTATGTGTGTGCCAAGTTCAGTTTCTGCCAGTAAAGAACCATGAACCTTAGCTCCTGTCTCCAGCATTTTTATTAATAGCTTTGTTGTGTAACCTGGCCACAAACACAACAATTTGGCGATGAGGTTAGTGAACCTACATCGTATCGGAACATCGTGTTTTAATTGATAACGACACTTGGAAGAAGAGCGCAAGGAGCGAGCCAAGGAGCGGGAGAAGGAGGCAGAGCAAGGCCGTGAGTCTGAAAGGAAGTGGGAGCACAACCAGGGTTGGGAACGTCGAGAAACCAAGAGACACAGTCGGAGCTGCAACATGTCCAGCCGAGACCACAGCCGGCGCGGACCCCCAGGGACTGAGGGACTGCCTGCCCCAGAAGGGAGATAAAAAGTAGCGATACACACACATCTAGACAGAGTGTGCTCATGGTGCTAGCAAAAAGGACACGTGGGTCAAAAAAGGAAAATAAGGTGAGAATGGAGCTTAATTAACATAACAAAGATGGCAATGATTGGAACTGTTACAGCATTTGATAGTGGCATTGAAGACTGGGCAACTTACATTGAAAGAGTGGAGTTATATTGTGAGGCTAACGGTGTTAAGGATTAAAAGAAAGCCAGCGTTTTACTCAGTATTATGGGAGCAAAAACATACGGCCTGCTACAGAGCTTGTTAACCCCTGAAAAGCCTGCTGGCAAAAAGTTCAAACAAATAGTAGACACTCTCCAACAGCATTTAAACCCCAAACCGCAGGTCATTGCTGAAAGATTTAAATTTCACAAACAGAATCAGAGTGAAAATGAAAGCATTTCTGAATATTGTGCTGAATTGCGCACATGATCAGAACATTGTCAATTTGGAGCTGGTCTATCGGACGCATTGAGGGACAGGTTAGTGTGTGGCAATCACTGTGAAACCACACAGAAGAAGCTCCTGGGTGGAAAAAAAAACTTGCATTAGAGAAAGCACTGAACATTGCAATATCAACAAAAACAGCAACATGGGGTGCTTCAGAGATACAACAAAAATCTCTGGAATATGCTACGAATAAAATGTCACTGAACAGAAATGAAGGAAAGAAATGTTACCATTGTGGGAACATGTCACATGACCCTGATGACTGTTGGTTTAAAGACACAGAATGCAGAAACTGTGGCAAACAGGGTCACTCTGACAGAGTAAGCAAAGCTAGTAAACAGCAGAAAAAGGACAAAATACAGAGAAGCAAGAAACTCAAGAAAGGAAAACACAACAATGTACACAAAATGGAAGAAAGCAGTTCTGATGAAAACGCCTCAGATGAAAGTGAGTTGTCTTGTCTGCAACTTCACAGTGTGAAAGAGACAGATGATCAAAGAGTAATAAGGTTGGAGTACCCGTCTGGGTAGCCTCCAACCTCATGGCATGAACATCGACTTCTCTAACTTTCCGTCTGGGTAGCCTCCAACCTGATGGCATGAACATCGACTTCTCTAACTTTCCATCTGAGTAGCCTCCAACCTGATGGCATGAACATCGACTTCTCTAACTTCCGCTAATGCCCCACCTCCCCCTTGTACCCCATCTGTTACTTATTTTTATACACATATTCTTTCTCTCACTCTCCTTTTTCTCCCTCTGTCCCTCTGAATATACCTCTTGCCCATCCTCTGGGTCCCCCCGCTTGTCTTTCTTCCCGGACCTTCTGTCCCATGATCCTCTCTTGCCTATCACCTGTCCAGCTCTTGGCTCCATCCCTCCCCCTCCTGTCTTCTCCTATCATTTTGGATCTCCCCCTCCCCCTCCAACTTTCAAATCCGTTACTCACTCTTCCTTCAGTTAGTCCTGACGAAGAGTCTCGGCCTGAAACGTCGACTGTACCTCTTCCTAGAGATGCTGCCTGGCCTGCTGCGTTCACCAGCAACTTTTATGTGTGTTGCTTGAATTTCCAGCATCTGCAGAATTCCTGTTGTTTGCGTTTTTAAAAGACAGGTGAGAGTAGATATAGGACCGATAGAAAATGAAGCTGGAGAAATTGTAATGGGAGATAAGGAGATGGCGGAGGAACTGAACAAGTATTTTGCATCAATCCTCACTAGGGAAGACATCAGCAGTATACCGGACACTCAAGGGTGTCAGGGAAGAGAAGTGTGCACAGTCACAATTACGACAGAGAAAGTACTCAGGAAGTTGAATAGTCTAAAGGTAGATAAATCTCCTGGACCAGATGGAATGCACCCTCGTGTTCTGAAGGAAGTAGCTGTGGAGATTGCGGAGGCATTAGCGATGATCTTTCAAAAGTCAATAGATTCTGGCATGGCTCCGGAGGACTGGAAGATTGCAAATGTCACTCTACTATTTAAGAAGGGGGAAAGAAAGCAAAAAGGAGAATATAGACCTGTTAGCTTGACATCGGTGGTTGGGAAGTTGTTGGAGGCAATTGTCAAGGATGAGGTTACGGAGTACCTGGAGGCATATGACAAGATAGGCAGAACTCAGCATGGTTTCCTTAAAGGAAAATCCTGTCTGACAAACCTATTGCAATTTTTTGAGGAAATTACAAGCAGGCTAGACAAGGGAGATGCAGTGGATGTTGTATATTTGAATTTTCAGAAGGCCTTTGTCAAGGTGCTGCACATGAGGCTGCTAAACGAGATAAGAGCCCATGGAATTACAGGAAAGTTACATACGTGGATAGAGCGTTGGTTGATTGGCAGGAAACAGAGAATGAGAATAAAGGGATCCTATTCTGGTTGGCTGCCGGTTACCAGTGGTTTTCCACAGGGGTCCGTGTTGGGGCCGCTTCTTTTTACGTTGTGCATCAACGATTTGGATTATGGAATAGATGGCTTTGTGGCTAAGTTTGCTGGTGATACAAAGATAGGTGGAGGGGCAGTAGTGCTGAGGAAACGGAGAGTCTGCAGAGAGACCTGGATAGATTGGGAGAATGGACAAAGAAGTGACAAATGAAATACATTGTTGGAAAGTGTATGGTTATGCACTTTGGTAGAAGTAATAAGCCACCAGACTATTATTTAAATGGGGAGAGAATCCAAAGTTCTGAGATGCAACGGGACTTGGGAGTCCTCGTGCAGGATACCCTTAAGGTTAACCTCCAGGTTGAGTCAGTGCTGAGGAAGGCGAATGCAATGTTGGCATTCATTTCTAGAGGAATAGAGTGTATGAGCAGGGATGTGATGTTGAGGCTCTATAAGGCGCTGGTAAGACCTCACCTGGAGTATTGTGGGCAGTGTTGGGCTCCTTATTTAAGAAAGGATGTGCTAACATTGGAGAGAGTTCAGAGAATATTCACTAGGATGATTCCAGGAATGAGAGGGTTAACATATGAGGACCGTTTGACTGCTCTTGGACTGTACTCTTTGGAGTTTATAAGAATGACGGGGGACCTCATAGAAACATTTCGAATATTGAAAGGCATGGATAGAGTGGATGTTGCGAAGTTGTTTCCCATGATGGGGGAGTCTAGTACGAGAGGGCATGACTTAAGGATTGAAGGGTGCCTATTCAGAACAGAGATGCGAAGACATTTTTTTAGCCAAAGGGTGGTGAATCTGTGGAATTTGTTGCCACGGGCGGCAGTGGAGGCCAAGTCATTGGGTGTATTTAAGGCAGAGATTGATAGATATCTGAGTAGCCAGGACATCAAGGGTGAGAAGGCGAGGGAGTGGGACTAAATGGGAGAATGGATCAGCTCATGATAAAATGGTGGAGCAGACTCGATGGGCCGAATAGCCGACTCCTGCTCCTTTGTCCTATGGTCTTATGGTCTTAAATTACAGACATTTACCACTGTCTGTGTAAAAACCTACCTCTGACATCTCCCTGAAACTTCCCTCCACTATCCTTAAAAGGATGTTTCTTGGTATTAGCCATTGTTCCCCTGGGAAACAGACACTGGTCCTGCACTCTTTTCATGCCTCTTACAAACTTATACACCTCTATCAAGTCACCTCTCATCCTTCTTTGCTCCGAAGAGAAAAACCCTAGTTTGCTCAACCTTTCCTTATAAGGCATCTTCGTTAATCCAGGCAGCATCCTGAAGAATCTTTGAGCCCCCTCTAAAGCTTCCACATCCTTCCTATAATGAGGCGATCTGCACTGAACACAATGTTAAATCCTCATATGTATTTCTCAATGGATTCTGTGAGATTGATGATCGTAAATCTTCCGAAAAATTGCAATGTGGTGAGGGCATCTAAATATTCATGGGGGTTGTCATTAACTCACTGCGGGCGATCTGCACTGGTCGAGAAAAATAACTAGCTGTGACTCTTAACACGCCTTCCTCATCTCCATCCCCATGATTAATAAAAGCACAAAATTAGCCGCACAATTATGTCTTTAAATGGATCTTTTCAAATTGCTCAGCCAGATAAATTTACATTAAGTTACGACTAGCAACAGCATAAAAAATATGAATGCACAGTTGATGGCCTACAAGCAAATGGTTTAATTAGCCATGGTGAGGCTCGGGTGAACAAACCACAGCTGAAAAGAGCTCGAGCTGCTCAGGCAGATGGAGTGTTTTGCCGCCTAGGGAGTTTCAACTAAACACAAGATTTCTCTCTAAGTTTTAAATGGAGAGATTTCCATAATGTGTCAAATAATGGTACTTTTCTGAGCGGGTGCATGTCTCAGTTAGCCAAAGGAGTGTCACTGTGTCATATACTGGATTTAAAATGACTTTGGGAAGCCAAATTAGGAGAAAAGATGAAGGGGAAAAGTCCGCAGTGTTTAGAACTTCTGCTTGATAGCTCCAGAGAGCCAAGTTCAATCCTGACCTCGGATGAACGCAGAACAGGAAAATACTGAGGGGAAAAGCAGTGCAGAAAGTAGAACTGCTGCCTCATAGCCCCAGAGAGGCAGGTTCAATCCCAATCTCGGGTGTAGTCTGTGTGGAGTTCGTCTGTTTTCTCTGTGACTATGTGGGCTTCCCCTGGGTGCTCCGGTTTCCTCCCACCTCCCAAAGATGTGGGTTAATCGGCTATTGTAAATTGTCTCCAGTGTGCAAGTGAGGGGCAGAATCTTGGGGAAGTTGAATGTGAGGAGAATGAAATGGAACCAGTAGAGGACTGATGTAGGTGGGTGGTTGCTGGGCGGCAGATACTTGATGGCCAAAGGGCCTGATTCTATGTTGTGTGACTCTATGACTTAAAAAGAAGCTGACCCTAGTGTACTACCAGTGTTAGCGCGTGGCCAAGTGGTTAAGGTGTCGGTCTAGTGATCTGAAGGTCGCTAGTTCGAGCCTCAGCTGAGGCAGCGTGTTGTGTCCTTGAGCAAGGCACTTAACCACACATTGCTCTGCAGCGACACTGGTGCCAAACTATCTCGGCCCAAGTGCCCTTCCTTTGGACAACATCATCAGTAGCGTGGAGAGGGGAGACTTGCAGCATGGGCAACTGCCGTTCTTCCATACAACCTTGCCCAGGCCTGCACCCTAGAAACCTTCCAAGGCACAAATCCATGGTCTCACGAGACTAACGGATGCCTAAAAAAATTCTTTCCTGTGGCCTGCTCTTTGTAAAGGGAAGATGGGCAGAGGAGTTGCAAAGCTTGGATGATGACTTTGTTTGGGCAATAATGGGGGAAATGCGGAGTCTGGGAGGATCTCACCGGGACCTTACTCCTGTGATTATCCATGCCTACCCTCCTTGCAGAACCCACAACACTGGTCGTTATTTGAGCTCCTGGTCCCTCATGCAGTAACTTCTCAGTAACTTGTTGCTGAACATGCAGTGATGGAAACTCTGTTGTCGGGTTGTGCAAGTGACTTATTCAGATGAAAACACCGAGTAGGACTCTTGCCTCTGAATCAGAGTCCTCACAAAGCAGCATTGAAGAAGGAAAGATTAGCTTTATTTGTCACATGTACACTGATACATCAAAATATCCAGTGAAACACGTGGCTTGCATCAGCAGCCTGTACAGTCCGAGGATGTGTTGGGACACACTACAAGTGTCACCAAAACAGCATTCTTCCACCATCAACACAACAAGCCCACAATTTACCAACCCTAACCATACATCTTTTGAATGTGGGTGGAAGCTGAGCACCCCAAGGAAATCTACGCTGTGACGGGGAGAATGTACAAACTCCTTACAGACAGTGGTGGCATTGAACCTGAGTCACTGGCACTGTAAAGAGTTATACTGACCGCTACACTACTTTGCCACCACAGAAGTACCATAGAGCCACAGGAAAGGGACTTCCTGTACCATACATCTGCCACTCATCATTACTCCAGTCCTTCACATGGTGTTGCACTGCTGGAAATGTCATCTTGTATGGATGGCATAAAAGATTTCACGGTACAGTTTGGAAAAAAAGCAGGCAAGTTTTCCTTGACTTGGCCAATATTGTCCCTCAAACAACATTGGGAAAATGGATTTTCTTGATCACATTTTTTTTTCTGTGGAATCTTCCTAAGCCAGAATTTGTAGGATATAGTGGATGCAGAAAGTGCCTGGATTGGGGTGATAGGGTAATGGTAGCAGATATAATAGTTCTATTAAGGTGTTGTTAGAAACGTGACTATCAGGGAATAGAGCACCACAGCTTAGATACAAGCTTTTTGCCCCATTTAGTCCATACCGAACTAAATCTGCCTACTCCCATTGACCTGCACCTGGACCATAACCCTCCATAACCCTCCCATCCATGATCCAAACTTCTCTTAAGTGTTGAAATCGAACGGCATCCACTACTTCTGCGGGCATATTGTTCCATGCCCTCACCACCCTTAAGTGAAGAACTTCTCCCTCTGGTTTTGCTTAAATATTTCACATTTATCTCTTAACCTATGACCTCTAGTTAACTTTGGCATCATCTTAGGTGCAGACATTGTGTGCCTATTCCTATGTTCTATATTCTAGTCTTTAAAAACTAAGTTATAGGCTGTTTTAGGATGACAAATAGATGCAATATCTGTTGCTGTTACAGCTGGTATCATTCTGGTCTTGCCGATCATAGGGATGCAGCAATGAAGGGGGAAGGGCAGCCAGGGTCTTTATCCCGATTGTATAGAGGTTACCGTGAGGACTAGGGCTGTCTCAGTGGGGTTATTCTTTGAAACAAATTCCTGAATGACACTTGCATTAGTGAGTCAGTGGAGGGTGGCCAGGATCTGTGGAATCAAAGCCAATCTGCTGTGACTTCAGGAGAGAAGCAGAGGGAAGAAGGAAGGAAAATGGCTGTTCTTCCCATTTGATGTCTGTACTAAAGGTCAGCCACACTGTTCACACTAATTTTTTTATTTTTCTCTTCTGATTATGGGCATATAGTGCAGCAGGATATCCTAATTATTTTTGGAATTAGACTGACAGATCTGAAAATCTCAAAATGCATTTTCATGTCTAATGATGTCATATGAATTCAGTACTAGCCTTCTGATCAATTCTGAATCTACATTACTCAACTTCATTTTGCTGAACATAAATATATATTGTTTAAATTGAATCCCTGAGTGGACTCTGACTGTGAAGGACTTCATTTAATGGGATTTATGTTACAACTTGAGCTATCAGATGCCTTGATTTAATTTGCTTTACGTCAGTGAATTGGTCTTTCCACTAATCTAGAGCTCCTCTGATTTATCTACAGAGCAGAAGGTTTGAAGCACAAACATTACAGATAAATCATGAAAGGGATGTGACATGGCACAGCATTTCTATGAGTCTTTGTGGATCAAGGCTTTTTGGGGGGGAATACTAACAAGTCTGTAACTGTCTAACTCTATACTTTGGCCCATATAATTTATCCAATTGGCAGCATTTGTGATTTGTAGAGTATGGGCTTGGGTTAACTGAAGGATATACATGATCTAAGAGAGCACTCAGGGAGTCAGGGGCACAGACTTTCAGTGAAGTGATAAATCAATACCCCCCTCCTCCATCTCAGGTGGACACAAATGACAAAGGACTCTGGAATCCACACCAAAGTCAAATTGGAGTTAGTGTATTATGTGTTAGTCCATGTGCGCACAGGTGCAATGAAAAACTTACTTGCAGCAGCATCAAATACACACTGCAACAAAGCCACAACATTCATAAGAAAATCATACATTATGCATAAATTCTACAAGCCAGAGCACAATCAGAACAAAAACAAAAGCAAAGTACATCGAAATATGAAGTTGTCATAGAGTTGCTACACTGAGACAGTGATCAGGGCTGTATGGGTTGGTTCATAAACTGAATGGTTCTCTCCCATCAGATTTCTGAACGGACAATTAACCCATGAAGTTGGTGGCGTTGGGATTCAGCCTTCTGTATCTCCTGCGCAATGGTGGACATGCAAAGATTGCATGGCCTGGATGGTGGCAATCTTTGATGATAGATGTTGCTTTCTTGAAGCAACACTTCATCGACATACTAACAATGGTGGGGAAGGAGATTTTATGATCTCCTGGTGTACATTCTTCGTTGAAGACTGAAGTAAATGTGACTTGGGTAATAACTAAGTTTCCTACAGTGAGTAAACATCATAAGTGCCTGAAGTTCAAAATGTTCTTGTAATCTGTGAAAGACTGCTTAATGTGATTTTAAATACTTTTCAATTTCACATTGCACTTGAGTTGAACAGCTTGCTGGGCGATTTTGGAAGGCAGTTAGACAAGCACGTTGATATGGATTTGGAGTCACACCAAGGCTACACTGACCAAGTAATGCCTATTGAAGGACTTCAATTAGCAAGATGGGTGTTTACTTGGTGAATGAGGGTCCGAGTCTGAGGAGGTTAGATGTAGAGGAGGTCTGTGACTGGGGTCTGGCTAAGGATGGAATTGCAGCATAGAGGAGTTTGGGGAAAAGATTTGTGGAAGGTCAGGGTGTATGGGTGCTGGGAGTGGGTGGGGTGTGTGAAATAGACCCTATTAAAACTGGATGAACAAATATGGTGTTGGAGGTATGAGATGATGTTGTGGTGTATTACCAGGGTTCAGGAATAACTGATGATAGGGTGATTACCTTGGAAAGGCTGATGGGTTAAGGGATAGGAGATAATGAGAGAATAACATTCAAAGTATATTTATTATGGAAGTACGCATGCATTATACAACCTTGAGATTCGTCTCCTAACAGGCAGCCACGAAACAAAGACACCCAAATAAACCTCTGTATATAAAAGAAGACAGTCTAACACCCAATACGTCCAAACAATGGGTTCTGGCTTTTGGATATGGCAGACTTTGCCACCTCGATTCAGCCTGTAAATCTCCGTCCAACATCGTGTTCAGTCACGCTCATACGCTCTAGGACCTGGACTCCACAACTTCCATTCGGCCCATGCCTGACCTTTCACACTCTTCCACACTCTTGGTGTTGAGCCCACCGCCTCACCTTGCCTCTGTTCTGCCTCATCGAATTGCCTCCAAGTCCAAAGGGAAGTTAAAGACTACTTCTTGTAATGGTCATTTGTCAGAAAAAAGAGTGATTAACAAAGTATTCAGTTGCTGTCCTTGTTTCATTAGCCACCAGCCAGAAGTCACTGAAGGTCACCAGTGCCACCTTAAACTGGAGGTCAGGTTTGTTTGGACACAGAAGGGGTGATGGAGTGTGGTAAAACCTAAAAATAGTGCCTGCAGATATGAGGGAGGTAGCAGAGGGTTGAGCAAGTCTCTGGAGGTTAGAGTGACAATGGGGAAATTATCTCTCTTGTGTTTGCAGTTCTTTTTACTGGAGATTTAGTCTCACTGGATCCTGCCACTTTGACCTGGCCCACACCCTCATTCGTCTAGCTCCACTCACCTTTGTTAATGAATCTATGATTTATTGATTATTTATGGGACTTTAAGGTTAAGGGAGGATGGAGGGTGTAGGTAAATGTGGGGGTTCCAGGATCTGAGACCTTTGGATTCAGGTTTTCGGGTAGTAGGATAAATGACCCCTCTTGTGCTTGTTGCTCTCTAACTGGAGACTTAGACTCTGCAAATAGTACCACTTTGATATGGACCACACCATTGTGAACCTTGTCCAAATCCACTTGCATTTGTTGTGATGCTTTATCTTCTTTGTTTTATTGGGTCTTAATCAGCCCATGTCCTTCGCATAAGCTTTCTTCCTGACTGGTGGGAAAACGCAGTTTCTCTCCATCTGTGCCGTCATCAGGACGCGTGGAGAGTTCTGTAGTCTCTGCTTGGGTTTTTTCTTGCCGGTTCTTTTTCTGCTTCTGGCTTTTTCCCGGTAATAAAGAGCATGGCACTTCTCTGTTTAATATTAAGGTCCTGTGACTAGTCGTGTGCTACTGGGAACGATGCTGAGTCTGTTGTTGTTTATCATCTATATTAATGATTTCAAAGGAAATTTATGATCAAAGTAAATATATGTCACCATATACAACCCTGAGATTCATTTTCTTGATGGCATACTCAATAAATCCATAGAATAATAACCATAATAGATTCGATGAAATATTGGACCAACCCTGGTGTTCAACCAGTGTGCAAAAGACAATGATGTGGTAAAGTGGACCAGAGTATTTGCAGATGACACCAAGACTGGGACATAGTGGACAGTGAGAAAGACCATCAACACTTGCAGCGTGATCCAGACCAGCTGGGAAAATGGGCTGAAAAGAGGCAGAGGGAACTTCATGCAGACTAGTGTGAGGTGTTGTATTTTGCAAGGACAAACCAGGGTAAGACCCACACAGTGAATGTCAGGGCAATGAGGCGCGTGGCAAAACAAACAGACCTGGGAAAATAGGTCCGTAATTCCTGAAAGTGGCAAAAGAGGTAGGAAGGATCATAAAGAGAGTCTATGGTATATTGGCCATAAATCAAAGCTATGAGCACAGGAATTGGGATGGTATGTTGAAGTTGTATAAAATGCCAGTGAGTTAAATCTGAAGTAGTGTATACATATCTGGTCACCTACCTACATGAAAGGTATAAGTAAGTTTGAAAGAGTGGAAAGCGTGCCAACATTTTTACTTTCCTAGAAATTTAAGGAGATTCAACAGTCATTGAAGTCTGACATACTTCTACAGATATATGTGGAAAGCGTTCCGACTCGTATGGTATCTCCAATGCCTAAGATCCAAGAGGCTACAAAGGATGGTGGGACTCAGCCAGCTCCATCATGGACTCAGCTCTCCCCACAGTCGAGAACGTCTGCAAGAGATCAATGTCAAAGGAAGATGACATCTCTTATCAATGATCCCTAGCATCCAGTCTATGCTCCCATCAGGCAGGAGGTTCAGGAGCCTGAAACCCCTCATCTCAAGGTTCAATCGCAGCTTCTTCTTCACTGCCATTGGGTTCTTGAACTGACTTGAAACACCTTGATACTACCCTGGGATGATAATACTTTTTCTCTCTCATAATCTGACATTAATGTCATATTTATTTTGTTATGTAAGTTATGCATAATTTATATCAATGTAAGTTTATGTTAATGAATGTTTGTCATGCTTATATACTGTGCTGCTGCTACAAGAAAGCTATTTTTCATGGTGTTTATACACTATGTAAGCATGTACGTATGCATGTATGGAGTTACACTCAATGGCCGCTTTATCAGGTGCACTTATACACCTGCTCATTAATGCAATTATCTAATCAGCCAATCATGTGGCAGCTACTTAATGTATGAAAGCATGCAGGTTCAGTTCTTGCTCAGACCAATCATCAGAATGGGAAAGAAATGTGATCTAAGTGACCTTGACCAAGGAATGATTGCTGATGCCAGGCAGGGTGATTTGAGTATCTCAGAAACTGCTGATCTTCTGGGTTTTTCATGCACAACAGTCTCCAGTGTTTACAAAGTATGGTGCAAAAAACAAAAGACATCTCATGACTAGCAGTTCTGTGGTGAAAACACCGTGTTAATGTGAACGGTCAGAGGAGAATGGCCAGGCTGTTTCAAGCTGACAGGAAGCCGACAGTTACTCAAATAATCATGCATAACAGCAGTGGTGTGTAGAAGAGCTTCAGTCAGTGTACGGCATATCGAAACTTGAAGACTATGAACGTGCACTCAGTGGCCACTTGGAGTGTATATCTATGACAATAAACTTGAATTTGAAGTTGAACTTGAACTTAAAGTCCTCACCGTGGAGAAAGCTGAGGAAGCAGCAGGCAAGAAGGATAGTTCATTGCTGTAATGAGTCAAAGGGGGAAATGAGGCATGTAATTGCAGAGAGAAGTTAAACAGACTGTATCAGAAACAAGTAATGAGAAAATACAGTGGAGTCTGGTTAATTGGGACACATTGGGATCAACACATTTTGGCCCAGTTAGCCAATTTTTCATGGAAATAGTTAAAAATGTATAAAAAGATAAACTAGTGTTTAACTGAGTAACAAATTATGTATTTAAGTGAAATACAGAACAAATTATAATACTGTCAATACTACCACAGTACTATAAAACTGTATTAGTTCCTAATAGTTATCAATGGAGGAATCCTTCTGGTGTACGCTGCCATGTTTGAGGCATCCAGGGAGAGTAGCACCTCTGGTGAAGGGATTTGTCATGCCCATTCTGGGGCAGCTCACTCACATCTGGTTCCCTCCGGACACTCAGCTCTCACCTGTGGCTCCAAGTAGCTGTTTGCATGTGACAGCTGCCACACCCTGATACACCACTTCAAAAGGCGAGCCTCATACCCCGGTGACATAGGAACATGCCTGCCCTAGTATTTAACCCACGCAACCTGTTCATATTCTATACCTTCACAGTATGGTCCGAGTCAATTTTGACCCGGCCCAAGAATCCCCTTATAACAAGTGTCTATACCAAATTTTGAACTACAGATCTACTTAGGATGTATAAATAGCCTATCTGACATTAATAAATGGGTGATTAATCCTTAATTAATGTTTCAGAGATCTAAAATCCATTTCAATAGATACGGGTCAAATTTGACCCGAAACAGCCTCAATGAACAAAAATTTGTGGCACCTGTACAAAAATACAAAATTTTTGAATATTTTAGGAAAAGTCATCAAATTTCGGCTAAAAAAAATTGCATTTAGGGTGTTTTTACTGCTGTCAAATGTCAAATCGGGTCAAATTTGACCCGAACAGTATGTAAGGGTTAAAGTCAGCTCCAGCGGACTGGGTGGATGAGATCAGCAGTGAGATCCATTGGCAAAAGAAGGCGGTTCTGCAAAGCTTTGTGGAGAGCAAAGAGCATGATAATGCACAGAAGAAGTCATGGTTATCCACCGCATCCAAGGAAGATCCCAGTTGTGACGACTATTTGTACCACTGGACCCGGACGTCTGAGATTGAGTTAATGGAACTGTCCCATTATAATAGCTTTTCCACTTAAAAATTCACCTGTATAGGCTTCACTGTCATCATCAAATATGACAGACAACCCACACACTGCTGGGCTCTTTAGATTAATAGTAAATGAACAAAATCAGCGCAGACACCTAGTGCAAATAATGGACTGCCTTCATACAATGCTTTCGATGATTGCATCCTTCAAATCTTCATTTTCATTGTAATGTTCAAGATGATTGTTGATACCTTCAAATTCTTTGTAGTTCTTACCTTGCTGAAATAGCGTAATCATTTCATTATCACACCCGGCCGTTTCTGGCATCTCCAATCTGAATGCTTGAAACTGCAGTGAGCAAAACAACTTTAAATAGTCTTACTGCTTATTTCTCGCCAGCCATCAGTGACAAAAATCACTGCTTTTTGAACACAAAAATGTACAAATATGCTATTTAAAAATTGTTGCTCTAAGCATGGTGTTGTGTCTAACAGCTACACAAGTTCACACGACTGATGCTAGTTAGAAGCTGTTCAGCAACAGACTCCAGTCCTAATTAAATGGGATAGTGTCCCAAATAAACTAAAGGAAACATGGCTATTTTCTCAATTAGTTTTTGTTCTTTAAGAGTTGTCCCAAAAAAGCTGCTGCCACAATTTATCTAATAGACCAGTCAACTAGAAGCCACTGTACAAGAGGCAGTACACTTGCAACAAAATGGTTCAATCTGAGAAAAATATTGGAGCAAAAAGTGTATTTGTAATGGTAGGTTTGCTGTTAGGTTTGGAGAGCATAGTTTTCTTTGATTTCTCTCAACCAGCCCAGGGCTGAAGGGAAATTGTTGTAAGTTGTTGTATCAACGTAGTCCTCCCCAGTCATTCCCTCCTTGTGCCTGCAGATCTGCTCCATGAATCTGAATGTGGATGTGCTCATTGAGAGGAATTGTGGATTTTTTCTCTGATGAAGGAAACGACATGAATCATAAAAAAGGGAAATATTGTCATATTATCAACCTAAGTGCCTTAAATACTGTAAAAGGTGGGAAAAGATTAAGGAAAATTAAACCAAGCTGGGATAGGCAGTTTGAAGGTTATGTTGTTGCAATAATTAGTTTAAAGAAGTGCTCAGATCCAAGGTGGAGCTAAGTAGAACAAAGATTATTCATATTGATATTTTGATTTAGATTTATTTATCACATCTACATCAAAGCATACAGTATGCATACAGCATGCATTGTTTGCATCAACAGCCAACATACCTCGGGTGTGCTGGATCAGCCTGCAAGTATTGTCATCACACATTCCGGCACCAACATAGTATGCCCACAATGCACAGCAGAACAACACAGGCACAATAAAACAGAACACAACAAGCAGTAAAACAGCAAACCAAGATTCTTTCCTTCCTCCCAAGCACACACACTCAGGAAGAGTCCTCCAACTCCAAGGCAGGCCTCCGGTCTCCAGTCTCCAGGCTTCTGCCGTCAAGCTTTGACTGCCACACTTCCAATTGACTTTCCAGCTTCAACCTTCATCTTCTAGTGTAAGGGAAGTCGGTTCAAGAGTCCGATAACAGTGGGATAGAAACTGCCCTTGAGTCCAGGAGGCGTGCTCTCAAGCCTTTGTATGTTCTGTCCAGCAGAAGAGGAAAAGAGACTGTGTGGCGGTGTACCTTCATTTTGTTTGCAGGTTTACCAAGGCAGTGAGAAGTTAGACTGAGTCAATAAAGGAGAAGTTGCTTTGTGTCCAAAACTTCGCAATTACTTATGGTCTTGGATAAGCAGATTCTGTACCAAGCTGTGATGCAACTGGAAAGAGTATTCAAAAGTCAAGACTTCAAACATGGTTTTTGAGTAGCAATAATCCCTATCCTCCTGGTGGATTTGGAGAAATGCACTACCTACTCCAGCCACTTCAAGGCACTGGGGAACAACACCACAACTCTGACTCCTTGATCTCTTCCAAATCCATCTGAAAGATAAGTGAATCAATAGCAATGTTCTTTTCCAGGCCAATACTCTTAGCATTAAGCTTACTAAAGCTCTCAATCAACTTCAATGGGCAGGTCACCTCGCTCACAGGCTCTACACCACACTGAAATGCAACCTAATCTGTGTTCTAACATGCAATGGATACAGTTCAAGCTTTTGTCAACATCTCCTTGGAGAAATATAACCTTAATCTTCTCCTTCTTCTTCTCCTCTCCCTTTCTATTGGGCAGAAGATGTAAAAATTTAAAACCATGCAGCACCAGGTTCAAGAACAACTTCTATCATGCTGTTATAAGATTCTTGAATGGACCTCTTGATTGATAAAGTTAAACTCTTGACATCACAATCTACTCTACCATGCCCTTGCATCTTATTTGTCCACCTGCAATGCACTTCCTTTGTAACTCTGACACTTTAATCTGCACTCTGTTATTGCTTTACTTGGTACTACCTCAATACACTGTTGTAATGAATTGTTTTGTGTGAATAGTTTGCAAGACAAGTTTTTCACTATGCCTGGGTACATGTGACAATAATAAATCCATTTCTAGTTACGTCATCACCAGTGCACGAGAGTGTGATTGCTCATGATGGAACAGCATGAAGAACCTTGAGTTCCTTGCCGGGAACATGTGAAAGTCCATCAGGGAAACTAAAAGGGGCATTTTACCTCCCAACCTACCTACTCATACTATCAAACATCTCCTGCTCCAGCTGCAGCAGAACATATGGCTTCCCTGTCAGTCTCAGAGTCTACAGAGTAAGTGAATCACTTCTGATGGATACACAAGGAACTACCAAATAAGAAGATTGTGGTGGCTATTCCCTTTGCTGACAAATGCCAAGACACCACTGTAAAGCACTATCACAACCTTTTGTTCGATGTTAATAAAACTAAAGAAGCGATTGTTCACTTCAGGAAGGGGGAGGAGGGTGATCACTTGCCAGTCTACATTGGGTGATCAGCAATGGAGAGGGTCAGCAGCTTTAAATTCCTGAGTGTCAACGTATCAGATGACCTGTCCGTGGCCCAGCACAGAGATGCAATCACAAGGAAGGTACACAAGTATCTTCACTTTCATAGAAGACTAAGTATTAAGAACGCTGCAATAAACTTCCACAGTGGTACTGTTCAAAGTGCCCCCACTAGTTGCATCATAGTCTGGTCATTTGAATGCACCAGAATGTAAGAGCCTGCAGAGAGTAGTTGACTCAACGCAATAGGCAGCACAGTAGCATAGTGACGAGTGCAATGCTTTACGGTACCAGCAATCCGGGTTCAATTCCTGCCACTGTCAGTAAGGAATTAGTACGTTCTGCCTGTGAATATGTGCATTTCCTCTGGGTGCTCTGGTTTCCTCCCACAGTCCAAAGATATACTGGTTGGCAAGTTAATTTTTCATTGTAAATTTTCCTATGATTTGGGTAAAATCAGGGATTGCTAGGCAACACGGCTCAAAAGGGCAGAAGGGCATATTCTGCACTGTATTTCAATAAATAAATAATTACATGAGTACATCCCTCACCACCATCTACACACCATTGTATCTACGTGAGAAAGTGTTTCAAGAAAGTAAAGTTCATCGTCAAAGATCCCATCATCCAGGTCATTCCATCTTGCAGCTCCTGTTGGGCAGGAAGAACAGAAACTTGAGATTCCACACCATCAGATTCAAGAACAGCTACTTCCCTTCAACCATTCAGTTCTTGAACTAAACTGCATAATCTTAATTACTACCTCAATATAGGAACACTATGAACACTTTGCACTACAATGGACTTTATTGTTGTTCTTATTGTGTGCTTTCTTATATAGTTTATGTATCTCTTGTAAATGTTCTGTATCTGATGCACTGGTGCATTTGATGCTGCTGCAAGTTAAGTTATTCATTGCACCTGTACATAATGCTCTTGCACATTTGACAATACACTTAACTTGAACAGAGGCTGCAAGCAAAGGCAATTATTCAAGAAAGGTCAATGCTGCAAAACATTGGATGCCTTGAATGGTTCGAATGTAAGTTTCAGACAGAAAGTAAGTGAGATTTACCAAGTGCAGCCATGAGCAACATTGTAGGTTAGAAGGCAGTTAAGGAGAGGGTGATGAAAGATCTACTGAGCAGAAGCTGGAATTCAGAGGACAAATCTGCTGATGGCCAGATTGGAGACATTCAAGTCTGGTGTTCAAGGAAATTACAAGGTCCAGGCACAATCTCCAGAAAGCCATCTCATGGGCAAAGTGGTAATCCTGGACGAAACTTGAACCAACGAAGGGTGCTCGACATTTGTAGCTGGGCCTGAATGCTAGCACTTCCTACAACAGTGCCTCACTTGCAGATGAGCTTAATACCTTCTATGTTTGCTTTGAGCGTCAAAACATGGAGGAACCAGCAAAAACTCCCAGAGCCCCTGATGATCCTGTGATTTCAGTCTCTGAGGCTGATGTACGAGCATCCTTCAGGAGTGTGAACCCGTGAAAAGAACCAGCCCAGATGGGATACTGGTCAAATACTAAAAACCTGAGCCAATTAACTGGCTGGAGTGTTCACTGAGATCCTTAACCTTCACTTCAGCAGTCTGAGGTATCCACCTGCTTCAAGCAGGTTTCACTAATACCGATGCCAAAGAAGAACATGGTAACCTGCCTCAATGACTATCCAGTAACACTTACATTCACAGTGATGGAGTGTCTTGAGAGTTGGAGATGAAGTATCTCAATTCCCGCCTGAGAACTGAATTGGATATCAACACAACCAGTCCACAGCAGATACCTTCTCACTGACTCTTCACTCATCCCTGAAACATCTGGACAGCAAAGATGCATACACCAGGATGCTCTTTATCCACCACAGCTTGACATTCAATACTTTCGTGCACTCAAAACTAATCAATAACCTTCAAAACCTTGGCATCAATACCTCCTTGTGCAACTGGATCCTCGAATTCCTCACTTGCAGACTCCAGTCAGTTTGGATTGGCAACATCTCCAGAGCCACCATCAGCTCAAGTGCACCACAAGGCTGCGTGCTTAAAACCACTGCCTACTCACCTTACACTTATGTCTGCGTGGCTAAGCACAGCTCCAATGCCATGCAGTATTTAAGTTTGCTGATGACACCCACTGTCATTGGCCAAATTAAAGGTGGTGATGAATCAGCATACAGCACGGAGAGAGAAAACCTGGCTGGGTGGTGCCACAACAACAGCCTCTTTGTCAATGCCAGCAAGACTAAAGAGCTGAGTATTGATTTCTGGAAACTGGAGGACCATAAGGCAGTCCTCATCAAAGGATCAGAGGTGGAGAGGGTCAGCAACTTTGAATTCCTTGATGTTATCGTTTCAAAGGACCTGTGCTGGGCTCAGCATGTAAACGCAAATGTGAAGAAAGAACAGTGGCACCTCTACTTTCTGAGGAACCATAGAACACCACAGCACAGAGAACAGGCCATTCGGCCCTTCTAGTCTGTGCCGAAACTTTATTCTGCTAGCCCCATTGGCCCAGTCCATAACCCTCCAGACCTCTCTTATCCACGTATCTATCCAATTTATTTATTGTTTGCAAAGATTTGACATGGCATTTAAAACATCTATATAAAAGCGTGACAAGAATATATTCACTGGCTGCATCACAGCCTAGTATGGAAACACCAATTGCCTTGAATGAAAAATCCTACGAAAAGTAATGGATACAGCTCAGTCCATCACAGATAAAGGCCTCCCCACCATTGAGCACATCTACACGAAGCATTGTCGGAGAAAAGAAGCATCCATCATCAGGCACTCCCGCCATCCAGATCATGCGGTCTTCTTGCTGTTGCCATCAGGAAGAAGGTACAAGATCCTCAGGACTCGCAACACCAGGTTCAAAACCAGTTATTACCCCTCAAAGATCAGGCTCTTGAACCAAAGGGGATAATTTCACTTAACTTCACTTGCCCCATCACTGAAATGTTCCCAAAATTTATAGACTCACTTTCAAGCACTCTTCATCTCATGTTCTCAATACTTATTGCTTATTTATTTATTTATTATTATTTCATCTTTTGCTATCTGCACAGATTGTTCTCTTCTGCACGCTGGTTGAACACCCAAGTTGGGGCAGTGTTTCATTGATTCTGTACTGGTTATTATTCTGCTATGAATTTATTGAGTACAGGATTGTATACGTACTTTTAATTTTGAACTTTGAAAGGTCTGTATAAGAAAAGAAACATTAATTATGAAATAATGAAACTATATCAGCAGTTTCTGTTTGCTACCTTTCAGTTAAAGATTGGAACTAATAAATATGCATAAGGTCCACTCAGTTGCAAGGAATTAGCTTTGAATAAATTAGCCTCTAATTAAACCCAACAGGGAAGTGTAACATAAGGCTGCTAGATATATTTTTAGGAGAACCTTTGTCCAGTGGATTACGAGCATTACTGCCATCCTGTGTTACTGCATTCGTTGGGAGGGACTCTATCTGCTCAGCAAAGTCAGTTGTATCCCCCACCCTTTTTTTCCCCATGGAGTTTGTCTGTCTGTACTGTTGAAAGACTATCTGAGCACTAGGGTTTCTTTAGCCAAATCCTCCAGCTCTTGCCCAAGGAGGCTGGTCCATGTTATGCAGGATTTACAGCATAGATTTGTGCTGTAAGAGCATAAGACGATAAAACATAGGAGCAGATTTAGGCCATTCAGTCCATCTATTCCGTCATGCCATCATGTCTGATTCATTATCCCTCTCAACCCCATTCTCTTGCTTTCACCCCATAACCTTTGATGCCCTTACCAATCAAGAACCTGTCAACATCCATTTTAAATATATCCAATACTTAGTCTACACAGCCGTCTGTGGTAATGAATTCCACAGATTCACCTCCCTCAGCCTAAAGACTTTTATTTATGGCAGTTCTAAAGAGACGCTTCAATTCTTTTTGCATTAACATTTTAAAAAAAACTCTTGCTCACACCATAATACCTCTGGCTTTATTTCAATGAAAGAGCACATAGACCTCTTCCCATTTCTAGAATTATAGGGCCATTTCAGTGAGAAGGAGGCTATCTGGTCCATCGAGAACTCCTTATGGAGGAGTCCTATTGTTCCTGTTTATTCCTCACAGATGTGCAACTTGTTCTCCAGTGCGCCCGTCCAATTCCCTTTTGAAGCCCAGGTCATCTCTGCTTCTACTGTCCTGACAGGCTATCAGCACCAACAAGGGAAAAATAAATTTCCTCACAACCTCCCTACAAGTTCCACCTATTACTTTAAATGTATGATCCCTGATTCTTTACGATCTATGAATGGGTCCATATTCTTTCTATTTACTCTGTCATTATTTTCAACATCTCTAACAAAAATCATTGGAACCTTCCTTGCTTCAAGGAGATCAACCTCATTCATTGGAGAAACCCCAGCTCCAGAAATATTAGTAAATCTTCTCCCTCATGTACTTCATTATTGTCACTTCAAGCACATCCATTCAAATTTCTCTCGACTACTCTGAGGAATACTGGGTTTCATATTCTAACTACATACACAAAAAATGCTGGTGAATGCAGCAGGCCAGGAAGCATCTATAGGAAGAAGTACAGTCAACGTTTTGGACACTTCATTCACCGGCATTTTTTGTGTGTGTTGCTTGAATTTCCAGCATCTGCAGATTTCTTCATGTTTGCGTTCATATTCTAACTATCCTCTTTATAAAGAAGTTTTCACTCATTTCTCATTGGTTTTATCCTTCCCAGGCCCCTAGCCTTGAACTCCTCGAATGTGGAAAAAACTACATCCAACCCCTTCAGAATCTTAATAATCTCTGAAGACCTCAGCCACTGACTTTCCTGACTGGTCAGAGTTTCTCAGGTCTAAATGATTTTTAGTCAGAGCCTGGGAAGGATCCTGCAGATGTCGGAAATTGGAAATAAAAAGGGAAAGTGCTGGGACTACTTAGCAAGTTGGGCAGTATCTGTGGGAAGAAAACAGTCAATATTTTGGCTCGAAAGCTCTTGTCAGGATTGGAAAAAGTAGGCATAATTTGAGGACAGCAAACAAACTGCTGGAGGAATTCAGTGGGTCAAGTTGCATCTATGAAGAAAAAGGACACATCAATGCTTTGATTCAGAACCCTTCATCAGCTCCTCTTCCCCATTCATGACAGAACCAATCTGAGACCTGAATTTTCCAGCATTTAGCCAGTTAGTGAGCCAATGTTGGGGATGACCCTGGAGATCTCTATCCAGGGTACATGCCATACTCTAGCTATTCTCAGCGTTCCACGTGGAGGAGTGATACTTCATTTGCCAGGAGGGCGAGACTGGTACTAATCATCGAGGGATTGCTTTGTTCATGCTTTCTTCAGCAATATTGATTTGACCCTGGTTCACTTCTTCTTAGCTTGCGATCACTGCACCATCAGCTTTATGGATCTGTCCTGTTAACAGAAACCAATCTCCCCTCTAGGGACTCTGACCATACTTCTTACTGCCTCAGTAAAGCAGGGAACATAATCAAAGATGACACCTCGGACATTTTCTCTTCTCCCCTCTTCTCTTGGCCAGAAGATACAAAGTCCTTATAGCATGTACCACCAGGCTTAAGGACAACTTCTATCCTGATGTTTTCAGACTTTGAATGGACCTCTTGTATGACAAAATGGACTCTTGATCTCTCAATCTATTTTATTATCTGTTTCATCACTTATCTATGCTTTATTCTCTTTTGTTATTATTTTACCTTATTCTAACTGAATTCACTGTGTAATAATTTGATCTGTATCAACAGTATGCAAGGCAAACTTTTCATTGTATTTTGGCTCACATGACAATAATAAACCATTAACACTACAAAATATGGGACAAAGTGTACCTAAATGATGGTGGTAGAGAGGTTTGGAACAGTAAGGTGTGATTGAGAGTGCATTCCTCAAACAACAAGCGCATCGCAGGGATAATTTCGCCAGCTGTATTTGTGTCAAATCTAATCCAGTGTTAGAATATGCAGCATGTGCAATCACTTGTCAGCTCCACTCCTCAGCTCCCAGTTTCTGCCGCTATTCCCACTCTCCTCTCCTCCACCTGGCAATCACCCCTCCTCACCTGGACCCACCTGCCAGCTCTTACTTCACCCTTATCTTTCACTTATGTGTACTGGCTCTTTCCCCTCTACCTTTCAGTCTAGATGAAGGAGCTCGATCTGAAGCATCGACTTTTTATATCCCTCCATGGAATATGCCTGATCCTCTGATTTCCTCTGCGGTTTCTGCTCCAGGTTCCATCTGCAGTCACTTGGGTATCCCACATATTATTATTATGTATCATAAAGGATGAGTAACTGAATAATTTGATTAATTCAGATAGTCATAAATCAAAGGTTCAAAGTACAATTATTATCAAAGTTTGTGTACATTAGACAGCCGTGAGATTCGTTTCCTAACAAGCAGCCATGAGAAAAACAAACCCCCAAAAAAACCAAGGCATATAGGTAGCAGACTAGAGTCATGTATTGGCTAGACCCAGTAAGGATAACACAAAATAATCTGCAGATCCTGGGGGGGGGGGGGGGGGGGGCGGGGTGCGGGATAGGGCCTCTGCCCCTTCCCCCTACAGTCCTGACGAAGGGTTCTGGCCTGAAACGTCGACCGATCTTTTCCACGGATGCTGCCTGACCTGCTGAGTTCCTCCAGCTTGTTGTGAGTGTTCCCAGTAAGGATAAGATGCCAGGCCACTATCCATACTGTGGCAATATGGTTGCTTGGCAGTCTGCGTAATGCTTCACAGTGGCAACTGTAAGGTCATAGTTCAATTCCTGAGACTGTCTGCAAGGAATTTGTATGTTCTTTGTGTGACTGCACGTGTTTCCTCTGGGTGCTCCGCTTTCCTTTCACATTCCAAAAACATCCAGGTTAAGGTTAGTACATTGTGTGCCTCCTATGTTGGCACCAGAAGTGTGGCAGCACTTGTGACCTGCCGCCAGCATAACCTCAGAGTCTGTTGGTTGTTGATGCAAGTAGTTCATTTCACTGTAATTTTCAACGTTTTGTTGTGCATGTGACAAATAAAGCTAACCTTTAATCTTTAAATTCAGGTGGATATGAAAGATTTCATGGTATTCTTTGAAGCAGAGCTAAGGATCTGACTGGAAGTTGGGCCGACATTGATCTAAAGTTGTTCATTGGAACTTGCTCTGTACAAATTGATGGCCACGGTTCCAACATAAACATCAGCTTTATTTGCCATATGCATTTACGAATATGTCTTAACAGTTTGCTATGGTGTGTTGGCATGACATACAACTAAAAGACAACTTTCAACAATTATAAAGAAAAGGGAATTATATAAAAATTAAGTTAGAGGTTAAAGTACCGATATGGAATAAAATGTGTGTGCATACATAAATACCAGTGCTTATTTACAGTGTAAACAGTATTGTAAAAATAGCTTAAAGTATTTTCAGTGCAGTGATGGGGTTAATAGATACAGGGGTTGGGGGGTCAGATTCTAATGAGAATGGTTGATCAGATTAACTGCCTGGGGAAGAAACTTGTTAAAATGGCATGAGGTTTTTTTTTGTTTTAATAACCCTGAAGTGCTTTCCAGAAGAGCTCTCGGAAAAGGCAGTTTGCAGCGTGGTTAGTGTCTGCAAAAGACTGCAGTTCAAAAGTACTTAACTTTTTGAAAAGTATTTTGTGGCAGCTTGGGACCTTGGAAGTTGCAATGTAAAAACAATTTTCTTGTCTCCCTCACTCTGCTTCAATTCACTGGGGATTGTTTGCTGCAGTTTTATACTGCATTCCAGGCTCTTAGATGATCTAGGCAGAAAGCTCAGCGTGCCAGATTAGTGTTATGAGGAGGATTCACCAATGGATTTTCAGAGCTTGGGGAGGATTTGTTGCAAAGCTTTTGATTCTCTTAAGCAGGTGTTGAAATTGTGAATATTAGCTTCAATGCTTAGATTTCAAAATGCTGAGTCTGTTGCTTTTTTGCCTCTTGTGTTCTCTCAGTTGTTGGGCCATTAATAAATTAAAGG
Source organism: Mobula birostris (assembly GCF_030028105.1). Classification (NCBI taxonomy): domain Eukaryota; kingdom Metazoa; phylum Chordata; class Chondrichthyes; order Myliobatiformes; family Myliobatidae; genus Mobula; species Mobula birostris. Next base: position 50,244,436 of record NC_092378.1, on the reverse strand, counting down.
GAAATGAAAATGCCAAGTTCTTCGCTTTCCTTTGTGACTGGCTTTGCAAGTAGTTATAATCTACTGGCAAGACCTGTGATTGCTGAGGTATGTTTGTGGAGCACCTTCAATTACTCCAAAAGACTGAGGTTTGGTAAAATACTGAAAGGCTTTTACTGTAATACTGAAATACTGTACAATACGACCTCCACGGTGAGTGTCTGCCCCCGGACTGAGGGGGAGGGGCAAGGTGAACACCTTTATACAGGACTCTGTGGGAGGAGCCACAGGGGTAGTCAGCAGAGGGGTGTGTCCAGACAGGTAACCCAGTTACAACATATATACATGGTTTACCACAGTTTGAAATATTTAGATGAAGGTCAACAATAAGAGAAAGTTTTCACACCTTTTTGGTAGACATTGATATTGAATCTGGTCACTGACAGTAAAATAATACCTTCCGTCCCAGATTGCGCAGTGAAATCCCGCGTGATGTCCAGATTTATAATTGGGTCAGCCATCTTCCTGTCCATTATGTCTACTATGTCATACACAGGAAGTTTCCCCTCCAGACCCGGAGTTAGGCAGGCTGTTCACTATTCCCCGTATTGTTTGTTTTGAGCCCTTTGTTGAATTCAGCAGGGGGGATGCAGGCATATGACAGTGGTGGGGGCAGGGCACACTCAGATCAACATCTCCCTCTATAGATACAACATCACCACCTTCTGCTCATGGCCCCTGCAGATGATCAGCATCTGAGACCAGGCTGAGCTGAACCAGCATGAATTTACAATGTAAACAGCATTATAAAAAGAAGTTTAAAGTGTTTACAGTGCAGTGCAGCGATGGGGATAACAGATAGAGGGTGGGGTCTAACTAGAATGGTAGATTACATTAACTGCCTGGGGGAGAAAACTTTTGAGATGCCGTGAAGTTTTTGTTTCAATAACCCTTTCCAGAGGGTAGAGTTTGGGAAAAGCAGTTTGTAGGGTGGTTAGTATCTGCAATGATTTGCCTGCCCACTTCCTTGTTCTGGACACAGCCCTGCAGTGATAGTAGACTGTAGACAATGACCCTTTCTACTGACCTGGCAGTCTGCTGTAGTTTTCATATGTTGTGAGAAGATGCTGCGCCAAACCAGACAGTAATGGCTGATGTGAGGATGTTCTTTTTAACTATTTGACCTCAAAGCAAAGGACATCGAAAAGGAGGAGCAAGGAGAATGGAATGGAGTTGTTACATGAGGCAGGGTCAGGGAAAGTGGTCAAAGCCATCTTCGAGCTTGCAGTGGATGCATGTGGCTAGCCTATTTCCTGAGAAGGAGACGCAGAGATCCATAAGGGGCAAGGAAAAGTGAAAGATGGACCATGTGAAGGAGGAATCAGTGGAAATTGATAGCAAAGTTAATCAAACTTTAAAGTTCTGCATGGGTCCCTGCAGTCACCAAAGTACTGATGGAAAGCCTAGGGAGGGAGACTGAATAGGACTTGAGGACATAATCACAGCTACCATTTCATTCTACACTGTTAGTGTCACCATATATGATCAGATTTGTAATGACACGGAAAGTACATTGTCCTACATTCCTCTATCAAGCAACATAAATCATGGCTTTTAAATCCACTGCTGTTTGCAGGACTTTAAAACGTGGAAGTCATTACCTTTTATTCTCTATCTGGTTTAAAAAGTCTGCATAATAACTTGAGAGCCCACAATAGAAGTGCAACTTCTCTCATTCTTTCATTGTTATGTTACAAGTTACAGGTATTCTCATTCTAGTATTGTGTTCTAAAGCTTTCAACCTGCTAGAGAGAAAGCCTGGTTCACAAGGACCATGTAATGAGTAAGCTATAAGTGTATTATCACAAGAATTTGGGTTGGTGGGGAGTGGGGCATTTGCTACAAAACTTCTGATGTTTGTTCTAAGCGAGCATTGAGATTATGAACATCTGCTACACAATGTTGAACCCATTCCAGCTCCCATCGTTGGTTAGCATCTGTCCTGCAAGTAGAGCTGTGTCCTGTGCTCAGTTATTATAGTTTTGATGACCAGCCATTTGTGAAAGTTGTCAATGGAATCAAAGATGAAGAAAAATGAAGAGTTTTGATTTTTGAAAGTAATAAAATACTTCCCATCTTCCCATCAATGGCAGGGAGTATGAACAAATCACAACCACTGACGCAGGCGATCAAACAGAGGCTTTCTTTGCATGCGATGTGCTAACATAACTTGAGTTGAGATGGCATTATTGCACTCTTATGAACCTCTAATGGTAACACACTGCACCGCCCCTCCCCCTTTTGCTGTATGGTAGCATGTCAGCCTCCCCAATCCTGCTATGAGATCACACTCCCTGTTCAGGGACTACTCTTGAGTGACTAAGATGAGGTGGGGTGGAGACTATATTATGATGGTGCAAAAACTAAATTGCAAGACTAATTATCCAATCGCCTGGGCTATAAAGACCATAAGACATGGAAACAGAATTGGACCACTTGGCCCATAAAGTTTGTTCCACCATTCCATCATGGCTGATCTTTTATCCTTCTCAAACCCATTCTCCTACCTTCTCCTCATAACCTGGGTGACCTTACCAATCAAAAACCTATCAATCTCTGCTTTAAACATAGCCAATGACTTGTCATGCACAGCCATCTGTGGCAATGAATTCCATAGATTCATCACCCTCTGGCTAAAAAAGTTCCTCCTCATCTCTGTTCTAAAGGGACATTCTTGTATTCTGAGGCTGTGTCCACTGGTCCTAGACTCTCAGAAACATCCTATCCACATCAACTTAAAGATATGACTCCAAATTTTATTGAATTAAGTCCTCTTGATATTGAGACCTTGAAACGATTGAATTGTTGTAGAAACTCCTCCAGGTCATTGATGTCTTCCTGGGATAGAGATCTGTTGTTCTTATTCAGTTTAGCTCATACATGAAGCAACAAGACATCTGTTATATCAGAGGATACAATGAAATAGATGATCAATAAAATCAGACAGGCCACCTGACCTTGACTCCAAAGTCAGCCACAGCAAACTGGTAATTGTTTGAGAGGAGGGTTGTCTATCACAAACTGCAGAATATTGGCTGTTGCATTTTAATATTGTCTCCTGAAACATTTAATGACCTGGGCTTGAAATTCTCAACTTTCTTAGTTGAAAGGCTTTCATAGACCATAAGACCTTAAGCTGCTTCGAGTCTGCTCTGCCAATCATGGATTTTTTTTTTCATTTCAAACCCATTCTCCCTTCTCCCCATTACCCTTGACCCCTTTACCAATCAAGAATTTGTCAATCTCTGCCTTAAATGAACCCATTGATTTGGCCTCCAGAGCTTGCTGTGACAACAAATCCCACGTTTTGTGCAGTACTGTACAAAACTCTATATAGCCCAACCCTTTTGCATGGTTCTGTATTGGTCAACATGGAGTGGAGAGCGAGCTTGTAAATCTGGTGAGAGCGAAGGATGATGGGTATGACGAGGGTGGAGCACTGCAGGAAGGGTGTGGGACAGGTGGCAGAGAAGGAGAGCTAGGGGCAGGGAGGGATGGTGCAGGTACAAACACATCTAGCCCTGAGACACCAGGAAAAATCATTAAATTCCTCTGTATCGTTCCAATTTTAGTATATGTGCTGCCGACGCGAGCACAAAAATCTTTCAATTCCAAGCAACTCATTTATCGATCAATACAGAATGTCTCTCTGGTGCTCCCCTCCCCACTTCCTTCCCCTTTTCCCAAACATGATTCCCCTTTTCCTGTCCCGTTCCCATTCTCAGTCCACAATAGCGACCCATATCAGAATCAGGTTTATCATCACTCACACATGTCATGAAATTTGTTTTTTTTTGCAGCATCGGTACAGAGCGATACATAAAATTGCTACAGTACTGAGCAAAAGTCTTAGGCATATTGGCTACATATATGTCCATAAGATTTTTGCACATTTTTGAATATGGGAGATTCGGGGATGGTAATATCATTGAATGATAGCCGGATTTTCTCTTTGCACAGCAACTATATGGTGTGAGCGCTACATGCCACCTATAAGCCAATCCTGGATAATATTCAGGTCTTGTGGCATTTCATTATCAATTGGACGTTATCAAGAGAAATGAAGAAGAGGAAAGACAAAGAGTGTGGATTTTTGAATGTATTAATAAGCTTCTCATCAATAGCAAGGAGTATGACCAAATCACAATCGCTGATGATGCCAGATCTTGTCAAACAAAAATCATTTTATTTTTCACGTCAGGTGGTAACATAACTTGTGTTGAGATGGTATTTTTGTCCTCCATGATGAATCTCTAATAGTAATTGTTGTACAGTAGCATGCCAGCCTCCCCACTCCTGCTTTGAGGTCCCACTCGTAGTTCGAGGGCACCACATCAATAAGTCCTTCCTTACAATTGAAGGAAGGTCTTTAATGAAGCAGCAAAAGATGGTTAAGCCTCGGTCACAAGTTTGAAAGGCAAGATTGAAGCAAGTACAAATACTAAGTTCCACCATCTCCAATGGGACCCATTTCCCTGGTCTCACCTAACACCTGTCAGCTTGTACTGTTTCTCCCTCTCCCACCTTTTTATCCTGGCTTGTGCCCCTTCCTTTCCAGTTCTGATGAAGGTTTTCATCCGGAAACATCCACTGTTTGTTCTTCTCCATAGATGCTGCCTGACCTGCAGAGTTCTTCCTGGTCATCAGAATCGCCTCATCATAATTGGAAAACAGTTAATTTAAGTTAGAAGACCTGGAAGTTAGTTTAGGTTAGCAAGTTGGTTCCATAGCAGAGAAGGTGGTGAGGAAGATGTATGGAGAAAAGAGAATGCCTTGATAGGTTGAGATTGGATGACCTAATGTTAAGGGGCAGTTAAAATCAAATTAACCTTTTGCTGCCTGTTTTCTGTGTATGATTAAGTTAAGTTGTTTAGACTGCAAGCTGTGCCTCTAGATATGATTTACCTCGAGGTGTACTTCTCAGCTTCATAAGAACATAAGAACCAGAAACCTTGGCCCCCTCTTGCCTGTTCGCCCATTCTATATGATTGTGACCGATTGTTCACCCACTTTCTGGCATGAATACTTTTTCATTGATTACCTTAATATCTAAAAATCTAATGGCTCTGCCTTGAATATACATAACAAATGAGGCTGCACAGCCTTTTGGGTAGAAAATTACAAAGGTTCACATCTCTCTAGGTAATGGAAGTTTCCTCTTAACTGATCTGAGTGACTGAACCATTATTGTGATTCTGTGACCCCTGATCCTAGACACCTCAGCCAGGGACCACATAACTCTACATCATCCTGTCAAGCTCTGTGATAATTTTGTACAGATCAATAGCATCACCTTTTTTTTTTTCAACACTCACTACTGCAAGAATATCCTCTCTTAGGTTGGGAGAGTGGACCTGTACGTGATGTTTCACTACCCTCACAACATCAACCCATGACGTTATGATCTCAAAGATTCACTCCACCAGCCACCCAGTGGCCAAAGCTGGAAGTCTTGGATGTGCCATGTTGTCTGAAATGGATGGATGACTATGGTGTGGATATCTAGCACTAGAGGACACAGCCTCAGAATAGAAAGACATCCCTTTAGAATGCAGATGAGGAGGAATTTCTTTAGCCAAAAGGTGGTGAATCTATTGACTCATTGCCACAAATGGCTGTGGAGGCTAAGCCATTGTGTATATTTAAAGTGAAGTTTGACGGGTTCTTGATTAGTAAGGGCATCAAAGGTCACAGAGAGAAGGCAGGAGAATGGGGTTGAGATGGATAATAACTCAGCCATGATAGAAAGGTGCAGCAGACTTGATGGGTTGAATAGTCCAAATCTGCTCCTGTCTTGTGGCATCTTTTGGAGATGTTAAATTCCATGCCTGATTGGGTGAGTTGCATTCACATAAAGAGTAAAAATATTCTGCAACGATTCATACACCCTTCTTCTTTCACACTCCATAACACCAACACCCTCTGTACTGAGCCGTATCATGTTGTTAATATGACTTCGGTGATCTTGTTTCAAGCATATAGGCTAAGTTTTCACTTACATAACAATCCTTCCACTTCACTGGTGTAAAACATTAGATTAGATAAGGAAGACATGCAGTCCTCTTTTATTGTCATTTAATAATGCATGCGTTAAGAAATGATACAATATTTCCTCCGGTGTGGTATCACAAAACGCAGGACAGACCAAGACTGAAAAAAAACTAACAAAACCACATAATTATAATATATAGTTACAACAGTGCAACAATACCATGACTTGATGAAGAAGTCCATGAGTACAGTAAAAAGTTCAAAGTTTCTCAAATGTCCCACATCTCACACAGACGGGAGAAGGAAGAAAAACTCTCCCTGCCATGCCCAACCACAGTCCGACTCTGAGTCCTCCGAAAACTTCGAGCCTCCGATCAGCTCTCCGACACCAAGTACTGAGCGCCATCTCTGTCCGAACGATTTGACCTCAATCTCGGTCGCCAGCAGCAGGCAAAGCCGGGGATTTTGAGGCCTTCCTTCTGGAAGATTCCCGACTGCACAGTAACGACAGCAGTGATCTGGCATTTCAGAAATTTCTCCAGATGTTCCTCTGTGCTTTCACGTCTGTCTCCATCAAATAAGAATTGTCCACGGCCTCTATTTAACGGATACAATATCATTTTTCACCAGAGGGCTGTGCACGCGCGGCACGCTGCTCTCTCTCCTCCCGCATGGAGCATCCCAAGAAGATAGTAGGAATTCTGTCAGTGTGGTGACTAGTCTAAGTGCTCCAGAGTTCTGCAGACTCTCATTGAAACTGGTTTTATTTTTCGCTGAGGATTGAAATTGGTGGAAGTGTATTATGCGAACCCCAGCCAAGCTAATGCATTGTCCACTCCCTTCATCCTGCAGTACAGTTGCAATCAATAACTCCACATGAATCTGAGCTCATGTAGAGTTCAAAGTAACAGTATGATAGCAGAAGTGGTAGATGTGGATTTAATTGTAACACTTGGATATTGTCTACCTGGCCTTTGGGAGGGAGGGAACGTCTAAACGCCTTTAGTAAGGCATTTAGTAAGGCTGGTCAAGAAGGTTCAGTCGCTCGACCTTCAAGATGAGGTAGTAAATTGAATTAGACATTGGTTTTGAGGGAGAAGCCAGAGGGTGGTGGTAAAGGATTGCCTCTCTGATTCGAGGCCTGTGAATCGTGGCATGCCACAGGGATCGGTGCCGGGTCTTTTGCTGTTTGTCATCTATGACAATAATCCAGATGATGATGTGGTTAACTGGATCAGCAAATTTGCAGATGACACCAAGATTGGGGTTATAGTGGACAGTGAGGAAGGCTATCATGGCTTGCAGAGGTATCTGCATAAACTGGAAAAATGGCCAATAGAATTTAATACAGACAAATGCAAGGTTTTGCACTTCAGTAGGACCAACCAGAGTAGGTCTTACATGGTGAGCAGTCGGGCACTGAGGTCTGTGGTAGAACAGAGGAATATTGGAATGCAGGTTGAAAGTGGCATCACAGGTAGACAGGGTCTAAAAGAAAGCTTTTGGCACATTGGCCTTCATGAATGAACGTATTAAGTGCAGGAGATGGGATGTTATGTTGAAGTTGTATAAGATGTTGCTGAGGTCTAATTTGGAGTACTGTGTGCAGTTTTGGTTACTTACCTACAGGAAAGATGTAAACAAGGTTGAAAGAGTACAGAGAAGATTGACAGAGGTGTTGTTAGGTCTGGAGGAAATATTGAATATGTTAGGACTATATTTTTTAGAACACAGAGGACTGAGAGGAGATTTGGTAGACATATACAACATTATGAGGGGTTTAGATAGGGTAAATGCAAGCAGGCTTTTTCCACTGAGAATGGGTGGGAGTACAACCAGAGGTGATGGGTTAAGAGTGAAAGCTGAGAAGTTTAAGGTGAACATGAGGGGAATCCTCTTCACTCAGAGGGTCGTGAGTGTGTGGAATAAGCTGCCAGCGCAAGTGGTCCATGCGAGCTCAATTTCAATGTTTAATAGAAGTTTGGATCGATACATGGACGGTAGGGATATGGAGGAATATGTTCCCGGTGCCGGTCGATGGGAGTAGGCATTTGCAATGTTTTTGGCATGGACTAGATGGGCCTAAGGGCCTGTTTCGATGCTGTACCTCTCTATGACTCTACTTAAGAGAAGTTCAGATAGGTATATGGATGGAAGAGGTATGGAGGGCTCTCGTCTGGGTGCAGTTAGGTGGGATTAGGCAGAAGATCAGGTCAGCATGAACTAGAAGGGCCAAAGAGCCTGTTTCCATGCTGTGGTACTCTATGGCTCTATAACATGCCTACGTAGTTAATGATCTGTGGACATGAATTGAAATGCAATATGACAGCTTGGTAAACTAAATTTGTGGAATTAAATAAATCTGGAATTGATAAAACTTGCTCAGTGAGAGTAAGCCTCACCCTAAGCATAACTATTGGATTGTTGTGAAAACCCTCTGGTTAACTGATATCTCCTGTCTCTCTCGCCAATCTAGCACATTAGGCAATCAGACATATGGCAACATGATTGGTTGACTGCTCAGTCTGAACAGGGCCAGCAAGCCAGTCAGCTCAGAGTCGATTATAGATTATCCTACAACCATTAGACTCTTGAAATAGTGTGGATAACTTTACTCAATTCGATTCTGAAGTGACTCCACAACCTATAGACTTACTTTCAAGGACTTTGAGGACATGTTCTCAGTATTATTTATTTATTATTTGCATGATTCAACTAACTTTGCACAATGGTTGTTTGTTGATCTCTGTTTATGTATAGAATTCATCAGTTCTATTCTATTTTTATTTTCCTATAATTGCCTGCAAGAAAATGAATCTCAAGGTAGTATATAGTAGCATATATGTACTTAGATAATAAATTTACATGGAACTTTGAGATAGCGGCTGGCTTAAGTAATGTGTTCCATGAGCAAAAAAATTAAACAAAAATATTATCACTTGAAAGCTCCTGGAAGGAGTTTGTCCTTAAGGAATGCAGGTATTTCTGAGTTTTCCCTGAAACTGCCCATCTTATTGCCTCATGAGCTATGATAAGCTTTGTTTAAAGCAGACAGGCTGACCCTGACTAGAGGACAGAGATTATTACTGGTTTCCATCCTCTATAATTCTCTTTTCAATATATTGGCAATTAAAAATGACACATTTTTAATAAGTTGGCTGCACTTCGATCAGAATTTAAGATTAATTTCCATCTGTTGTTGCAGTGACTCGATAAATTCCTTTGGTGAGAATTGTCTACTTCATGATTCCTGACTTAATCTCCACAGAGAACAAACGAAAGGAGGGCTTTCAGTTCCTTCACACACAAAAAAAACAATCAGACTGTGAAACTGATGTTCCTATTAGCAGGGTGCGTGCTGGAGCCGAATTAGAGATTCATGTGTGTTTCAGGAAACATGTGACAGAGCTCTTAGCTTAACATGTAATGTTATCCCTACTTGCCAGGTGCTGCTGACTCCAAGTTCCATATGTGCAGAAGCAGAATAAAACCCTGCTTCATAAACTTACTCAGGAAAGAGAGCTTGCAGCTTTTGTTTCTTCACAGCTACATTGCCTAAACTCTCATGTGTTCACACAGATCCACTGGCACCTGGAGATTCTGTAATCTTTTGTAAATTGTTATGCAGTCCTGATTGCATTTCCTAGAGACTCACTTTTAAGGACTCTGCAATTCATGTTCTCTGTATTCATTTATTTTGCTGTCTGTCTATCTATCTATCTCTCCATCTGTCCATCTTTCTATCTATCCATCTATCTATCTGTCAGCCTGTCTGCCAGTCTGTCAACACCTCATGTTCCATTTGCATAGCCTCCAACATGGTGGCATGAACATCGATTTCTCCTTCCCTCTTCTTCTATCCCCACTCCAGCCTCCTACCTCTTCTTGCCTGCCTATCACCTCCCATGGGGCCCCTTCTCCTTTTCTCCCATGGCCCACTCTCGTCTCCTATCGGATTCCTTCTTCTCCAGCTCTTTACTTTTCCCACCTACATGGCTTCACCTATCAGTTTATAGCTATCCTTTTTCCCCTCCCCCACCTTTTTATATGGGTTTCCTTTCCAGCCCTGGAAAAGAGTCTTCGCCCAAAATACCGACTGTTTATTCACTTCCATAGATGCTGCCTGACCTGTTGAGTTCCTCCAGCTCTTTGTGTGTGTTGCCTGTCTGCCTGTCTGTCTGCTTGTCTGCCCATTTGCTTGTCTGTCCATCTCCCTGTCTGTGTGTGGACCTGTCTGTTTATTTATTTGTTTGCTTGTTTGTTTGTTTATTTATTTATGGTCAACATGTATTCTTTTGCACATTGGTTGTTTGTCAGTATTTGTTTATGCATAGATTCTCATAAATTTAATTATATTTCTTCATTTTCCTGTAAACACCTGCAAGAAAATGAAACTCAGGGTAGTATATGGTGACATATATGTACTTTGATGAGAAATTTACTCTGTCTTTGAGTTTGATTGCAATTTTAGATCCTTAAATTTGAGTCATAGAAGGTTGTAGTTCAAAAAACTCCTCCAGAGATCAGCCTAGAGTGTACTCTACTCTGGAACTCTGTCCTGTACTGAGGGTTTGCTGATCCATCTGATGTTGAAGGTTTGACAGGGTTGAAGAAGATGATGTTTCCAGGGATCACTGTCTCAAAATAATAGGGTGGCCTTTCAGGGCAGGAATGAAAAGGTGAGTCTTCAACCAGAGTGTGGTGAATCGTAAGAAAGCTATATCCAAGAGGTTGAACCACTGAGTGCATCACAACTTTGAATTCTCACAATTTTGATTGCTAGGCATTGGCCTGAAGTAAAGGTCTCATTGCCAATATCAAACCTTCGGCAGGCCTTCCTTCTCAAACTGGTGGGATAGAGTCACACTTCAGGAGAAACATGTCAAAGACATGCTGCACCTTCCACTAGTTCTTGTGGATTTTGTTACTTCAAAAATAAGCTTTTTGCATAAAAATATATACGAGGAAAATAAAACACTTCATGGCTTTCTTTACATTCACAGTATAGTCCGGTCTACGTATCTATAGTGTTGTCAAGTCAATACATTCGTACTGACATCAAATTAGGGCATTTCATGTACAGACACTAATGCCACACATGTGGCCTTCTTCAATCATACCCCATTCAAGTGATTGAAATGCTGTGATACAGGACCTGGCGGTGAGAGGGGTACGACTCTCACTGCTAGGTCCTGCATCACAGCATTTCAATCAGCGAATGGGGTACAGTGACATCGGCATCTGCTAGCAGCAGGATGGTAGACAGCGGTCTTTCCACAGAAAGCCCTTGTGTTGGCCGCACCAAGCTGCAGTGCATCTCACAGCATGTGCTCCTGCAGCCTGGATTGTGCCAGCTGTTAGCAGCCACTCATGGGCGTCTCATTATGCTGGAAAAACCAAAAAGAGTTTCAGGCAGACAAAACTGCATTGACAACAGCACTTGAAGTTTGCCTGGGAATGTAACACACATTAGTGAGCCCTCTGTTCAGCAGCTGCTCAGGAGGATCCTTGGCAAACTTCACCAGCCCTTCTTTTTGAACTCGCATCTACAAAGCGGTAAGAGATTGTGTCCCGATCACAGCCATCCCAGAAGTGTCTGACTGTGCAGAAAAAAATCTGACAGGCAGGACTCCTCTCACTGCCAGTGATTGAAACTTACTGTAAGCAACCCGATTTTAGGGTAGATTAAAAGTTTAGCACATCATGGGCTGAAGGGTGCTCTGTGTTCTAGATTCTATGGTCTATGTCTTGCTGCTTGTTTGTGCATTCTGAAATAATTTTGACAGTCTGCTTGTGGAACTATCCAACAGAATCTATTGAATCCTTACCCTGCAAGACAAGCTTTTCAATTACAAGCTTTTTAATTCCAAAAATAATCTTTATTCATAATTAAAAAGCTATAATTAAAAAGCTATAATAAAAATCACAATGAAAAGCTTCCTACATTCTCAGTGTTGATATTTTCTATACATAGTAGTGTGAGCATATCATTTTGTGTGCACAGCGTTATTACCCCCCTCCCCAAGATACCCTCTTCCATTTCCTGAGGGGCTTCCTCACCTAACCTTCAATTGTCCTCTGACAACTAAGATTCATGGCAAGACCCTGGGCGACATAGAGCACTTCCTATAAGCTGGGAGTCACTTCTTTGTGGAGGTGACATGGATGACAAAATTCACCATCGCCTATCCTAAGCCAGCAGAGCTTTGATGGATTGAGAAAGGGATATTTAAAGATCTAGACCTCAGGCCTAGCACAAATGGTCTACTGGGCAGCAGCAATCCCTTCTATATTCATAGGATAAGTCGGAGTGCAGGACGGAGTTAGTGAACTTAGTGTTTTGGTGTCATGACAACAACCTTTCCCTCAATGCCAGCACAACAAAATAGCAGGTCATTGACTTTCGGAAGGGGGTGGTGCACATGCTCCTGGTTACGTCAACAGTGTGTTGGTGCGTGGCCAAGTGGTTAAGGTGTTCGTCTACTGATTTGAAGGTCGCTAGTTCGAGCCTTGGCTGAGGCAATGTCTGTGTCCCTGAGCGAGGCACTAATCACACACTGCTCTGCGACGACACCGGTGCCAACCTGTATTGGTCCTAATGCCCTTCCCTTGGACAACATCGGTGGCATGGAGAGGGGAGACTTGCAGCATGGGCAACTGCCGGTCTTCCATACAACCTTGCCCAGGACTGCGCCCTGAAAACCTTCCAAGATGCAAATCCATGGTCTCATGAGACTAACGAAAAAACATCAACAGTGTTCAGTATAAGAGGGTTGAGAGCTTCAAGTTCCTCGGAAAAAATACAAGAAATTTTGCTGAAGCTGGAAATCCAAAATAACACCCGCAAAATTGTAGAGGAAATCAGCAGGCCAGGCAGCATCTATGTAAATGAATAAACAATTGATGTTTCAGGCTGAGACCCTTCTTCAGGACTGTAAAGGAAGCACGAGGAGGTGGGGAAAGAGGATAGCTAGAAGGTGGCAGGTGAAACTAGGTGGGTAGGAAAGGTAAAGGTCTGGAGAGAAAGAAATCAGATAGGAGATAACGGAGGACCATAGCAGAAAGGGAAAGAGGAGAGGTGATAGGTAGATGAGAGGGGTAAGAGGCCAGAGTGGGGAATAGAAGAAGAGGGAGGGAAGGTTATTTTTTTTTTGCTGGTAGGAGAAATCGGTGTTCATGCCATCAAGTTGGAGGTTACCTAGATGGAATATAAAGTGTTGCTCCTCCACCCTGAGGGTGGCCTCATCATGGCACAAGAGGAGGCCATGGACCAACAAGTTCCTAGGTGTGAACATCACCAATAGTCTATCCTGGTCCAAACTCATTGAATTCATGGTCAAGAAAGCTCACCAATACCCCAGTTTCCTCAGGAGGTTGATGAAATTTGGCATGCTCCCATTGAACCTTAGCAATTTTTATCGATGCTCCATGGAAAGAATCCTATGGGGATACATCAGGACTTGGTAAGGCAACTGTTCTGCACGTGACCACAAGAAACTACAGACTGCTATGGACACCGCTCAGCACACCATGGAAATCAGCCTCCCTTCCATGAATTCTGTCTATGGTTCTCACTGCCTCAGTAAAGCAGTCAAAATAGTCAAAGATCACACCCTCCCACTTCTCCCCTCTTCCAATCAGCAGGAGATACAAAAGCCTTAAAACACGTACCGCCAGACTGAACAGCTTCTATCCTGCTGTCGTCAGACTCTGGAATGGTTGTCTAGAACAACAAGAGAGACTCTTGCCCTCACAGTCTACCTCATTATGATCTTGCACCTTATTGACTTCTTGCACAACACTTAGTCTTTAACTATTGCTCTTTATACTGCATCTTGTTATTGTTTTACCTTGTACTTACTCAGTGCTCTGTGTAATGACCTGATTCAGTTAGCAAGCTTTCCACTGTACCTTGTTGCATGTGACAATAATGAATCAATTCCAATTCCATTCCAATTGGAATTCCAACTTGAACATTGACTTCTCAAACTTCCGCTAATGCCCCACCTCCCCCTCGTACCCCATCTGTTATTTATTTATTTATATGCACACATTATTTTTCTCTCTCTCCTTTTTTCTCCCTCTGTCCCTCTCACTATACTCCTTGCCCATCCTCTGGGCTTACCCCCTCCCCTTTTTCTTTCTCCCTGGGCCTCCTGTCCCATGATCCTCTCATATCCCTTTTGTCAATCACCTGTCCAGCTCTTGGCTCCATCCCTCCCCCTCCTGTCTTCTCCTATCATTTCTGATCTCCTACTCCCCCTCCCACTTTCAAATCCCTTACTCACTCTTCCTTCAGTTAGTCCTGACGAAGGGTCTCGGCCGGAAACGTTGACTGTACCTCTTCCTAGAGATGCTGCCTGGCCTGCTGCGTTCACCAGCAACTTTGATGTGGGTTGCTTCCAATTGGTAATTGGTTTATTATTGTCACATGTACTGTGATATGGTGAAAAGCTTAATTTTGCATGGTATCCATAAAGATCATAGCAAAACATAAGAGATACTACCAAGAGGAAGCAATAACAGAATTCAGAATATCATGTTGCAGTTGCAGAGAAAGTGCAATGCAGATGAGTAATGCCACAATGAGGTAGACTGTGAGCTCAGGAGGTCGAGTTATTGGGTCGAATTTGTTGCCCCGAGCGGCTGTGGAGACCAAATCATTTGGTGTATTTAAGGCAGAAATAGATAGGTTCTTGATTAGCCAGGGCATCAAAGGGTATGGGGTGAAAGCAGGCGAGTGGAGATGATTGGATGAAGTGGATCAGCCTATGATTGAATGGCAGAGCAGACTCGATGGGCCAAATGGCCTACTTCTGCTCCTAAATCTTATGGCCTTCTGGTCTTATAGGTCATCTCTATCATACAAAGAGGTCTGTGTAAGTGTATTACTGCAAAGCAAGAGAAGCTGTCCTTGAGCCTGGTAGTGAACATTTTGAAGCTTTAGTATTGTCTTCCCATTGGAAGGTGGTAGAAAGGAGAATAACTGGGATGGGTGGAGCCTTTGATTATGTTGGCTGCTTTCTCAAGGCAGCAGGTAGGTTAGACAGAGCCCATGAGGGAGAGGCTGGTTTTCATGCTAGATGGGGCTGTGTCCCCAACTCTCTGCAGTTTCCCGCAAAGCAGTTGCCATTACCAAACCATGATACATCTGAATAGGATGCTTCTGATGGTGCATCTATAAAAATTGGTGAGGGTCTACGAGCACATGCCAAGCTGCTGTAGCCTTCTGAGGAAGTAAATGAACTGGTGTGTCTTCTTTGCCATAGCAACTACATGGATTGGCCAGGACTACCCACACATGCACCTCCTCAATCATTCTCCCCAACTCATAAAGTTGTTTCTTTTCCAATCTATGATGGAATATCATCAGCCTTATGTTTGCTTCTTGTACCATAGAAGGCATTCAGACTGTTGTCTATGCTGGGTCTCAAAGCAATCAATTTCTCCTACTTATTTCCTTGTGTGTCATTCTCCTGCCCTGTTTCTCCCTCCAGTGCTGCTGCCTGACCTGCTGGAGCAGGAGATGTTTGCATGAAGAGCGTACATCAACGTGACTGAGGAAGACTGAAAGTTTAGCTTCAATGTTTCAGTCTCTCTGTATTTCTCAGAATTCAGCTGACACGGGCTTGTTTGGTACTTCACTGTGTAATGTGTAAATGAAAAAGGAAGATGATTTTGTGGAGGATGAGGCTCAACTTAGCAAATAACTGAATGTGTTAATCACCAAGGCAAAGGTAACAAAACATTCTACTGATTTAACTCCATAATTTTTGCTGATGAAAGGATAATTTGTAAACTCATGAAAGTAAGAAGAAATATCAGCTCTTCACTGTTTCACTTGTGAGGGTGTTTTTTTTAATATCAGCCATTAATGTTCGAGTAGAGATGAAAGAACCGAGATTTACTAAAAATGTAACCTTGCAAAACTTCAAACATTAACTTCCATAATTTATGACTAATTGGTTTGATTAAACTTCTGTTTCTTGCTCCATCAAACCTTAAAATAAATGGTTTCAACAAAGAGCTCCTGAGCATATTTTAGGATAAGATGAATGCTGGCTTTAATATTTGCTGATTCTGTTTAATATTTTGATGGTGAAACCAATCAATGAGTCACAAATTCCCAACTTTTTCAAGAAGACCACTCTATGTATCTGTATGTGCATGTGCAATTGTTCATATATACATGTGAGCACGGGCATGAATTATATGCGTATGTTAATTCTGCTTATATGTGTCTGTGTGCATTTGTACATAAGTGTACACATGTAGCAGTTAGCACAACATTTTGCAGCTCTTGCTGTAAGATCAGGGTTCAATTCCTGGTGCTGTCTGTATGTATGGGGTTTTGTACATTCACCCCATGACCATGTGCATTTCTTCCGTGTGCTTCAGTTTCCTCCCATATTCCAAAGGTGTACGGTTTGGGTTAGTAAGTTTTGGGCATGCCATGTTGGCACCAGAAGCATTGCGGGCTGCTCCAACACAATCTTCACTTATTTGATTTGATGCAAATTACACATTTCACCACATGTTTCGAGGTACATGCGAGAAATAAAGCTAATCTTTACCTCACTTGCCAAGAGCTTTGGAATTTGCCTGATCAAAACAATGGCAAAAGCAATGTCCTGACAATCCCATTAAGGCCACAATATAGAAAGTCATCTTCCAGCCTGGCACCCAACAGTAGGAAGGGAGAGCTTAGAGACCTTCATTTGCATTCTTGGCCTGTGATCTGATACTGTCTGCAATCTAACTCTGGGGTCATCCAACCAGGCTTGCTCTCCTCAGTCTCATTTATCAAGAACATGCATTGCAGCAGTTTAGCTGAAACCAGATCACATTAACAATCTTATACAGTGCACTGCAAGCACACGCTCAGAAACTCTGTCAGCAGCAGATTGATAGCCATTGGCCGGGTGAGTCCATTTAAAAGACATTTCCCTGGAGATCGACCTTATCTAGTTGCCTGATATTTACTTTTCAAAGGTAACTGATGGTGAATTCCAAGCACTTAATTGATTTGATCATTCCAACTTTTGCACTTACTCTGTCCCTTTGTTCTCTACCTTCACACTATCCATGGATTTTGTAATTCTGGAGAGTTAGTTCTTCAGAACTACTGAAGAATGAAGAAGTAATTATGAAGAAAGAGCTGCAGAGGATTGTAGACTCAATCATCTCCATCACAGGCACAGCCCTCCCCACCATTGAGGACCTCTTCAAAAGACAGAGCCTCTAGAAGGCTCATCCTTCATGAAGGATCTTCACCACCCAGGGCATGCCCTCTTCTCATTACTATCATCAGGGAGATAATACAGGAGCATAAAGAGCCACAGTCAACATATCTCATGACATATGTCAGTGATTCATATTCTGATTCTGAAACAAAATCCATGATTATGAAACATTGTTACAAGAGACAGAATGCACATCCAACTGGCCTTTGCTGATGTTAATCTCCACACAAGCCTTCTCTCAAAGTACTTGATGAAACCTATCATTAAGTGTTATCAATGTTTGAAAAGACATTTATTGTAGTGTTCCTTGCAGTAACTGAATACTTTCATTCGACAAGCTTAACATCCGTTTCCAGCCCAAGAGGTGAAGCTAAATGTTCCTATCTTTCTCCTCACCTGGTCCACCTGTTATCTCCCAGCTTGTGGTCCTTCCCTCTGCCCCCCACATTCTTATTCTGGCTTCTGTCCCCTTCCTTTCCAGCCCTGATGAATCATCGACAGTCCATCCCTTCCCCGCCCCCCCCCCCCATAATCTGCCTGGCTTGCTGAGCTCCTCAAGCATTTTTGTGTGTATTGTGTCTATTGCTCACATTGGACATCAAATCATCCTCAAGCATGTTGAAAGTATCCTGACTAGTTGCACTATGGCCCAAGATGGAACAGAGGAATACAAAAGGCTGACGGGAATAGTGGGCACGGCCTGGTCTATCACAGGCACAACCCTCCCCCTTCTTCCAATATCCTCTGTCCTCTCCTATTAGATTCCTTCTTCAGCCCTTTATCTCTTCCTCATATCCCCTCTCACCTTCTTACACACTGGTTGCATTGCAGCTTGGTATGGAAACACCAGCGCCCAAGAACACAAAAGCTGACCAAGAGTGACGGGTAAGAAAAGCCCTCCCCACCATTGAGCACATGTACAAGGCTCAGGAACAATTATTATTACCCTACAATCATCAGACTTGAACAAGCGTGGCCACCTTCACTCACCTCAAAACTGAATAGATCCCACAACCCATCACTTTCACCTTCAAGGATTCTGCAACTCATGTTCTCAGTATTACTAATTATTAATTATCTTTTATTTTGACAGTTTATCTTGCCATCGGTTGTTTGTCAGTCTTTGCGTGTAGATTTTCTTTGATTCTACTGTATTTCTTCTGTGAATGCCTGCAAGAAAATGGATCTCAGGGTAATATGTGATTACATATACATACTTGCATTATAAATGTACTTTGAGCTTTGACGTTTGAACATCATCCCCCTTCTCCCACCTATCCATCTATCCCCTCACCTGATCTCAGCTATCACCTGCCGAATTGTACTCCTGCCCCTCACTAGCCCCCTCCCCACCTTCTTATTTTTGTTTTTGCCCCTTCCTCTCCAGTCCTGATGAAGGGCCACAGTCCAAAATGTGAACTGTTTATTTACCTCCATAGATGATTGCATCCTGACTGAGTTTCTCCAGCATTTTGTGTGTGTTGGTTAAGTTTTCCAGCATCTGCAGAATCTCTTAGAGTCATAGAATTGTAGAATACTACAGCAGAGAAACAGGCCCTTCAGCCCACCTTGTCAATGCCAAACCATTAATCTGCCTAGTCCTATCCACCACTTCTGCTGGCAGCTCATTCCACACTCGCACCACCTCCCATTCTTCTACGCTTTAGGAATTAAAGTCCTAACTTATTCAAACTTTCCCTATAACTTTGGTCCTCAAGTCCTGGAAACATCCTTGTAAATTTTCTCTGCACTTCTTAAATCTTATTTACATTTTTCCTATAGGTAGGTGACCAAAGCTGCACACAATACTCCAGATTAGGCCTCACCAATGCCTTATACAATTTTAACGTAACATCTCAACTCCTGTACTCAATACTTCCATTTATGAAGCCAATATGCCAAAAGTTTTCTTTAAAACCCTATCAACCTATGATTCCATTTTCTTGGAATTATGGATCTATATTCTTGGATTCCTCTATTCTACCTCACTCCTCATTGCCCTCCCATTCACCATGTAAGTCCTACATTGGTTTGTCCTCCCAAAGTGCAGTATTTTATACTTGTCTACATTAAATTCTGTCTTCCATTTATTGGCCCATTCTTCCAGCTGGTCCAGGTCCAACTACAAATTTTGATAGTCTTCTTTGAAGTCCACTACACCCCCAATCTTCAGGTCATCTGCAAATTTGCTGATCCAGTTTACCACATGATCATCAAGATCTTTTGAAATACGAGGGGTGATTGATAAATTCGTAGCCTAAGGTCGAAGGAGACAATTTTAGAAAACCTAGCACATTCACTTTTCCTACATTTACACACTTAGTCCAGCAGTCGTCGAGCATACGGATCCCTTCTTTGTAGAAGTCGGTGTCTTGGACCTCCAGAAGTGGTCGACAGCAGGGGTGATTGATAAGTTTGTGGCCTAAGGTAGAAGGAGATGAGTTATTAACTTCAAACTTTCTGCATTTTCACTCAAAGAGTTGAACTGCACGTGCATGTAACGAGAGCTGTATAACTCATCTCCTTCTACCTTAGGCCACAAACTCATCAATCACCTCTGCTGTGGACCACCTGGAGGTCCAAGATGCTCTCGTTACATGCACGTGCAGTTCAACTCTTTGAGTGATAATGCAGAAAGTTTGAAGTTAATAACTCATCTCCTTCTACCTTAGGGCACAAACTTATCAATCACCCCTGCTGTGCACCACTTCTACAAAGAAGGGATCCATATGCTCCATGACCGCTGGACTAAGTATGTAAATATAGGAGAGGACTATGTTTAAAAATAAATGTGCGAGTTTTTCTAAAATTGACTCCTTCTACCTTAGGCCACAAACTTATCAATCACCCCTCATAAATAAACAACAACAGATCCAGTACCGATCTCTGCGGTACACTACTAGTCACAGGCCTCCAATCAGAGAGGCACCCATCTACCACCATTTTTTAGATTCTTCCATGAAGCCTATGTCTAATCCAATTTATTACCTCATCTTGAATGCCAGGAGACTGAACCTTCCTGAGCAGCCTCCCATGCAGGACCTTGTCAAAGGCCTTGCTAAAGTTTACGTGGACAACATCCACTGCTTTGATTTCATCAACTTTCTTGGAAAGCTCCTTGAAGATCTCTACAAGATTAGTTAGACAGCACTTACTATGCACAAAACCACATTGACTATCCATAATCAGTCCCTGAGTATCTGGTCTCTTCGAAAACCTTCCAATAACTTTCCCACTACTGATGTTATGCTCATTAGCCTATAATTTCCTGGCTTGTTCTTAGGACCCTTCTTAAACAACAGAACAACATTAACCATCCTCCAATCTTCTGGCACCTCAACAATGGCTAAGGAAGTTTTAATTATCTCTGCTAGGGCCCCTGCAGTTTCTACAACAGCTTGCCACAGGGTTCAAGGAAACACCTTGTCAGGGCCTGGGGATTTATCTATACTAATTTGCCTCAAAATAACAAACACCTGCTCCTCTGTAATCCGTATATGGGCCATGACCTCACTGCTCCATTGCCTCACTTCTGTTAACTTTGTGTCCATCTACCAAGTAAGTACAGGTGAGACCTCCACCATCTCTTTCAGCTCCAAGTATAGATGACCACTCCAATCTTCCAGAAGACCAAGTTTGTCCCGTGTTATCCTTTTGCTCTTAATATATCTGTAGAAGCCTTTGGGATTCTCCTTCATCTTGTCTGCAAGAGCAACCTCATGCCTTCTTTTAGTTCTCTTTATTTCCTTCTGAAGTGTTCCCTTGCATTTCTTATACACCTCGAGTACAGTTCCTCAATTACTCCTGCCTGGTTTACTTGTTGTGCACCTCCTTGTTTTTCTTAACCAGAGCCTCAATATCTTCCTAAAACCAAGATTCCCTAAACCTGTTATCCTTGCCTTTATTCTGAAAGGAACATACAAATTCTACACTCTCAAATTTCTCTTTTGAAGGCTTCCCACTTACCAAAGGCATCTTGGCCAGAGAATACCCTGTCCCAATCCACTCTTGCCAGATCCTTTCTGATATAATCAGTCTTGTTCTTTGTCTAATTTAGAATCTCAGCCCAAGGACCACCCTATGTTTCTCCATAATTATCTTGAAACTAATTACATTATGATCACTAGATGTAAAGTATTTCCCTACACAAACTTCTGTCACCTGCTCGGTTTCATTCCCTATTAGGAGATCTAGTATCGCATTCTCTCTAGCTGAGACCTCTATGTACTGATTAAGGAAATTTTCCTGAATACAGTTAACAAACTCTAACCCATCCAGCTCTTTAATAGTATGAGAGTCCCAGTCAATACATGGCAAGTTAAAATCACCTAATATCATAACCTTGTGTTTTTTGCAAAAGTCTGTGATCTCTCTACAAATTTTCTCCTCTAAATCCTGTGGACTGTTGGGTAGTATATAATATAATCCCATTTGTGTGGTCATCCCTTTCTTATTCATTGATTCCACCCATATAGCTGAAGTAGACAAGCTCTTCAGTCTGTCCTGTCTGAGCACCTGCTGTGATATTTTCCCTGACTAGTAATGCAACCACTCCCCCTTTGATCCCTCCTGTTCTTTCATGTGTTAAACACCACAGCCCTGGGACATTGTGCTGCCAGTCCTCTCCCTGCTGCAATCAAGTATCACTAATGACCACAGTGACATAAATCTAAGTGCTGATCCATGTCCTAAGCTCATTCACCTTTCCTACAATACCCTTTGCATTGAAATACACACAACATAGAACATTAGTCCCACTATGCTCAACCATTCGATTCCTGACTTTGTGTGTGGGTTTAACAACATCTTTCACCATTATCATTCTCCTGTCTGCGCTGGCACGCTGGTTTCCATCCCCCTGCAACACTATTTGAAGCCTATACCTCACCCCCATCCCTGTGCAGCTCTAGCAAGCCTTCCCACAAGGATAATAGTCCCCCTCCAGATCAGATGCAAAATGCCCCTTCTGTTCACCCCCACACTGACGTAGGCCCATTCACACAATGGCCGCTCCCACAATGGCCACTCCACCTAAACCTAACTTATTTTTATTGGCCCTTGCCAAGTGACTAATGATGCACAATCTAACACCTCTTGGGGAACTGTGGCATGCAGAATGTCCCGACTGACCCCATTTTCTCTGGGGGTTGGGGGAAGGAAAACTCTCAAAGCTAATTTCCAGTGATTTTCTAACTGAGCTGTCAATAGGTGGAGTGGTATTGATTAATTTCAATGTACTTTAATTAAATTTCTTTTAGAAAATAATGGTTTAATATAATTAAAGAGGACAAATGGTTCTCAGGACAAGAAGATCATCTGGTCCATCATGTTTGCCATTTCTCAGAGCACTCCCATCAGTCCCATTCACCCACTTACTTTCCTGTAACCTCTTCCCTGCCACATATGCATCAAACCTTCATGCATCCCCACCGATTCAATTATTGGTTAGGCTGGGACAATATTAATTTACTGACCTGCTGGTCTTCAGGGTGTGGGAGGAAACCCAGGTGTTCACAGAGAGAATGTACAAACTCCACCCAAACAGCATTCAAGGACAGGGTCAAACCCAAGGTTTATAAGGCAGCAGGTCAAGGAAGAAAGAAGGCACTCTGGCCCTTTGTTTTCTGAAGGCTTCTACCACTGGCATTTGTCTGCCCATTCATTAGCTTCTTGAAATCTAAAGCTGGCAATGATTTTAATGCTTAAAAATGCTCAACAGCTCCATTGTCAATAAGTTGTAGAAGACATACCAGATGGGATACAATTGTTCACAAGTCAAAAACTTTAAGAAGATCATAGTTTCTGTCATAACAAACTGATATATTAATTCAATCTTAAGGAGCACTATCTAACTAGTGCCACCTCATTCGCCTGCATACAAATGAGGTGTTCCTCAGGGGTCAATATTGGGACCGCTGCTTTTCACATTGTTTGTCAATGATTTAGATAATAGAATTGACGGCTTTGTGGCAAAGTTTGTGGAAGATACGAAGATTGATGGAAGGGCAGGTAGTGCTGAGGAAGCAATGAGATTGCAGCAGGACTTAGACAAATTGGAAGAATAGGCGAAAGAGTGGCAGATGGAATACAGTGTTGGGAAATGTATGATAATGCATTTTGGTAAAAGGAACAATAGAGCGGACAATTATCTAAATGGAGAAAAACTTCCAGCACCAGAGGTACAGAGAGACTTGGGAGTTCTTGTGCAAGACTCCCAGAAGGTTAATTTACAGGTTGATTCTGTGGTAAATGAGGCAAATGCAACGCTGGAACTTATTTCAAGTGGAATAAAATATGAAAGGAGATAATGCTGAGCCTTTCTAAGACATTAGTCAGGCTGCACTTGGAGTATTGTCAACAGTTTTGGGCCCTATATCTCAGAAAGGATGTGTTGTCATTGGATAGAGCCCAGAGGAGGTTCACAAGGATGATTCCAGGAATTAAGGGGTTAACATATGAGGAACATTTGGCAGCTTTGGGCCTGAACTCACTGGAGTTTAGAAGAATGCGGGGGTGGGGGGTGGTTTCATTGGAACCTACCATATGTTGAAAGGACTAGATAGCGTGGATGTGAAGAGGATGTTTCCTATGGTGGGCGTATCCAGAACTAGAGCGCACAGCCTCAAGATTGAGGGGTGACACTTTAGGACAGAGGTAAGGAGAATTTTTTTTAGATAGAGGGTAGTAAATCTGTGGAATGCTCTGCCACAGACTGCAGTGGAAGCCAAGATCCCTCTCTCCCTCCACACTGCTAAGAATCCTGTAATTAACCTATTCTCTGACTTCAAATTGGTTTCTTGATAGGTCAGGTCATCAAAGGATATGGTGAGAAGGAAGGTACATGGGGTTGAGTAGGATCTGGGATTAGCCATGATGGAATGGCGAAGCAGACTTGATGGGCTGAATCGGCTAATTCTGCTCCTATGTCTTATGGTCTTGTACCAATTTATGGCTTGGAAACTAGACCTTACTCATCTTAAACATCAATATGGCAGATGGAGTTCAACCTAGAAAAGTGTGAAGTGATTCACTTTGGAAGATTAAATTTGAAGGCAGAGAACAGGGTTAATTACAGGATTCTTGGCAGTGTGGAGGGGCAGAGGGATGTTGGGCTCCATGTCCCTAGATCTCTCAAAGTGACTGCACAGGTTGATAGATTTGTTAAGAAGGTGCATGATGTGTTGGCCTACATTAGTCAGGGGTTAGAGTTCAAGAGCTACGATCTAATGTTGCAACTCTGTAAAAACCCGATTGAATCACACTTGGAACATTGTGTTCAGTTCTGGTTTCCTCATTTTAGGAATGACGTGGAAGCTTTAGATATTTACCAGGATGTTGCCTGGATGGGAGGACATGTCTTATAAGGATTAGTTCTGTGAGCTAGGGCTTTTCTCTTTAAGGTGAAGGAGGATAAGAGGTGACTTGATAGAGGTATATAAGACAATAAGAGGCATAGGTCAACAAGTGGACAGCCAGTGCCTTATTTTCCAGGACATAAATGGCTAAGAGGGTATAATTTTAAGATAATTGGAGGAAAGCATAGTATGGGGATGTCAGGGGTATGTTTTTCACACAGTAAGTTGAAAATGTGGAACGTGCTACCAGTTGTAGTCGTAGAGGCAGGTACATTAGAGACATTTATAAGATTCTTAGATATGATGATAGAAAAATGGAGGGCTATGGATGATGAAAAAAATGAATAGTTATGTGGGAGGGTAGAGTTAGATTGATCTTAAACTAGGTTAAAAGGTTGGCACATCATTGTGGCCCAAATGGCCTGTGCTGTTCTGCACTGTTCTTCGTTCTAATATACTTGCCCTCATTTTGGTCTTAATACTCTTATCATAATTAAATTTCTTATGAAGTTACATTTCTGAAAAAAAGTTCCATTTTGTTTAACAGCATCTAATAATTACTTATTTATGTAGGATTCCACTTACTATATTTTATTGTTAAGCCATTTTAAATTTCTATTGAAATACTGACATTAATTTATCTCCTTACGAATTTACTGACAGTTTGTTAACCTAGCGTGAAAGTTTTGATTAACTACATGGCTACACACTCCTTGACAATGTGCTGATGAACAGGACCCTCTTCTAGTGATTCTTGCTCCAATACACCTTATAATAAGTGATTTTAATGAAGTGCTTCTCAACCTTATAGATTGGTGGCCACCAGTCTGTATTAAATGCTGGTATATTTTAGTGCTACAGTGATACATCCCAATAATGACTCACAAACCCCAGACCCAGCATCTCAAAGAGGCATATGGTGCTGAGTTAACTGTGTGCATTGGTCAACTGTTGTACACTGTGCATGCATGCTTTTCATTCATTTTGTTTGATGAATGTTGCCCGCACTTTGTACATCGTGTTAGAGTGGGGGGAACTGGCTAACTTAATCTATTGATATCAATTGCCTCTGACACACGCCCCATACCAATCCATTCCAGCTCACTTTCATCTCTGTGTGAGTGTGAGGCTAACGCTCCATGTTACGCACTTTGCATTTGTTGCATGCCGTGGGTATCTATTTGCATGTTACATGAGGCTCATGCAGTGGGTACCTATTGCATGTGTTATGTCAATACTATGTTATACAGAACATATGTATGCATTTTGTATCAGGCTTCACTGTGGAAGACACTAGCAGTGTGCCAGACCTAACCAGTTCCCCTCTACCACCACTCTGCTCCGTCTAGCGGAATTAGTCCTTACTCTTAATAATTTCTCCTTTGGCTCCTCCCACTTCCTTCAAATTAAAGATGTAGCCATGGGCGCCCGTATGGGTCCTAGCTATGCCTGCCTTTTTGTTGGCTTTGTGGAACAATCCATGTTCCAAATCAAAAAATCCCCCTCCCCCTTTTCTTTCTCCCTAGGCCTCCTGTCCCATGATCCTCTCATATCCCTTTTGCCAATCAACTGTCCAGCTCTTGGCTCCATCCCTCCCCCTCCTGTCTTCTCCTATCATTTTGGATCTCCTCCTCCCCCTCCCACTTTCAAATCTCTTACTAGCTCTTCTTTCAGTTAGTCCTGACGAAGGGTCTCGGCCTGAAACGTCGACTGTACCTCTTCCTAGAGATGCTGCCTGGCCTGCTGTGGTCACCAGCAACTTTTTTGTGTGTTGCTTGAAATTCCAGCATTTGCAGATTTCCTCGTGTTTGCAGTGTGCCAGATGTTGAAGGGTGTGAAGGAAGAGAAGTGAGTGCAGTTACTATTACAAGGTAGAAGATACGCAAAAAACTGAAGACCATAAGTCACCTGGAGCAGATGAACTGTGCCCTAGGGTTCTAAAAGTGGTGGTGGTAAGGTTTTGGAGGCACTAGCAAAGATCTTTCAAAAATCATTGGACTCAGGCATGGTGCCAGAGGACTGGAAAATTGCAAATGTCACTCCACTCTAAGAAAGGAGGAAGGCAGCAGAAAGGAAATTACAGACTAGTTAGCCTGACCTCAGTGGTTGGGAAGATGTTAGAATCAATTGTTAAGGATGAGGTTATGGAGTACTTGGTGAGACAGGAGAAGATAGGACAAAGTCAGCATGGTTTCCTCAAGGGTAAGTCTTGCCTGATGAACCTGTTGAAATTCTTTGAGGAGATTACAAGTAAGATAGATAAAGGAGGTGCTGTGGATGTTGTATATTTGTTCTTTCAGAAGGCCTTTGACAAGGTGCCACAAATCAGGCTGCTTACCAAGTTA
The DNA here is from genome assembly GCF_030028105.1 of Mobula birostris. NCBI lineage: Eukaryota > Metazoa > Chordata > Chondrichthyes > Myliobatiformes > Myliobatidae > Mobula > Mobula birostris. The sequence goes on along the minus strand of NC_092378.1, from coordinate 50,217,463 downwards.
AGAACCTATAGTATTATGGCTGATTGGTAGGAGATGGCGAGTGGGAGTAAAAGGATCCTTTTTCTGATTGGCTGCCAGTGACTAGTGGTGTGCCACAGGGGTCAGTGTTGAGACTACTTCTTTATATGCTGTATAATCAATGATTTAGATGATGGAATAGATGGCTTTGTTGCCAAGTTTACAGATGATACAAAGATTGGTGGAGGGGTAGGTAGTGTTGAGGGGTGGGCTGCAGAAGGACTTTGACAGTTTAGGAGAATGGGCAAGAAAGTGGCAAGTGAAATACAACGTTGGAAAATGCATGGTCATGCACTTTGGCAATAGAAATAAATGTACAGACTATTTTCTAAATGGGGAGAAAATCCAAAGATTTGAGATACAGAGGGACTTGGGAGTCCTTGTGCTGGTTAACTTGCAGGCTGAGTCAGTGGTGAGGAAGGCAAATGCAACATTAGCATTCATTTAAAGAGTACTTGAATACAAGAGCAGGGATTTGATGCTAAAGTTTTATAAGGCACTGGTGAGGCATCACCTTGAGTATTGTGAACAGTTTTGGGGTCCTCATCTAAGAAAAGATGTGTTGGCATTAGAGAGGGTCCAGGGGCGGTTCACAGGGATGATTCTAGGAAGGAAAGGTTTATCATACGAGGATCGTTTGATGGGTCTGGGTCTGTACCCACTGGAATTTAGAAAGATGAGGGGGGATCTCATTGAAACCTTTCGAATGTTGAAAAGCCTAGACAGAGTAGATGTAGAAAGGATGTTTCCCATGATGGGGAGTCTGGGGCAAGAGGGCACAGCCTCAGGATAGAGGGGCAACCATTTAAAACAGAGCAGTGGAAAAATTTCTTCAGCCAGAGGGGGTTAAACTTGTGCAATTTGTTAGTGCAGGCATTTCTGGAGGCCAGGTCGTTGTGTGTATTTAAAGCAGAGATTGTTAGATTCTTGATTGGAAACAGCATCAAAATATATGGGGGGAAGGCCAGGGAATGAGGTTTGAGGAAGGGAAAAAAAGATTGGCCATGATTGAATGGCAGAGCCGACTCGATGGGCCAAATAGCCTAATTCTGCTCCTATGTCTTATGGTCTTATTTATGTGTACGGTGAATTTCTGTATATGATTCTGAGTTATGCATAAATTGCATGGTCTGTGTATTGTTTATTAAATATTTCAGTAATATTTGAGCACTGGCCATTGGTGTAGTGGTATCAGCACCGGACTTTGTGGCAAATGGTCTTGGGTTCAAATCCCGCCAGCTCCTTTCATGCTTTCCATCCATGCTGAGTTGAGCGTCAGCCTCGTAAAAACAGGCAAGTGCCAAAGAAATGGCAAGGTTGCCACCCGATACACCACAAGGCACGGCAAGGAACAGCAACAGTATGTGAGCAACATTGCAAAAATGTTGTTGATTAAGCATTCTTTATTTGTTTAAATAATTCATCACAGGTTATTTGTAAAAATACATGAATTATATCAAGCCATCGCGTGATATAATTCATGCCATCGTGTGATATGTGTATGCCTTGCTTAAAGCAAAAACTGAAGTTAGATTCGCCTTCCCAGCTCCATTTTTTTCTTGCAATTAGATTTATATCTTGGAGTAACAAAACAGTCTATACATGTTAGGTACAGTATGTAGTTTTTTTGTATGGTTGCCTTTCTCTGTGTTGTGCTTCTTATCCACATTTTGTGCACAGAAAAATGATTTACATCACGTAATTTCTACTGTGTATTTTGTGCGTACATTATTTCTGCAGCGTTTATTGCATGTACATTTTATTGTGCTGTTTGCTCTGTTTGCATTTTGTGCTGTGGGTTTACAATGTTTTGTGCAGTTTCTATTGTCTTGAATTATACTCAATGGCCCAAGAAATAACCTAATGACTGCATAGAATTTACAGGCAAAGAGAGCAGAGCGGTGCCAGGTTCAGTCCCCGTGTGGTGTTCTCATTGCTGCAATTAAAGGTGTTGGCATGATCTTCAGAGGAGAAAAAAATCAGAGAAGTTTCCTGTTTCTGGTGAAGTAACATTATATGGAATGTGTTGAACTGAAGCAAAACACAGATAGTTGTGCAAATAGGTTACTGTCACTAGCTTGCAGGTAAGGAAGACTGACCTGAAGTCTGTCAGGGTAAATGGCAAGGGGTAAGCCCCTTTGGAGTTAAAGCTAGCAGCCATCATTTGTGAGGATCTGCAGCGATTTACTTAATTAGAGGTGCAGTACAGTAACAGGTCCCTCCAGCCCAACGAGCCTGTTCTGCCCAATTATATACATGTGACCAATTAACCTGCTAACATGCATGTCTTTGCACTGTGGGAGGAAACCAGAGGACCTGGAGGAAACCCACGCGGTCACAAGTGAACCTACAAACTTCTTACAGACGTGGTGAAATTGAACCAGTCCGTGGCGCTGTGGTAGTGTTATGCTAACTGCTATGCTCCAGTGTCGCCCAAGTTTCTTCTAGCTTCATCCTGCCCTTAAAGACTAACTTTATTTGTTACGTGTTCATCTAAATGTACAGTGAAATGCGTCAGTTGTGTCGAAGATTGTGCTGGACAGCCCACAAGTATCACCACACTTGCAGCACCAATATAGCATGCCCTCAACTTACTAAACCTAACCCTTTGGAATATGGGAGGGAACTGTAGCGCATGGAGAAAACACACATAGTCACGGGGAAAATGTGTAAACTCCTTACAGGCAGCGGCTGGATTTGAACCTCTGGGTCAGTCTCCAGAACACTGCTGTGAGTATCCTGAAGAAAGAGAAAAAGACATGCCTCGGAGAATCTGACTGTTTGATTTGTGGGAGAGTGAGGGAAATATAGCAAGCAGAAAGTTTTAATAGACACTTTTCTCTGCCTTGCTGAGCGAGGCGCAGGGTGAAAGTAGTCAGATCATTGGTGCCAAGGTAAATACAGGGAATTGTGGGACATTTGGGGGAGGAATAAAGAAATGACAGAGTCATCTGGAAATGCCCACAGGCTCCCCATATTATTAAGAACCTTACCCCACCAAAGCTCAAAGTTCAAAGCAAATTTATTATCAAATTGCGTTTGTCACCATATATTCTAGCCAGGGATTCATTTTCTGGCAGGCATTCACAGTAGATAGAAAGAACCACAACACAATCATTGAAGAACTATCCACAAAGACTGACAAAGAACCAATGTGCAAAAGAAGACAAAATATGCAAATACAAATAAATAATAAATGTATTTACATTTAAGACTTGAAAATGAGTCCATAGACTGAAGTCCGTTCAGAATTTAGGCTATTCATCCTGTTTGGGAGCCTGATGGTTGAAGGGGAATGACTGTTCCTAAAACTGCTGGTGTGGAATTCAGGGCTCCTGTACCTCCTTCCTGATGGCAGCAGTGAGAAAGCAGCATGGCGTGGAAGGTTAGTGCTCTTAATGATAGATGTTGCTTTCTACTAGCAGCTTTCAATGGTGAAGAAGGTTTTGCCTGAGAGGGACTGAGATGTATCCAACACTTTTTATAGGCTTTTCTGTTCTTGGGCATTGCTGTTCCCATACCAGGTCGCTCTGCACCCAGTCAGGATACTCTCCACTGTTCATCTATAGAAGTTTGTCAAAGTTTCTACGAGCTGGACCCAGGACCGATCCTCTGATATGACATTGCCCGAGAATTGAAAATTACTGACTCTCCCCACCTCCAAACCCCAAGTGAAGACTGGCTAAAAGACCTCTGGTTTCTTCCTCCAGTAGTCAATAATCAGCTCTTTGGTTTTGTTGATGTTGAGTGAGAGGCTGTTGTTATACCACCATTCAACCAGATTTTCACTTTCCCTCCCATATGCCAATTTGTCACCACCTTTGATTCTGCCATCAAGAGTGGTGTTGTCAGCAAACTTAAGTGTGGCATTGGAGCTGTACTTAGGGTCACAGTTATAGGTATAAAGCGAGGAGAGCAGGGGGCTAAGCTCATGGCCTTGTGGTGCACCTGTGCCGATGGAGATTGTGGAGCAGATGTTGTTGCCAATCCACGTTGGGTGGGGTCTGCCAGTGAGAAAATTGAAGATCCAGTTGCACAGGGAGGCACCAAGGCCAAGGTCTTAGTGATTAGCTTTGAGGGGGTGAAGGTGTTGAATGCTGACCTGCGTCAATGAAGAGCATCCTGATGTACATATCGTCATTGTCCAGACGTTCCAGAGCTGAGTGAAGGGCCAGTGAAATAGCATCTGACCACCTCTTCTCTCCTGCAAACTACAAGCTCTACAACCCTTCCAGAGTGGTGGGTGGGGGGGGAGGGGGATTATGCAAGTTACACTGAACACGTCCCCACACAGTATAATAGAACTCCAACCAACTGACAAGACATGATACCCAATCAGTGTTCTAAAGAGCCCAGTTTACTGGTTCTTATCTGTAAAACATTGTTGCCTGAGTATAGGAACAGAAGCAGCTGACTCACTGGTGGAAGCTTGCCCTTCAGGAGACTGAGAGCAGAGAATTAAATGATGCTTGGTTTAAAGATTTCACACTTGTGGCATTGTACTCAGCCCATAATCTGAAATTTTTAAAACTGTCTTGTGATTGTGGAGATGTCCCTTGTCATCCATACTGGTAACAATCCTGCTAACATTGAGTGTCTGGGCATCCTTGAAGTACCTGGTCCATAGCTTTCTGCCTGACTGCAAGTGCAACTACTACTCCAAAAATAGGCCTATTATTGTAACAATGTGAGTGTTTAAGGTGAGAAACGCTTTGAACTCTTCTTCCATCTCCATCTGTAGGTAGGCCTCAGCTAAATGCACTTTGTTAAAGTGTTTTCCTTCTGAAAGGTTTGAAAAGATATCCTCTATCCTGTGCTGAGGGAATTGATCTACTTTCAGTACTGGGTTAATGGTGACTTTAAAGTCACCACAGATCCTGACAGACCCATCCTTCTTGGGTACTGGGACCACTGCCATTGCCGATGGGCTTCACTCATCTTTGGAAAGACTTCCTTCAGCATCCATGTAATCTAGCTCACTGGCTGCATTATCACGGATGGTATAAGGAACTGGGCGGGCTTTGTGAAACTTGGGTGTGGTACTTTCATTTAACACTGTTTTACACTTGATATGTTTTTAATTTTTCCAATGCCATCCTTGAGTACTGCTGTGGCATCATCCAGACCTTCCTTAGTTTACTTTCAGTTGACTCTATTGCAGGAGATGTGACTTGCAAATTGAAGATGGATCGCCAAACAAATTGCAGTTTTCTCAGCCAATTATGTCCCACAATGTTAGCCTTCCTGTTTTTAACATTTACAAGCCCAATGTGGCTTGTTGGTTTTTGTATTTAACTGTTATAGATCTCATTCCCACAGGAGTTAACTTTTCTCATGTACAAGTTCTTAGTTGGATAGCTACAGATTTCAGTTCAGTATCTTTGAAATGCCTTCCAAACTCATTTTGTGAAATGACTGGAACAACAGAGCCTGTGTCCAATTCCATTTTATTAATTTGCTGTTCACTTCTGGAGTAAGCCATATTGCTTGTTTGTTGTGAGTTTTCACATTGTGAACTACAAGGCTAATCAGTCCTGTGTCACTCTCATCATTATCAGATTCTACGTCAACTGCATGTTGATTAGTGTTCCTTTTGAAACTGCAACTCCACTTTTTAGCATTTTTCTGCCCAGTGCACTCCATTTATTTTGTACACCTCACATACTTTTTGTATGTGTCCTACATTGTTGCATTTTCTCTAAATTTCACCTTTAATCCTTCATTGGTCTGGTGTATGTGAGCCCTGCTACAACAGTAAAACAATGTGTTCAGCCAGGCAGGTTTCTGTTTAGAATTTTTTTCATGCCCACTTTCATTCTTGATTGTAACTCACTGTATGTCTCTGCTTGCTGTTTCTGTTGACACAGCGATTTCAACTGCTTTTTTAAATGTGAGTTGTGTTTCAGTTAGAAGCCATTTTTCAATACTTTCACATAAGGTTCTACAAACTAAACAATCTCTCAGCACACCATTAAGCCCATCACTGAGCTGGCAATGCATGGACCATATCTTCAATTCAGCCACACAAGCTGAAATGGACTCCCCCTCCCCCATTTGATTCCACTTATGAAACCTAAGGTATTCTGCAATCAATGATGGGTTTGGTGCTAAATATTCCTGCATTACTTTCATGATATCAGCAAAGCTCATTTTGGCTGTTTTGATTGGAGTAGTCAAACTCTAAGCAAGCTGTATGCTCTTCCACCTACGACACTCAGTAAAACTGGAACTTGCTTTTCATTGCCATTTTATTTGCTTCAAAATACTGCTCAATTCGTTCAGTATACATCATCCAGTTATCTATTGTGCAATCGAATGTGTCTATCTTTCTGATGTAGCTAGTCATTTCTGCTTTTTTTTAAGTTATTATTATTATTAATCATTACCCACTGCTTATGAACTCATGAACTTCAACTGTTTTCTGCTTTTTTTTTTAACTTGACCATCTGTCATGAGCCCTGTGGGCCTCTGTTACTTACCATAGATCTTTGAGCTCCTGGGTTTCTCAAGCACCTGTATTTACTAATTGTTAGAGCCATCAAACCCAGATGTTTTCTGTTTTGTCTTTTTGGGTTAATCATGCTCCCTGTGTTCTATGATTATTTAAAGGGGACTCTCAATGTGCTCTGTAAACTGAGTCTTACTGTGTCTGTTGGAGAATGGTTTGTCTCATGGTGTCACTCAGTTGAGAATCCTATGCTCCGTTAGTGTTTCTTGTTTCTGCCTCCTCATGGGGTGAGTTGTTGTCAGTGCTTACTGTGACTGAGACAGCTGTCTGCTGCACCTGGGTTGAGCCAGTTCCAGCAACAACCATGACAGAGAGAGTCTCCCATTCCTCCACACTTGGATCCAGTGCTGCTAGTACACATGATGACAATCTCACCGTGCTTCAACAGTAGGTCGTCTTAACAGGTTTATGTTATGGTTTGTACCTTCAGAAACTAACTATAAGAGAAACATGGAAGCTGGGAGTATGTACCTACTTAGTTTTTCTTTAGTGAGGCGCAATTATATGATGTAGTGGCATTATGACATATGACATTTACATGTTTTTTACATATAACTTGGCGCGTGGCCAAGTGGTTAAGGCGTTCGTCTAGTGACTTGAAGGTCACTAGTTCAAGCCTTGGCTGAGGCAGCGTGTGTGTCCCTGAGCAAGGCACTTAACCTCACATTGCTCTGCAATAACACCAGTGCCAAGTTGTATCGGCCCTAGCGCCCTTCCCTTGGACAACATCGGTGGCATGGAGAGGGGAGACCTGCAGCATGGGCAACTGCTGGCCTTCCATACAACCTTGCCCAGGCCTACACCCTGGAAACCTTACAAGGTGCAAATTCATGGTGTCTTGAGACTAACGGATGCCTATATAACATATAATTCATAATAAATTATGTGAAGAAAAAGAATGATTAATCAAACAATATATTTATAATATTACTGAAATATTAAATACACCACACTAACTTCCCATGCTGTCTTCAAAACCATCCCTATGAACCTCACAAGCTAAGACTGAGTGACAAGCTCAATGGACATTGCAGCTTGGTGCTATCTTGTTACATCCCTGCCACATTCTCTCTCTCGCCTGTGTATGAAGATTCTTTGCAACCCTAAAGTACAGTTTACAGGAGCTAGTTAATCCAAAAAAACTGTCTTTGTGGGATGTGGAAGGAAACTGGAGCACCATGGGAAGCCAACAGGGAGAATATGCAAACACACTCATTGAGTGCTGAACCAATTTGCCTTTTCCAATGCACTCAATTGCACAGAGCTCACTGTATCAGTATATGCTTCTACATATGGACAGAGTGATTTAAGAGCAGCCTGGTGCATTGAAAACAAGATGGTTTCAGGCATCAGTTTATCTGTTCTGGTTTTATGGTACGGAGCCAGTTGAAAGTCATTGACTACATTCAGAGCAGAGATGCATGGGTAGGAGAAAGGAACACTGCCTGTTTTGCTGTTGTGTGGTCACACTTGTAGGCCGATCCCTGCACAATTTCAGGAGTGTTGGTTGTTAACACAAATAATGCACTTCGCCATGTTTCAATGTACATGTGATAAGTATACTTGAATCTTGAATCTTGAGGTTGATAAGTTTTTGATTTGTAAGGTCTTCAAAGGTTAATGGGAGAAGACAGGAGAATGGAGAAGGATAATAAATCAGCCATGATTGAATGGTGGAGCAAAGTCAATGGGCCGAATGGCCTACTTCTGCTCCTATGTTTTATGGTCTTGTGCTTCCTGACCTGCTGAATTCCTCCAGCAGCCGGTTATTTTCCAGCCTCCTCAGTCTGGGCCTGTGTCTTATGGTTTTCATTTTAGCGCTAAAACCTTGGCAAGTCCTGCAAGCAACAGGGAGCACATTTCATCCGATCAATTGCTGATCTGGTCCCTCATTTATTTCATAAACGTAAGTGATTCTGCATATGCAGATCTATTTTGTCAAAGTAGCACTGGTCCTTACTAACCATTTTATTTTATTTTGAGATACAGTGTGAAGCAAGGCCTTCTGGCCAAACAAACTGCACCACCAGTAACACATCTATTTAACCTTAGCCTAATCACAGGACTGTTTTCAAAGACCAATTAATCTACTAACTGGTTGTCTTTGGACTGTGGGAGGAAACCAGAGTACCCGGAGGAAACCTGCGCAGTAATGGAGCGAATGTACAAACTCCTTATAGATGCTGCTGGAATTGAACTCCGAATTCCAAGGCACTGAGCTGTAATAGTGTCTATTCCTCAAACATTGAGTGTGTGTGTCTTCAGACTCCTGTATCTCCTCCACGATGGTAGTAATGAGAAAAGAGTGTGTCATTTTTGGTAGGCTACAATCATCACAAACAGTGCTTGTATAACTGAAGCGGCACAATGTTTAAAAAGACCTTAGGGTCTTTTGATACTTTTCAGTGGGCTACAAATCAATACAAAGTCTTAGTACTTAGCAAAGGCTAATGGAAGGAAGAGAGGGGTAAGTGGAACAGCCCGTGTAGGAGATGCCATTGTTGGAGTGTACCCTGTTAGAGTGATCTTGATTTGGTGTAAACAGGCAGAGGCTATAAGTAAGTTTCTAAAGTTTTTTTCTCTCTGTTTTTTGTCTATTAGTACATGCTAGTGCAGTGAGAATGGGTCCAGGGTTAGTGGTATGTTCTTTGTGTGAGATGTGGGATATGTAGGAGACCTTCGGTCTCCCTGATAACTACATCTGTATGAAGTGCATTAAGCAGCAGCTCCTTAGAGACCATGTTAAGGAATTGGTGCTGCAGTTTGTTGACCTTCTGCCCAACGGGAAATTGAGGAGGCAATAGATAGGAGCTATAGGGAGATAGTCACCCCTAAGTTGCAGGAAGCAGGTACAAAAGTGATCGTCAGGAGAGGGAAAGAGAATAGGCAGCCAGTGCAGAGCATGTCTGTGGCCACTCCCCTCAATAATAAGGATACCACCTTGGATACTGCTTGGGGGACAATCTATCAGCGGGAAGTTGCAGCAATCAGATCTCTGGCATTGAGTCTGACTCCGTTGTGCAGAAGGGAAGGGGAGAAGATGAGTGAAGTAGTGACAGAGGATTCTAAAGTTAGAGCAGACAGGAGATTCTGTGGAAGTGAAGTATGTTGTCTCCCAGGAGCCAGGACCAGGAATATCTCAGATTGGGCCCACAGCTTTTTTAAGGGGGAGGGAGAGCATTGTCATTGTCATAGTCATAGTCATACTTTATTGATCCCGGGAAAAATTGGTTTTCATTACAGTTGCACCATAAATAATAAATAGTAATAAAACCACAAATAGTTAAATAGTAATATGTAAATTATGCCAGGACCAGCCTATTGGCTCAGGGTGTCTGACCCTCCAAGGGAGGAGTTGTAAAGTTTGATGGCCACAGGCAGGAATGACTTCCTATGACGCTCTGTGTTGCATCTCGCTGGAATGAGTCTCTGGCTGAATGTACTCCTGTGCCCAACTAGTACATTATGTAGTGGATGGGAGACATTAACCAAGATGGCATGCAACTTAGACAGCATCCTCTTTTCAGGCACCACTGTGGGAGAGTCCAGTTCCATCCCCACAACATCACTGGCCTTACGAATGAGTTTGTTGATTCTGTTGGTGTCTGCTACCCTCAGCCTGCTGCGCCAGCACACAACAGCAAACATGATAGCACTGGCCACCACATTTGTACCAATGATATAGGTAGGAAAAGGGAGAGGGTCCTGAAGAGAGAATATAGGGAATTTGATAGAAAGCTGAAAAGTAGGACCTCCAGGGTAGCAATCTCTGGATTGCTGCTGTGCCATATGCCAGTGAGGGTAAGAATAGGATGATTTGGCAGATGAATGTGTGGCTGTGGAATTGGTGCAGGAGGCAGAGTGTCAGATTTCGGGGACATTGGGGTCTCTTCTGTGGAAGTAATGACCTGCAGAAAAGGATGGGTTGCACCTGAACCAAAGGAAGGCCAATATCCTTGCAGGCAGGTTTGCAGAGCTGTTTGGGAAAGGTTTAAACTAATTTGGCAGGGGAATGGGAACTGGAGTAATAGGGGTGAGGATGGGACAGTTAGTACACAAATAGATGCAGTCTGTTGCGAGATTATAAGGAAGAACAGGCAGATGATAGGGCAAAATTGCTGTCAGGGAGATGAGTTGAAATGTAACATGAGGGCAAAAATTGAAAAGGCTGATGAATACAGTACTAAAGATCTTGTATTTGAATGCATGCAGTATACAGAGTAAGGTACATAACTTGCAGAGCAGTTAGAGATTGGCAGATATGATGCGGGCATCACTGAGTCATGACTGAAAGAAAATGATAGTTGGAAACTTAACATCCAATGGTACATGTTGTATCAAAAGGACAGGAAAAGAAAAGAAAGAAAATCAAATCCGTAGAAAGAGGTGACATAGGATCAGAAGATGGCGAATTCTTGTGGGTAGAGTTAAGAAACTGCAAAGGTAAAAATACCCTGGAGGGAGTTACATACAAGTCTCTAAACAGTACCTAGGATGTGGAATACAAATTACAACAGAAGATAGAAAAAGCATGTAGAAAGGTCAATATCACGAAAGTATGGGGATTTGAATATGCAGGTAGATAGGAAAGTCAGTTTGGTGCTGAATCCCAAGAGAGAAAATTTGTAGAATGGCTAAGAAATTACTTTTTAGAGCAGCTTGTGGTTGATTCCACTAGTGGAAAGGATTGAGTATTGTGTAATAACATTGTGTAATTGTGATTAGGGAGCTTAAGGTAAAAGACCCCTAAGGAGACAGTGATCATAATGTGATGGAATTCAACCTGCAGTTTGAGAGGGAGAAGCTAAAGTCAGTTGTATCAGTGGAATAAAGAGAATTACAATGATGGTTGCTGGCCAAATTTGGAAGGAGATACTAGCAGGGCTGACAGCAGAAGAGCAACAGCTGGAGTTTCTGGGAGCAATTTGGAAGGCTCAGGATTGATACATCACAAAGATGACAAAATATTCTGAAGGGAGGATGAGACAATGTGTCTGACAAGGGAAGTAAAAGACAGCATAAAAGCAAATGATAGGGCAAATTATACAGCAAAAATAGTGGGAAGTTGGAGTTTTGGGAAGCTTTGAAAAATCAACAGAAGACAACCAAAGTAAAACCCTAAAGAGGGAAGAGATGAAATATGAAGTTAAGCTAGCCAATAATAACAAAGAGGATACCAAAAGTTTTTTTTCAGGTATAGAAAGAGTAAAAGACAGATGAGAGTGATATTGGACCACTGGAAAGTGATACTAGAGAAATTGTAGTGGGAGACAAAGGAATGGTGACAAACTTATTGAGTATTTTGTGTCAGTCTGCACTGTAGAATACACCAGCAGTATGCCAGAAATTCAAGAGTGTCGGGGGGCAGAAGTGAGTGTAATTGCTATTACTAAGGAGAATGTGTTTGGGAAGCTGAAAAGTCTGAAGGTAGGTAAGTCTTCCGGACCAGATAGACTACACCCCAGGATTCTGAAAGAAGTAGCTGAGCAGATTATGGTGGCATTAGTAATGATCTTTGAAGAATCACTAGATTCTGGAATGGTTCTGGAAGATGGAAAATTGTAAATGTCTCTCCACTCTAGGAAGGGAGGGAGCCAGAAGAAAGGAAATTATAGGCCAGTTAGCCTGACTTCAGTAATTGGGAAGATGTTGGAGTCCATTATCAAGGATGAGGCTTCAGCGTTCTTGAAGGCACATGACAAAATAAACCAAAGCTAGCATGGTTCCTTTGAGGGGAAATCATGCCTAATAAATCTGTTGGAATTCTTTGAGGAAATAACAGGCAGGACAGACAAAGGGGAGTCAGTAGGTATTGCTTATTTAGATTTTCAGAATGCCTTTGATGAGGTGCCGCATGTGAGGCTGCTTAACAAGATAAGAACTTATGGTATTACGGGAAAAATAGCAGCATGAATGGAAGATTCATTGATTGCCAGGAAGCAAGTGGAGGAATAAAAGGGGACTTTTCTGGTTGGCTGCTGGGACTGCTTCCTTTCACGTTATATGTCAATGATTTGGATGATGGAATTAATGGTTTTGTGGCCAAGTTTGTTGACAATACGAAGAAGACAGATGGAGGGAATGGTAATATTGGGGAAGCAGGAAATTTGCAGAAGTCCTTAGACAGATTGGGAGAATTGGAAAAGAGGTGGATGATGGAATATAATGTAGGGAAGTGTATGGTCATGCACTTTGAGAGAAGGAATATTTTCTAAATGGGGAAGATGTTCAAAAATCAGAGTTGCACAGGAACTTGGGAATCTCATGCAGGCATCCCTAAAGGTTAATTTGTTTCTTAACTTGGTGGTAAGGAAGGCAAAGGCAATGTTAGCATTCATTTTGCGAGGACTAGAGTATAAAAGCAAGGATGTAATGCTGAGACTTTAGAAGGCATTGGTCAGACCACACTTGGAGTATTGTTTTTTCTTTTTCAATATTTTTATTGATTTCTTACATAAAAGAATACAGGGTACAGGAGGATATATGTTATATATCAATTACAAAATATTTAAGTCACACTTATAGTCTCATTACCCCATATTTATGTAAATTAAATTGAATTGTAATATTGAAAAGTAATAATTTTATTTATACAAAAAAAAAGCTAAACCCACTACCAAGAAAAGCTGTTTGGTAAAGAAAGAAAAAAGGAAAAAAATCGTTATCATATAGTAAAACATATTTTTAGCCAACATATGTACATAATAACAAATCAAAGATTTTGAAAATAATTCAAAAATGATCCCCACAATGTTAGAAAGTCTTGTCTAGATTCAAAAATTGAACAACAAATCTTCCCTAAATTTAAACATGACATAACTTCACTTAACCATTGAGAATGAGTAGGCGGAGCAACATGCTTCCACTTAAGGAACAATGCCCTCCTGGCTATAAGAGAAATAAAAGCCAAAATGTGCACATCAGGTGTCTCCAAGATAATATATTTTCCTTCAACGATACTGAATAAGGCAGTCAAATGGTTAGGTTTAAAAATCACTTTGAAAAGTACAGAAAATATTTGGAATACTTCCTTCCAATATTTTTCAAGACTCAGGCATGTCCAGAACATATAAATTAATCAAGCTTCTCCATTGTTACATCTGTCACAATAGGGAGATATATCTGAATAAAAACGAGACAGCTTATTTTTAGTCATGTGGGCCCTATGGACCACTTTAAATTGTAGGAGGGAATGATGGGCACATAACGATGAGGTATTAACCAATTTAAAAATTTCATTTCAAGTTTCCTCAGAAATTGAAGTCTGTAAGTCTCGTTCCCAGAGATTTTAAATTTTGTCTAAAGGAGCGTTTCTCATTCCCAACAACATACCATAAATATTAGATATTGATCCATTATGAAAAGGTTTCAAATTTAAAATTACATCTAATAAATTCTTATCTGGACTTCTAGGAAATGTAAGTAATTGAGATCGCAGGAAGTCACCAATTTGTAAATATCGGAAAAAGTGGGTTTTTGGTAAGCTATATTTAACTGACAACTGCTCAAACGAAAAGAGACTTCCTCCAACAAATAAATCCTGGAAGCATTTAATACCCAGTCTATCCCAATCTTTGAAAACCATATCAGTCATAGAAGGTTAAGAAAAAAGTTAGAAAAAATAGGACTTGAAAGAGAAAATCTCAATAAACCAAAATATTCTCTAAATTGTACCCAAATTCTCAAAGTATGTTTAACTACAAAACTACCAGTTAGTTTGCTTAAAAATAAAGGAATTGAGAATCCAAGAAGAGAGATGATAGAAAATTTATTAACAGAGTTAGCTTCTAAAGAAACCCAAACTGGACAGTCCTCTCGGTTAATATAATATGACCAAAACATGAGGTTCCGTGTATTGACTGCCCAGTAATAAAACCTAAAATTTGGTAAAGCTAAGCCTTCATTATTTTTAGCTTTTTGAAGATGAACTTTACTTAGTCGAGAAAGTTTATTTTTCCATATATATGAAGATATGGTAGAATCAAGAGAATCAAAAAAAGGATTTAGGAATAAAAACGGGTAAGGTCTGAAAAAGATATAAAAATTTAGGTAAGGTATTCATATTAATAGTATTAGTTTGGCCAATCAACGATAACGAAAGGGGCGACCATTTTGATAGTGCCCTTTTTACATAATTCAGTAGGGTAAAAAAAATTTGCTTTAAATAAATATTTATAATTCTTAGTAATTGTTACACCCAAATAAGTAAATTGATTTCTTACAATTTTAACAGGAAGGTTAGTATTAATTGATACAAAATTATTCAAAGGAAAAACTTCACTCTTATGAAAATTTAGCTTATATCCTGAAAACTGACCAAAACAGGAGAGTAAGGAAAGTACGGAAGGTAATAAAGTCTCAACATTAGAAATATAAAGCAATAGGTCATCAGCAAAAAGCAAAACTTTGTGAATAATACCTCTCCTTAAAGTACCAGTGATATCATTAGATTCTCGAAAAACAATAGCTAAGGGTTCTAAGGACAGATCAAAAAGCAAAGGGCTTAAAGGGCAAACTTGTCTAGTTCTACGTTGAAGTTTAAATGGTTTGGAATTCTGAGAGTTAGTAAGAACCCGAGCAGAGGGAGATAAATAAAGTAATTTAATCCATTGAATAAAATCAGGCCCAAAATTAAATTTTTCTAAGGTTTTAAATAAGTAATTCCATTCAACCCGATGGAAAGCTTTCTCAGCATCAAAGGATATCACACATTCCAATATCTCTTTAGAAGGAAAATAAATAACATTTAATAAATGACAAATATTAAAGTGGGAATATCAATTTTTAATAATTCCAGTCTGATCATCAGAAATGATAGATGGTAAAATATTTTCAATCCTACGAGCCAAAACTTTGGATAGGATTTTAGTGTCAACATTAAGTAAGGAGATTCGTCTATATGAAGAGCATTCAGTTGGGTTCTTATTCTTTTTAAGAATAAGTGATATAGAAGCTTCATAAAAAGATTATGGCAACCTACCCAACTTAAAGGAGTCCGAGAGGACTGAATGTAAGTGATATATAAGCAATGAGGAAAAAGCCTTATAAAACTCTTCAGAAAATCCATCAGGACCCGGAGCCTTCCCTAAGTGCAATGAACATACAGCCTTGGCAATTTCCTCATAAGAAGTAGGATGATCCAAATGTTTTCGGTTATCTTCAGTAAGTGTAGGAATGTTTAATTGGTCTAAGAAATTATTCATTACAGTATTATCTTTAAGAGGATCAGAACTATAAAGTTTAGAATAAAATTCTCTAAAGGTATCATTTATTTCTAAATCAACACACATCAAAATTGCTGGTGAATGCAGCAGGCCAAGCAGCATCTGTAGGAAGAGGTGCAGTCGACGTTTCAGGCCGAGACCCTTCGTCAGGACTAACTGAAGGAAGAGTGAGTAAGGGATTTGAAAGTTGGAGGGGGAGGGGGAGATACAAAATGATAGGAGAAGACAGAAGGGGGAGGGATAGAGCCAAGAGCTGGACAGGTGATAGGCAAAAGGGGATACGAGAGGATCATGGGACAGGAGGTCCGGGAAGAAAGACAAAGGGGGGAGGGACCCAGAGGATGGGCAAGAGGTATATTCAGAGGGACAGAGGGAGAAAAAGGAGAGTGAGAGAAAGAATGTGTGCATAAAAATGAGTAACAGATGGGGTACGAGAGGGAGGTGGGGCCTTAGCGGAAGTTAGAGAAGTCGATGTTCATGCCATCAGGTTGGAGGCTACCCAGATGGAATATAAGGTGTTGTTCCTCCAACCTGAGTGTGGCTTCATCTTTACAGTAGAGGAGGCCGTGGATAGACATGTCAGAATGGGAATGGGATGTGGAATTAAAATGTGTGGCCACTGGGAGATCCTGCTTTCTCTGACGGACAGAGCGTAGATGTTCAGCAAAGCGGTCTCCCAGTCTGCGTCGGGTCTCGCCAATATATAAAAGGCCACATCGGGAGCACCAGACACAGTATATCACCCCAGTCGACTCACAGGTGAAGTGTTGCCTCACCTGGAAGGACTGTTTGGGGCCTTGAATGGTGGTAAGGGAGGAAGTGTAAGGGCATGTGTAGCACTTGTTCCGCTTACATGGATAAGTGCCAGGAGGGAGATCAGTGGGGAGGGATGGGGGGGACGAATGGACAAGGGAGTTGTGTAGGGAGCGATCCCTGCTGAATGCAGAGAGAGGCGGGGAGGGAAAGATGTGCTTAGTGGTGGGATCCCGTTGGAGGTGGTGGAAGTTACGAAGAATAATATGTTGGACCCGGAGGCTGGTGGGGTGGTAGGTGAGGACCAGGGGAACCCTATTCCTAGTGGGGTGGCGGGAGGATGGAGTTATTTCTAAATGATCAGTTGTCCTACCACCATTAGCTTTACAAATTTCTTTAATTCGCCATTTAGCTATAAAGGTTTTTAGTTGGTTAACCAATAATTTACCTGTTTTGTGTCCATGAATATAAAATTGACTTTTATCTTTTAGGAGTTGAGTTTCAATTGGATATGTAAAAAGAAGATCATATTTAGTTTTAATTTCAACACGCCTTTTTCATGAAGCAGGTTCTGGAGCCAAGGCATATTTTTGATCTAATTGTATCTACTGATTATCTAATTCAATTCTCTCATTATTAGCTTTTTTCTTAAGTTGCTGTATAAGAAATAATTTGTCCTCTAATATAAGCTTTAAAGGCATCCCATATAATAAGACTAGAAGTCTCTTCCCGCGTATTTGTTTCAAAATAAAGAGTAATTTGTCTCTCCAAAAAGTTTTTTAAATCCTTATCTGATAGCGAAGTTGGATTAAAACACCAAAATCTCTTTATTTCAGGGAGACCAGGGAGATTTAAAGATAAAAACACAAGAGCATGATCTGAGACAGCAATCTCTTTATATTCACAGGATCGAACTAATGGAATCATTTGGCTATCAATAAAAAAAATCAATCCTGGAATACAAATGAGTACTCCTTATCTATTGGATGTAAGAAACACCAGACATCAACAATATCACATTTCATTAGAAAAGATTGAATAAACAAGGCTGATTTACTAAGTGCCGCTGGTTTAGAAGATGATCGATCTAAATCTGGGTCTAACCAGCAGTTAAAATCTCTGCTCAAGACCAGTGAGTAAAGACTTAAATCTGGCAAAAGCGAAAAAAATGCTCAAAAAACTCTGGATCATCTATATTCGGGGCATACAAATTAACAAATACCATTAATTTATTATCTAATTTTCCTGATACTATAACAAAATGCCTATTGGTATCAAACACTACTTTATGTTGAACAAAAGAAACTGTATTATCTATAAAAATCAGAACTCCCCTAGACTTATCCTGAAAGGAGGAAAGAAATTGTGGCCCTTTCCAACAACTAAAGAGGCATAAATTGTCACATTCACGAACATGAGTTTCTTGTAAAAACATAATTGGGACCTTAAAATTTTAATGTAGCTAAATATCTTATTCCGTTTCACGGGGTGATTTAATCCTTTCACGTTAAAACTAAGTAAGTTAATAGTATGATCCATTCTTAATACTACTTAAATGAAAGGTTAGAATAGTAACCACTGAAATGTATATTAAATTCAAACAGTGAACTTTGAGATAGGGTAACCAGGCAACAAGTGTGGCTATGATACCAAAACAGCTTACAAAAAAGAAAACACCCAACCCCCACCCCCCATCCAAAGTCAAAAAGCCAAACAATAGATAGTCGACAGCTAAACCTAATAACATTACCCTCCCAAAAAAAAACTACTGACATAGGTCCAAATAAATTTCCAAGTTTAGCTGCATTCCGAACTAGACAAAACATGAGACAAAGCAAACTAAACCTTATTGAAAGAAAAAAACCTCAAAAAAATAAGTATAATATATAATATTTGAAAAAACATATTGAAGTTCAAAACATATTAACACGCAAGGTATTATCTCATTAAAATCTTATTTTCGAAGTGAAGCATTAAAGAGTTGAAAAAGAGAGTTAGCTGCAAAGGTATACCAAAAGTAAAAGGAGAAATTATTCATGTAGGAAGATATTAAACAGTTAGTCTCCTGATTCTAAAAATTCTTGAGCTTCTTGTATCGAACGGAGCCATTTCTGAGAACCATTCCTCCAAATAATTCTGAGCTGAGCAGGATAACGGAGAGACGGCTTGAAATCTTTGTTATACAGTTCCGACATAACCTTTTTAAACTTGAAGTGCTTATTCATCACCTCAGGTGAAAAATCCCTGACAATTCTTATCTTCTGACCATTGTAATCAATCATACCTCTTCAACGGGATTCACGAATTAAAAGTTCTTTTGTTTGAAAATCATGAAAACAGATTATCACTGATTATCTCTCTCCCATGGCAGGTCTGGGCATGGGCGATCTATGGGCTCGATCAATCTTAGGTGGAGATTTTATAATTTTAGGAAATAATTCTGCCAAGAAGTTTGCAAAGAATTCCGTAGGCTGATTACCTTCCATTAACTCTTCAAGACCCAGAATTCATAGATTATTTCTTCTACTTCTGTTTTCTAAATTGATAATCTTCTGTCTTAAATTTTCATTAGACTTCGACTGTTTTTCACAAAGCTGTTGCAGGTCTTCAATTTTCGCATCTAAAATCGCCAGAGTATCTTCAGTCTCCTGTAATTGTTTATCATGTTCAATTAAGGTTTTCTCAATAGAGCCCAATTTTACATTAATTTGTATAATTTCAGCACTGAGTTGCCAGAACTTCTGCTGGAACTCCTCAGAAAATTCTTTTTTATGTTTCCGAAGCATCTCCATAATAGATTCCAAAGTTGCAGGAGGGTCCTCTTCTTTTTTACCTTTGGCACCCCTCATAATAAAACAATGTTATGTTTAAAAGTGAGATTTCAAAACAGGTTGGAATCAGCAAAGTAATATAGGAGCAGCTACAAAAAGCTGTTAATCCACCAACAACCAGTAGGCATCTCCCGGAGTATTGTGATCAATTTTGGGCTCCATATGTTAGAAAAGATGTGTAACATTGCAAAGGTTCATGAGAATGATCTCTGGAATGAAAAGGTTAATGTATAAGGAGAGCTTGGTGGCTCTGGACAAGTACTTACTAGAACTTAGAAGAATAAGGGAGGGTGGAATCTCATTGAAGCATCAGACATTGAAAGGCCTAGATGGCGTGGACGTGAAGAGGATTTTTCCTTTTGTTGGGGGAGTCTAGGACCAGAGGGCACTGGCTCAGAATACAAGTACACCCATTTAGAAGAGCGACGAGGAGGGATTTCTTTAGCCAGAGGTTAGTGAATCATTGTGGCATTCTTTGCAACATACAGCTGAGAATTGCAAGATATTGGGTATATTTAAAGTGGAAGTTGATAGATTCTTGATTAGCCAGGGTGTCAAAAGTTACTGGAAGAGCAGAAGAATAGCATAGAGAGGGAAATTAATCAGCAATGATGGAATGACAAAGTAGATTCAATGGGCCAAATGGCCTAATTCTGCTCCTGCATCTTACAATCTTTGGGTCTTATTTATTTATTGAGATATAGTGCAGAATAGACCTTCTGGCCCTTCAAGCTATGCTGCCCTGCAGTACCCCCCCCCACCGCCAGCCGATTTAAGTCTAGCCTAATCACAGGGCAATTTACAAAGACCAATTAACATACTGACCAGCATGTCTTTGGACTGTAAGAGGAAACCAAAAGACTCGGGAGAAACCCATGCAGTCATGCAGAGAAGATACAAACTCCTTACAGACAGCAGCATGAATTGAACCCAGGTTGCTGGTACTGTGCTCTACAGTGCCGCCCTGTGCTCTATGCTTTTGATCCTGCATGTTGAAAATTCCTCAATGATTGATGCTGCCTTCTTGAGGCAACACCTATTGAAAGTATCCTTGAGGGTGAGGATGTTTGTACCCATGATGCATCTGGCTGAGTTTACAATCCTCTGATCCTGTACATTGTCTCCTCCATACCAGACAGTGATGCTATCACGTAGAAGCATCTCCACGGTACATCTGTAGATATTTGATCGAGCTCTTGGTGAAATACCAATTCTCCTCAAACTCCTAATGAAACATAGCTGCCAGCGTGCCTCTTTCATAATGACACCAATGTGTGGACCCAGTGTTGACCTTCAGGATGTTAACACCCAGGAACTAAGTTGACGATGAGCAAACTGTCCTCTGGATGTTGCTCCTCTTGATAGAAGCGCGACTCCTTGTTCCCCCTTCACAGTGAAAGCTGCTCTGTACTTCCTCAAGTGGGAACCTTCAGGAAGGTTTTATTTTATTTTATTTAGAGATACAGCATGGAACAGGCCTTTCCGGACAACCGAGCCATGCTGTCCGGCAACCCACCTATTTAACTCTAGCATAATCACAGGGCGCATGGCCAAGTGGTTAAGGCGTTCATCTAGTGATTTGAAGGTCGCTAGCTCGAGCCTTGGCTGAGGCAGCATGTGTGTCCTTGAGCAAGGCACTTAACCACACATTGCTCTGCAACGACACCGGTGCCAAGCTGTATGGGTCCTAATGCCCTTCCCTTGGACAACATCATCAGTAGCGTGGAGAGGGGAGACTTGCAGCATAGGCAACTGCTGGTCTTCCATATAATCTTGCCCAGGCCTGCGCCCTGGAAACTTTCCAAGGCGCAAATCCATGGTCTCATGGGACTAATGGATGCCTATTATTATTAATCACAGGGCAATTCACAATGACTAAATAACCTTCTAACCAGTATGTCTTTGGAATGTCAAAGTAAACTGGAGTACTTGGAGGAACCCCATGTATTCACAGGGAGAATGTACAAACTCCTTCAAGCAGCACTGGAAATGAACTCTGAATTCCAATGCCCGAGCTGTAATAGCATCGTGCTAACCACTCTGCTACTGTGACACTACAGGGATGACCTCCTTCAGAACCTCTGCCAACGTCATGTATGGTCTTTATTTTAGCTTCATATCTGTAAGGCAGAGATAAATAGAAACTTGCCAAGCAGGAGTGTGAAATATTACATTGAGTAGACAAGTTGTGGAATGGAGATTATAGTCAGATTAGCTGTATTAAAAAATGGGCAGGATCGAGGGGCCTAGTGGCCAATTCCTGCTCCTAATCCATATGTTGTCATGTTGAACATTTATTTACACATATACACACACTTACACACACTCACATGAACATAAACATAGATTCTCTCATGCGTACATTCATGCACGCACGCACACACTCATTCCATCGGCAGTGGTATCCAGATGTGGGATGTAAATCTAGGATTACATCAGTCCTCTCAGCTGGATGTAAAAAAAATCAAATGACACTTTTCTGAAGAGAAGCTGAAATGTTCTTTCTGTGGTCTTGTCCAATATTTACCATGTTACTCTTTGTCATATTTGAGCTTAAGTTAACTTTATATTTCTGAAATTACAAGAATAGTTGAGTGTCAGAATGTGAACTAGACTCCAGAGATCATGAAAGGAGATATATAAATGTTTTTTTTGTCTGTTGTAAATATGGTTAAGTAAGATGTAAAGAACCTCTCCTTCAAGCCTCATAAATACACATTGTATGTAGCAATCCACTCTGGGTGAAGGATTTCCTGGGGTTCTCTTTGAAGATTCTGGACAATTTTGTTGATAAAAGTGCTATAATTTGGCTCTCTTGAACCATCTACATTAGTCACGACATTAATCTATGGAACCATTTTTGATCCCAAGCAGAATGCTGAATGTTCCCCTTTCGAAAACTCGACTGCCCACCAAACAAACTCTGCAAGTCTACATCTCTAGATTTGTCAACCCACTTCACTCAAAGTACATGGAGCAGTGAAGCTTAGGATGCCCTGAGTTAACAAATGTGGTTGTGAAGAGAACACATTTCCAAAGCTTAGGCCCACATGTAGACAATTAATTTTGAAGGGAATGGAAAATTGGAGTCTACGCATCTGATTCACTGAACAGGGCTCCCAGAACTTGCTGCTCTGTCATTACTTGCACAAGTATCCAATTAGCATTAACCTCTACCTGCTGGGTGTGGACCAGGTTTGGGACTGCTTTGCATATCACGTTTAGAATATGCTGAAGAGGCCAAGGAGACAGATGAAAGAGTTTATGAGGTCAGAGTTTAAAGTGAGCTGCGAACCAGTTATTTTTCAGACAATGGCTAGTTGCGTAATTGTCATTTTACTTTAGACCTCCAGCTGTGAAGTTGAAAAGCATTGAAATTGGCCCTTCAGTCCAACCAGTCCATGCTGACCAAGATACCCATCGAAGTTAGTCCCATTTGCTCATACTTGGCCCAATTCCCTCTAAATCTTTCCTATCCATGTACTTACCTTTGCCTCTTAAAGGTATTCCTGGGGGCCACTCGTGGGAGTTTCACAGATGGCGACCCTTCTCTATCTGCAATTTATAAGTCTGATATTTTTGGTGTCCCAGTGCCATTATGTACCATCACCCTTTGGTTCGTTCCCAGTCACAGACCACCGCTTGCATTCTCTCCTCTCTTCCTCACGTTTGCTGCATCTTGAACGTGTCCAGATATTCCTCGTTCATTTTCTGCCAGGTCTGCCTGACCTGGTGAGCACTTTCAACTCAGAAATTCTCTCTTACATTTACGTGTCCTTTTCTGACTTCGGCCACAGGAGCCATTATTGAGTGCTGGGTGCCAACCGGAGAGAATAAAATATTGTACTACCTCCACGCAAAACAGGCAAATCAAGAAATTAACGAATACGACAGCCTAGCCTTTCACAGTTTATGTTTCTAAAGCATAAGAGATTCTGCAGATGCCGGAAATCCAGAGTAACACACACAAAATGCTGGAAGAACGCAGCAGGTCAGGCAGCATCTATGGAGAGGAAATAAAAAGTTGATGTTTTCTTGGCACAAAATGGCGACTCTTTATTC
Organism: Mobula birostris; assembly: GCF_030028105.1. Lineage (NCBI taxonomy): Eukaryota > Metazoa > Chordata > Chondrichthyes > Myliobatiformes > Myliobatidae > Mobula > Mobula birostris. The sequence continues at coordinate 50,194,067 of NC_092378.1, read as the reverse complement.
TTCTCTATAGATGATGTCTGACCTGCTGAGCTCCTCCAGCATTTTGCATGTTTTATGTTTATTTGTGTTCTCACCCATGAACTTCCCAGATTTCATAGCTTTTGATTCATTTATCCCTCTCGTTATAACAGAAGATCACAAGAAAGTCGGAGCAGGAGTAGGCCATCTGGAGCTCGCTCCACCATTCAATATGATCATGGATGATCTACCTGTTCCCTTTTCACACACCCCTCTATTCCTCCACCTATCAATATTTATCCACCTCCTCTACTTCTACTGGTCCATATTCCAGAGATTCACTACATTCCACAAGAACAGATTTCTCATACATCAAATTTTGAAGTCCAGCCCATTTATTTTGAGGGCATGTCAACTTTTTCATGAATCATCCACCTGAACAACCCCACATGTACCCTGTCAAGCCCCCACACGATCTTGTTATGTTGTTATCTTGAATAAGGACACCCCTCTTTCATCTGAAGTCTAAAGAATGCAAGCGCAAGCTACTTAGCATTTCTCAATAGGAGAACGTTCTCATCCAAGAAAATATTCTGGTTAGTCTCCACCGGACTGCCTTCAGTGCTACCTCATCTTTTCCAAGATAACCCTGCACAGTATTCCAGGTAAGATACGTTATCACCTATATCCTGTACGTGCAATAAAATCTCCCTGTTCCTAAAGCCCAATCCCTTGGCAATATAGGGAAAATTATTCTTTGCCTTCTTAATTATTTGTTGGACTTGTCTGCTAGCTCATTGTGATTCATGCACTAGAACTCCTAGATTCCTTGCACTTCACTCACTTGCAGTCTCCCACTTTGGATAATAATCTGTCTTTTGATTTCTCTTAACGAAGTGAATGACTTCACACTTACCCATGTTGAAGTCAGTGGTAAAGAAAGCATTTGGCATACTTGCCTTTATTAGTTGAGGCACCGAGTATAGGAGTCAGGAAGTTTTGTTGCAGCTTCATAAGACTGCTAGTCTGCAACCAGAGCATTACATTCATTTCTGCTCACCCTATTACAGGAAGGATATGGAGGCTATGCAGAGGGTGAAGAAGATGTCTACCAGAATGCTACAAACAATCTACTGGAAGAATTCAGCAGGTCGAGCAGTATCGGTGAGAACAAAGTACTTGTTAATCCTTCAGGATGAAGCCCTATATCAGGACCTTGTAACAGCACAATTCATTTGTTGCTCCAATTTGTTGCTCATTTGAAGCAATGTGTGTATTCTTACCCCCTCACTGCCTGGATTAGAGGGGAACATTGACTCAGACCATGAGAGGCCTGCTTCGGGCATTTTCATGCCTTACAAGGCGCAGATTGGAAGTCTGTGTGGGGCGCCACTCCTCACACAGACACTGGAGCAATGTGTGGTTAAGTGCCTTGCTCAAGGACACAAACACGCTGCCATAGCTGACCTTCAGATCACTAGACGAATGCCTTAACCACTTGGCCACGTGCCCAACACACGTGGAGGGCATATACTATCAGGAGAGGTTGGACAAACTAGGGTTGTTTTCTCTGGAATGACAGAGGCTGAGAGGTCACTGATAGAGCTTGCAAAACTATGGGAGGCATAGACTAAGTAGAGAGCCGATATCTTTCTCCCTGTGTCGAAATGTGTAATATTAAAAGGCATGCTTTTAAGGTGAGAGGGGGAAGGTTCAAAGGAGATGTACAGAGCAGGATTTTTACACAGAGAATAATGGTTGCCTGGAATACGCTGCCAAGGGTGGTGGTGGAGAGAGATGCGATAAAGGCCTTTAAGAGGCTCCTAGATAGGCACATGGATATGCAGAGAATGGAGGGAGAAAAAAATACCTACAAGCAGAAGTAATTGGGTATAATCAACTTAATTGGTTCTGCGTAAGGAGCTGTTCTTGTGTTGTACTGCTCTGTGTTCTATGTTTAAATTTTCCAATCTTCTGCCAACCCAGCCAATCTATATTCCATATCCTTAGAACAGCATGTCTGTCCACCAAGACTTGTTTCATCGCGCAGTCTGGTCATGAATATAAACCACGAATAAGTCTGAGCGAAGAAATGATACCCATGATGCTCCACTAGCTATCTCCTTCCAATCTGAAAAGGACCCATTTATTCCACCTTTCCATTTTCTATGAAATAGTTTGCAATCCATGCTAACACATTTGCTTTGATATTATGGGCTTTCAATTTGCGCACCAGCTCTTACTATATCACCTTGTTAGACACCGTTTGGGAATCTAAATATACTATCTGCAGGTCCTAAGGATGGCTAATACCAGGCAGCATAATTTTAAAGTGGTTGGAGGAAAGCATAGGCAGGATGTCAGAGTTAAGTTTTTTTTTCTCTATACAGGGTGGTGGGTGCGCTGAATGCCCTGTCAGGTGTGGTGGTAGAGGCAGACACATTAGGGGCATTAAAGGAGCTCTAAGGTAGGTACATGGATGATAGAAAAATGGAGGCCTATAGGGAGGGAAGTGTAGGATTGATCTTAGAATAGGATAAAAGGTCAGCACACATCATGGGCTTAAGGGCCTGTACTGTGCTGTAATGTTCTATATTCTATGTTCTAAGTATGAGTAGAAGCATTTAAAGTGATGGTAGATAAGTATCTGATTGATCAAGGGGTGTGGAAAATGTTGAAGAGGAGCTGAAGACAGCATTGATCAGTTACAATCATATTAAATGGCAGGACAAGCTTGAATGGTTTGATTACTTTCTTTTGTTCTTATTGTCTGCAGCTTCCCCTCTGTCAAGCCTCCCTGTAATCTTTTCATCTTCAAAGAATTCGAGCAAATTTCACCTAATCTTTCTTAAAACCATGTTGAGTAGGTTCAATGATACCTGGACTTCTGAAGTGATTTACTCTTTGATTATCGACTCTATAATCTTGCCATTAATGAGATGGTCTGTAGTTTCCTGTCTTACGTCTTCCCCCTTTTTGTTTGAACAAGGAGGTCACTTTGGTTGTTTGCCAATCTTCTAATTGGAGCTTAGAGAGTTAATGAAAAGTTTCAAATGATGCATCCACTCTCTCTGCAGCTACTGTGCATTCTTTAGAACCCTGTTGCACAGTCCATTGGGCCCTGGAGACTTGTCTGCCTTTAGCATCCTGAATTTCTTCAATACTTTATCCATTGTAGTTGGGTTTTTTTGTAAGTTCTACCGTGCAATTTTTAATTAGCTCACTAGATATTTTAGGGATATCAGATAGACTAATTTAGCAGCAAAGACAATGCAAAAAATCAATTCAATAGTTTCAGTTTCGTTGCTTACTGTTATTAATTCACCAACCTCATTCTCTAGAGCAGAGATTCCCAACCTGGGGTCCACGGACCCTTCAGTTAACGGCAAAAAAAATTTGGGAACCCCTGCTCTGGAGGCCCACCTTACTTCTGGAGAAACGGAAACCTTCTCTATTTGTATTTTTACTGCTTGCAAGTGTTCTCTCAAAATTAATTTTCTCCCTTCTTATGAGCTTCGTAGTCTTCTGATGCTAGATCCTAAATGGGTCGCAGCCCTCTGGTCTCCAGCTAGTTCTTGCCACTATGTACAACTCCAGATGGAATATAAAGTGTTGTGCCTCCAACCTGAGTGCGGCCTCATCGCAACAGCAGACGAGGCGATGGTTGGATATGTTGGAATGGGAATGAGAAGTGGAATTAAAATGGGTGGCCACTGGGAGATCCTGCTTTTTCTGGCAGACAGGGTGTCGGTGAAGTGGTCTCCCAACCTACGTCAGGTTTCACCGATATACAAGAGGCCACACTGGGATCACCAGATACAATAGGTGACCCCCAACAGGCTCACAGGTAAAGTGTGGCCTCACTTGGAAGGATTGTTTGGGGCCCTGAGTGGCCGTGAGGGAGGAGGCCTAGGAGCAGGTGTAGCACTTGTTCCGCTTGCTAGGGTAAGTGCCAGGAGGGAGTATCAGTGAGACCAGACATAGATTGGGAGACTGCATCGCTGAGCACCTATGAACTGAATGTCGGAAAAAGCGGGATCTCCCAGTGGTACCCATTTTAATTCCACTCCTCATTCCAATATTTCCATCCATGGCCTTCTCTACTGTTGCAACGAGGCCACACTCAGGTTGGAGGAGCAACACCTCATATTCCTTTGGGTAGCTTCCAACCTGATGGCATGAGCATCAATTTCTCAAACTTCCAGTCATGCTCCCCACTTCTCTATTCCCCATCCCCTTTTCCTTCTCTTGGCTATCTCCTTGCCTGCCCATCACCTCCCTCTGGTGGTCCTCCCCCTTTTCCTTTCTTCCTTCTGTCCTCTCCTATCAGACTCCCCTCTTCTCCAGCCCTGTATCTTTTTCACCAATCAACTTCCCAACTCTTTACTTCACCCATCTGCTCCTTCCTGGTTTCACCTATCACCCTGTGTTTCGTCCTCCTCTCCCCCTGCCTTCTAACTCTGACTCCTCATCTTTTATCTCCAGCCCTGCTGAATGGTCTCAGCCCAAAAACATTGAGCGTACTCTTTTCTATAGATGCTGCCTAGCCTGCCGAGTTCCTCTAGAATTTTGTATGTGTCACTTAGATTTCCAGCATCAGACTTTCTCTTGTTTCTGGCCTGTCTTATCTTGTTTACCCAGTCTGCCTTACACCACCCCTCCTGCACACCATGAGATGTGCCCTTAGTTAAAAGGAAGGCACTGGTTAGGCACCTATGGCGTTCAGCCCCAAGGAACTCATCAAATGGATGAGCTCTACAACTTAACTCCACAGCTATTCTTGTCTCACCCTACCAGAGATACCCTCTTTCTCCTATTCATCCATTCCCCACTTTTTCTGCAATTTAAAATTAACATGTTTTCTTTTTTTCTCCATTCCAACAAAGGGCCTTGCACCAGAAACGCTAATTCTGTTTTTCTCTGTTCTGCTAACTGTTTTGAACCACCAGATTCAGGATCCGCAACTTCCTTTCAACTGATTGGCTCTTGAAACAACTTACACAATCCTAATCAATACCTCAGTATAGCAACACTATGACCAGTTTGCACTACAATGGACTTTTTTGTTCTTTCTTGCAAATTTGTGTCTAATTTTTGCTTAATTGATGGTTTACTTATGAATATCGTGTATCTGATGCTATGTGCCTGTGATGTTGCTGCAAGCAAGTTTTCCATTTAATCTATGCACACATACATAAGGCAATAAACTCAAATTTGACTCTCAACAGATGCTACTTGATATTGGTTTATTGTTGTCACGTATACCAAGATACAGTGAAAAACATCTTGCGCTCGATTCATACAGGTTGAATCATGATACAGTGATTTGAAGTAGAAAATGGCAAAACAATACCAATATACTGTAAAATGTAAAAGCTACTGAAAAAGTGCAGTACAGGTAAACAATAAAGTGCAAGATCATGATGAGATAGATTGTGAGGTGAAGACTCCATTTTATCATACAAGAGATCCGTTTAAGAGTCTGATAACATGGGAAAGAAGCTGCCCTTCAGTCTGGTGGTACATGCTTTCAGACTTTTGTACCTTCTGTGCAGTGGGAGAGGGGACAAAATAGAGTGCCCAGGGTGTGTGAGATTCTTTGAGTATGCTTTACTAAGGCAGTGAGAAGTACAGACAGAGTCTATAGAGGGGAGGCTTGTCTTTTGATGTGCTGAGATGTATCCATAACAATCTGCAGTTTCTTGCAGTAACGTGCAGAGTTATTGCCGTACCAAGCCATGATGTGCCCAGATAGAACATTTTCTATGATTCATCAGAGACAGCTGAATCTTTCCAATTCTGGTTATTTCTTTATTTCAGAACTCAAGCACCTAGAGTGCTCCTAATTTTCAGGAAATAAGGCAGTGAAAAGCACTGATCAGACATCAGCACATCCATTTTCTTACATCTACCTCTCGTTTGCATCTATATTAACCTCTACAGATGAATGCTTTGCTAATATCTGAGTTAATGGCTGTGTCTATGATACACTATTCCCCTTCTTTCTCTGTCTGGACAGCCTGCTGGGTTATCTGAAGTGGAAAAGTTGAAAACACATGGAGTTTGTTGGGCTGTGATTAGTTGGAGGGGTTTTTGCGTAATGGTAGTGTAGCAGTTAGCTTAATGCTATTACAGCACCAGTGGCCTGGGCTCAACTCCTGCCACTATTGGTTGTCTGCAGCCTGTGTCACACCATATCAAGGAATCCTATCAAGGAATGTCTTTATCTACCACAATCTCTCTGTTCTTTGTTTTCTTTTGGTTCTTACTTACTGAAAAATAAGTTTGTTTTGATTATTTCTTTGTTAACAACACCTAAATAAATGGCTGTAACCATACAGTATGAGTTCTGAACAACATCCTGGGTAATAGTATCCCCAGATCCATAAATTGTCAGATCAGATTTGCTTTTAAAGTCATAGAGTCAGCGAGTCATAGAAAAGTACAGTACAGAAACAGGCCCTTCAGCTCATCTAGTCCATGCTGAGCTATTTACTCCCATTGACCTGCACTAGGACCATAGCTCTCCATCTCCCTACCCTCTGTGCACCTATTCAAACTTCTCTTAGACGTTGTCATCGCGTTCACATGCACGACTTGCATTAGCAGCTCATTCCACACTGTCACAACCGTCTGAGTGAAGGGGTTTCCCCTCATGTTACCCTTTAACTTTTCACTTTTCACCCTTAACCTATGACCTCTCGTTGTAGACCCACCCAACCTCAGTGAAAAAGCCTGCCTGCATTTACCTTATCTATACTCTTTCAAATCTCTCAATCTTCGACATTCCAAGGAATCAAGTCCTAACCTATTCAATCCTTCCATATAACTTATGTCCTCCAGACCCAGCAACAATCTTGTAAATTTTCTCTACACTCTTTCAACATTACTTATATCTTTCCTGTAGGTAACTGACCAAAACTGCACATAATACTCCAAATTAAGCCTCATCAATATCTTATACAACTTCAACATAGCATCCCATCTCCTGTATGCAATCCTTTGCTTTATGAAGGTCAATGTACCAAAAGCTTTCTTTACAACTCTATCAACCTGTAACACAACTTTCAATGAATTATGGACCTGTATTCCCAGATCCCTTTGCTCTACCTCACTCCTCAGTGCCCTGCCATTCACTGCATAAGACCTACCGAAGTGTAACACCTCTCACTTATTTGCATTAAATGCCATCTGCTATATTCTAGCCCAACTCTCCTGCTGGCCCAGATCCTGCTGCAAGCCAGGTAGTCTTCCTGTCTGTCCATTACAACCCCAATCTTGGTGTGATCCACAAATTTTCTGATCCAATTAACCATATTATCATTCAGATCATTGATATAGCTGACAAACAGCAATGGACCAAACACCAATCCCTGTGGCACTCCACTAGTCACAGACCTCCAGTCAAAGACGCAACCATCTACCACCACTCCCTAGCTTCTCCTACAAAGCCAATGTCTAATCCAAATTGCTGTCTCATTTTTGACAACAAGCAACTAAACTTTCTTGACCAACCTCCCATGTGGGAGCAACATCTGTCTTCATAATCTCTTCACTATCTACTCTGGCACTCTGGTTTCCATCCCCCTGAAACTTTAGTTTAAATCTGCCCCCCCCCCATTGCAGCACTAGGAAACCTTCCCACCGGATTATTAGTCCCCTTCAGCTCAGGTGCAAACCATCTCTTCTGTCCTGATCCCACCTTCTCTGGAAGAGAGCCCAATGATCCAAAAATCTGATGCCCTCCCTCCTATACCAACTGCATAGCCACAAGTTAAACTGTATAATCTTCCTTTTTCTGGCCTCACTAGCACGTGCCATGGGTAGCAATCCTGAGATCACAACCCTGGAGGTCTGGCCCTTTAACTTACCACTTAACTCCCTAAACTTACTTTGCAGAGCCTTGTCACTCTTCCTACTTATGGCATTGGTACCTAAATGGACCACGACAGTTGGCTGCTCACCATGCCACTTAAGAATGCCAGGGGCTCAATCTGAGATATCCTGGACCCAGACATCCAGGAGGCAACATACTGTCTGTAAATCTTGTTCTCATCCACAGAACCTCCTTTCTGGTCCCCTAAATAATGAATCCCCTATCACCACAATTCACCTCTTCTCCACCCCACCTTCCCTTCAAAGTCACAGAGTCAGACTCGGTGCCAGAGACCTGACCACTGTGACTTCCCTCTGCTAGGTCATCACCCCCAGCAGTATCCAAAGTAATACTGTATACCTGTTGTTGATGGGGGTGGCCACAGTGGTACTCAGCACTGACTGTTTAACCCCTTTCTCCTTCTTGACTGTCACCTAGTTGCCTGTGACCTGCACCTTGTGTGAAACTACCTCTCTATATGTCCTATCTATCACTCCCATAGCATCCCAAACGATCTGAAGTTCATCGCATTCCAGCTCCAACTCCTTATGCAGAGTGTTAGAAAATGCAGCTGGATGCACTTCTCGCAGGTGTAGTTGTCAGAGACACTGGAGGTCTCCCTGCCTTCTCAAGAGGAGCATTCACTATCCAGCCTGGCATCTCTATTGTTCATAACTGAGCAACTAGAAAGAAGGAAAAACAATAAACTGTGGAAGAGAAGAAGAAATTCTACCTACAGCTCTTTTTTTGCCTTCTCTGACTGAAGCCTCTTCTTGCTGAAACCTCAAAGAGCTAAACCCTCAAAAACCCTGCTCTAATTCTGCCCACTCCGACAATGGCCGTTCCACTTGCCCTTATCTTACTTTAATATGGTCTCATCAATCAATCCCAAGCACTGATTGGCCAGTGCTGAAAGCATTAAACTGCCATGAGTTGCTCATTTCTTACTCAGTCGGCGAACCTGAGTGAGCCAAGTTTTCTGAGGCTCCTGATCTCCAACTGGGTGCTGCTCAAAGCTTCATACTGCTTCAAGCCACTGCCTTTTCTACTTTTAGCCATGTGTTAAGTAGCAATATAACTGTTCTGGACCCTTCCCTGATCTCATCATGGGCGCTGGTTTGATATTGGTTTATTATTATCACACGTACTAAGATACAGTAAAATGTTTGTCTTGCATATAGATCGAATGATTACATAGTGCATTGAGCCAGAATAAGGTAAAACAGTAACAATGCAGATTAAAGTGTGCAAGCTACTGAAAAAATTCAGGTAAATGACAAAATGCAAGGTCATAATGAGGAGGATTGTAAGGCCAAGAGTCTGTCTTACTGTATAAGAGGTCCATTAACGGTGAGATAGAAGCTGTGTTTGAGCATGGTGGTACAGTCTTTCAGGCTTTTGTATCTTCAGCTCAGTAGGACAGAAGATGAGAGAATGTAAAGGGTGGATGATGTTGACGGCTTTATTGGGGCAGTGAGAAGTATAAACAGAGTTCATAGGCGGGAGGCAAATTTCTGTGATGTGCTGAGCTGCGTCCACAATGCTCTGCAGTTTCTTGCAGTCACGTGTAGAGCTGTTGCCATAACAACTGTTATACATCATGAGAGAAGGCTTTTTGTGGTGCATCAATTAAAATTGATAAGAGTCGTCAGGGCATATAGAATTTCTTTAGCCTCCTGAGGAGTAGAGGCATTAGTGAGATTTCTTGACCATGACATCAATGTGGTTGAACCATGACAAGCTAGTGATGATGTTCACAGCAGGGAACTTGAAGCTCTCAAACAGCCTGGCCCTCAATGCCTTTGATGTAGACAGGAGAATGTGCACCCCTGCACACCCCACGCCCGCACTCAGATGTCAATGACCAACTCTTTTGTTTCGTTGACATTGAGGGAAAGGTTGCTATCGTGACACCATGTCACTAAGCTCTCACCTCCTTCCTGTACTCTGACTCATCATTATTTGTGATGCGACCCACTATGGTGGTGTCATCTGCAAACTTGTAGATGGAGTTAGAGAAGAATCTGGCCACTCAGTCATAAGTGTATATGGAGTATCGTATGAGACTGAGACACCAATATTAGAATAATCATGGTGGAGGTGTTGCTGCCAGTCCTTACCGATTGCAGTCTATTGGTCTGAAAGCCAAGGATCCAGCTGCAGATGGAGGTATTGACTCCCAAGGTCCGGAGTTTGATGATGAGTTTGTTTAGAACAATAGCATTGAATACAGAGCTGTAGTTAATGAACTTTAGTCTGATGTGGCTGTCCTTATTATCCAAATAACATAGAACAACAAACAGTACCGACCCATTGACCCATGATGTGCCAACATTTTAACCTACTTCAATATCTATCTAATGGTTCCCTCAAACATAGTCCACCATTTTTCTTCAATCCATGTGCTATCTAAGAGCTTCTTAAATGACCCCAAAGTATCCTTGTGTAAAAAGCCTACCTCTGACGTCCCCCTCCTATACTTTCTTCCAATTGTTTTAATATTACACCCTCTTGTATTTGCCATTTTCACTCTATCAATGCCTCTTATCATATTATGTACCTCTATGAAGTCACATCTCATTCTCCTTCACTACAAGAGAAATAGCCCAGCTCGCTTAATCTTTCCTCAAAAGACATGCACTCTAATCCAGGCAGCATCCTGGTAAATCTCCTCTGCACCCTCTCTAAAGCTGCCATGTTATTCCTATGACCAGAGCTGAGCACAATACTCCAAGAGTTTTATAAAACGGGCTACGACCACTGTAATGCTGGATTATATTTGCTTCACAACACCTAGCATCCTCTTGCAATTGTCTTCTTCTGCTTTGGGTTAATCATACTGAAAGGAGGTGCAGGCTTGAGGGGCTGAGTGGTCTACCTCTGCTCCTATTTTCATGTGTTCATGTGGAAATTGCTTATACCTGGTTTGTGATGGTAGGGGAAACTGAGTGGATCATCCTGCTGTTCCCAGGAAGATGGCACTATCAGCAGCTCACAGATTGAGCAATCTATTGGAACCCTCCACCCTTTCAGACTTGAGTCCACCACCGACCTGGCCTCAGACCAGCTGCAGCTCAGCTCAGGATTTTAATCTGCTAAAACTGTAGCAATTTTAGGAGCCAACGGATATGAAAACAACATGGTGTGCTTCCTCTCCTTTGGGTTAATGATGCATAAAACATTTTATGGGATACCCTGAAGATCGCTACTTAAATCCATGATAGCATTATGATTATTTTTAAATTTATTTGATGTAATTTCATTGAAACATTGACATGGCAAAAAGCAGTAAACATGACTTGGGGCAGAGAGCTCGTTACTGAGTTAGATTTTACCTTTTTGTGTCTTTGGGATCTCGAGACTGTGATTAAGATACTGAGATGAAGGTTGCCCATTACCTATGGGAAAACATGACCATCTTTTCCCCTACTTAGAATCACAGACTCAACACAATAACAGGTGCCTCAGCCCACCCTGTCCATGCTAACCATTTATGCTAATCTATGCTAATCTTCTCAGTGCATGGAGGAACATGGATAGGATAAGTGCACACAGTCTTTTTCCCACATAGGAAAAAGAACTAGAGGGCATAGATTTAAAGTGAGGGGAGAGATTTAAGATAAGATTAGATTTAAGCTTAGCTTTATTTGTCACGTGCATGCCGAGACATTGAATCATACAGTGAAGTGCCTCATCCTTATTAATGACCAAAACTGTCTGAATATGTGCTAAGAATATGGCAGCCCACAAGTGTTGCCAAGCTTCTGGTACTAGCATAGAATGCCTACAATGTACTAACCCTAAGTGGTAGACATCAGATGTGGAGGGAAACCGGATCACCCTGGGGAAATCTACATAGTCAATGAGAGGAGGTACAAACTTCTTACAGACAGCAGTGGAATTGAGCTCTGATTTCTGGTCACTGCTGCTGTAATAGTGTTCCGCTAACTGCAGTGACACCCAGCTCAGACTTAATAGGTCCCTGAGGGACAATGTGCTCATGCAGAGGGTGGTGTGTACGCAGAGTGAGCTGCCAGATGACGTTATTGAGGCAGGTACATCAACAACATTGAAAAGGCAATTGGACAGGGAAGATATAACAAGATACAGACCGAACACTTCAAATGGGACGAGCTCAGGTGAGGATCGTGGTTGGGATGGATCAGCCTGTTTCTTTGCTGTGTGGCTGTGACTCTATTTACCAGCCCTTACTCAATTGGTTTCTGTACCTCAGTGTTCGAAAAGAATGTGGAACAGAGTACCAGGATTCTGGGGATTGTGGTTGAACTTACTGGTTAAAAAATAATGGGCCAGTCAGGACGAAGGGTTCCGGCCCGAAACGTTGACCGATCTTTTCCACTGATGCTGCCCAATCTGCTGAGTTCCTCCAGTGTGTTGTGAGTGTAGGCACTTATTCTGCTGTCTCCAGTGACTCGGGTTTACTGTAGTGTATTCAATATTTCAGAAATACTTTGAGTAATAATGTAAAATATTGTTTGATTAAGAGTTTTTTGTTTGCTTACATAATTCATTCCAGATTATATGCAAGAAGTACATGAATGGCATACGTCAATACACCACTACCTCATATGTAAGCACCTCACTAGAAAAGAAACTAAGTAGACAAGATACTGGCTCCTGGGATTTTCTTCTACTAGTTTCTGGACTTACAAAACAGAACGACCACAGCTGTCCATCTGAAGCTTGCACATTCTCACTGTGACCATCTTGGTTTCCTCTGGATTCTCCAGTACCTACCATATAGTCATAGTCATAGTTATACTTTATTGATCCCTGGGAAAATTGGTTTCCATTACAGTTGCACCATAAATAATAAATAGTAATAGAACCATAAATAGTTAAACAGTAATATGTAAATTATGTCAGTAAATTATGAAATAAGTCCAGAACCAGCCTATTGGCTCAGGGTGTCTGACCCTCCAAGGGAGGATTTGTAAAGTTTGGTGGCCACAGGCAGGAATGGCTTCCTATGATGCTCCGTGCTGCATCTCGGTGGAACGAGTCTCTGGCTGAATGTACTCCTGCGCCCACCCAGTACATTATGTAGTGGATGGGAGACATTGACCAAGATGGCATGCAACTTGGACAGCATCCTCTTTTCAGACACCACCGTCAGAGAGTCCAGTTCCATCCCCACAACATCACTGGTGTATGAATGAGTTTGATGATTCTATTGGTGTCTGCTACCCTCAGCCTGCTGCCCCAGCATGCAACAGCAAACATGATAGCACTGGCCACCACAGACTCGTAGAACATCGTCAGCATCGTCCGGCAGGTGTTAAAGGACCTCAGTCTCCTCAGGAAATAGAGATGGATCTGACCCTTCTTGTAGACAGCCTCAGTGTTCTTTGACCAGTCCAGTTTATTGTCAAATTCGTATCCCCAGGTATTTGTAATCCTCCACCATGTCCACACTGACCCCCTGGATGGAAACAGGGGTCACCGGTACCTTAGATCTCCTCAGGTCTACCACCAGCTCCTTAGACTTTTTCGCATTAAGCTGCAGATAATTCTGCTCACACCATGTGACAAAGTTTCCTACCATAGCCCTGTACTCAGCCTCATCTCCCTTGCTGATGCATCCAACTATGGCAGAGTCATCAGAAAACTTCTGAAGATGACAAGACTCTGTGCAGTAGTTGAAGTTGGAGGCTTAAATGGTGAAGAGAAAGGGAGACAAGACAGTACCCTGTGGAGCCCCAGTGCTGCTGATCACTCTGTCGGACACACAGTGTTGCAAGCACACATACTGTGGTCTGCCAGTCAGGTAATCAAGAACCCATGATACCAGGGAAGCATCCATCTGCATCGCTGTCAGCTTCTTTCTCAGCAGAGCAAGGCGGATGGTGTTGAACGCACTGGAGAAGTCAAAAAACATGACCATCACAGTGCTCGCTGGCTTGTCCAGGCGGGCATAGACACGGTTCAGCAGGTAGTCGATGGCATCCTCAACTCCTAGTCAGGGCTGGTAGGCGAACTGGAGGGGATCTAAGTGTGGCCTGACCATAGGCCGGAGCAGCTCCAGAACAAGTCTCTCCAGGGTCTTCATGATGTGGGAGGTCAATGCCACCGGTCTGTAGTCATTGAGGCCGCTGGGGCGTGGAGTTTTTGGCACAGGCATGAGGCAGGACGTCTTCCACAGTACAGGAACCCTCCAGACCCTCAGGCTCAGGTTGAATACATGGCGAAGTACTCCACATAGCTGAGGGGCACAGGCTTTGAGCACCCTGGTACTGACACCATCCGGTCTTGCAGCCTTGCTTGGGTTGAGACGTTTCAGCTGTCTTCTCACCTGTTCAGCTGTGAAGCCCACCGTGGTGGTTTCGTGTGGGGAAGGGGTATAGTCATAAGAGCAGGGTGGGGATCTGTGAGGAGGGGTAGGAGGGGAGAGTGGAATATGTGTTGGTTGGGGGCCGACAACTGATGGCTCATGTGGGGGATGGGCAGGGGCCACAATGTCAAATCTGTTAAAAAAACAGGTTAAGTTCGTTGGCCCTGTCCACACTGCCTTTACCTCCTCTGTTGCTAGTTTGCCAGAACCCAGTGATGGTCCTCATCCCCCTCCAGACCTCTCTCATGTTGTTCTGCTGGAGTTTCCACTCAAGCTTCCTCCTGTACTTGTCTTCATCCAAGAGTCTTGCAGGTGATAGGTTCATTGGCCAGCATAAGTAGCCTTTTGGGTTTTGGAGAGGGTTAGTACCCAGGGGTAATCAAATACGATTATTGTACTGTAGACGTCAACTTGATAGCTATGGGCTGAGGGGCCTGGTTCCTTGCTAGATAACTCTGTAATGAAGTCATTAGTCCTGTTGCATTCCCACAGACGCTGACTGTTCTGCTGAGCTTTTACAGTATTCGGGGTGACTCTGTGGAATTCATTGCCACAGACGGCTGTGGAGGTCAGGTTGTTTGGGATATTTAAACAACCGCAGAGCAAGGCGGATGGTGTTGAACGCACTGGAGAAGTCAAAAAACATGACCATCACAGTGCTCGCTGGCTTGTCCAGGCGGGCGTAGACACGGTTCAGCAGGTAGTCGATGGCATCCTCAACTCCTAGTCAGGGCTGGTAGGCGAACTGGAGGGGATCTAAGTGTGGCCTGACCATAGGCCGGAGCAGCTCCAGAACAAGTCTCTCCAGGGTCTTCATGATGTGGGAGGTCAGATCAAATGTGTCGAGGATGTTTTCTACATTGGGGTAGTCTAGAACCAGAGAACACGGACTCGGAATAGAAGGCAGTTTGTTTAGAATAGAGATGAAGAGGAATTTCTTTATCTGGCTGAATCTGTGGAATTCATTGCCTCAGATGGATGTGGAAACCATGTCATTGGGAATATTTAAAGTGGAGGTTAATAGTTTCTTGATCAATAAGGGCATTAAAGGTTACAGGGACAATTCAAGAGAATAGGGTTGAGAGAGATAATAAGTGGTGGTCACAGGAGGCAGAGGAGTGCCTACAGGATTGCTTTGAGTCGGTGGACCGTGCTGTGCTCAAGGACTCATCTAGGGATCTGAATTAATACACCGTGGTTGTAACAGACTTTATTAAAACAGCTGTAGACGAGTGTGTCCCCACAAAAATCATTCAGTTTTCCCCAATCAGAAGCCCTGAATGAACTATGAGATCCGAAATCTGCTGAGAGCCAGATCAGAGGCATTTAAGTCCTGTGACCAAGAAAGTTGCAAGAGGTCCAGGTATGATCTCCAGAAAGCCATCTCATGGGTCAGGTGGTAATTCCAGACCAAATTTTAATCAACAAAGGATGCTTAACATTCGTGGCAGGGCTTGAATACCAACTCCTCTTATAAAATCAAGCAACATGGGAGACAGCAGAACTTCACTTCCAGATGAGCTCAATGCCATCTTTGCATCTTTGACCATCAAAACACTGAGGAAGCATCGCAAACTCCTACATTCACCAATGATCCTAGGATTTGTCTCTGAAGTCAATATGTGAGCAGCCTTCAGGAGCGTAGGAGCGTGAAGTCATGAAAAGCATGTGGTCAAGATAGGGTACCTGACTAAGTATTAAAGACCTGTGATGATCAACTGACCAGAGTGTTCACAGAGATCTTTAACCTCTCGCTTCAGCATCATGTGGTACCCATCTGCTTCAAGTAGGGTTCAATTACGCTAGTTCCAAAACAGTGTGGTGACCAGCCTCAATGGCTATTGCCCAGGAGCAATTACGTCCACAGTGATGAAGTGTTTTAAGAGGATGATGACAAAACATATCAACTCCTGCCTGAGAAGCGACTTAGATCTGTTCCAATTTGACTACTGTCACAACAACTCCATAACAGATGCTATTTCATTGGCTCTTCACTCAACCCTGGAACATCTGGACAGCAAAGATGCATACGTTAGGATGCTTTTTATCAGCTACAGCTCCACATTCAATACCATCATCCCCTCAAAACTAAACAATAAGCTACAAGACCTTGGCCTCAATACCTTCTTGTGCAATTGGATCCTGGATTTCCTCACTTGCAAACCCCAGTCAGATCAGATTGACAACAACATCTTCACAATCTCCATCAGCACAGGTGCGCCACAAGGCTGTGTGTTTAACCCCTACTCCGCTCACTTTACACTTATAACCACATGGTTAAGCACAGCTCCAAAGCCATACTTAAGTTTGCTGATGATACCACCGTCGTAGGCTGAGTCAAAGGTGGTGATGAATCAACATATAGAAGGGAGATTGAAAATCTGGCTGAGTGGTACTACAACAACAACCTCCCACTCAACGTCAACTAGATGAAGGAGCTGATTATAGACTTCAGGAGGAGGAAACCAGAGGTCCATGAGCCTGTCTTATCAGATGATCAGAGGTGGAGAAGGTCAGCAACTTTAAATCCAACAGTGTTATTATTTCTGAGGATCTGTCCTGGACCCAGCACATAAGTGCAATTATGAAGAAAGCACAGCAGCACCTCTACTTCCTTAGGAGTTTGTGAAGATTCGGCATGAGATCTAAAACTTTGACAGACTTCTACATATGTGTGGTGCAGAGTATCTTGGCTGGGTGCATCGCAGCCTGGTATGGAAACACCAGTGTCCTTGAATGGAAAATCCTGCAAAAAATAATGAATATGGCCCAGTCCATCATGGGTAAAGCCCTCCCCACCATTGAGCATGTCTACATGAAATGCTGTCTCCAGAAAGCAGCATCCATCGCCAGGGGTCCCCATGACCAAGGACATGCTCTCTTCTCGTTGTTGCTATCAGGAAGAAGGTACAAGAGTCTCAGGACTCACACCACCAGGTTCAAGAAAAGTTACTACCGCTCAGCAAGGGCTCTTGAACCAAAGGGGTAACATCACAGTTTCACTTGCCCCATCATTGAAATGTTCCCACAACTGATGGACTCACTTTCAAGATCTCTTCATCTCATATTCACCAGATTGATTCCTGGAATGGCAAGACTTTCATATGATGAAAGACTGGATGAACTACGCTTATACACATTGGAATTTAGAAGATCGAGGGGGAATCTTATTGAAACGTATAAAATTCTAAAGGGATTGGACAGGCTAGATGCAGGAAGATTGTTCCCGATGTTGGGGAAGTCCAGAACGAGGGGTCACAGTTTGGGGATAAAGGGGAAGCCTTTTAGGACCGAGATTAGGAAAAACTTCTTCACACAGAGAGTAGTGAATCTGTGGAATTCTCTGCCACAGGAAACAGTTGAGGCCAGTTCATTGGCTATATTTAAAAGGGAGTTAGATATGGCCCTTGTGGCTACAGGGATCAGGGGGTATGGAGAGAAGGCTGGTACAGGGTTCTGAGTTGGACGATCAGCCATGATCGTACTGAGTGGCGGTGCAGGCTCGAAGGGCCGAATGGCCTACTCCTGCACCTATTTTCTATGTTTCTATGTTTTTATATTCTCAATATTTATTGTTTATTATTATTATTATTATTATTACTACTTGTGTTTGCACAGTTTGTTTCCTTCTGCATTCTGGTTGAACACCCTACCTGGGTGGTCTTTCATTGATTCTGTTAGGGTTATTATTCTATAGATCTATTACGTATGCTCACAAGTAAATGAATCCCAGGATTGTATAGCATGGCATATATGTACTTGAATTCAGGTTGTTGTGTAGGAGGAGGGATTTGTGGGTCAATATGCCTGATCCGCTTTGTTTGTTTTTTTTGTGTGGGAAGAGGGATGGGGGGAGGAGTTGGGTTGATGTGCCTGCTTCATTTTCTTCATTGGGAGTTGAAGATTGTGTTGTCTTTTCTTTTTCTTTCTTGATTTCATGGCTACCTAGAGAAATGAAGAATTTCAGAGTTGTATACTTTGATAATAAAATGAACCTTGGAACCTTTGGTAATAAAATTTACTTTGGTCATTGAACTTTGAAATCAGCCATGATGGAATGGCAGAGCAAACTTGATGGGACAAATGGCCTAATTCCGCTACTATGGCTTATGTGCTTTTTTATGATCTTCTGTTTTTACTTCCAATTTCCTGCATTGATTTGGTTAAATAAAGTGGCTGCATATTGTCCAGTCAGAATATGAGCTGTTGCTCCTTGGAATGTCATTGAGCAGTATCGGAACACATACAGAAGAAGGTAGGTCTGTTGGGAATGGGAAGGAGATGGATCTCCTGAAGATTGCCCTCAAGAATTCAGTTATCCACTTGGTAACTGGCAGTAGGTTTATTATTGATACATGTACCAAAATACAATGAAAATCTTTTGTTTGCTTGCCATCCAAGCAGATTATTCCATTCTTGCTTTAATGCAGTTAAGGAGAAGGTATCAAATTTTGGAAAGACAGATGAGGATACAGTGAATTGTAAGGCCCTGGGAGTGTTGTAGGGGTACAAGTACATGATTCTCTGAATGTGGCATCACAGATAGAAGGGAAGTGAGGATGGGATTTTGGCCTCCTCAGTGAGAAGTTGGGAGGTGATGTCAATATTACAAGATGTTGGTGGTGCTGCATTGAGAATATTGTGTTCAGTTTTGCTCAGCTGTGTGCAGAGATTTACAAAAACATTGTGGTGTTATAGAGAGAAATAGAACAATTTGGGACTTTTTTCATTGGAGAATGGGAGAATGTGGGGTTATCTTATAAAGTTGTATATTATTATGAGGGACTCAGAGAAGGTGAATGTGAACAGTCTCTTTCTCAGGATTGGGAAGTTAAGAGTTGGGGGTGATAGGTTTAAGGTAAGAGGGAAAAGATTTAATAGGAACCTGAGGGGTAACTATTTTACCCAGAGAGTGGACTATATGGAATGAGCTTCTAGAGGAAGCACCTGAAGCAGGTACATAAAAAACATTTGAAGTGTACTTGGGAGGTACATGGAAGAATGAATAGATAAAGGAATCACAGAGGGTGCAATCTCTGCAGAAAGTGGAGAGTTGAGGGGGAGGGAGGAGGTAAAGGTGTGTTGGAGGTGAGGTTTCATTGAAGATGGCAGAGGTTGCAGAGAAAGACTTGCTGGATGTAAAAGCTCATGGGGTGATCGGTGAGGACAAGAGGAACTCTATTTTTAAGGTGGTGGGAAGTTGGTGTGAGGATGGATGTCTAGGAAATGGAGGAGATGTGGGTGTGGGTAGCATCAGCGGTGGAGGAAGGGAAGCCTTGTTCTTTGAAGAAGGAGGACATCTTTGCTGTTTGGGAAAGGAAAGCTTCATCCTGGGAACCAATGTAATGGAGACAAAGGAATTGAGTGAAGGGAATGGGATTTTTACAGGAGACAGGTTAGGAAGAGGTTTAGTCAAGATAGCCATAGAAATCAGCAGGTTGAATATCTCAGAAACTGCTGACCTCATGTTATTTTCACGCGCAACAGTCTCGAGAGTTTGCAGAGAATGGTACAAAAAAAAACATACAGTTAGTGGCAGTTCTGTAGGTAAAAATATTTTGTAAATGGGTGAGGTAAGAGGAGAATGAATGGCCAGACTGGTTGAAGCTGACGGGAAGGTGACCGAAATTCAAATAATCACGTGTTAAAACAGTGGTGTGCAGAAGAGTATCTCTGAATGCACTTGCCAAACCTTGAAGTGGATGGGCTATAGGAGCAGAAGACCATGAACATGCACTTAATGGCCACTTAATTATGTACAGGAAGTACCTAATAATGTGGCTACTGAGTATACCTGTCTCTACCACTTCCTCTGACAGCGTGTTCCATATACTCACCAAATTCTGTATATTCAACATATGAAAAGGTTTCTCCTCAGGTCCCTTTTAAGTTTTTCCCCTCTCACACTAAACCCTGGTCCTCTGGTTTTGGACTCCTCTACCCTGAGGGAAAAACTGTTCCCATCCACCTTATTTGTGTCTCTTAAATTGTACCAAGAAGTTTTCTGCTACTATATCCAATACCTGCACTTCTGATTTAAATAATGTGAGGACGGTGGTGTATAATTTAAAGTTTTAGAAATAATCAGGAGCATCTAAACTAAACCAACACCTTTTCATTCAACCATTTCATCAAATTCACTGCATTTTGATTCATACATTTACTGCTGGGATATATGTAAAGCTTCCTTACATATAAATTGAACCCATTTGGTGTTGGCCCACTCAATAAATGACTTATCAGATGTACAGAACTCATTAATATGATACACATGCATCAATAATTTTGAGCAAAATGTGGCAGCCTACTTGAGTGCAAGATCTCATAATCAGCAGCTGTGCTGAATTATTAGTTTACTGGTAGCGTCGACTGAAGGAGGAATTTAGGGCAAACAATTGTGTTTTCTGTGTTTGTGCTGTAAAATTTTTTACAACCATCAGACAAAGAATTGCTCAGATTAATGTTTAATCCTTAAGATGACTCTACCAATGGTATAGTGCAAGTTCAAGTTTATTGTCATGGGCATACATACCCAGGGTATAAATGGCATGTAGATTAGCTTGAAGCAGCAATCATGTCAAACATAAATTAACATGAACAAATTAGCATAAATTATACATAACTTACATCATAAAATAAACATAATGATATTAGTGCCAGTTCAGAGAAAGAAATAAAAATTTTGTGTGAGGTAGTGCTAGGGATTTTCAAGGCATTTCAAGAACCTGGTGGCAGTGGGGATGAAGCTGCTGCTAAACCTTGAGGCTCCTGTACTTCTGACCTGATGGCAGCATCGAGAATAGGGCATGGCTCGAATGCTGGGGTCCCTGATAATGGATGTCACCTTCCTGAGACATCGCCTCCTGTAGATATCCCTAATGGTGGGGAGAGCTGTACCCATGATACAACTGCCTGAGTCCCTCCACACCCTGAAGCCTCTTGCATTTTTGTGGATTAGAGTTCCTCTCTCTGTCCGGTATTGATTATGAACTTGAATCAGGCTGTGTTATTTATTTGTTCACATCTTGTGGGTGGCACTCACATTCATCATCCATCCCTACTTGACCCAGATCGGAGGATGGCATTAAGGGTCATTGAGAGATAGAACACCAAAATGAACTTTATGTCCACACTGACTGTAAGTTCAAAGTTCAAAGTAAGTTTATTATCAAAGTACATATAGGCCACCATATACAATCCTGAGATTCATTTTCTTGTGGGCATTCTCAAAAAACCCATAATAGAATAATAATCATAATAGAATCAAGTCACAGGGAGACATGCAAACCCCACACAGAAAGCACCAGAGGTCAGGACTGAACCAGTCACTGGAGCAGCAATGTAGCAGCTCAACTAGCTGTGCTTAAATAAATCACCCACTCTAACCTAAATTAATCTCATTTTTTTCTCTACAGATTTTCAACTTATCCAGTCTATCACTCACCTATGCTGTAGGCTGAGTTTACAGTGGCTATCTATTTGCACACCTTGGGATAAGGCAGGAATATAGAACATAGAGCAGTACAACACAGTACAGACCCTTTGGTCAATGATGTTATGGCAACCCTTTCACATATTCTAAGGTCAATCTAACATTTCCTGCCCACATAGCCCTCTATTCTTCTATCATCCATGTGCCTATCTAAGATTCTCTGAAATGTCCCTCATGTATCTGCCTCCACCACCAGTCCCAGCTGTGTGTACCATGCACTTGCCACTCTCTATGTGAAAAAACCTACTCTGACATCCCTCCCATACTATCCTCTCTCAGCCTTTCCTCATAAGATATGCTGTCTATTCAAAGCAGCTTTCTGGTAAATCTCCTCTGCACTCTCTCTAAAGCTTCCACATCCTTCCTTTCAAAAGGCAACCAGAACTGAATGCAATACTCCAGGTGTGGTCTAATCAGAGTTTTATAGAGCTGTAACATTATCTTGCAGTTCTTAAACTCAATCCCCCACCTAATGAAAAGGCCATCACTCCATACACCTCCTTAACAATCCTATGAACTTGCATGGCAACTTTAAGGGACTTATAGACAGTGACTCTGAGATCCCTTTGCTCCTCCACTCTGCTAAGAATACAGCCACTAGCTTTTTACTCTGACATCAAGTTTGACCTCCAAAATGTTGCACTTCAGAAAAGCTGGAGCATCCAGAGGAAAATGGTCACAATTGTCACGATCACAGGATGAGCATATAAGCTCCACACAGAAAGCACCCGAGGTCAGAATGGAACCAACGTCACTGGAGCAGCGAAGTAGAAGCTCAACTAGCTATGCTTCCCCAAATTAAGAGTGAACCATAATGATGAGTTGAGAGTCACACGTAAGCTTGACCAATTAAGTTTCAAAGTACAAATTGAATTTATTGTCAAAGTACATATACAGTACAGTATATCTCCATATACTACATAGAGATTCATTTTCTTGCAGGCATTTACAGGAAAATTTAAAAATATTATAGAATTTATGAAAAATTATACATAAACAAAGACTGACAAACAACCAAAGTGCAAAAGACAGAACAGACAAATAATACTTTAAAAAAAGTAAATAAATGATTTTAAGATCATGAAGTGTAAAGTCCTTGTAAAGGGAATTGATTGGTTGTGGACTCAGTTCGGCATTGAAGTGAATGAGGTTATCCGCAATGGGTCAATAGCCTGATGGTTGAAGGGTAGTAACTGTTCCTGAACCTGGTGGTGTGGAACCTAAGTCTCTTGTACCTCCTACCTGATGGTAGTAGCGAGAAGAGGGCATGGCCTGGATAATGGGGATCTTTGATGATAGATGCTGCTTTCTCGTAGCAGTGCCTCTTGTAGACGTGCTCCTTGGTGGGGAGTGCTGTGTCTGTGATGGTCTGCGATGTATCTACCACTTTTCATAGACTTTTCCATTCCTGGGCATTGGGGTTTCCATACGAGGCTGCGATGCAACCAGTCAGGATACCCTCCACTGTACATCAAATGAAGTTTATTGAAGTTTTAAATGACACGCTGAATCTATACAAACTTCTAAGAAAGGGAGGTACCATTGTGCCTTCTTAGTGATGGCATTTACATGCTGGTCCCAGGACAAATTTTCTGATGGGGTCACGCCAAGGAATTTAAATCACTGACCCTCTCCACCTCCAATCCCCAGGATGGCAAATTTCCCTCCTGATGGATATTATTAAGCCCAGTGAGTTTCATGTCAGCTGTCATTGTGAGACTATCTCTTCAGAAATTCCAGATCTATTTAATTACTTGAATTTAAGCCCAATTACCTTGATTGAATTCAAATTCTGGTCTCTGGATCGATAGATTAAAATCTGACTGTTCATCCAGTCACTTATCTGTTACTCCACTGTATAACTAGAGCTGTCAAGCAATTAGAATAAAATAATTATGATTAACATCTGAGTTAATCTTGGTTATAATTGCAATTTTTTTATTGGATATATTATTGCACTGTACAGCAAAAACTCATTCACTAACTTGTTTATCAAGAAGAGTATTTCTGTGATACTGAATCTCTTTGAAAATGCAGCTGTCTGCCTTTCAGTCTTCAGGATCAGAATCAGATTCATATTTCTTATCACTGACAAACTGTATGTTGTGAAATTTGATGTTTTGCAGCAGCAGTACGATACAGTATTGTATTATATGCATTGTTGCCGCAAACAGTCAATTCCTTGGTCTTACTAACTTTGAGTAAAAGATTACTGACAAGATTTAAAAGAATAGAATTCATCATTCATAATTTTTCTATGCTTTTCTCTATAAGCCTTTGCCTTAGTGTTTTTTTTTGCTTTGTTGGTCTTGTAGCTTAGAATTATAACACTCTTATTGCACAGAAGGAATACATTGGCCTATAATCTTTACGGTCTTGGAGCACTACAACACAGAAGTAGCTCAGAAACAGGCCCTTTGGCCCAACTACTCTATGCTGTACTATTATTCTACCAGGTCCCATCAACCTGTGCCCAGTCCATACACCTCCTTATCCCTCCCATCCGTGTACCAAATTTCTCTTGTCAATCTGTTGTCTTCATTTGAATATGATGTTTGTTGAGCATGACTTTCCATTTGCTTCACAGGTCTGTACCTTTATCTCTTTCTTTTGAAAGGATTTCTGCTCCTAACTCTGAAGTTTAATGTCCATCTCTCTCCACTGTTTGGTGCTAGTTTACTGGTACCATTAGTCCATCAGAGAGAGTGGCAGGAGTAGTCTATTCACCCCCTCCTACCCGCTCTGCCTGTCAGTCAGATTATGGCTGATTACCTCTTTCGTGAATAAACTTCATGTTCCTTGATTCCAGTAGCATTCTGACGACTATAACATTTCTGCCCTGAATCTGCTCAGTGATAGTGCCTGCAAAGTTTCACCACTGTCTAAGGAGAAAAAAATCTTCTCATCTGTAGATGGAAAAATTCACACCTAGTCTGGGGTTTACCTACATAATAAACTTCTTTTTATTTCAAAAATAAATGTCATTTGGTATGAATGAAAAACTTGTTACATTCTTAGCATTATTTCCTCAATAAATACAGTGGAATTCAATAGTTCATAGGGTTATACAACATGGAGACAGGCCTTTAAGTTCAACTGGTCCACGCCAACCAAGATACCTCATCCAATCTAGTCCTCTTTCCAAGATTTTGGTCCTTAGCATGCTAAACTTTCCCTATCCTTGTGCTTATCTAACTGCCTTTTAAAATTATTATTGTCACTGCTTCCATCACTTCCTCTGGCAACTCACTCCACATTCAGTACTTACCACTCTTTGTGTAAAAGAGTTGCCCCTTGAGTTTATATTAAATCATTCCCTTTTCACCTTAAACCTACCCCCCGTGATTCTTGATTCCTCAATCTGGGAAAAAGAATGAGTACATTCACCCTATCTCTGCCTCTCTTGACTTTATACACCTAATAGTGTCAATACAAGTGTTTTTAGAAGGTTAAGGAGGTTCAGCACATCACCAAACACTTCAAATAACTTCCACAGATTTTGAAAGTATCCTAACTGGATGCATCATGGTCTGGCATAGCAATTCAAATGTGCAGGGATACAAGAAGCTGCAGGCAGTAGTGAGCTCACCCCAATTCATCATGGGTGCATCCCTCCTCGGAATCAGTCTTATCTACAGAAAGTTCAGACTTAAGGCAACATCCCTCATTAAAGATCCCCACCATCTGGGCCATGGGCCAACTTTACGTAGCTATCACTGAGCAGGAGATACAGAAGTTTGAAACCCACACGCCAGGGTCAAGACCAGCTACTTCCCTTCAACTCTTTGGTTCTTGAACCAATCTGCAAAACCACAATCATTCCCTCAGTGTAACAACAGAAAGACCACTTAGAACACTGTGCACTGCAATAGAGACACAAAGGACTACAGACAAGGGAATCAGAAGGAATAATCTGCTAAAGGAACTCAGCAGCTCGAGCAGCATCTGTAGGAGGAAGAGAGCTGTCGGTATATCAGGACAGGCCTCACCCCCAGAAGCATTGATTTCACAATGTTCATTGGTAAATGGTTTATTATTATCACACGTACCAAGACACAATGAGAGATTTTGTCTGCATGCCATCTAAAGTCAAAGACCAGTTTAATGTTGTACATATACGCACAGGGGTAATGAGAAACTTGCAGCAACATCAGAAGTAAAACATAAACATAAATTATACATAATTTGTACAAGAAGGAATACAATTAGAACCAAGAGCAAGTCCATTGAGGGCAAAGTAATCAATTGTTCCTTTGTGTTTCAAAGTCATTCAATAGGAAAATCAAACCAGAATGCAGCAAGTTATGTAACATTTACAGAGAAACTGTAGTGTAGGTTGGCGTCCACAGACCAAGATAAGGTAGATTGTGAGGTCAGGATTTCATCTTTATTGCATACACTTAGCTACAAAAGACATCATAGCCTAAAGACTTTATTATGACTTAGGGTATGTCATAAATAGATCTTGTTCTCCCTATTTGTTCGCTTTTGTGCAATGGTAATTTTGATCAGAGATTATTGTTGATTAGTAGATTAGTAACAATAATGATGAACTTTCTATGAACAAAGGATGGGTCATTTTGCTTGTTTTCATGTATTCACTATTTTACTATTATGAAAGTGCAGAGACAGATTGAAAGAATCGAGGGGCAGCACTGTATGCTTCGTGTCAACAAAACACTTGCATTGACATTTTGAGCACACGTGTCATAGATTCATCACCCCTGCAAGAGGTTTGTTTAAGTGCTTTCGACAGTGGGATGGAAGTTTTCTAGGCACACAGGAACAGATCCTTTGGCCATAATGTTAGACCATAATATCATGCAGCAGAATTAGGCCATTTGGCCCATCGAATATGCTCCACTATTCCATCATGGCTGATTTATTATCACTTTCAACCCCAGTCTCCTGTCTTCTCCCCACAGCCTCTGATGCTATTACTAATCAGCAACCTATCAAACTCCATTTTAAATATACCCAATAACTTGGCCTCCGCATCTATATGTGGCAATGAATTCCACAGATTCACCACCCTCTGGCTAAAGAAATTCCTCCACATTTCTGTTGCAAATAGACACCTCTCCGTTCTGAGGCTGTCCTCTCTGGTCCTAGACTCCTCCCACTATAGGAAGCAAGCTCTCAACATCCGCTCTATTTAGGCCTTTCAATAATTCAACAGGTTTCAATGAAATCCTTCACTTCATTCTTCTAAACTCCAGCAATAACAGGCCCAGAGCTATCAAACACTCCTCATATATTAACCCTTTCGTTCCCAGATCATTCTTGTGAACCTCCTCTGGACCCTCTTCATTGGTAGCACATCTTAGATACGGGGCCCAAAACAGTTCACAATATTCCAAGTACGGTCTGGCCAGTGCATTATACTGTCTCAGTATTACATTAACACACACAAAACGCTGGAGGGATTCAGCAGGCCAGGCTGAGTAAACAGTCACCGTTTTGGGCCGAGACCCTTCATCAAGGTCATCCAAGTCATTGATATAGCATGGCATGGGCACCGCAGTAGAGTAGCAGTTACTGCAAAGCTATTACAGCTTGGGACATGTTTGAGTTCAATTCCAGCACCGTCTATCAGGAGTCTATATGTACATGGGTTTCCCCCGAGTGCACCAGTTTCTGGGTAGGTTAATCGGTCTTTGTAAATTGTCCCATGATTAGGTTAGGGTTAATCAAGTTTGTCGGGTGCTGCTTGGGCGACGTGGCTGGAATAGCCACCTCTGCACTGTATCACTAAATAAAAAAAAGGAAGAACCTAACCTGTCTAGAACTTTGCTTCTTTCAATAAGATGTCTAAAATATTAATGATAGTCCTGTAATCTAAAAGCTGAAACTATAAGGAATGGAGAGGGGCATCTTGAATCGCATAGGGGTATTTCTTCAGAAAGACCATCATTAGGATAATGTGCCTCGATCAGGGTCCAATTAAGACTAACAATGGAAGTTATTTTCTTATCATCTGTTACCACATGTCTCACCACCAGGGATCAAACAGTTTGGAAGGATTTATGGCTTCATCACCAGGCCATTAGCAATCAATTTACATGTTTTGATTGCAAAAGGTAAGGTGAAAGTTGGCCGTGTTTTAAAGCAAATATTCAGCCTTGTGAAATAATTTTGAAGACGCATGTCATGACCGGAGCTTGCTGAAAGCATTACAATGACCGGAGGGACTGAGTGGTGCCGCAACAACCTCTCACTCAACATCAGCTCAACCTAAGGACGAACTCCAGGAAGAAGAAAGCCAGAGGTCCATGAGCCTTAGGAGAATGGAGGTGGAGAGCTTTAAATTCCTAGGCATTGACATATCAGAGGATCTATTTTAGGACCAGCACATAACTGTCATCACAAAGAAGACAGTTTCGTAGATTCTTGCGCTGATTCAGCATGTCACCACAAACTCTGACCAACATCTATAGATGCTCATTGGAGACTATCTGACTGGTTGCATCACGTCAGGGTATGGAATCACCAATACCCAGGAAAAGAAAAGGCTGCAGAAAGTGATGGATAAAACCCTGTCCATCACAGGACAAACTCTCCCCACCATGGACTCCTTTTTCATGGCACGTTGCCACAGGAAAGCAGCATCCATCATCAAAGACCCTCACCATGACCTCGTCTCACTACAACAACCATCAGGGTCCTGAACCTGCATGAATAACTTCATTCACTGTTACGCTGAACTGAATCTATGACCTACAGACTCACTGCTAGTGACTCTTTACAACTCATGTTCTCAGTATTAATTTTATTGCAGTTTATCTACTTTTGTATATTTTCTGTTTGTCAGACTTTGCTTATCAACAGTTTTTATAAAAGTTTATTGTATTTCTACTCTTTTCTGTGAATGCCTGCAAGAAAATAAATCTCATTTCAGTAGATGGCAACATATATCTACTTTGATAATAGATCACCTTTATTAACAGGTACTATCAGAGCAGAAGGTGATATATCTTTGAGACTTCTTTTTTTTAACCGTGCCTGTGGTCTGCTCTTTATCAAATTACGGTATTGCTTTGCATTGTTGTAACTATATGTTATAATTACGTGTTTTTTGTCAGTTTTTTAGTCTTGTTTTGTCTTGGGTTTCTGTGATATCATTCTGGAGGAACATTGTACCATTTCTTAATGCATGCATTACTAAATGACAATAAAAGAGATAATCTAATCTAATCTAATCTCACCATTGCCTGTATCACACCTCCGTTTTGCTGCTGTGACAGTCAGCAGTAAGGGCAGTAAGGATATACTGCGTCCGGTGGTCCCGATGTGGCCTTTTATATATTGGCGAGACCCGACGCAGACTGGGAGACCGCTTTCCTGAACATCTATGCTCTGTCCGCCAGAGAAAGCAGGATCTCCCAGTGGCCACACATTTTAATTCCACATCCCATTCCTATTCTGACATGTCTATCCACGGCCTCCTCTACTGTAAAGATGAAGCCACACTCAGGTTGAAGGAACAACACCTTATATTCCGTCTGGGTAGCCTCCAACCTGATGGCATGAACATCGACTTCTCTAACTTCCGCTAAGGCCGCACCTCCCCCTTGTACCCCATCTGTTACTCATTTTTATGCACACATTCTTTCTCTCACTCTCCTTTTTCTCCCTCTGTCCCTCTGAATATACCCCTTGCCCATCCTCTGGGTCCCCCCCCCCCCGTCTTTCTTCCCGGACCTCCTGTCCCATGATCCTCTCGTATCCCTTTTGCCTATCACCTGTCCAGCTCTTGGCTCTATCCCTCCCCTTCCTGTCTTCTCCTATCATTTTGGATCTCCCCCTCCCCCTCCAACTTTCAAATCCCTTACTCACTCTTCCTTCAGTTAGTCCTGACGAAGGGTCTCGGCCTGAAACATCGACTGCACCTCTTCCTACAGATGCTGCTTGGCCTGCTGCATTCACCAGCAACTTTGATGTGTGTAGCAGTAAGGGCCATCTGCCTCATGCCGTGCTTGGGTTTCAGCTGGGCCATGTGCTCTTCAGTCACCTGCTGCAGATCAGTGGCGAGTGCCTCGTTCCACACCCAGTTCAGCCACAGAGTCAGCAGGGCTGTGCTGTCACATCCATTCAGGAAGAAGCGGGTGCTGGACTGCCAGAGGAACTGCAAACTTTCAGATGATTAGTAGTGGAGCACAAGGTCTTCTGATCTTAATTATAGAATTATACAGTCATAAATCACTACGGCATGGAAATTGGCCCTTTGGCCGATAGAATCCATTCCGACCTGTTCTCCTGCTTAGTACCATCCATCTGCTTCTTGATTGTATCCCTCCATTCCTCTCCCATCCACATACCCCTCAAAACATTTCTTAAATTTACAATTGAACCCGCATCCACCACTTCTGCTGGCAGTTCATCTACTCTCACACCACTCTGAGTGAAGAAATCCCCCTCAGGTTCCCCTTAAATCATTCAGCCATAACCTATCATTTCTAGTTCTAGTCTTACTCAACCTAAGGGGGAAAAGGCTGCTTGCATGAACCCTATCTACACCCCTCATAATCTTGTACACCTCTATAAGATCTCCTCTCATTCTCCAGCAACCCAGGGCATAAAGTTCTAATTTATTCAACATATCCCTGTACCTCAAATCCTCAAGTCTTGGCAACATATCTATAGATTTTCTCTGCCCCCTCTCAAGCTTATTGGTATCTTTCATGTCAGTAAGTGACCAGAACTACACACGATACTCGGCCTCACCATCTTTTACAACTTCAACATAACATCGCAACTCCTGTATTGGTTCTCTGATTTATGAAGGTCAATGTGCCAAAAGCTCTCTTTACGACCCAGTCTACCTGTGATGTTATTTTTAAGAAATTATAGATCTGTATTCTAAGATCCTTTATTTCACTGGGTCGCCCTCATCCCCTGGTCAGCAATATCACTCCACTCCCATTATTACCCAGTCCATATCTCACAGCCATCTGCAGGACTAGAGAAGACCATACCACCATTCTGCTCCATTTCCCTGCTTTAATACTCTGTTGATGATGCCTGCCTTATTAAACCATCTTCTTAACCCTGCCGCTTTCAGTGCACCCAGAACCACCGGTTCCTCAGCATGAATTGGGTGTCACATTTACAAAGAACCTGAAACATAGAACAGTACAAACCAGGAATGGTCCCTTCATCCTGTGATGTCTGTGCCAAATTATTAACTTATCTGTCTGCACATGATCCACGTCCCTCCATTCCCTGCCTATTCACGTCTCTGTCTAAATACCACTGCTATACCTGCTCCACCACCACATTCCAGGTGCCCATCCCTCTTTGTGTAAAATAAATTAACATGTACATCTCCTTTAAACCTTCCCTCTCTCTGATCTTAAAAAGGCATGTCCTCCAATATTTGATATTTCTACCCTAGGAAAAAAGATTGACTATCTACGCCTGGCTATGCCCCTTATCATATTATAAACCTCTGTCAGGTCTCCTCTCAGCTTCCAATACTCCAGAGAAAGCAATGTCGGTTTTTCCAACCTCTCCTTATTGCTAATACCCTCTCATCCAGGTGGCACCCTGATGAACCTCTTCTACCCTCCCTATTGCCTCCACACCCTTTCTGCAATGAGGCACCCAGAACTCAACACGAGCAGCCTAACTAAAGTTTTACACAACAGCAATAAGGCTTCCTAACTCCTTTGCTCCATGCCGTGACCAGACACCTCCTTCAGCCACGTTACACCTCAGAAAGATTTCACTGGCTAAAAGACAGAAGTTACAAATACACCTACTGCGTCAATCACTGTATCCCGGGATCCCAGTGTGGCCTCCTCTACTTTGATAAAAACTGACGTAGATTGGGGGGCTGCTTTGACGAGCTCCTTTGCTCTATACGCTACAACAGGCAGGAATTTCCCATGGTCACCTATTTTAATTCTACTTCCGGTTCCTATTCCGACATGTTGGTCCATGGTCTCCTCTACTGCCACGATGAGGCTACTCTCAAGTTGGAGGAGCAACACCTCATATTCCATCTAGGTAACCTCCAACCTGATGGCATGAACATCAAGTATCAAACTTCCAGTAATTTCTCCCCCAACCTTCCCCCTCTTCACTTCTCCTCTCTTTTTCCATTCCCCATTCTGGCTCCCTTCTCACAACTTCCCTTCTCCTCAGCAGCACATCAACTCCCTCTGGTGCTCCTGCTCCTTCCCTTTCTGCCATGGTCCACTTGCCTCCCCTATCAGATTATTACTTCTTCAGCCTTTTCACTTTTCCAACTACTACCTCCCAGTTTCTCACTTCATCCCCCCTCCCCCACACAACCACCTCCCCACATGCCTGGCTTCACCTATCACCTGCCAGCATGTACTCCTTCCCCTCCCTGCACATTCTTAATCTGGTCTCTACCCACTTCCTTTCCAGTCCTGATGAAGGGTTTCGGCACAAAGCGCTGACTGTTTATTCTTCTCCATAGGTGTTGCCTGACCTGCTGATTTCCTCCATCATTTTGTGTGTTGCTCATAACTATGCCTTTTCTTTTTCTTTCTTCCCTTTCACTCTTGTGTTCTTTACCCTGCAAGAAATTACGACAGAGGGGCAGCGTGCCGCTTGACATTCCTGTTCATTCAGCTATTTCACCACAAGGGTGTCAGTTCAGTTCACTCATTCTACCAACATACAAGTTAAAGGCTAGATGTCATTTATATATATTTTTTTTTTGCAGTGTAGATTTGAATAATGGAACTCCCAGGCCGATCTCTGATATTTTGAGCTATATTCCTGACCTCAGAATTTCAGGTTTATGAGGCAAACTCATTCTCTCTGTGCTCAGCTTTTGACTGAGCTGATGTAATTATTCCATCAGTTCAGAACTGGAAGTCATGTCAGCTGTTTACTTCTAAATAACTTCTGTATCAGTGAATTAATAACTAGTTTCTGTTGTGTCAAATAAAGAAGGTCTTATGATTAACATTGCAGGTAATTATGTGCATGTAGTGAGAAATGTTGGAGCGTGGGAACTATAGAAGTAATGAGATTGGGCATTTCTTGGGCTTCAGAATAGGTTAAGTGAAGCACAAGGCATTACTATGCTATCCTATCACACAGGAATCTGTGGCAATATGACTGATCCCTTGCCTTAAGTGGGCCTTTTGTGTTGGAGCTGTAGTCCATGTGGTGAAGCTGCTAACTTACGGGTTGAGTCAGTGTTAAGTAAGGCAAATGCAATGCACACATTCATTTCAAGAGGACCAGAATATAAAAGCAAGGATATAATGCTGAGGCTTTATAAGCCTTTGGTCGAACCACATTTTGGAGTGCTGTGTACATTTTTGGACCCCATATGGATGTGCTAGCATTGGAGAGGGCCCAGATAAGGTTTACGAGAACAATTCTGGGAATGACAGAGTTAACACATGAGGCTTTGGGCCTGTACTCACTGGAGTTTAGAAGGATGAGGGAGCATCTCAGTGAAATCTGCCAAATATTGAAAGGCCTAGACAGACATAGTGGAAATGGAGAGGACGTTTCCAATAGTTCAGAATATAAGAACCCAGATAGCTGTGGAGGCCAGATCATTGTGTATACTTAAAGTAGAGGTTGAGAAGTATTTAATTAGTAAGGACATCAAATGTTATGTGTTAAAGGTAGAAGAATGGGATTGAGATAAAACAAAAATCAGCCATGATGGAATGGCAGAACAGAGTCAATGGGCCAAATGGCCTAATTCTACTCCTCTGTCTCTCTAAGTGGTGTTTTGCTGGGAGTTGCAGGAAATTGATTTCCACAATAACAGGCTTCTGGTTCTAAGTCAATGTCAAGGGGGTTTACCACTCAAGAAGTAGCTGAAGGCAATGATGCCCTCTCTGCCCTCCGTTCAGAGGTAGTCCCAGTGGAGCGTGTGTGGTCAGCCGAACCAAGGTGGCTTGCCGCAGCCTATTCACATTGTAATGAAAGGCAGTGGGGAAGTGACAAGGGAGTGAGTCAGTAAGTTTTCATTGATTAAGTCTATAAGAGGTATAAAAAGACATACTAAAGAAGTAGTATCCAAGGCTTATTCAAGTAGTGGAGCCTCAGAAAGTGGACATCCATTATTAAGGACCCTCATAGCTCAGGACATGCCCTCTTTTCATTGGTACCTTCAGGAAGGAGGTACAGAAGCCTGAAGGCACACACTCAATGATTCAGGAACAGCTTCTTCCCCTCTGCCGT
This sequence comes from Mobula birostris, assembly GCF_030028105.1. NCBI lineage: Eukaryota > Metazoa > Chordata > Chondrichthyes > Myliobatiformes > Myliobatidae > Mobula > Mobula birostris. The sequence goes on along the minus strand of NC_092378.1, from coordinate 50,160,206 downwards.
ACGATATCTAAATGGACATTGAACCTATGAATGCTCTTCGTTTTTAAAAAGTATATATTATTACTGTTTTTGCACTGTTTTTAATCTATTCAATATATACATAGAGTGCCAATAAAAAGTATTCACCCCCTTGGAAGTTTTCTTGTTCTATTGTTTTACAACATTGAATCACAGAGGATTTAATTTGACTTTTTTTTTGACACCAATCAACAGAAAAATACTTTTTCATGTCAAAGTGAAAACAAATCTTTACAAAGTGATCTAAATTAATTACAAATATAAAATACAAAATAATTGATTGCATAAGCGTTCTCCCGATTCAAGTCAGTATTTAGTAGCTGCACCTTTGGCTGCAGTTACGGCATTGAGTCCAGGTGGATAGGTCTCTATCAGCTTTGCTCATCCGGGCACTGCAGTTTTTTCCCAATTTTCTTTATAAAACTGCTCAAGCTCTGTAAGAATGCATAGAGATCATGAGTGAACAGCCCTTTTCAAGTCCAGCCACAAATTCTCAATTGGATTGATGTCTGGACTCTGACTTGGCCACTCCAGGACATTAACTTTGTTGTTTTTAAGCCATTCCTGTGTAGCTTGCTTTATGATTGGGGTCACTGTCTTGCCGGAAAACAAATCATCTCCCAAGTCACAGTTCTCTTGCACACAGCATCAGGTTTTCTTCCAGGATTCCACTATATTTTGGTGCATTCATTTTACCCTCTACTTTCACAAGCCTTCCAGGGCCTGCTGCAGTGAAGCATCCCCACAGCGTGATGCAACCACCACCATGCTTCACGGTAGGGAGGGTATGTTTATGATGATGTGCGGTGTTTGGCATACACCAAACATAGCGTTTAGTCTGATGGCCAAAAAGCTCAATTTTGTTTTCACCAGACCATAGAAACTTCTTCCAACTGACTTCAGAGTCCCTTGCATAGTGTCTGGTAAACTCTAGCCAAGACTTCATGTGAGTTTTTTTTTTAATGGTGGCTTCCTCCTTGCCACTCTCCCATAAAGCTGCAATTGCTGAAGCATCCGGACAACAATTGTTGTAAGTGCAGTCTCTCCCATCTCATCTACTGAAGCTTGTAACTCCTCCAGATTTGTTATAGGTATCTTGATGGCCTCCCCCACTAGTCCCTTCTCGTACGGTCATTCAGTTTTTGAGGACAGCCTGCTCTAGGCAGACTTAGAGCTGTGCCATATTATTTAAATTTCTGGTGATTGACTTAACTGTACTTCAAGGGATATTCGTGACTCAGAAATTTCCTTGTATCTATCTCCTGATTTGAGCTTTTCAATAGCCTTTCGCGGAGTTGCATGGAGTGTTCTTTTGACTTCATGTTGTAGTTTTGGCCACGATACTGACTCACCAGCAGTTGGAGCTTCCCGATACAGACAGGTGTATTTTTACTACAATCAATTAAAACACCTTGACTGGCAACGGTGATCCCCATTTATCTAATTATATGACTTCTAACATCAATTGGCTGCACCAGTGATGATTTGGTGTGTCATATTAAAGGGGAGAGAATACTAATCCAATTAATTATTTTGTGTTTTATATTTGTCATTAATTTAGATTACTTCGTAGAAATCTGTTTTCACTTTGACATGAAAGAGTCTTCTTCTGTTGATCAGTGTCAAAAAAGCCAATTAAATCCATTGTGGTTCAATGTTGTAAAACAATAAAACATGAAAATTTCCAAGCAAGGGTGAATACTTTAATAGGAACTGTACATATACTTACTGCATTTGAAATACTTATTTTTTTCTCTCTATATTATCATGTATTGCTGCTGCTAAGTTAACAAATTTCACAACGCGTGCCAGTGATAATAAACCTTATTCTGATTCTGATTCTGAAAGGGGAACATGCATTTCTGTCCACTATTGCTTGGAGAAGTGTTCTTGGTCCTGCAAAAATTACTGCTATTTGACTCAGTCCCAAAGGTTCTCATGTAGAACAGCTGAGAATTGAATTGTTCCCAGCAACCTTTGTTACTTTTGGTGACAAGTCCTTTATTTATTTATTCACGGGATATGGATATCCTTGGCAACACTGTAAATTATTGTCTGTCTGTAATTGGTCTGACTGGCTACAAGCTCATGGGGCTGTTACCACATAGAAGCGGGATGTAGAAGGGATCATGAGTATACTGTATATGTATATGCATACTCATGGACCATTCAGAAATCTGGTGGAAGAAGGGAAGAGACTGTTCCTGAAACATTGAGTGTGTGTGTTCAGGCTCCTGTACCTCCTTATTGGTAGTAGAAATGAGAAGAGGGCATACCCTGACTAGTGGGGCTCCTTCATGATGGATGCTGCCTTCTTGAGGCATCGTCTTTTGAAGTTGTCCACAATGTAGCGAGGACATCTATCAGGGGGGACAGCTTAAACTATCATGTCTCTACCAACTCTTTACCAATGCATTTCTTCAGTTCCATCTCTCAGCCCCTTCTCTACAGACTTGCAAATTTTTTTCTTTGCTGTTTACGTAACTACTTTCTTCTTGAAGGTGACAGCAGATCCTGCCTCCACCTTCTCTGCAGGCAATGTGCTCCAGAATCCAACTGCACCTGCAAAAAGAAGTTTGTCCTCATGTTACTCTTAATTTCCTTTCACATTGTTTTATACCTGGTACCTATAATCCTTGACTCTTGCACTAAAGGGAACAGCCCACCAATGTCTATTTTGTCCAGTTCTTCATCGCATTACACCCTTCCATCAGATTTGCTCTCAACTTTCCCCTTCCCTTTCCCTCAATAGTTGCAACTTGCCTAATTTTTCTTTGTGATTGTAGTCCCTCCTCCTGAGAAATACACTTTTCAGTTTCCGTCTTCATCTCCTTTCTCCAACATGGTGACCGGAGTTAAATTCAATGCTTCAAAGTTTTATAAAGCTTTGGCATAACTTTTCTAATTTATTCTCGACTCTTCTTTTGATAAATCTCAGATAACGTAAGGTGATGAGAAAGGTGTGTGCCTTATCAACGGCTTTCTCATCGCAAGTATCCATGTGCATACTGGGACAATGCCAGAAATGTGTGTTAGACCTGGGTAAGTTAGCTCGAGATATATTCCTGTAGTCCTGTCCCAACACCTTTCAGATTCTGCGCCTTCCCCTATAGAGCATAGAAGAGTACAGTGCAGGAACAGGCCCTTCAGCCCTCAAGGTCTCTGCTGACCATGAATCCGAATGGAACTAATCGCATCTGCCTTCACATGATTCATATCATTTCATTCCCCCTTAATTTCATAGGTCTGTCTAAATGTCCTTTAAACATCTCTGCCGTGTTTGCTTCCACCACTTGCCCTGTTCCAGGCACCTATCTTCTCCATGCATTTCTCACTTAAACTTTTCCCTCTCACTTAAATGTTGTACTTGAGGATTTGATTTTCTATCCTAGAAAAGAGGGACTGACTGTAACCCAATCTACAGCTCTCATAATTTTATAGGCTTTTATCAGGTCTCCTTTCTCTTTCTAATACTCCAAAGAAAACAATCCAAGTCCTATACAATCTGTCCTTGTACCAAGTACCTTCCAATCCAGGCAATGTCCCACTAAATCTTCCCTTTACACACTCCAAAATTCCATATCCTTCCTGTAACAGGCTAGCCAGAACCACACACAATACTCCAAATGCAGCCTAACCAACGGGTTACACAGCTGGAGATTGAATACCTGATTTTAAAATCCATTGGCCATTCTTTAGCACCTGTCTACTCACATTACCTCTTTCAGAAAGTTATAGACTTAGACTGGGACAATTTTTATCCAGCCCCAGTCTTTCCTGTATTGACCTGTTTCTGATATCCTAACCACAGATTTATCAGCTGCCAACAAGTTGACAATCCATGGTCTCAATGCTGTGTGTGTTTGGTTTAAAACACTGCTTCATATGATTGAATATACAGTCCTCTGACTCATTACCAACCAGTGTCCTTGGATAACAGGAGGGAGAAGGTGACCATGAAGGCAGAAAAAGAGAGGAAAGATTGCAGCACAGTTATGCAGGCAGGAGAATTGTTGCCTCAGGTTCAACCCTGAGCTTTGTTGCTGTCTGTCCAGAGTTTGCACGTTCCCCCTGTGACAGGTGAGCTTCTCCCAGCTGTTCCCACATTGAGTGTTGGTGGGTGAATTGGCCCATGTAAAGTGACCCAGGTGAATAGGTGAATGGCAGAATCCAAAGGAACTACTGGGAGCATGAGGAGAGTAGAACTAGATTAGTGCAGGATTGATAAAATTGTGTGCTTGATGGGTGTCACAGACCCAAGGCCAATAACTGTACAATTTGCTTAGCTTAATAAAAAGAAGATAGATTTTGACTTTCCGAAATATTGATTGTCAAAACTTTACTTTTCAAGTTATCTTGTTGATTAATTGCTGAAAATCATTGGAAGTTGAAGGGACCTGTTTTAGAACACAGAACAGTGCAGCATAGAACAGGCCTTACAGCCCACAATGTTGGACTGAATTCTTAACCTACTCCAAGTTCAACCTAACCATTCCCTCCTACACAGTCCATAGTCTTCTATTTTTATTTCATCCCTGTGCCTATCGAAGAATCTCTTAAATGTCCCTAATGTAACTACGTCTACCACTACCTTTTACAGACCTTCCACGCACCTACCACGCTCTGTGTAAAAGTTCTAACTCTGATATCACCTAATTTACCTCCAAACACCTTAAAATTATCTCCTCTCGTATTTGCCATTTCTACCCTGAGAAAAATGTGCTGGATGTTTGTTATATTTCTACCTTTTATGTGCACCTCTATCAAGTCACTTCTCATCCTCCTTCACTCCAAAGGGAATAGCCCCAACTCACTCAGCCTATCCTCATAAGACATGTTCTCTAAGTCAGGCAGTATTATGGTAAATCTCCTCTGCACCTTCTTTAAAACTTCTACATCCTTCCTATAATGAGGTGACCAGAACTGAACACAATATTCCAAGGGTATTCTAACCAGGGTTTTACAGAGATGCAACATTACCTCGAGGCTATTGAACTCAATCCCCCGATTAATGAAGGCCAACTTACCGTATACCTTCTTGCCTACCCTATCAACTTGTGTGGCAACTTTGAGGAATTTATGTATGTGAAATCCAAGATACTTCTGTTCTTCCACACTGCTAAGAATTCTGCCATTAGCTTTGTAGTCTGCCTTCAAACTTGACCTTCCAAAGTGTATCACTTCACACTTTTCCAATTGAACTCCATCTGCCACTTCTCAGCCCGGCACTGCATCGTACCAATGTCCCATTGTAACCCATGACAACCTTCTACATTCTCCACATCACCACCAACCTTTTTGTCAGTGGCAGGCTTACAAACCCATCCATCCACTTCATCATCCAAGTCATTTACAAAAATCACAAAGAGTAGGGGTCCCGGAACAGATCCCTGCAGATCATCACTAGCCACAGAAATGTAAAGTGGAAATGTAGAGGTAGTTTAGGGAGCACTTGCATGGAGTTCCTGATAGGTTTTTGCCATTGAGGCAGGGAAAGGATGATAGGTTGAGGGAACTTTGCCAGATGAGGGAGGTGGACCATCTAGTCAAAAGGAAGAAGGGAGCGTACTTAAAGTTCAGGAAGTAAACTTCAGAAAGGGCTGTTGAGAGTTTTAAGATATCCAGAAAAGCGCGCTGGCTTTTCCTTTATTTGCCCAGTAACAAGTTCAGATGCATTTGTCCATGGCTGTGAAATGCTTTGAATCTACTGTGGACTCTTTAACTCAGAGGAGTTATGTGTTCATTCAAAATGCTTCAGTGGTGATGGGACAGCAATCTGCAGCAACAAAATAGATCAGTCTGTCATTTTGTCTTGCAATTAACCACCTTCTGGTGAAACTAGGGCAAGCTGAGGTCCAAATCGTGTATCTGCTAATCACCACACTCCAAAGGTAATTCACTGCAAAGAGCACTCAATGCAATTTCAACGATGTAAAGAGGTGCTACTTAAAAGTAAGCACTTGCTTCTATTAATTACCTTGAAAATACATAGTTCCTTTTCTTTATTTATTGCAAAGAAATCCACCCCCAACCAATTAAAATTTATTATGTTTTCAAATTAGCTTTACTGGCCACAAAGCAAACCAACAAATTCTACCCATGGCATGTCTTCTTGCTATGCCTGAAGTACAAAACATTTCTAAGCAACTGTTCATTTTCATTTTCTGTTCAATTTTGATAAAACTCAGACGCGTTTCTTCCAGTTAGTATTTTCATGTCATTAGTGATAACACATTTAAAGAAATATGCTTAGGATCCAAGCCAGCATAAAAAGCAAGCATGCAATTCTTAAAGACCAAACTCAAGATGCCTGGATGTGCTTTTCAACCAATGAGGTATTACTGATGTGCAGTCAATATATAAGACTTACAGCCAGTTAATTCACAGCAAAAGATGTACATACTGATTGGGAAAATCTTGGCACTCCACTCCAGTCCCATCCTGTCCCACTTTGAAAATTATTCCTCACATGCCAAGTTGGTGTTCATCAATTTCAGCTGGACATTTAATATGATTATCCCTTTTCACTGGGTCTCAACATCCTTCTCTGTAACCGGATCTTGGAATTCTTGATGGAAAGATCCCAGTCGGTGTTGGTAGCTCCACCATGTTAAGCATTGGTGCCCCTCAGGGCTGTGTGCTTATCCCTCAGCTAAAACCACATCAGCAATAATGATGGGTCAACATACAGAGTTGAGGTAGAGAGCTTTGTCAAATGGTGTGAGAACAATAACCTCAGTCTCAACATGGATAACACAAACAAGATGATTGTGGTCTGCAGGAAGGCACAGGTCAACCGCTCTCCATTGCACATCAACGGCTTTGTCATGGAGAGTGTGAAGAGCCCAAAGGTCCTTCGTATGCACTTAACAGATGATCGAGCCCCGCTGGCCAGCAATCCCTCAAACTAATCCTAGCCTAATTACAAGACAATTTACAATGACCAATTAACCTACCAACCTGTATGTCTTTGGAATGTGAGGAAACTAGAGCACCTGGAGGAAACTCACGTGGTCACGGGGAAAACATAAAAAAACTCCATACAGACAGTGGCAGGAATTAAACTCCATTCACTGCTACCGAAAAACATTATGCTAACCACTTTGTTACTGTGATATCTTATGGATATTCCTCCAGACCCAGGATTATCTTGATAAATTTACAAATGATTGAAAAATTGAAAATATTGCATCCATACTCATCAATATTGAGAAGAATAAATGGTGATTTTACTGAAACACCTTTTAAGAGGTGAATGGGTAAATGTGATGTTTCCCCTCATGGGGAAGTCTAAGACTAGAGGCTTCTCTCTTCTTTACTCTATCTGGGTAGCTTCTGTCTGTCTACCCACTCTGAAACAGTCATTAAATAGACCTCCTTTCAATCACCAATCCACTTCCTTTGTTTCATGGGTATCTGTTACAGTTTCTCTTCTCTGCTGTAGTAGCTGGAATTCATCATCCCAAGAAGCATTTTAAGGACTATCATATCCCTCCTAAAGTGATGTAACTAAAATTGGATGCATCATGCCAACTAATCTAAATGGGTTCAGCATCACTTTTGTACTCTCTCTATCATGAAGCTAAAGACCTATTTTCTTTACAAATCATCTTCTGCACACACCCTGCCACTTTCAAAGATAGGCACATATGTATATACAGGTTCCTCCTTCACTCCCCATCTCTGCAACCATGTCCCTTTATTTTCTTTTCTCTCTATAAAAGTGCATCTCTTCACATTTTTCAGTATTAAATTTCATCTGCCACTTGACTACCCACTCAACCAACCTAACTGTGTCCTCTTGTAATCTATTATTATCACTGTTTACAGCACTTGTAAAAATTGAATTTTTTACCATGTTGACTCCTGACCAAATCATTAATGAGTTTGAAAACAAAACACTGCAGTTCCAGTACTGAATCCTGGACTATCATGGCTCACTGTATTCCAATCTTATAAACAATAATTTTTCTATTCACTGCGTTTTGGCTTTTGGACACATTTCTCTCTGTTGCTGTTGGTCTTTAAATCTGCTGGCTTCAGATTTTTCCAAACCTTTTGAAAATTCATGTCGATCAAATCTATTTCCTTCAACTCCATTCCCTTATCAAAGACCTCAATCAACTTAGTCAAACACAAATTGTGTTCATCAAAGTTGACCTGGCTCATCTTTATTTGTTTAAATGTCTCCAAGTGACTGCTTTTCTTTTCTCCTGGCTATTGTTTCTAAACCTATCCCTGTATCCAAGGTTAAACTCACTAGCCTATGGTTGCTGGTAACACCCATTTTCAACATCAGTGTTACATTTGCCAATCTCCAGTCTTCTGGAACCTCCCATAGATTTCTGGAGATCAATTGATTATGGCAAACTACATCTCAAAGTACAAAGTTCAAAGTAAAATTTATTATTAGAGTGTATACATGTCAGCACATACAACCCTGAGATTCTTTTTCCTGCAGACATACCTAGCAAATCTATAGAACAGTAACTGTAAACAGGATCAATGAACAACAAACTGTGCAAAGGCAAATATAAATAAATTGCAATAAATAACGAGAATGAAATAAAGAGTCCTTAAAGTGAGATGGATAGTAACAGAAAACATAAGGTAGTTCATGACTTCCTCTACTGCCGTGATGAGGCCACGCTCAGGTTGGAGGAGCAACAGCTTATTTTCTGTATGGGTAGCCTCCAACCTGATGGCATGAACATCGATTTCTCAAACTTCCAGTAAAATGCCCCCCCCATTCACAATTTCCCATTCCCATTTCTCTCTCTCACCTTATCTCCCTACCTCCCTATCACTTCCCTCTGGTGCTCCTCCACCTTCCTTTTCTTTCATGATCTTCTGTCCTCTCCTATCAGATTCCTCCTTCTCTAGCCCTTTATCTCTTTTACCAATCGGCTTCCAGGCTCTTTGCTTCAACCATCCTCCCTCCTGGTTTCACCTATCACCTACTAACTTGTGTTTCTTCCTCCCCTCCCCCCATCTCATTACTCTGACTCCCGATCTCTTTTTTCCAGTTCTGATGAAGGGTCTCGGCTGAAAACATCAACTGTTGACTCTTTTCTACAGCTGCTGCCTGGTCTACTGAGTTCCCCTAGTATTGTGTGTGTATTACTTTGATCTCCAGCATCTGCAGATTTTGTCTTGTTTGTGATTTGCCAAGAAGAAAATGGCATTTAATGCAGAGAAGTGTGAAATTTTATAGAAAGAATGAAGATATCAGTATAGATTTTGTGGCATGGTTTAAGAAGGATGTAAATTTTTGAGGGAAAAGGATGCAGAAAAATGTATTGCAATAATCCCTAGATGATAAATTTCTGCTGGATGGCTTGGCCAAAGAAATTCCTGTTGTTTTTCTCAGAAAGGATTAGATTGTGAGGAGATTTGATAAATGTGCGTTGTTTATATCCAGTAAAAAGAGAGAGCATGTACAATTAATGTTACTTCAAGGACCAAGAGCACAGATTTAAACTGATGGCAAAATACAAAAGGATGGGAGGAAGAGAAACTTCTCTCACTGGGAATAGTGACTTTCTTGATCACACTGCCTGGAGAAGATGCCTTCAAAATGGAATTGGATATAGACCAGAAAGAAAATGATTCGGAGAACCTTGGGGACAAAAGGGAATAGAACTGACTGGATTACTCTACAAGGAACTAACATAAACTTGAATATTCCCTTTTGTTCTGTACTGTACCAATACTATGACATTACCTCATGAAGCAGAACTGGTCAAGAGGATGCAATACTGGTGTTTCAGGGCTGTAGAGATGAGCATGGGCAGCATAAATTTAATTTGTCATTTGTTCCATGAAAACATAATTAGCACAATGCTTGTTACCAGTTTCAGCTCTGGAGTCCAACATAAAGGCAAGCAGAGAAAGAGGCTGAAGGATCCAATCTACATTTGATCCAATGGTAAACGTTGGGACAATGTTTGATGACTCTAAACAGCACTTGGCTCCATACATGACATCCAAGCTCTGGTCCTGAAATTGCAGCCGTCTAGATAACTCAGAACTCTTTATGGTTTTCCATCCTGATGTTTACATTTATCAGCATTCAAAATGAATGATGTTGTACCTACAGAGAAGGGTGGTTAGGCCATCAGTGGAGAATGAATTCAGAACTGGACGTGCATCTCAGGAAGGATATATCTGTCTTGGCAAAGATGAAGTAGAGCCAGGGCAGAACAAGTTGAATTGCGAGCAGAGCTTTTGCTGACCCTCTGTGTTTCCTTCGGTGTAGAAGTTTGATCTAGCTGGCCTTTAAAAAAGGTTGAAGGTTTGATAGGTGAGACACATAAAAAGCTTCAGTGGGTGGGTGGATGATCCAAAAAGAGGACAAATTTCAGATCAATAACTGGGTGCATTGAGGAATAGTTTCAATTATTAAAGCTCCAGACTGTTGCAAAATGTTTCTTGGAGCCTATTTTGAGTGATAATTCAAAGCATGATCATATATTAATATAATGTAATACATGTCTAGAAAGAGCATGATAGTGGTCCATAATACTTTCTTTGATTTAAACCCACCTTGGCCTGAATTGGGTGTCAACTATGTAAAATAGGAGCATGATCTACCAAACAGACAAAGTACAGATTACGGTATAGACAATTTTAGAAATCTAGTTCTCAACAGCATTTACTTCTCACGGCACGGTTCCCAGTCTGTTAGCTCTCCATCACTTTTTGATGCGCTATTTATGACTAGCAGCACTTTAGCTTAATGCTGCCTTTTCCACTTACTCTTTCTCCACAAAAAGGTCAGTGCTTTTTCTGAACATGCCTGGATAAATTCTTGACCGAAAAGCTCGTATTCTTTCTGTTTGTCAAACCACACTTATAAATGATTGCTCACATTCTGGGATGACATCTGTCCTTTCTCTTTTTAGATGGTGCATCTTCTCAGTATTTGCTGCTTACGTTAAGTAACAGCAATGGCTCTAGTCTGTAGATCATGGAAGCTCTGTATATGAATTTCATTTCTCTGCCATGGTTTCAAACGCCTTGGTATTGTTGCCCATAAATAAAACAAGTTACATACAATATAGCACAGGAACAGGCCCTTTGGTCCATGAAATGCCAAATTCTTGAGCTAATGATCCTGATTAAACTCATCCTTTCTGCCTGTACATGGTCCATATCCTGCATTTCTTGCATATTCATCTCCTTCAAATTCACATGCCTATCTAAGGGCATCTATTGCATTTGTCTCCAATCCTGGAAACACATTCCAGGAACCCACCACACTTCGTGCAAAAAAAAACTTGCCCAACACATCTCCTTTAACTTTTCAACTTCTCTTCTTAAATGCATGACTTCTGGTATTAGACATTTTGACCCTGGGAAATAGACACCAAATCTGTGCATCTCTTAACTTTCTAAACCTCTATCAGGTCTCCCTTCAGGCTCTGCCACTCCAGAGGAGACAACCCAAGTTCGGTGAGGTTGGAGTGTGGGGAGGGAAGAGAGATGTCTATCATCCTTTGTGTGGAAGAGTGTATGGAAACTCATACCCAATCACCTTGGCTTTAATTTGAGTGCCGTTATTTCTGAAGGCATGCAGAGAATCATAGTGCACAGAAACAATCCCTACAACCCACCATCTGCATGTTACTCTCTGCACTGTTCACATTTACACACATACTTTCCACCCACCCTGCTGGCTGTATTCCTTGTGAATTATTTCCAGTCTCCCTGCTCGCTCTGCTTCACCGTCCAGCTAATTCCCAGGCTCATTGTCTGTCCCTGGTTCTGGTTCATCTCAGGCAGCCCAATGAACCATCAACACTTCAGGTCAACCTGAGCTCCACCATTCCGCTCACTTTCAGGTCTCAGAGCTCCATTCTAAGTTCAGGCTTTTATGTCTACATGAACTCCACCCTACGTTCAACCATACAGCACTAAAGGCTAGTGAAAGAAATTGAAAAGACACGACTCACCTCAACAGAGCTGACAATATAACTAAAACAAAACTTTGGATATACTCAGAAGATGAGGCAGCATCTGTGGAGAAACAAAGAAAAGAGTTAACATTCGAGGCTCCTGAAACATCACCTCTGCTTCTTCCACTTCAGACTACCTGGATCTGCCAAATATCTTCAGTAATTTTTTTCTTTTATAACAGGATCTTCGGAAACTGCCCTATTTTGCTTCACAGTATCAGAGATTTTTTTTTTTTCGTTCCTGCTCAATTGTTCTTCATTTCAGATATAACAGCCGAGAATAGTAAGGGAGCATTAAAATGTGTTCACAAGTAATTGTCATAATGAGAGCTGCAGGGAGGTTTGAAAATGACATTCTTCTTGAGTATTATGTGTAATCGAGGCACAAGTAGTCACTTAGACCTATAAGCCTACACTCTCTTTTGATTAGATAATCATTTCTCTGTATATTAATTCAATCTACCTCAGCGGTTCCAGATCTTTGCCTAACAAAACTCTAGCCTTAGCTTAAACTTTCCAATTGAAAGCTCTGGCATTGACAGGTTTTTGGGGAGAGAAAGAATCCCATATATCCACAAAGTGACAAAGCTAGTGTCTCTGCCGAAATACCCAGCTCTGGTACCAAGGTTACAACCCTTTGTAACCCAGATGTAGTACTGGCCAGAGGACCTAGGGTAACGGAGGAACTGAAGGAGATTCACATTAGACAGAAAATAGTGTTGGATAGACTGATGGGACTGAAGGCTGATAAATCCTCAGGGCCTGATGGTCTGCACCCCAGGGTACTTCAGGAGGTGGCTCTAGAAATCGTGGACGCATTGGTAATTATTTTCCAATGTTCTATAAATTCAGGATCAGTTCCTGCGGACTGGAGGGTAGCTAATGTTATCCCACTTTTTAAGAAAGGAGGGAGAGAGAAAACAGGGAATTATAGACCAGTTAGCCTGGCATCAGTGGTGGGGAAGATGTTGGAGTCAATTATAAAGGATGAAATAGCAGCACATTTGTATAGCAGTAACAGGATCGGTCTGAGTCAGCATGGAGTTACAAAGGGGGAAATCATGCTTGACTAATCTGGAATTTTTTGAGGATGTAACTATGAAAATGGACAAAGGAGAGCCAGTGGTTGTAGTGTACCTGGACTTTCAGAAAGCCTTTGATAAGGTCCCACAAAGGAGATTTGTGGGCAAAATTAGAGCACATGGTATTGGGGGTAGGGTACTGACATGGATCGTAAATTGGTTGGCAGACAGGAAACTGAGAGTAGGGTTTAACAGAATGGCAGGCAGTGACTAGTGGGGTGCTGCAAGGCTCTGTGCTGGGACCGCAGTTATTTACAATATACATTAATGATTTAGATGAAGGGATTAAGAGTAACATTAGCAAATTTGCAGATGATACAAAACTGGGTGGCAGTGTGAAATGTGTGGAGGATGTTGAGATAATGCGGGATGACTTGGACACGTTGGGTGAGTGGGCAGATGCATGGCAGATGCAGTTTAATGTGGATAAATGTGAGGTTATCCACTTTGGTGGCAAGAACAGGAAGGCAGATTACCATTTGAATGGTGTCAAGTTAGGAAAAGGGGAAGTACAATGAGATCTTGGTGTCCTTGTTCATCAGTCACTGAAAGTAAGCATGCAGGTACAGCAGGCAGTAAGAAAGCTAATGGCATGTTGGCCTTCATAACAAGGGGAGTTGAGTATAGGAGCAAAGAGGTCCTTCTGCAGTTGTACAGGGCCCTGGTGAGACCACACCTGGAGTATTGTGTACAGTTTTGGTCTCCAAATTTGAAGAAGGACATTCTTGCTATTGAGGGAGTGCAGCAGAGGTTCAAGAGGTTAATTCCTGGGATGGCGGGACTGTCATATGTTGAAAGATTGGGGCGACTGGGCTTGTATACACTGGAATTTAGAAGGATGAGAGGGGAACTGATTGAAACATATAAGATTATTAAGGAATTGGACAGGCTAGAGGCAGGAAACATGTTCCTGATGTTGGGGGAGTCCAGAACCAAAGGCCACAATTTGAGAATGAGGGGTAGGCCATTTAGAACATAGTTGTGGAAAAACTTTTTCACCCAGAGAGTTGTGGATCTGTGGAATGCTCTGCCTCAGAAGGCAGTGGAGGCCAATTCTCTGGATGCTTTCAAGAAAGAGTTAGATAGAGCTCTTAATGATAGCGGAGTCAAGGGATATGGGGAGAAGGCAGGAACGGGGTACTGATTGTGGATGATCAGCCATGATCATGGTGAATGGCGGTTCTGGCTCGAAGGGCTGAATGGCCTACTCCTGCACCTATTGTCTATTGTCTATTGTCTTTCTGTGAACCCGGCCCTTTGCACTTCAACCTATCCTATCATACAGTCATTTGAAACGCCCTTCAGCTTCTGGACAAGACAATACAAGCTTGCCTCTACCACATTGACCCTCTTCACTTGAATAAGTAACATAATTTTTTTTCTTCTACTGAATGTAGTGCAGTGAAATTTCTGGCTTATTTGGCTCCTAGCAGCAAAAGCTGGAAGAACAAGGTCCTGGTGTGGATGGCTCTGCTGGCAAATGGAATTCTCTACAGCAAAACTCTGAGAATCTGTAACCCTTGGGACTTTGGTGGTTCTAGATTTTACGGTCTAATATACTGTACTCACGTCAGCAGCCCAATACTTACTGTGCATGATTTGCTTTTAAAGCTGTTATACAGTACAGGTTGAATCTCTTTAGACCAGCATGCTTGGGACCCTGTTGTTGCCGTCCCACAGAAAATCTAGAAAACTGAAATTGGCCTCTGGTGATCTTTCTCTAATCAGATGATCTATCCTTTTTAAGAACAGACAACTCCTCAGGTCATTTAAGGTTTCCAAGAACTGTCCATATCCCAAAGTTTTTGCAAGACTGAAAATATTGTCTACTGGAGACAGCAAAAGTTGTAGGTTAATCCAGTGCACTGGTATGTACAGATCTTAGGGAAGTAGAGTAATTAAAGAAGTATTTTATCTGTCTTTATAGAAGGTGTATATCTCGAAATGGTGAACTTCTACTGCTTATAATGAATGGGGGGATGAAATGAAGTTCCATTTGGAAAATAATTCTCTATTAGGATAGGCTTTAGCTAACTTTAAGGCTCAGATAGATTGTAGGACATAAAACATTACATCATAGAACATTCAGCCCACAATGTTGTATTGACCATTTAACCAAGATCAATTTAATTCTCCTCTCCTACATAGCCTTCATGTTGTTTTCATCCATATGCCTATCTAAGTGTTTCTTAAATGCCATTATTGTATCTGACTCTACCACTTGCCCTGGCAATGCATGCTCCACCTTAGACACCCCCCTCATTCCAAGTTATTTTGTGGTGGGAGATTACCAGTTAAGTAGAATAAACCCTGGGAAACTCTGGCAAGTGACTACTCAGGTTGGAGAAAGATCATTCAGGACGGCATTGTGAAGCTTGAGGCCACACATCAGGAGCACACAAAGGATCTGAGTAAGGAAGGATTGGACTACCCACACAGCACCAACATCACCCATCACCTGTCGCATCTACTGATAAGTCTGTGGTTCCCACTTTAGTATCATCAGCCACCCCAGAACCCGCAAAACTGGAGTGGATCTAAGTCATTCTCAACCTTGAAAGATCGTCTGAGCTGAAGAGTCCTCAAATTAGAATCAGAACAGTGAAAAATAGAGCAGACGTAAACCTGGAGGCTTTTTTGTCTGAATGCACATACAGTCAAAGATTGATAGGTGAATTAATGGCATAAGTAAAAATAAATGGACAAGATCTTATAGCCATAATATGAACAGGATTGCAAAACAGCAAAAGAGAGGAAATTAAACTTTCCAGACACTTAACTTTTAAAAGAGATGAGAAAAATGGAAAAGGAAGCGAGGCAACCATGATTTTAATAAATAGGAGAAAGGCTATGGAGAGGAAGATCTTGGCTCAGAAAGTAAAGCAGTCTGGGTGGATGTGAGAATCTGAAAGGAACAGAAAACTGCTGGGAGTTGTGCAGAATCAGAATCAAAATCAGGTTTATCCTCTCTGATATATACTCAGTGGCCACTTTATTTTGTACCCCCTGTACCTCATTAAGTGGCCCACTGAGTATATGTTCATGGTCTTCTGCTGCTATAGCCCAGCCACTTCAAGGTTTGAAATGTGTGTTCAGGGATGCTCTTCTGCACTCCAATGCCGTCACACATGGTTATTTGAGTTACTGTTGCCTTCCTGTCAGTCTGGCCAATCTTCTCTGACCTCTCTCTTTAACAAGGTGTTTTCACCCACATAACTGCGGCTCACTGGACGTTTTTTCTGTTTTTCACACTAGAGACTGCTTTTCATAAAAATCCCAGAAGATTAGCAGTTTCTGAGATACCTCAAGCCACGTAGTCAGGCACCAACAATCATTCCATGGTCAAATCTCTTCTCCATTCTGATGTGTGGTCTGACCAGCGACTGAACCTCTCGACCATGTCTACATGCTTTTATGGATTGATTTTCTGCCACACAATTGCCTGATTAGATATTTGCATTAACGAGCAGGTGTACGTGACCACTGAGTGCATATTGTGAAATGGCGGTTTTTTTTGCAGCAACAGTACAGTGCAAGCCATAAAAGACACCACAAGTTACAAAAATAAATAAATAATGCAGAAGATGAATAGCAAGGCAGTGTTCATGGGTTCACGGACTGTTCAGAAATCTGATGGCGGAAGGGTAGAAGCGGTTCCTGAGGCACTGAGCATGGTCTTTAAGCTCGTGTACCTCATCTCCAATGGCAGTAATATGAAGAAGGCAAGGGAGATTCCCTAGTGATGGATTCTGCCAAATCCTTCCTGTAGTGGCGTCACCAGAACTGCACATAACACTCCAAATGCAGTCTAACTAATAAATTATTCGTGCAATATTAGCTCTCAATTCTTATACCCTATACCTTGTTCTAAGAAAGCTAGAGTAACAATGCCTTTTTGATTGCTCTATCCATCTGCGTCACCATTTTCAGCAAGCTATGGACTTGCACCCCAAACTCTGCCGGTACCCTAGTGATCCCAAGGTCCTTGCCATTTATTTTTTATGTCCTGTTAGTACTTGACTTCCTGAAGTGCATTAACCTCACACTTGCCTGGATGAGATTCCACCTGCGACTTTTCCATCTAGCATTCCAACTGATCAAAATCCCCCCGTTCACTAAGACAACTTTCCCCACTCACCACTGCTGCACCATATTTTGTGTCACCTATTAATATTGAAATGAAAGCTGGCACGCACATGCTTAATTAAAAAGATCTGACTGAGCTAAATTGAAGTTCAGCTAAGTTAATGAGCTGGCAATACTGCAAGCTGCTTCTCTTACGTAGGGGGTTCTTCGCAACCAAGCAAGGTTCCCGATCCCATTTTGATACTAGGCTCTGCTGTGTGCCTGGAGCAAGAAACAAACGGCAGCTTGTTTTTCTTTCCTGGATCTCTTGTGTCTCTTCTGCTGTGTGCCTGATTCCTGACAGCTTGAAAACGTGCCTGATCAAATCAGCATTTGAGCCCTTTGGTTTATCAGTAAGGGTATGAATCATGTTTCTTCAATCAGCAAAGGATGGGAGAAGGTTCCTCTCAATTAAAGTCTATACTTTGGACTATATTGAAACGTTTATGCTAATTTCCATATTACTGTAAGCTCTTTTGTCATAAATAGTCTGTAAATGAAGGTACGCTAGAACAGCCTAAGGTACAGGAAACAACTAGATTGACATTGCAAATGTGCCAGTTGTTCAAGGATAGTTCATTATTTCTAGAGCCTAATAGGACATTCTTAAATTTGGAAGGGTGTTCTGCAGTCATAAGTTTCCTGCTACATTTCTTCACTCTGTCAGAAAAACTTCCTTGATTGCTCCTTCGTCTTGCTGCTTCCCAAACTAAATGATTCCTCACGTTCTGAAGTCTGACAAAGGGTCACTTTACCAGAAACATCAAATTTTTCTCCTGAAATTGGTTTATTAATATCAAATGCACCGAGATGCAGTGAAAACTTTTATTTGCACTCTATCTAGTCAGATAATACCCTGCATAAATACGCTGAAGTACTAAAGAGAAAACAGAATGTACAGGCGTGGCTGTGTTTTCTTGGTCTGTAGCTTCAACATAGCGGGGCCAGAACAAATTGTTGGTCATATTTAAACATAGGAAAATGAAGTTCTCAATCATCTTCACTTCCGTACCATTAATCCAGACTGGAGCACGTACTTCCCATCAAGACGATGCCGGGCTGCGTTCTTCATCAAGGTTAGGGATCAGACGTAGTTGTACATAGGGATGGTTTTAGGGACAGGAAGGAGAGTTCGGGGTCAGGTTCGGGTGTTTCTCTGTTGTGTTCTGTGCTGTCCTGCCAAGCATTATGGGCATGCTATGATGGCGCCGGAATATGTAGCGACACTTGTGGGATGCATCCAACAAATCCTTAGGCTGTGTCGGTTGTTAACACAAACACCACCATTTCACTCAATGTTTCGGCTGTCTATGTGAGAAATAACTGAATCTGAATCCTCCCCATTTCCTGAAATCAATGACCATTCCTTCATGTTGCAGGCATTGAGGAAGAGGTTGTTGTCTGGACACCAAGCCACTATACTCTCTACGTATCTCCTTCCTGTAGTCCATCCCATTGTATATTATGGAGGACTAGGTGTTACTATCCCTTATTTGCACTCCTGAGACATGCTGCCTAGACTCTGTGGGGTGGCCAAGTGAGTGGTGGCATCTTCTGAGTTATCAAGTGGGTGCTGTCTTTCCTCAGTGTTTCGCTGATAGGCCCACGACACCTCCAGAGGGTTCAGCAGTGAATCCTGGCATCCCAGGCTCACCTCCTAGATGCCTGTCACTCACTAGGGGGCCCAGATGGAATCCTTTCCCTTCATCCAGAGCCATTGACTACCCTTTTCAGCCGCTCTGGAGGGGTCTTTGACTGCTTGTCGGTGTGTCTTCCCTCGCACTCCCAACTCCCGGAGTAGCCTTGATGTTGATGTGGCTACAAATCCTCTGCAGCCTTCTTCGTCCAGTCGGGCCTTTGCTTTCCAGCCTCGTTGTTGTGCATCGGCTCCAAGCTCAGCATACCTCAGCTTCTTGCACTCGTAGGCCTCCTCCACTGCATCCCCCCAAGGCACTGTAAGCTCGATGATGTAAACGAGATGGAGTGAGGCCGACCATAGCACAAGGTCTGCTCTGAGGTTGGTTTCTGCGATTTCAGTTGGGAAGCAGAGCCTCTGGCCTAAGTCTGCCACCATCTTCCAATCATGTGCCCCGCCTAGCCGCCCGGTATCTGGTCGCAATGTGTCAAGTCTGGCTTGACCCTCACCTTCCCGGACAAATGCTGCTAATGGCCAGCGGGATGAAGGGGGAGGAAGAGCGTTGACGCTCATCCGCCAACTTTCCAGCACTGCTGTATGACACCGTAGCACCTGGTTGTGCTGCCAGGCGTATTGGCCTTGAATAAGGCTGGTCTTGCAGCCCACCAGAATGTGTTTTAGTGTTTTTGAAGTCAGGCAGAGGGAGCATGTGGGGTCCTTTCCATACCACTGGCTGAGATTCATGGCAGATGGCAAGACATCGCAGGCAGCCCTGATGGTGAAGCTCGCTCTGAATGTCCCCATCTCCCACAGCTCCTTCCAGGAGATCTTTCTTTTCTCCACTCCCTCCCATCTCATCCATTGCCCTTGCCTTGCCTGAGCGACGGCCTTTGCGCACCTTGCCGCCTCCTCCTGCCGACGTATCTCCTGCGTCATGAGCCTGTGTCTCTGAGACGGAGCAGCCTTGTTCCAGGCTGGTGTACTGTCCCCAAGGCCAAGACCGCTCCTCCGTTGCTGCACTCGGCCCACGATGTCCCTGTGCTTGAGTGCCGCCTTTGCTTGCTTGGTTGCTTCTGATGGAGTCCATTTCCTCCCAGTATCCAGGATGTGGGCAGCTTGTGCTACAGATGGATCACTCGCCTCTGTTAACATCATCTCCATGTCTTACTTTGGCACACTTGTACTCCTCTGAAAGACTGGAAATTGGTAGCTCTAGGACTTCTTTGCCGTAGAGTCCTATGCTGCTGAGGCACCTGGGAACACCAAGCCTCTTCCTTACATATGAGCTGATCAGTCTTTCCAGCTTTTCCACCTTCGAGATTGGAACTTCATACAGGGTTAGTGGCCGCATGTGGCGTGGAAGGAGCCCAAATTGCATACACCAGAGCTTCACCTTGCCAGGGAGTGTGGTTCTGTCGATGCTCTCGAGGCCACTGACAGCATCCTTCCTGAGCTGATCTACCTGCTCTGTGTCTTTGAGGTATGCATTATACCACCGACCTAGGCTCTTCACAGGCTTCTCGAAGACTGTTGGAATTGTCTCATCGCCCATGCAGAAGCGTTGGTCTACCAGCTTCCGCTTGACGATGGAGATTCTTCTGGACTTGCTCGGCTTGATCTTCAGCCAAACCTGCTCGATGTTTTCTTGAAGCTTTCTCAACAGACGTACAGTACAAGCCTTGGCCGTGGTGAGTGTTGTGAGATCGTCCATGTATGCTCTGATAGGCGGCAGCCTCAGGACAGGTCTTATGTGCTGTCCTCCAACCACCCATCGAGATGCTCTAAAGATCACGTCCATGACCATGGTGAAGGCTAGTGGGGAGATGGTACAACCAGCCATGATTCCCACTTCCAGATGTTGTCACACTGTGGTGTAATATGCTGTTGTCAAACCTAGCTGCACGTCCTGGAAGTAGGCCTTAACGAGGCTTGTGAGGACTGCAGGGACCCTGAAGAAGTCGAAAGTAGTTCAGAGGAGGTTATGAGGGACTGAGCCGAAGGCATTGGCGAGGTCCAGGAACACCACGTGAAGATCTGTTCCCTGCTTCTTGGCGACCTGGATCTGATGCCAGATGGTGCAAGCGTGTTCCAGACAGCCAGAGAAGCCTGAGATCCCTGCTTTCTGGATTGAGGTATCTATCAGGTGGTTTCTTTGCAGATATCTTGACAGCCTATGAGCTACCACACCAAAGAAGATTTTGCCCTCGACGTTTAGGAGACTAATCTGGCAGAATTAGCTGATTTCTGATGAACTCTTTTCCTTTAGGATCAGGATTCCTCCGGCTCTCTGCCAGGATGTTGGTATCTCCTGCTTATGCCATACCACCTTCATGAGCCTCCAGAGGAACCACAGGACACCTGGTGCATTTTTGTAGCGCCTGTGTGGCACTCCATTGGGACCTGGGGCTGATGAGGCCCTTGCTCTATGCACAATTTTCTCCACCTCACTCCATCTAGGCGGGCTGATATCTAATTGGTGTTCCGGTGGATGGATTGGTGGCACGTCAGGTGGGAGGGTGATCTCTTCGTGGCTTCAGTTGTCTGTGTATAACTTTTCCAGGTGTTTTTCCAGTTCTGTCATTTGAAATACAGCCTAAGTGGTATCATCTGCAAACTTCAAAATGGAGTTAGAGCAGAATCTGGCCATGCAGTCCTGTGTTTAGGGAGTACAGTCAGGGCTTGAAGATGCAGTTGTGTGGGACACCGATGTTGAGGATGTTGCTGGGATGAGGTGTTGCTGCCTATCCTTACTAATCGCAGTCTGTTGGTCAGGAAATTTAGGATCCAGTTACAGAAGGATGTGCTAAGTCCTAGGTCATGGAGTTTGGAATGGTTTTGGAAAGCGATATGGTCAATAAACAGGAGCCTGTCATGGATGCCTTTTTTATCCAGATTCTCCAGAGAAGAATGCAGGGCTAGGGACATTGCCATCCGCCATGGCAAAAGTGATGTCACCTAACTTTTCCACAGGTGCGGCTTGACCTGCTGAACTTCCCCAGATTTTCTGTTTTTCCTTCAAGTTTCCCTTCTCTCTAGTTGTAAAATTCAGTGCAGGGCCCCATACAAAACAAAGTTTAGAGACTTGTATTTCTTAAACTCAAGGGATTCTGCAGATGCTGGAAATTGTATTTCTATTGCCCCTGTCCTGAAATAGTCACAAGATGTCGTGAGGCAATGAACTATATGGGCCTCATTGTTTCCAACAGAGGTGAGCAACTTTTGCACAGCAAGCTCCCACAAACAGCAATCAGTCAATAAGCAGATAATTAGGTTGGGGCATATATACTGTACAGAGAAGCTCCCTCTTCTTCAGATGCATGTCATTTATACAACTAATTCTTAAGCAACAGAAAATGGGTGACAAACTCCCCTCTGATGTGGTTAGGGTCTTGGCTGCTTCTTGAGGGTTTTTCCCACTGCAGGTATTTGGTACGACGACCACCACTTGCAACCTAATGTCACATTCAACATCAGCAATGCCAGATAGTGGGCTTCAGGAAGGGGAAGTCAAACAAACACACACCAGGCCTTATTGGGAGATCATTGCTGGAAAGAGTGAGCCACTTCAAGTTCCCTCATGTAAATATCTCAGAGGATCTATCCTGGGCTCAACGTAGTGACTCAATCATGAAGAAGGTACGTCAGTGGCTATACTTCATTAAGGCTTTGAGGAGGTTTGGTATGTCAACAAAGATTCTAGCACATCTCTACACCTGTACCAAAGAGAGCATTCTGACTGATATCACTGCCGGGTATGGAGGCTCCATTGTGCTGGGTCAAAAGGAGCTGCAGACGGTTGTGAGGTCAGCCAGCTTCATCATGGGCACAAGCCTCCCTATCTTCAAAGAATGAGGGGAGGAGAAGATGCGGCGCGATGCAGCGCACGTGGCCGCTCCGGAATGATATCATATTTGTGAAGTAGGATGCTGTGCACAATCCTGATTTGATGGAGACAGCCGTGAGAAGCATGGAGGAACACATGGAGAAACTTCTGAAATGCCCGCTTCGCTGCCGCTGCTACTGTGCGATCGAGAATCTCCGGAGCAGAAGGTCCCGAATCCTTGGCTTTGCCTACTGTCTGTTGCTGGAGCTGGGGTCGAAGAGCTCAGCAGAGATGGTGCTCAGTGCTCGGTGTCGGAGGGCTGGTCGGATGCTCGAAGTTTTCGGACGGACTCAAGAGTCAGCTGTGATCGGGTGCTTCCAGGGTGCTGCATCGGCAAGTTTGCGGCGCTGGAACCTCATGGTAGGGAGAGTTTCTCCCTTCTACCGTCTGCGTGCGATAATGGGACTTTCGAGAGACTTTGAGACTTTTTTTTACCGTGCCCGTGGTCTGTTCTTTATCAAATTAGGGTATTGTTTTGCACTGTTGTAACTATATGTTATAATTATGTGGTTTTCGTCAGTTTTTTTAGTCTTGGTTTGTCTTGTGTTTCTGTGATATCATACCAGAGAAACATTGTATCATTTCTTAATGCATGCATTACTAAATGACAATAAACGAGGACTGCGTGTCCTCAAAATCTAAAAAAAAAGACCATTCAAAAGGTGATGCCTCAAGAAGGTGGCATCCATTATTAAGGACCCTCATCATCCGAGACATGGCCTCGTCTCATTACTACCATCAGAGGGGAGGTACAGGAGCCTGAAGACACACTGCTTTAGGAACGGCTTCTTTCCCTCTCCCACTGGATTTCTGACGGCCCATAAATGCATGAACATGACTTCACAATTCTTCTCTTCTATTATTCAATTACTTCATATTTTACTGTATCTTATAGTATAGTCATTTTTTATGTCTTGCAATATACTGCCGCCACAAAACCACAAAGTACATGATATTAGTCAATGATAATAGAGCACATTCAAATAAACCCAATTCTAATTCAGAATACTGAGTCTCCCAACACCGGGGAACTCACCACTCCTGGGAGGTGAATGAAGGGGGCTTACATGAGTGGCTGATGGTTTTGGAAAGGCCTCAGTAACTGGGGCAACTGGGGGACGGAGGTGGTGGGCAGGAGGTGAGGGTGGAAATCAAGTTACTGGAGCGGGGGAGGTTCAGAAGGCTTGGAAACAGGGAGGATTGGGAGAATAGGGAATGGTGAACTGTAAGAGTGTGGATGTCATGCGGGAAGGGAATAGAGAGGCGAGAGGTGATAGGACAGAAGCAGGGTGTCACGGTATGTGCTGGTCCTGTTGGAACCCAAGTTCAGAGGGAAGACAGACTCTGACGCAGAGACGGTGATCCCAGATAATTCGTAAGGATCCCAACAAAACATTGGTGGCTTGACCAAGCCACACTGTGAGACTTAGGACCCTGCCATTAGCGCTATTCGGGGGTCTGCTTAAATAATACAATAACACGGAGTCCCCGAGCCTGTCAAAATAAACATAGCAAATTTAAACAGAAAGCACCAAGAGACTGCACTACAAAGAGAGAGTCACACAGGGAACTCTAAATGATTAAAAAACAATGAACCAATTCAGGTGCCC
Source organism: Mobula birostris (assembly GCF_030028105.1). Lineage (NCBI taxonomy): Eukaryota > Metazoa > Chordata > Chondrichthyes > Myliobatiformes > Myliobatidae > Mobula > Mobula birostris. The sequence continues at coordinate 50,135,895 of NC_092378.1, read as the reverse complement.
GACACAGGGAATGGGAGTGCAGACAAGGATGTGGAAGGGGAGAGTGGAAACTGGAGAAGTGGTTAAGAAAAAGGGTGCAAGAAGGGATGAGCATGTGAAGCCAGTGTATACAGTATGATTTGGAATATGAACATGACCTTTCCCCCTTCCCTTCCAGTCCTAATGAAAGGTCTCAGTCCAAAATGTTGACTGTTTGTTTATTCCTCTCCTTCTTTGCACCAGAGTCTCCTTGGTCTTAATTGCTGTGACTGTTGAACTGAGACACTGGGAGATATAAAAGTCTATTCGTCACAACAGCAGGCTTTCTCTTGGAGACCCTCTCAGTCTCCCTAAAATTAAAGTACATCTCAGTTTTATACTCTTATGAACAAAGACAGCAGAAGGTGATTCATAAACATAGAACATAAAATAGTACAGCACAGTACAGACCCCTTGACCCACATTGTTGTGCCGACCCTCAAACCCTGCCTCCCATGATAAACAGACGTGATTTTGCGGGTGGTGGTAATCGAAAGCAACACACACAAAATGCTGGAGGAACTCAGCAGGTCAGGCAGCATCTATGGAAATAAGTAAACTGTTGACGTTTTGGGCCAAGACCATTCATCAGAAATGGAAAGGAAGAATCCAGAATAAGCAGGTTGGCAAGGTCCGGGGTGGGGTGGGGGTGGTGTAGAAGGAGCTACAGCCTAGAAGGTGAGTAAATCAGATGACTGGGGGAGGGGGGAATGAAGTAAGAAGACAGGAAAAGGCAAGGAGCTGGAAAAGAAGGAATCTGATAGCAGAGGCAAGTGGACTATGAGAGAAACGGAAGGACAAAGGATACCGGGGAGGTGATAGGCAAGTGAGGAGAAGAGAAGATGTAAGAGGTGAGTCAGAGTGGGTGATTAATGAAGCGGGAGTGGGGGGGAAAGCAGGTAATTTAATACTACTTCAATGGCTATGATGACATTGTGGGCACATGGCCAAGTGGTTAAGACATTCGACTAGCGATCTGAAGGTCGTGAGTTCGAGCCCCAGCTGAGGCAGCGTGTTGTGTCCTTGAGCAAGGCACTTAATCACACAGTGCTCTTCGACAACACTGGTGCCAAGCTGTATGGGTCCTATTGCCCTTCCCTTGGACAACATCGGTGTCATGGAGAGGGGAGACTTGCAGCATGGTCAACTGCTGGTCTTCCATACAACCTTGCCCAGGCCTGCGCCCTGGAGAGTGAAGACTTTCCAGGCACAGATCCATGGTCTCGCAAGTCTAACGGATGCTTTTCACGATGACATTGTATATTACAATACCTTGTGTCCGTCAAATGGTTCCTTTGTGGTACATTTGTACAGTGGAAGCATACACTAACTAACAAGACTCCGCTGAATGTTCAAACATCTTTGTTGGGACATGGACAGCTTTAAAGCTTCTGAGGAGAGGGAACCCAAACACTTAAGATTGGTCACAAAAGATTTTACAGACGCTGGAGATTTTAAGCAACATGCACAAAATGCTGGGGCAGCTCAGCCAGCCAGCAGCAACGGAGAGAAATAAACAGCTAATGTTTCAGGAGGACCAGAAACAATGAGTATTTATTTCCCTTTGTAGATGCTGCCTGACTTGCTAAATTCCTCTGGCAATGTGTGTGTGTGTACTCTTGAAGATTAGTGTTGGAGGGATGATTCTCCAGGTGCACAAAAATCCCTGTTATTGACAGGCAGAGCCAACTTGCCCATGACCACGTTTTAAGTGACCTAGAACCTGCCTTGATATCATTCACAATGGTGCAAACTAACTCAAACTGTGTCTGTTGTCTGGTTTGATGAAGGTCGGCTAACATATCTCTATTGTGTTATGTTTGGCTAACATCATGACAATTTGCAAACCACATTTCTGAGTATTCAGTCCCCTGCTGTTGATCAGTAGCTTGTGCCCTGTGGACTGTACAGTTGGTTTGCAAAGCTGCCTTTTAATTTCCAACTGCTTGCTGCTTGCATTTCACTTAAGAACTGATGAGTGGTTCTCATTTAAACAATATTAGGAATTTAGGAGTTATGGGATAGTACGTGGTTTAGTTTCAGGAATTATGGGATAATGTGAGTTTGTACATTCTGCCTGTGATGGAATGTGTTTTCTCCAGGAAACTGGGTTTCCTCCCACATTCCAAATACAAACGTGTTAGGGTTAGTCAGTTGTGGGCACCATATGTTGGTGCTGTAAGCATGGCGACACTTCATGGCTGCCTTCAGCACATTCTCGGACTGTGTTGGTTACTGATGAAAATGACATGTATCACTGTATGTTTCAATGTACATGTGACAAATAAAGCTCATCTTCTTATACCATTCATGTAGTCTCGAATTCATAACATTATTTTCCCCACTTTTTCAGCCATTTCCTGGTCCAGCTCCCACTGACACATAATGTCTGCAAGCTATCATTCAGAGACCTCTTCTGCTGTATCCAATTCATTCCAGCAGTTAAAGTGCTGAATCTACCTTGTATCTCTAATAATTGATCACATCATTACATAGAAACATAGAAACATAGAAAACCTACAGCACAATACGGGCCCTTCGTCCCACAAAGCTGTGCCGAACATGTCCCTAGCTTAGAAATTACTAGGATTACACATAGTCCTCTATTTTTCTAAGCTCCATGTACCTATCCAAAAGTCTGTTAAAAGACCCTATCGTATCCGCCTCCACCACCGTTGCCGGCAGCCCATTCCACGCACTCAGCACTCTTCGAGTAAAAAACTTACCCCTGACATCTCCTCTGTACCTACTCCCAAGCACCTTAAACCTGTGCCCTCTTGTGGCAACCATTTCAGCCATGGGAAATAGCCTCTGAATATCCACACAATCAATGCCTCTCATCATCTTATACACCTCTATCAGGTCATCTCTCATTCTCCGTCGCTCCAAGGAGAAAAGGCCGAGTTCACTTAACCTGTTTTCATAAGGCATGCTCCCCAATCCAGGCAACATCCTTGTAAACCTCCTCTGCACCCTTTCTATGGCTTCCACATCCTTCCTGTAGTGAGGCGACCAGAACTGAGCACAGTACTCCAAGTGGGGTCTGACCATGGTCCTATATAGCTGCAACATTACCTTTCCACTCCTAAATTCAATTCCATGATTATGAAGGCCTATACACTGTATGCCTTCTTAACCACAGAGTCAACCTGCACAGCTGCTTTGAGTGTCCTATGGACTCAGGCTCCAAGATCCCTCTGATCTTCCACACTGCCAAGAGTCTTACCATTAATAATATATTCTGCCATCATATTTGACCTATCAAAATGAACCACTTCACACTTATCTGGCTTGAACTCCGTCTGCCACTTCTCAGCCCAGTTTTGCATCCTATCAATGTCCCGCGATAACCTCTGACAGCCCTCCACACTATCCACAACACCCCAGCCTTTGTGTCATCAGCAAACTTGCTAACCCATCCCTCCACTTCCTCATCCAGGTCATTTATAAAAATCATGAAGAGTAAGGGTCTTAGAACACACCCCTGAGGCACACCATTGGTCACTGACCTCCTTGTAGAATATGACCAGTCTACAACCACTCTTTGCCTTCTGTGGGCAAGCCAATTCTGGATCCACAAAGCAATGTCCCCTTGGATCCCATGCCTCCTTACTTTCTCAATAAGCCTTGCATGGGGTACCTTATCAAATGCCTTGCTGAAATCCATGTGCACTACATCTACTGCTCTTCCTTCATCAATGTGTTTAGTCCTCAAAAAATTCAATCAGGCTCGTAAGGCATGACCTGCCCTTGACAAAACCGTGCTGACTATTCTTAATCATATTATACCTCTCCAAATGTTCATAAATCCTACCTCTCAGGATCTTCTCCATCAACTTACTAACCAGCGAAGAAAGACTCACTGGTCTATAACTTCCTGGGCTATCTTGAATAAAGGAACAACATCTGCAACCCTCAAATCCTCTGGAACCTTTCCTGTCCCCATTGATGATTCAAAGATCATCGCCAGATGCTCAACAATCTCCTCCCTCGCATCCCACAGTAGCCTGGGGGTACATCCCATCCAGTCCCATCGACTTATCCAACTTGATGCTTTCCAAAAGCTCCAGCACATCCTCCTTCTTAATATCTACATGCTCAAGCTTTTCTGTCCACTGCAAGTCATCACTACAATCACCAAGATCCTTTTCCATAGTGAATACTGAAGTAAAGTATTCATTAAGTACCTCTGCTATTTCCTTCGGTTCCATACACACTTTCCCACTGTCACACTTGATAGGTCCTATTCTTTCATGTCTTATCCTCTTGCTCTTCACATACTTGTAGAATGCCTTGGGGTTTTCCTTAATCTTGCCTGCCAAGGCCTTCTCATGGCCTCTTCTGGCTCTCCTAATTTCCTTTTTAAGCTCCCTCCTGTTAGCCTTATAATCTTCTAGGTCACTAGCATTACTTAACTCTCTGAACCTTTTGTAAGCCTTTCTTTTCTTCTTGGCTAGATTTATTACAGCCTTTGTACACCACGGTTCCTGTACCCTACCATAACTTCCCTGTCTCATTGGAACATACCTGTGCAGAACTCCACACAAATATCCCCTAAACATTTGCCGCATTTCTTCCATACTTATCCCTGAGAACATCTGTTCCCAGTTTAAGCTTCCAAGTTCCTGCCTGATAGCCTTATAATTCCCTTACTCCAATTAAACACTTCTGTAACTCGTCTATTCCTATGTCTCTCCAATGCTATTGTAAAGGAGATAGAATTATGATCACTATCTCCAAAATGCTCTCCCACTGAGAGATCTGACCAGGTTCATTTCCCAATACCAAATCAAGTACAGTCTCTCCTCTTGTAGGCTTATCTACATATGTATCAAGAAACCTTCCTGAACACACCTAACAAACTCCACCCCATCTAAACCCCTTGCTCTAGGGAGATGCCAATCGATATTTGGGAAATTAAAATCTCCCGTCACAACAATTCTGTTATTATTACATCTCTCCAGGATCTGTTTCCCTATCTGCTCCTCGATATCCCTGTTACTATCGGGCAGCCTATAAAAAACACCCAGTAAAGTTATTGACTCCTTTCTAGTAAAGTTATTGACCCCTTCCTGTTCCTAACCTCCACCCACGGAGACTCCGTAGACAATCCCTTCATGATGTCCACCTTTTCTGCAGCCGTGACACTATCTTTGACCAACAGTGCCACGCCCTCACCTCTTTTGCCTCCCTTCATGTCCTTTCCGAAACATCTAAAACACGGCACGTGAAGTAACCATTCCCGTCCCTGAGCCATCCAAGTCTCTGTAATGGCCACCACATCATAGCTCCAAGTACTGATCCATACCCTAAGCTCATCCACTTTGTTCACAATACTCCTCGCATTAAAATAGACATGTCTCAAACTGTCCGTCTGAGTGCATCCCTTCTCACCTCCCTCCCTATCCTCCCTTACACACTGTTTCCAAGCTTTCTCTATTCGTGAGCCAACCACATCTTCCCCAGTCTCCTCAGTTTGGTTCCCAACCCCCAACAATTCTAGTTTAAATTAGTGTTATTAAAGGGAGTTAAATTACTGAGTCTTTGAAAGACAATTAGCTGACATGCTCATCGGGAACAGGAGTGAGAAAGCAAGTCACCATCAAATATCAAACAGAGGATCTTGAAAATCTCGGCTTTTAGATCCTGACATTAAAACGTTTGCAAACTTGAGTTTAAATCCACAGTAAAGAAGAATTTAATGTCTTATCGTCCAATGGAGCAATAACTCCATGAAATTGCAACATGTCATGCTTCCACTACCATATATATTGGTTTAAGACAGTGTTATCTGCTCCATCATTATCTGTTGCCATCATCCAGTCTGCGAGGAGATGTACTGCAGAGGCTGGTATGACAGGAACTGGGCTGACTGGAGAAATGGAATGCTGCTGGAGGATTTGGAGGCACAAGTAAGCAGTACAACAGGTATAAATGTCCATGTTAATGAACAATTCTTTCATTGCCAACAGAGTCAATGGACGTAATCCAACTGTAACAGAGATAAACAAAATACAAAGCGTTACCACTTCATAATTAATGTATAATAAACATAAAGGAGGACACAAGCCTTAAGACCCACACTCATATGTTTCTATGATTCTATGTTTCACTCAATGTTTCAGGAACAGCTTCTTCCTCTCCCTCTGCTATCAGATTTCAGGACGGTCCATGAATCCACAAACACTGCCTCAGTATTCCCCTTTTGTATTAGTTATTTTTTTTCCCATTTCTTTTTTTGCAACTTATAGTCTTTGTTATGCCTTGCACTGTACTGTTGCCACTGAACACCAAATTTCATGACATGTGTTAGTAATACTAGACCAGATTCTGATTCTGAACAAGCAGAATACAGATTGGTGTTGTTTCTAATTATCTGGGCTTCATATTAGTCATGAACTTGCATTATATAATTTTATTTGCACACCCCACAATTAATCCTATAGTATTAATAAACTGCAGCTCAGAGTTCTCTAATTATGTGTTTGTCTTTCTTTATGTAATTTGCAATGTGTTAACAACTATAACCAAAAATTGTGAAAGTAATTAATTGTGGCTTTGAGGGAGGAATAGTTGTGTGGATGCTGCCTGGATTAGGGAGCATGCCTTAAGAGGACAGATTGAGTGAGCTCAGGTTTTTCTCTTTGAAGTGAAGGAGAATGAGAGGCGACTTGATAAGAGGCATAGAATGTGTGGACGGCCACTTTTTCCCAGGGCAGAAGTGGCTGATACCAGGGGACATGGCATAATTTTATGGTGATTGGTATAGGTTTCCTCCCACGTTCCAAAGACATACCAGTAATTGTTAATTGATCATTGTAAATCGTCCTGTGGTTAGGCAGGGGTTAAATAGATGGGTTGCTGGGCGTCACGGCTCATTGGGCTGGAATGGCCAGTTCCACATTGGATCTCTAAATAAATCAAATAAATAAATACATCTTCCATGTTCTATGTTTTCAGGAGATCTGGCTGCATTGCAAGCATTATTACAGGTCGATCAAGTGCAATGGCACTTGAGTACCTGCAGTATATGGGAAGGGGTAGTGTGTCACAGTGATGCAGCTAATAAAGCTGTTCCTCACTGCTCCAGTGACCTGGACTCAATCCGGTTGTGCCCACAAGGCTATCCCCAGAGCGCTCCTGCTTCCTACCACATTTCAAAGATGCACAGGTTGGTAGTTACCTGGCCACTGCAGGTTGCCTCTAATAATTGGGGGGTAAAATCTGCGGGCAATTGATGGGAATGTGAGGTTAGCAGAATGAGAGCAGTTTAGGACTGATGTAAATGGGTGCCTATCTAATGACATGGACAGCTAACCACTGGATGGAAAGAGTGACACCAATTTTTCATCACTCAGATACCAAGTGGCTAGTCGAGGCTGTAATCAGTAGGGTGAGCAGCTCAGCAAGCTCAAAATAACTCAGCAGATCACAAGAACCAACTTCCCCTCTATGGACTCTTGCTATACTTCTCACTGCCTTGGTAAAGCAGCCAGCAAAATTAAATACTCCACCCAATCTGGATACAGTATTCTCTCTTCTTCTCTCCCTCCACTGGGCAGAAGATACAAAAGCCCGAAAGCATATACCACCAGGCTCAAAGGACAGCTTCTACCCTGCTGTTTTCAGACTCTTGAGTGGACCTCTGGTACGATAAGATGGACTCTTGGCCTCTCAATCTACCTCATTATGAACTTGCACTTTATCATTTATCTGCAATGCACTTTTCAGTAGTTTTAACACTTTTTTCTTCATTGTTTTCATCTTATTCTAGACCAATGCACTGTGTAGTGATTTGATCAGTATGAGCATTATGCAAGACAAACTTTTCACTATATCTTGTTACATGTGACAGCAATAATCGATTACCAATGTCCATAATTAATGATTTCTGAAGTAGTCATCAGGATTTGATCATAGGTTAGGAGCTATTGCGTTATAATAGTGTCGCTTTCCTCTGTTCACAGGTGTGATGTGCAAAGCACCCCTAATTATTCAGACCCAGTTGGCTGTGCAACTTTAAAGTTTGTGTGAATCCCTTCTGACTTCATTATTTTGATCAGATCAGTGCGCAGCATCCCAACAGTACAATTGGCAATCGCTGTAGATACCACAGACCCTTCTTCAAGTAGGTCTACAGAGGTGGAAACCAGATTTCTTACCCCTCCATGAACCCATGAACACTACCTTATTTGTTTAGTAACCTGAAATATGTTTTATGTCTTTGCTCTGTAGTAGTGTGATTACTCAAATCGAGTATGATCTTCTCCTAGGGATTGTCCATTGGTAGGTCCTCAGGTGTCTGTAGAGACCAATCTGAGATCCACATGTAACACGCTGTAAGGTTTCACTGCTAATGTAATGGCCTCTCTGTACTGTTGCACTGCTAAGGTAATGGTTTCTCTGTAGCAGCAATGTTTGGGTTATGACTAGAGATAACGGGGCATGTTAGCCACTGAGCGGGATGTTGTTCTTCCTTATGTGTCTGGGAGTAGGGACTTTGCGGTCTTCTGTCGGGGAGAGATGAAGAGAGAGGATGCGAATGGAGAGAGTTGGTAGACCACTGGATGGAGTGGACTGAGGAGCGAGGGTCCGAGTGTCCGAGGGTCGGCTATGCTCGGAGGAGGTCGATGGGAACAAATGGGCAACACTGTGAGCTCCAACGTTGCGCATTCGACTGTTTCATGAGAATGGGCCCTTTTCGTTTTTTTGTTTCTTTACTAACCATATCGTCAAATTAAGAATTACACAGCTCAATTGTTTAATTGCATACTGTGTACTGTTTGTTATTTTGTGGTACTGATTTGTAACAGGGAACACATTGCACAGCATCCACCCAAATGAGATTTCTTAAGTTTGGCCGGGCCAGTGGGGGAGGGGGTGCTATCATCCCCTTAGATTAACCCGCTAGCCGAAATACACACATACTGTATCCGCAACGCTATGGTGGGTTCCCTTAATGGAGAATGCCTGTGCATGGCTTAGTTTAAAGTGGGGAGGCTGATGCATGGGCACCTACCACACAGTCTTTGACAGACTGGGGTCAGAGTTCAGTGGCATGGGATGCAAGATGACTGGGGACCACTCACTGCTGCGGCTATTTTCCACCTTCACTGCCGTTGTGATGTCGCCATCTTCCGCCAGCTCCATTGTTGAGGTTTTGGTTGGATTGCCCTTTGGCCGGAACCTCACCCTTGACCTTACTGCCATTGAATTGAATTGAATTTATTTAAATCTTACATCCAGCCCGCAACGTGAAGGAGTAAAAATCTTTGCGTTATGACTCCGTCGCAATGTGCAGACATGTGAATTTATAAGTCTAATGGCTTGTAGACAGAAGCTGTCCCATAACCTGTTGGTCCTGGCTTTTATGCTGCGATACCATTTTCCAGATGGAAGCAGCTACAGTAGTTTACGGTTGGGCTGACTGGTGCCCCTAATAATTTTCCAGGCCTTCTTCATGTTCCTGCTGCTGTAAATGTCCTCAGTGGAGGGAAGTTTACATCCACAGATGCGCTGGGCTTTCCGCACCACTCGCTGCAATGTCCAGCGATCAAGTTTGGTGCAGATCCCGTACCAGGCAGTGATACAGCCAGTCTGTATGCTCTCAGTGGTGCTCCTGTAGAAGGCCTTGAGGACCTGGGGCTCATGCCGAATTTCTTCAGTCGCCTGAGGTGGAAGAGATGCTATAGTGTTTTTTTTTTGCCACACAGCCAGTGTGTACAGTTCAGGTGAGATCTTTGGTGATGCGTATACTGAGGAACTTGAAGCTATTCACCCTCTCAACTGCAGACCCATTGATGTTGATTGGGGTGAGCCCGTCTCCGTTCCTCCTGTAATCCACAATCAGTTCTTTAGTTTTTTGGATATTGATGACCCTACCAGGAGCCAAGCACCAAATGACTAAACTCCAGATGACATCACTCTTAAATTCATGTACTCATGAGCATCTCCATCATGACAAGGTGACGATACTTGAAGAAGATGCACTGCGCTGTAGCTCCATAAAAAATTTTACATCATATAACTTGGTGATAATACACAGTTTTGATTCTGATTCTAATGTTTTGCTTCTGTATTTCTCCTAATGAGTTTCTTTAAAGTAAATCTAATTGCCTTTGTAATTGCACAATTAATGTGCCTCATCTCTTGCTTTCCATTGAGAAAAGTGTCAGCAAAGTGGGAAGCAGAGGTGAGCTGGAGAAGGACTTATGATGTTCTTGAAGTCTTTTTGCAATAAAGAATAATTTAATCAAGATGGTGTTGCAATCTCAGAAAGCTGAAAATTACAGCAATGTTTTCTAAATAAAATTCAAAAGCACAGGTCATACATTTAACTAATCACATTTAGATTATTGTTTGGATTAATCTGACTACCATATTGAAGCAAAGGAGCAGTTGTGAAATCAGCTGTATCCAATTGGCAACACAGTAATATATCCTTTGCTGTCAATTACCTACCCCTTTCTGGGTAGTCACCTTTAACAATAAAGTTGCCAGGCATAATGTGATGCTGTGCGCCCCCACAGTGCAGAGAAAGATAATTGCTCACATTGAACTGCCACCTCATGTTTCATTATAACCGAATAGTTCTCTGCCCCTTAAATCAATGAAGATTGTTAGGGACCATCAGTGGATGTTCACAATCAGTCCATCCATAACATTTTGTGATTCCTGCTTTGTGAGACTGATTGACTGGACTTCAGAACATTCCTGTCTTTAATGATGTGCCTCCTACCAGCCAGTGTCTTATGATTACGATTATGAGGACACACAGTCCCCTTTTATTGTCATTTAGTATGCATGCATTAAGAAATGATAAAAATGTTTTTCCAGAATGATATCACGAAAACACATACAAACCGACTTAAAAACTAACAAAAGCCACATAATCATAACATATAGTTACAACAGTGCAAAACAATACCGTAATTTGATAAGGACAGACCATGGCACAGTAAAAGCCTCAGAGTCTCTCAAAGTCCCATCATCTCACGCAGACGATAAACCCCAAGCGCCGCCAACTTGCCGATGCAGCATCCTGGAAGCATCCGACCACAGTCCGACTCTGAGTCTGTCTGAAAAACTTTGAGCCTCCGACCAGCTCCCTGACACCGAGCACAGAGCACCACCTCTGCCGAGCGCTTCGACCCTGGCCCCGGCAACGGGTGATATGCAAAGCCGAGGATTTGGGGCCTACGTCTCCAGTGATCCTCGATCGCACAGTAGAAGCGGCAGCGAAGCAGGCATTTCAGAAGTTGCTCCAGATGTTCCTCCGCGCTTTCAGAGCTGTCCCCATCAAATCTGGATTGATGCACGGCCCCCTAGTTACATATATCGATATTCATTCGGAACAGCTGTGCGTGCTGCGTCTTTGCTAATTCCTCTCCTGCTTGTCACCTTCTGTTGAAGAAGCTATGCAAGCAGAGGTAGCTGCATCAAGTAAGCATGCTGTTTGAGCAAATACTCCCTGTCTGGATGCAAATGTTCATACGTCTCTTTCTTCAGGACAGTTTTCCCAGTCTTCCATAAATTCACCTCCATTCCACCAGATAAAGCTGTTCTGTGCAGTAACTCTCTACTTTAGCAATGCATAAAGGAAGCCATCCGCTATTTTGGTGCCCCCAATACATCATCTTCCCCAAGTCTTTTCTCCTTTTCCATGTACTTCTTTTTCACCTGACTTTGCAGTGAAATTCTTCACCAAAACCAGCAATGGGGCAGAGTCAAGTCCACAGCACTCTGTTTAGATGAGAGACATAAGAGACCGTAGATGCTGGAATCTGGAGCAAAACTCCATCTGCAGAAGGAACTTAGAGGGTTGAGTAGCAGAACTTCAGCTTGAAACCTTGCGTCAAATTTAAATTCAGATTCAGTTTCCCATTCACGTTCATTTTCAGACTTACTCATTGCATGTACACCATACAGTGAAATGTGCTTTTCGTGTTCAGAAATAACGTACCCAAGGATGTGTTGAGAGCAGCCTGCCGCTGTTGCCACACAATCTGACGCCAGTATAGTATGTCCACAATGTTCAACACAACGACAGTATAACTCACAATGTAGAACAACACAAGGATAAATAACAAGGGAACAAAACAAGACAACACAGTAAAACAAGCCCCATTCCTATCATCCGATCTACATTCCACTTACCTTCTTGATGACAGGTTATCAAGGAGGTAAATGGAACTTTGGCCTTCATTGCTGGAGAAATTGAACTTAAGATCAGGGAGGTTATGCTGCAACTGAGGTACTGGTGAAACTGCACCTGGATTACTACATGCAGTTCTGCTCTTCCTACTTAAAGAAACATATGCTGCCTTTGTAGGCTGTGCACAGGAGGTTCACCAGGCTGATTCCAGAGATGAGGGGCTTAATTTATAATGAAAATTGAGTTTCCTGGGACTATACTCACTGGAAGTTAGGAGAATGAGAGGGGATCATAGAATATAAAATTATGAAAGAGATAGATAAGATGGAGGCAGGAAAGTTGTTTCCACTGGTAGGTGAGAATAGACCTGGGAGACATAGTCTCAAGGTTCGGGGGAATAGATTGAGGATGGAGATGAGGAGAAATGGCTTTTACCCAGGGAGTATTGAATCCATGGAATGGAGGAGGGAATACCAATCACTGGCCCTGCTCCTATTTCCCATGTCCTTGCCTTCTGTAATGAGGTGGTTGGAGGCCAGTTCCTCTCTCCAGATCCGATGTCACCTGGGATTAGCCAGAACACTCCAACCACCTGGGATTAGCCAGAACACTCCAAATTATTTGTGAATCCATCTTGGACGGATCGATTCGCAGCTGAGGATGCAACTCCCCTTACACATGTGCCACTGGATGACCCAGTGGACAGCATCACAAGGCCAAACATGCAATGAACAGCAGATTCTTGATCGAAAAGCACTTCCTTTGCTTATCATTAGCAATTTAACTTAGAGCCAGGTTTTACTTCAGAAGTTAGAGGAACATATTAATTTCCACTGGGGATCATCCAGATAGATGGTTATCAGTAATTTACAGCATCTTAATAACTGTGTTTCCCATTATGCAATAAAACACTCAATAAATGCTGTACACCCTCATTATAGTAAAGTTCAGTATTTTGCATATTTATACCAAATTGCGATCCGTAATGCAGAAAATCTCTCAGGAAGCATTAATTTAGGATGGTGGTGATAGGACGGTGGAAAATTAAGGTATAAATCTATAATTTTAGGTTTTGCATTATCTCCAAATGCAGCAAAACACTTCTCTGCTGTGATGCACTTGGTCCATTATCAAGTGTCTCTGCATGAATTAATTAGCAAGAATTCATAAATCACTCGGCAGTTTTCTGTAGTCAGCTACAGAGCCACATTAGTCAGGAAGAGCCTGCCTTCAGTCAGCACAGTGTCCGGTAATGGTGTTCTTTTGATGAGTTGAAAATAGAGGGCTCAAAATGTCTAAAATCAGCAACAGCAACAAATGTCAATAAAACTCCAATAATCTGGCGTGTCCAAGGCTTGTGTGGATTCGCAGATTTTCTAGACTTACCGGATTTTTTAAATGATTCATTCAAGGGATGTGGGCCTCACAGGCTGAACCAGCATCTGATTGCCCATCCCCAGTTACCCTGAAGAAAGTGGTATTGAGCTGCCTTCTTGAACTACTGCGGTTTACTTGGTGGAATTTAGAAGAATGCTGGGGGGTGGGGGGAATCTAATTGAAACCTACCAAACGTTGAAAGGGTAAGGCAGATGTGGAGAGAATGTTTCCTCTGGTGGGGGTATCCAGAACTAGAGGGTGTAGCCTCAAGATTGCGGGGCGACACTTTAGAACAGAAGTAAGGAGGAATTTTTTTTTTAGCCCAGAGAGTGGTGAATCGGTGGAATGCCTCTGCCAGACTGCAGCAGAAGCCAAGTCCATGGGTATATTTAAAGCAGAAGTTGATCGTTTCCTGATCGGTCAGAGCATCAACGGATATGGCAAAAAGGCAGGTGTATGGGGTTGAGTGGGATCTGGGATCAGCTATGATGGAACTGCAGACAGACTCGATGGGCTGAATAGCCTAATTCTGCTCCTATGTCTTATGGTCTTATGCAATCCTTGAGGTGTGGCAATATATTTCGAAATCAGGGTGGCACATGGGTTGGAGAGCAACCTCCAGGCCGTGGTGTTACCACATTTTTGCTGTCCTTGTCCTTCTAACTGGTAGAGGTTGTAGGTTTGGAAGGTGCTGCCAAAGGAGTTAGTACATAGAGAGTTATAGCACTGTACAGCATCTTTGATCCAAGAAGTTGCGCCGACCTTTCATCCTAATCTAAGATCAATCTAATCCTTCCCTCATACATAGCTCTCCATTTTTCTATCATCCATCTGTCTATCTCAGAGTTTCTTTAACATGCCTAATGTATCTGTTTCTACCACTAACTCTGGTTGCACATGCTCATCACTCATGTAAAAATATTTCTTCTGATAGCCCCCCCATATATTTCCCTCCAGTCACCTTAAAATTATATCCCCTGTCCCCATTTCCACCCTGAGAAAATAAGTCTCTGGCTATCCATTCCATCGATGTTTTTATCATTGTGCACACCTCTGCCAAGTCATTTCGCTCCTCAGAGAAAAACCTTGTCTTGCTCAGCCGATCCTCATAAAACGTGCTCCCTAGTCCGGGCAGCATTCACGTTTATTCACATTTATACGACAACACTTTTTATTTTTTTAGGACGTTACACAGTATGTTGATACATTTCTTTGTGGAGTTTAAATGAAGTGCAGAAAGTGGGTCCCTGGTCAGTTGAAAGGTAGCCCAGTAAGTTGAACAGGAGCACCGGAAGCCAGCACCCAGTGAGTTAGAAAGGAGCTTGGAAAGGGCTGACTTGATGAGCCGAAGGGACTGTGGTAAGCAGAGACTTGGGGTCAGAAGGGAGCACAGGAACTGGGGTCTAGTGAATGGAGGTACAGCAAATATTACCTACTGAGTCATCTGAATGGCTCTACTGAAGTAGGAATTTGAAGGGATTTGGTATATCACCAAAGAATCTAGTATATTTTCTATAGATATACAGTTGAAAGCATTCTAACTGATTACATTATCACCTGGTGTGGCAGGTCCAATTCACAGGCTCGAGAGACACTGAGAGAATAGCAAACTCAGCCAATTCCATTATGAGCACAAGCCCACATCCTATAGCCATACACCTCCCGTGAATTCCTACTGCCATGTCCATGTCTATGATTCTAGGCACAATCAGCCCAGATACGGCCAAACAGGAGCCACGTCCATGTTAGCAGCACTTGCGCGAGAATCCTCGTTGACTTCCCATCTATTAATGGTCTGCCCTTACAGCGCTACAGCATACTAATTATAACATTAATTAACTGCTAATTATAATATTAGTTTTATCAGGCTGCCTCCTGCTGAACTTTCTCCCGGTTTTGTCCTCCAGCTTAACCTGCCTCCTGAGTTTCTAACAGCAAACTGAGTGCCAATGCACCTGGAGTTCAGATCAGCACAGCACAGAAAAATCTCTTCCTCCAGATGAGAATAGTTCCTGGAGATTCATTTTATGGAATTTATGCATGAAATCATAGTTAAAACAATAAAACACAAAAACAGAACTGAGTACGGTAGAGCACTGGAACAGATCCTTCTGTCTGCAAAGCCTGTGCTGAACGTGATGCCAAATTGAACTAAACCTCTTCAGCCTGTACCTATTCCTGCATTTTCTTTCTAACAGCCTCTATTGTGTCTGCTTTCATGGCTCCCCCTGCAGCATATGTCAGGCACCCACCTCTCTCAGTGCAAAGCAACTATCTCACATGTCTCCTTTAAACATTCCCCTTCTCACCTATGTCCTCTGATCCTAGGTGCCTCCACCCTGGGAAAACAGTTCTGGCTGTCTATACCGTCTACGCCTCTCATAACTTCATAACTCTGTAAATGCAGCATAGTGGTTACTGCTTCACTTTACAGTGCCAGGTTTAAAATCAGGGTTCAATTCCCGTCACCATCTGTAAGGAGTTTATACGTTCGCCCGATGACCATGTAGATTTTGTCTGGGTGCTTTAGTTTCCTCCCACATTCAGAAGACATGTGTGTTAGGGTAGAGAGTTGTGGAGCCAGAAGCATGACAATACATATCACCGTTCTAATTTTATGCAAAACACACATTTTGCTGTCTGTTTCAAAGTACATATGACAAATAATCTTTAATAATTCTTTATCTTTATCCGGTAGAACTTCTGTCTAGTAGTTCAATAACTTCCAAATTGGAATTGCATAGCTACCTGGGAAAGAAAGGGTTAACCTTGCAAAACAACACACACAAGTCGCTGGAGGGATCCTGCAGGTCAGGTAACGTCTATGGAGAGGAATAAACAATCGACGTTTCCGACTGAAACCCTTCATCAGCACTGGAAAGGAAGGGGAAAGAAACCAAAATAAGAAGGTAGGCTTTGGGGAAGGAGTCCAAGCTGACAAGTGATAGGTGAGACCAGATGAGGGGAAAGGTGAGTGGTGGGGGAGGGGTTGATGAAGTGAGAAGCTGGGAGGAGATAGGTGGAAAAGGTAAAGGGCTGAAGAAGAAGGAATCTGTTGGAAGAGGAAAATGGGCCATGGAGAAAAGAGAAGGGGGATACTAGAAGCAGATGATGGGCAACCGAGGAGAAGGTGTAAATGGGAGTCCAGAATGGGGAATGGGAAAAGAGAGAAAGATTACGGGGTAGAGATGACCAGAAGTTAAAGAAATAGATGGTCATGTCATTATTTGGAGGCTACCCAGATGGAATATGAGATGTTGCTTCTCCAACCTCATGCTGGCAGTAGAGGAAAACCTGTACTGACATGTCGGAATGGGATTGGGAAGGAAAACTAAAACTGGTGGTCATCTGGCATCCCATCTGTAATGGTGGATAGAGCAATGGAGCTTGACAAAGTAATCCTTTGGTCTACATTGGGTCTCATTGTGCAGAGGAGACTGCACCGTGACCCTGATAAATTTGCACTGAAGTCTTCAGTGGAGGGTTCCAGCCCGAAACGTTGACTGAACGTTTCCGCGGATGCTGCCCGACCTGCTGAGTTCCTCCAGCGTGTTGTGAGTGCTGCTTTAACACCAGCATCTGCAGAGTATTTTGTGTCTTCAGTGGTTTGATCGAGGCACGACTGCGCAGGCACGTGAATGCCAGCAAGTTAGACCAGCAGGAAGAATTTAAAAAGAGAGCATTTTGCACCGGTTTGATCAAGACATGACTGCGCAGGCGCGTGGATGCCAGCGAGTTAAACCGGTGGGAAGAATTTAAAGGGAGCGCATTTTCCTTTTAAAATGAGGACATGGAAGGGCTGTTTGGGGCCCTGAATGGTGGTGAGGAAGGAGGTGAAGGGGCAAGTGTAGCGCTTGTCCTACTTGGAGGGGTAAGTACCAGGAGGGCACTTGCAAAGTCATTCCCTGAAGGCTAGTCTGCAGGTTAGCACTGTCTTGCAGAATAGTCAAGGAATAGTTCAGTTTGTGAGGTCATATCTATAAAGAACTTATTTTACACCAGAAATAACTATGTACCTTTGCCTTGACTTCAAATATTACATATATGCTCATCCTCCACTTTGCCAGCTCTCAACCAACGCTGGAAGTGCGTATGGGGGACGTTGACCTTTCCAGCCTGTGCAATCAATTGCCACAACCAACCCTTTTGTCTAAAATATCTGCCTTTGGAGGCATGACTACTTAATTGACAGAATCCTTGTCTTTGTTGATAACAGTCTTGTTTGGGCATTACAGACTGTGTCAGAGCATACACAGGAATGAGAAACCTCAGTGATTAAGTTGCTATGTATGAAAATCTGCATTTTAATTACCCAAAGCAGGAGGCCAGCATGGAGAGTGTCATCCTAGATCTGATGGGTCGGACAACACCTTGGTAATGTTGCCAAGGACGCCCTGGAATGGCATCAGACATCTAACAGGAAGAAGAAGATCCTGCCCGGTGTACTTCCATCCAACCTACTGCATTCGGGATTAAGTGTCGGCTTCGGGGCCCGACCAAATTGACAGTCCGGGCTCCCGGCAGCTGGAAGTGGCAGCTGAGCCTCCCCCGTTACTCAGCCCGACCCGGAGCACCCGACGATGCGACCCGCCGATCGATCACTGCGGGACGCATCCACCAACCTCAAAGAGCTGACAACAACACACTGCATCGATGGAAACCTGGAAGGATGCACTATTTACCAAGGAAGCATGGGAAAAGAGCTGGGCTGCTAGTCAGATTGAAGCTGAGGGGCTTCAGGGTCCCTATGCCCACCATCCTACTAGCTAATGTGCAAGCTATAGAGAACAAGGTGGATGATCTTAAAGGGAGACTCACCTACTACAGGGAGATGCAGAACTGCTGTGTATTCTGTTTCACCGAGACCTGGCTCTCCCCTGCCAACCCCGACTGTGCCATCGAACCGGAGGGATTTTCGATCCATCGGATGGACCGCACGGCGTCTTCGGGCAAGACGAGGGGAGGTGGGTTCGGCCTACTGATCAACACTGCGTGGTGCTCGGACACAGTGGCACTGACAAGCTCCTGCAGCCCGGACCTGAAACACCTGTCAGTGAAGTGTCGTCCCTACTATCTGCCACGGGAATTCACCTCGGTCATACTGACAGTGGTCTACATTCCCCCACCAGGCGGACGTGGACTGTGCTCTGAACATACTGTATGCCAACATCAGTGAACTTGAGACCAGGTATCCGGAGGCTTTGCTCATTACAGCCGGGGACTTTAACCAGGCCAACCTCAGAAAGGCGCTGCCAAAGTTATACCAACATGTCTCCTGCCCCACTAGAGGCCCGAATATACTTGACCACTGCTACACAGCAGTCAAGGATGCCTACCGCTCCGTCCCACGACCTCACTTCAGAAAATCGGACCATCAGGCCGTACTCCTCCACAAACAGAAACTGAAGCAGGAGGTCACGGTGTCAAAAGTAGTGTTGCGTTGGACGGAGGAAGCAGAGGTACTCCGTGACTGCTTTGAATCGGAGAACTGGTTAGTATTCAAGGACTCAGCAGCTAACCTCGATGAGTATGCCTCAGCTGTCACGGACTTTATTTGGAAATGCACGGAGGACTGTGTGTCTCGCAAGACGATCCGGGTATTCCCTAACTGGAAACCTTGGATGAATTATGAGGCCAAGTCCCTTTTGAAGGCTAGAGCTGCGTCTTTTAGGTCCGGGGTTACCAGTCGCTACACGGAATCCAGGCGTGAACTCCGGAAAGCCATTAAGGGCGCCAACAGGCAATATCGAGCCAAGTTGGAAACCCAGGCTAACCAGAGGGATGCCAGTAGATTATGGCAGGGTCTAAATGAGATCACTGGGCACAAAGAAAAGGCTGGGGATATCAATAACTGTGACGCTTCTCTTCCTGATGAACTAAACGTATTCTTTGCAAGATTCGAAGAGAAGAGGAGCATCCCATTCCCTCCGGATGAACCGGACCTGGTGGCATCAAGATTCATCGTCACCGAGGAGGATGTTAGAAGGGCCTTCCTGAAGATAAATCCAAGGAAGGCGACAGGCCCAGATGGCATCCCGGGACGGGTTCTCTGGGCCTGTGCAAGCGAGCTAGCTGGAGTGTTTGCTGACATCTTCAACTGCTCCTTGCTTCAGTCTAAGATCCCCTCGTGTTTTAAGAAGGCAACGATAATCCCAGTGCCGAAGAAGAGCAAGGTGGCATGCCTGAATGACTATCGACCTGTGGCTCTGACATCAATTGCTATGAAGTGCTTCGAGAGATTGGTTATGGCACACATCAACCACAGCCTACCGATCAACCTCGATGCTTTGCAATTCGCCTACTGGAGCAACAGGTCAACAGCAGATGCCATTTCTCTGGCCCTACATTCCTCCTTAGAACACCTGGAGAATAAAGACGCATATGTAAGGCTCCTTTTCATCGACTACAGCTCTGCCTTTAATACCATCATTCCAAATAAACTGATTCCTAAGCTCCGGAACCTGGGCCTTAACACTCAGATCTGCAGCTGGATCTTCAATTTCCTCACAGACAGGATCCAGGCTGTAAAAATAGGGGACAAGCTCTCCTCTACAATCACTCTGAGCACTGGTGCCCCACAAGGCTGTGTACTCAGCCCCCTGCTGTACTCACTGTACACCCATGATTGTGTAGCCAAGTTTCCATCAAACCCAATATATAAGTTTGCTGATGACACAACAATTGTAGGCCGTATCTCGGGTAATGATGAGTTTGAGTACAGACAGGAAATTAAGAACCTGGTGGCATGATGCCAAGACAATAACCTATCCCTCAATGTCAGCCAGACGAAGGAATTGGTTGTTAACTTCAGAAGGAGTAGTGGACCGCACGACCCAATTTACATCGGTGGTGCACAAGTGGAACAGGTCAAAAGCTTTAAGTTCCTTGGGATCAATATCACAAATGACCTGACTTGGTCCAACCAAGCAGAGTTCACTGCCAAGAAGGCCCACCAGTGCCTTTACTTCCTGACAAAACTAAAGAAATTTGGCCTGTCCCCTAAAACCCTCATTAATTTTTATAGATGCACCGTAGAAAGCATTCTTCTCGGGTACATCACAACCTGGTATGGAAGTTGTCCTGTCCAAGACCGAAAGAAGCTGCAGAAGATCATGAACACGGCGCAGCACATCACACAAACCAACCTTCCGTCCGTGGACTCACTTTACACTGCACGCTGTTGGAGCAGGGCTGCCAGGATAATCAAGGACACAACCCACCCAGCCAACACAATTTTCATCCCTCTTCCCTCCGGGAGAAGGTTCAGGAGCTTGAAGACTCGTACAGCCAGATTTGGGAACAGCTTCTTTCCAACTGTGATCAGACTACTGAACGGATCCTGACCCGGATCTGGGCCGTACCCTCCTAATATCCGGACCTGCCTCTCGGTTTTCTTGTACTACCTTACTTTCCATTTTTCTGTTTTCTATTTATGATTTATAATTTAAATTTTTAGTATTTACTAATTTTTACTATTTTTAATATTCTTAATATTTAATATTTGTAGTCCAGGGAGCGGAAAGCGCAGAATCAAATATCGGTGTGATGATTGTACGTTCTAGTATCAATTGTTTGGCAACAATAAAGTATAAAGTATAATGTATTCAGTCTTCATAGTGTGGTTTCTACACTGGCAAAACCAAACACAAACTGCATGATTGCCTTGTGGAGCACCTGCATTTATCCTCAATGAGTGATCCTCATCTTCCTGTTGAAAACTACTTTAATTCCACAGGCCCATCCCTCTCTGACCTATGGACTGTCTCCTGTACAACGAGGTCCAGTTCCAGGTTGAAGAACACCCAGGGAAGGGCAGTGTAGGGGACTGAAGGGTAACCCTGTAGACATTTATAAAATTTTGAGGGACGTATATAAGGTGAATGCTTACAATCTTTTTCTCAGAGTAAGGGTGTATAATGGTTGGCGAGGTGAAGATACATCTCTACCAAAAGAGGTATAAGGTGCTCCTTCCCTCTGCTAGCCTGAAGGTCACCCTTGGGAAAGGTGTGGCACCTGCTTAGCACCCCCATCAGGGTCACGTGAAGCCAGGCAAGCAGGTGGTGGAGGGTCGTGTGAGCAGCTGGTGCATATCACACAAGTTGGCTATGCGACCGCTGAACAGTATTGATAATGGCTGTGGTCACTCATCTTGAAAAGAAGGCAATAGCCAACAACCTCTGTAGAAAAATCTGCCACGAACAATCATGGTCATGAGACCATGATCACCTACATCATATGACATGGCACATAATGGTGATGATGATGAGGGAAGCATAAAAGCAAACAGCAAAGTTTTAGGGTGAGAAGGAAAATCGTCCCTGTGCCGAAGACGCTGCGCCCCAGCGGCCTCAATGACTACAGACCGGTGGCATTGACGTCCCACATCATGAAGACCCTGGAGAGACTTGTTCTGGAGCTGCTCCGGCCTATGGTCAGGCCACACTTAGATCCCCTCCAGTTCACCTACCAGCCCCGACTAGGAGTTGAGAATGCCATCGTCTACCTGCTGAACCATGTCTACGCCCATCTGGACAAGTCAGTGAGGGTCATGTTTTTTGACTTCTCCAGTGCGTTCAACACCATCCGCCCTGCTCTGCTGGGGGAGAAGCTGACAACGATGCAGGTGGATGCTTTCCTGGTGCCATGGATTCTTGATTACCTGACTGGCAGACCACAATACGTGTGCTTGCAACACTGTGAGTCTGACAGAGTGATCAGCAGCACTGGGGCTCCACAAGGGACTGTCTTGTCTCCCTTTCTCTTCACCATTTACACCTCGGACTTCAACTACTGCACAGAGTCTTGTCATCTTCAGAAGTTTTCTGATGACTCTACCATAGTTGGATGCATCAGCAAGGAAGATGAGGCTGAGTACAGGGCTACGGTAGGAATCTTTGTCACATGGTGTGAGCAGAATTATCTGCAGCCTAATGTGAAAAAGACTAAGGAGCTGGTGGTAGACCTGAGGAGAGCTAAGGTACCGGTGACCCCTATTTCCATCCAGGGGGTCAGTGTGGACATGGTGGAGGACTACAAATACCTGGGGATATGAATTAACAATAAACTGGACTGATCAAAGAACACTGAGGCTGTCTACAAGAAGGGTCAGAGCCGTCTCTATTTTCTGAGGAGACTGAGGTCCTTTAACATCTGCCGGACGATGCTGAGGATGTTCTACGAGTCTGCGGTGGCCAGTGCTATCATGTTTGCTGTTGTGTGCTGGGGCAGCAGGCTGAGGGAAGCAGACACCAACAGGATCAACAAACTCTTTCATAAGGCCAGTGATGTTGTGGGGATAGAACTGGACTCTCTGACGGTGGTGTCTGAAAAGAGGATGATATCCAAGTTGCATACCATCTTGGACAATGTCTCCCATCCACTACATAATGTACTGGGTGGGCACAGGAGTACATTCAGCCAGAGACTCGTTCCACCGAGATGCAGCACGGAGCATCATAGGAAGCCATTCCTGCCTGTGGCCACCAAACTTTACAAATCCTCCCTTGGAGGGTCAGACACCCTAAGCCAATAGGCTGGTCCTGGACTTATTTCCTGGCATAATTTACATAATACTATTTAATTATTTATGGTTTTATTACTATTTAATTATTTATGGTGCAACTGTAACGAAAACCAATTTCCCCCGGGATCAATAAAGTATGACTATGACTATGACTATGAAATATTTAAAAGTGATCTGATGTGATAGCTTATTTACACAGATTGTGATAGATATATGGAATGAGCTGCCAGAGGAAGTGGTAGAGGTGAGCAGAATTACATTGCTTTAAGAAGGCATTTAGACGGGTGCACAGTTATGAAAGGTTTAGGATAATATGACTGTTGGCGCGTGGCCGAGTGGTTAAGGCATTCATCTAGTGATTTGAAGGTCACTAGTTCAAGCCTTGGCTGAGGCAGCGTGTGTGTCCCTGAGCAAGGCACTTAACCACACATTGCTCTGCGATGACACCGGTGCCAAGCTGTATGGGTCATGATGCCCTTCCCTTGGACAACATCGGTGGCGTGGAGAGGGGAGACTTGCAGCATGGACAACTGCTGCTCTTCCATACAACCTTGCCCTGGGCCTGCACCCTGGAAACCTTCCAAGGCGCAAATCCATGGTCTCATGAGACTAACGGATGCCTATAAGGATAATATGAGTCAAGTGCCAGCAAATAGGGCTAGCTGAAGTAGACATGGGAGAGCTGGACTGAAGGACCCGTTTCTGTACTATAACAACAGTTTATCCTCCACCTGGGCGTGTTTCAGGTCACAGAACTCAATATTAAATTCTCCAGCTTCTGACATCTTTTTTTCCCCGATTGCTTTAGAACTGGCAATATCAGACTGTCATCATCGTTTTAGCCCAACTTTTACTTTTATATTTATTTTTACAGATGCAGCCTAACTTGCTGAGAACTCTGACCTTTTCTCAGCTGGAAGGTGAAGAGCAGCAGCTGTGGGGGGAGGCAGGCATCCACTCGGACTGAGAATGTGAGACCTTGTTCCCATTTGGTCAGAGAGCTGGGACTTCCCAACAGAAGTACTGTGAAAGTCCCTTCCCCTGAATGGAATCAGAACCAAGTTTATTATCTCTGACATATGTTCTGAAAGTTGAGATTTTATGGCAGCAGGACAGAGCGAGACCTGAAAAATACATGAATAGTGAACAAGTCAAATAATGAGATAGTGTTCATGAATTCTTGGACCAGTCAGAAATCTGACGGTGGAGGGAAAGAACCTATTCCTGAAATATTGAGTGTGGGTCTTCAGGCTCCTGTATCTTCTCTCCAAAGGTGGTAATGTGAAGAGGGTATGTCCCAGATGGTGAGAGTCTTTAATGATGGGTGCTGTCTTTGTGAGGCACTGCCCATTGAAGATGTCCTCAGTGGCAGGGAGGGTTGTGCCTGTGATAGAACTGGACGAGCCTGCAACCCCCTGCCGTCTATCGATCCTGTGCATTGGAGCTTCCATACCAAGTGATGATGGAAACAGCTAGAATGCTCTTCACCACACATCTGTAGAAATTTGAAAACATCTCTGGTGACTCATCAAATCCCCTCAAGCTAGCAGCAGCTGATCATTGTCCTCTGAAGGGTGGTAAGGGATGGGCAATAAATGCTGGTCTTGTCAATGACCCACGTAACCTATGTGAATATAAACAGTAGTAGCAGCAGTTCAGAGGACATCCTTTCAAGGTGAGTGGAGGGGAGATTAGCAGAGTGGTACGTGACTAGGATGTATTGCTGGGGGTGCTGGTTGGGATTGATACGCATTATAAACATTTAAGAAAAGCTTAGATAGGCAAATGCATGGAAGAAAATTGGATGGTTCTGGGCTGTGTAGGAGAGAGGGAGGGGTTAGACTGAAGAAGGAACACACATAAAAGTTGCTGGTGAACGCAGCAGGCCAGGCAGAATCTCTAGTAAGAGGTGCAGTCGACGTTTCAGGCCGAGACCCTAGTCCTGACTGTAGTCCTGACGAAGGGTCTCGGCCTGAAACGTCAACTGCACCTCTTCCTAGAGATGCTGCCTGGCCTGCTGCGTTCACCAGCAACTTTTATATGTGTTGCTTGAATTTCCAGCATCTGCAGAATTCCTGTTGTTTGACTGAAGAAGGAGTAGGTTTATATAGGTCAACACACCATCGTGGGCTAAAGGGGGCATGTTTGTTACTGTGCGATGCTGTACTTTCTAAATCAATTGGAATCTTTGTTCATTAACAGCAGGAGGATCACAATATACAAATGTAACTCTTTTGCCATAATTAAATATAATATGAGGAAGTTAATATATCATTTATGTTAATTTAATTTTGTGTTAACTTATGTTTGTCCTCATCAGGTAATGTACTTTGCTACTGCTGCCCAAAAGGTCACTTTCATGGCTTTTATGTCCTGGATATGCATGCTTTTGACTATAAATTCAAACTTGCACTGGAGCCATTTCTAAATACATTCACTGATTCATATAACCAAGTAGCAAATTAGGGTGTTCTGGTATCACCCACAATATACTGATTCAGAAGATGATGACTGGGCTGGTTGGTACATTCTGCTGTTCGCCGATGCTCCCGGGATGGAGCAAGAGACTCCTGTCCTTTCCCCCACCGGGTTAGAAGGGGCTACTGAGGAGCAGTCCATGGCACCACAGGGCGCTGGAGAAGAGAATGTAGGGCCTGGACCGGAGATAGAGGGTTCCGAGGTGCAGAGGGGCTTGGGTGACCGCTCGGGGGAGGATTTGCCTCATAGTTTCAAAGGGTCCCCTGTAGTGTCTGAGGCAGAAGGGGTAGACGAGGGGGTGCATAGGCCTCAGAGGAGTCGGAGGAGCAGGCCTCATGGGGCTTCACCCTGAGAACTCTGGTTTCCTTCCTCGCCCTATAATTGTGCAGGATGGTAGGTTAATTGGCAGTATCTCATGCTAATCTGGGGAGAACAGAGAAAAATAGTATGGTCATAGTCATAGAGTCAGAGAGTTACAGAGCACTACAGTGCAGAAGCAGCCCTTCAGCCCATCCAGTCTATGCCAAACTGTTATTACAGTCCCATTGACCAGCAGCTGAACCACAATCCTCCACTCCCCTCCCACCCATGTACTTATCCAAATTTCTCTTAATTGCTGAAGTCAAACCTGCTTCCACCAGTTCCACTGGCAGCTTATTCCACACTCTCACCAAAATCTGAGTCAAGAAACTCCCCCTCAGGTTCCATTTAAATACTTCACCTTTCACACCTAACCTATTACGTCCAGTTCCAGTCTCACCCACCTCAGCAGAAAAAGCCTGCTTGCATTTATTCTCCCTATACCCCTCATAATTTTGTATACGCATATTAAAGGACACGACAGTAGTGTAGCAGTTGGCGCAATGCTGTTTCAGTCCGTGGTGTAGGGGTTCAGAGTTCAGTTTCAACCTCCCTTGTAAGAAGCTTGTACATTCTTCCCACGATCCCAGGGGTTTCCTCTGGCTGCTCTGGTTTCCTCCCACAGTTGAAAGATGTACGTACCATTAGTAAGAGAATTGGTGACTGTAAGTTGTCCTGTGATTAGGCTAGGGTTAAATAGGTGGATTGCTGGTCTCATTTTACCAGAAGGGCCTGTTCCACACTGTATCACTAAAAAAATTTTTAATCTCTCCTCATTTTCTTATGCTCCAGGGATAAAGTCTGTTCAACCTATTCGACCTTTCCTTATACCCAAATCCTCAAGTCCTTGCAAAATCCTTGTAAATTTTCTCTGCACTCTTTCAATCTTCTTGATATCTTTCCTGTAGGTAGGTAACCAGAGATACACACAATACTCCATATTAGGCCTTGCCAACATTTTATACAGCTTCAACATAACATCCCAGCTCTTACACTCAAAACTTTCATTTTGGGACTGGTCGACACCGGATGCACTTCAATGGGGAAATTTGTAGCAGTGTGTTAACAAGCTTATTGGCATCAACACTGACATCACAGTGTCATCAACACACAGGAGTGCTCCAGCAAACTTAACAAGATCATGGGCGCTCTCACTGCTTAATTAATAACTTTTTAAAATTTGGAAACATTAATAATTCATGTCATTAGCCCAAGATGTAAGGGTGGTTTTTAACAAAATCTGAACTTCTTACAGAATTTGCCTGCTGTTCAGTTTTCACTTACTTTTGAAACCTATTGACATTTGTCCATGTGAACCCTGTACAACAGCCGACACTCACAGCATCATAAGCAGGATAAGGAGCCACTTTGTGATTCCTCCAAGGCCAGGACCTCTACTAATCTACCAATGAGCACGTATGTGTGTGGGGGCAGTGGCATCAACACCAGTTATGCCAACTGGCTCAATAAACCAGGGGTCCCCAAACTTTTTTGCACCGTGGACTGGTTTAACGTTGACAATATTCTTGCGGACCCGCCGACCGTAGGTCGGGGGCGGGGTAGGGTTGCCAACGGACAAGAGTAGCAGTCAAATACGTTGTGCTTACCGCAAGAAAGACTACAATGACCATGAAGCCTTGCGCGGGCACCACTGCGTATGCTGTACGTGCCGATTTTTTTCTACAAATCGTTTTCGGCCATTCTGTTTGGGGGGGGTGGGGTGTTAGTCATGACCAGAATATAAGTGATAAGTGGCTAATGCACTCAATTTCGTTTCTAAAAAGGGTTTATTTAACGAATTTAATATTAAACATACAGCACATATTTTCCTCGCATGAGTATAGTGATAAGTCAATTATCGGGGAGGACAGGCAAGCTTGAAGTAAGTGTTGAACGAACATCCAGTAGAAGTGGTAGAGGCAGGTTTGATATTATCATTTGAAGAAAAATTGGATAGGTATATGGACAGGAAAGGAATGGAGGGTTATGAGCTGAGTGCAGGTCAGTGGGACTAGGTAAGAGTAGCATTCGGCACGGACTAGAATGGCAGAGATGGCCTGTTTCCGTGCTGTAATTGTTATATGGTTATATACGTCACTTATAAGTCAATAGCATCATAACATTTTAAGTAATGTTTGGATATTAAACACACAGAACATATTTTCCCCGTATGAACATATAAAATCATTGCAACATACCAATATCGCTGAATCAGTGGGAGCCCTGGGCTTGTTTCCCTGCAACAGGACAGTGCCATCGAGGTGTGATGGGAGACAGCGATACTCGAAGGGGGTTCCTTATGTCCAGTCTATTCTGCAATTTAGTTTTCATTGCATTCATTGCAGAGATACATTGGAAATGGAAGCAACGTTTTCAGTGCTTTCATGGCTATCTCAGGATATTCAGCCTTGACTTTGATCCAGAATGCCGGCATACATACTTTTCAGCCCACTGTCATTTGCAAGCTCGAGGAGTTGATCTCCTTCCCGCGCTGACATGAATGACGCGTGGGTAATGACCTCGCGTGCGTTCAAGCTCAACAGTGGGCGTGACAGGGAATGACAAAAGGTGCAGCTGACTCATATCGCCAAATCATATTGTTACCTCGTGGCCCGGTAGCACATGCTTTGAGGCCCGGTAGCACATGCTTTGCGGCCCGGTAGTTGGGGACCGCTGCAATAAACTGATTAGAAAGGTTGGTTCTGTTATAGGGGTCAAACTGGATGCACTGGAGGCTGTGGTGGAACAAAAGGCCCTACAGAAAATCCTGGCAGTTCTGAATAATGTTTCTCACCCTCTGCATGCCACCTTGGCTGCATAGAGGAGCACTTTTAGTAATAGACTAAGACGACAGTGCTGCTCCAAACAGCACTATATGAGGTCATTCTTACCCTTGGCCATTAGCCTCTAAAATGAGTCAACTTATAGCCAAGGAAGTGATGACCCCTCCTCCTGTTAGACTGTTTGATGTAACTTAGTATTTTTATTCTTTCTACTTTTCTAATATTTATATCTGTGCACTTGTAATGCTACTGTGACACTGTAATTTCCTTTGGGATCAATATAGTATCTATCTATCTATCTGTATCCTGATTGCTTGTATCACAGTCTGGTATGAATATGCAAATGCACAGTAATGTGAGAAGCTGCAGAGCCTCAAGAAGGTGGCATCCATCATTAAGGACCCTCACCATCTGGGACATGATCTCTTCTCATTGCTAGCATCAGAGAAGATACAGGAGCCTGAAGAAGCACACTCACCATTTTAGGAACAGGGTCTGCCCCGTTGCCATTAGATTTCTGAATGGTCCAGGAACCCATGAACACAACCCTTTCTTTTCTATATCCTGTTTATTCCTCTTTTTGCATCATATACTTATTTTTGTAATTTATAATCCATGCTTATGCACTGCTACACAAGACAGCATATTTCACATCACCTAGGTCAGTGGTAATAACCTGATTCTGATACTCCTTCTGGGAGCTGTGGACTCAGCCCAACACATGACAAACAATTCCATCCCCACATTGTAAGTATCTATATGAGACACAGCCTCACTAAGGGAACATGCATTATCAAAGACTCCCACCATCCAGGTCATGCCATCTTCTCGCAGCACTAGATCTAATTAGTCAGAGAAATTGCAGTAATAAAGGTATTCAAACGAGTATCACTGATTCTAACTAAAAAGGAATTTGGTTTTTGCTTGATATCTGAGATTTTGAACCTATACAGAATATTGGAATTTTACTCATGTAAACATTTTGAGTATATTGCCTTCTTTTTATAAACAAAACTTACCCCCAGAAGTGTGTGTTTTCTATTCAATGCCTCCTTCCAGTATCTAGAGCTTCTGATAGCCTACGAGCAACTAGTGTAGTACTATGTAATTTGATTTTTCTCATAAAGAGTGTGGTGGCCATTCACACAAGATAAGACAAGCACCATTCAGGCATTGCAATTTGGTTTTTGAACCAGCCAGCACAACCCTAATCGCTCAGTAATAATAACATTATGACAACATTGATCACCTTCCACTCCAATGGACATTGATATTTCTGTTTTGTTTTGTGTCCTAATTTAATGATTTCTTGTAAAAGCTGTATGTCATTTCTGAATTATATATAACTACCGCAGGGCACCAAGGTAGTGTAGTGGTTAGCATGATGTTTGGCTGCACCAGTGATCAGAAGAACAGACTTCAATTTCTGCCGCCATCTGCAAGAAACTTGCACATTCTCCCTGTGACTCTGTCGGCTTCCTCCAGGTGCTTCGACTTCCTCCTCCATTTCAAAGATGTTCAGGTTAGGGGTAGTGTTAGTAAGTTGTGGGCATGCTATGTTGGGTCTGGAGGCATGATGACACCAGTGGGCTGCCCCAGCACAGCGTCGGACTATATCGGTCAACACAAATGACATGTTTTACTGTGTGTTCCAATTTTTTGATGCATTTGTGACAAAGCTCATCTTTAATCTATAATCTCTTTATTTCTATTTTTTTCTTGTGAATGCTATGTCCCTGTGTTGCTGCTGCAAGTAAGTTTTTCACTGCACATGTGCAGACGTGGACTTGTGCCTGCAACAATGAACTCGAATTTGAGTGTGGGAGGAATTTGAGGCATATGAAGGCACAGGGGGAATGTAAAAAACTCCACAAAGACAGCGTCAGAAGTCAGGATTAAAGCAGCATCGCTGGATCTGAACAATATTGCAAACATTACCTCCTGCTTCGCTGCACCATCCCGCCTTGTTGCCAATTGTTGTGAGCTCTGTTGTTTCCTGATGCTTTTGCGATCCAAAGGTTCTTCAGAAGTTAAAAGCCGGGCATAAAACTTGTTGTTTATAATAATTTTATTACGTGTTACAAGAACAAAAAAGATGAAGGGGGAAGCATGATGAGAGACAGAGAGGAAAAAAGGCAAGCAGTGAAAGAGCCTAAGGAAAAAGAGAGTGATCAAAGGTCTTCTGAGTCCATTGAAGTTCCAACAGATAACATTAACGAATCAGATAACAAGATTCAAGTAATGTGACACCCACCACTGAAACCAAGAAGTTTTCAGAAAAATATAGCTGTAACCAGTGAAAAGCTCTCTCAACAATTACATCTATACGGGTGATTATTTTAAAACACAAATAAATGTAGAAATGTCAAAATACAAGAAAACTAACAATTATACAACCCAATCTCACAGCTCCTTTGGGCTTTACCCCCAGCTTCATAGCTTTGAAAAATCATGATTAAACCAATTTTTGAACCAATTTCTAGAGTCGGCCCAGTCCTTCTCATGCTTTTCAGATCTTATTAAGTAACTCGAAAGAGTCCACCTGTTCCTTTCACTTAACATCTTTAAAACATACCACTCCTCATATCTGCTAACGGCAGCGTTCCTCGTTGCTGCTTTTCTCCTTTTTATCATCCCATGAACTCATTAACTCAACAGTTAATTAACCACCAGAGAGAAAAAAACAATTCTACCAACCTATGCCTTGTAAAGCAAGCTGCAACACTATTCTCCATCAAAACTCTTCGCCGCAGCACAAGTATATTTTGATCTACTTCACTTCCTCTTGTCAATTTATAGTTATATCCTAGCAGATGTGCCAAGACCTGTAAATCCACACACAAACTACGTTAATCATACCATGTTCCTCTGTGTACTGCATCATTCTGTCTGTATGAGTTTTATTATCATGTTATAAAAAGGTAAACAGCAACAACTCAGCAATTATGGTCATGATATTGGTAAGGCTTACACAATGATAATACTTAAGTAATCCTCTTCTAATATCACTCTACATTCATAGGATTCTCTATAAAATGCAGCTGATGTTTGCTGCCTCCTATAATACAGAGTTAAAAGGCTGTTACTTTTTAATAAAAAACATACTAAAATTCTTTGTGTGTAAATCCCCTACCTGAGGCTGTGGGCCTGTTCCGACTGCTCTGGGCTTCATGTCTGAGGGCTCACTTTCATTCTAAATGCCAGTTGTTTATTTTTATTGTTTGCATGATATTTCTCTCTCTCTCTCTCTCTGCACATTGGGTGTTGTCGTTCTTTTGCAATGGGTTCTTTTGGGTTTCTTGTTCTGTGGCTGCCTGCAAGGAGACAAATCTCAAGGTTGCATAATGTGTACCTACTTGGATAATAAAGGTACTTCGATATTTGAATTTTGACTTGTTGCCTGATTTGGTCAAACAATCTGAAAGCTCATTTGCAATGGGATGTTCCTCTTACATTGATCACAGCAGTTACACTCATTCTGCTTTTGGGGCATTCCAATGAATTAACACATCAATTATCTGGCTGAACCTCCATCCATTTTGTACCCCTTTCTCCAATAATCTATCAATAAGATTCAAAACCTGGACCTCTATGCCTCCCTCTGCAAGTGGATCCAATATCAGTTTGCATTGGTAATAACACCTCCTCCTTAAACCTTCGGTTTAACATGGCACTACTGAAGTTGTGCAACAGCTTACTGGTAGTTCAGAAAGCAAGAAATTCAGCTAAAAACATCATTAATAATACTTTTTCTGAGGTAAATTATTGTATACTATCACCGCAAACAATGAAGAGGCAAGTAGAGGCGAAACTGACTTGAGGGATGTGCCGTGCTGGTGTGTTGCAAAGTCAGGGTGCAATGTGTTCGAGGCAGTTTTGGAAATGGAGATGGAGTTGGAGTGAGTGATTCGAAGAGGAGTTGAGATGGAGAAGCTTTAGCACCTGTCTTCCTAAACCGGGTGCGAGGCTGAATCACTCTAAGTGCTGAGCCGATTTGGAAAGGTCAAGAATGGCTTTGGGCTGGGCGGCGAAGTCTAGGCCCTGTGCTGGGACCCAGCAGGGCACAACCCAGTGTTTGGATGATTTAAATGCCAGCTGGAAAAACTGGAAAGGCAATGTGCCAGGAACAGAGGCGTTGTTCGGTCCAATTTCACTTGCTCTCCCACAATGTTCACTCCTTTCTCTGTGACGCTGAGGCAGTGAGTCTGTTCCCTCCGTTATGTACTTTGTGACTGTGAGCCTCATGGCAGCTTGCCCTGCTATGAGATGAACTTGAGACCAAGGCTTTGGGCCTACTTCAACTGCTCCAGGGATTCAGGTCTATTCAGGTCAATTTGGTTCAGAATGTTATTGTTTGCTTCTATTATTTGCATGATTTGTTTTTTTTCTCTCTCTTTCACTGTGCTCTCTTTCAGTGTTGGTCTTTCAATTTTTTTAGTTGAGTCCTTTTGGGGGTTCTTTCTTTGTGGCTGCCTGTAACCAGACAAATCTCAAGGTTGTATAATTTACAGATGCTTTGATGATAAATGTACTTGAAATCTTTGAACCTTGAATCTTGAATCCTTGCTAACAGTCGACACAGGCACATCTCTAGGTGTCCACTTTCTGTCAGCTGTCCTCATCATTCTTCTCCACAATCTCCTTAAGACCAACCAGCCAGCCTAACCAGATGAGTTAGGAAAAATGAGTGGCCTTCTCTTCCTGCACCCACAATGGGTAATCTGTTCCCTACCCTGCTCCTATGAAGCTACAACCAGAACAGCCAGCTACTTCCATTTGTTGGGTTACATGACATGACTGCTTGTTCACAAGGAATCATCAAGGTCTAAATTTACATAGTAATTTGTTTGAACCAATAACGTTGCAGCTGTTAACTCAGCCGCTAAAGTCAACTGCATGCATTCTCATGAAGCAGGTGGCCATCTGAATCAGTGAGACTGCTGCAACAGTACTTAGCTAATTGTAGGATCACCTTGAGGTTGTGGAAGATAATACAGAAACAGAAAATTGTTTGCTTTTGAGTTATTAGTAACAATTTATTTCTTCTCTAACCAGGGCTGCTGGGATAATTTACTGCCTTTCCAAACATCCCCCTCAAAGGGCTACTTACTACACATTATGTTTCTAGATGTTTCTGAAAGTCTGACTCATTAGGGGACGCTGCACCTGAATTAACTGGATCATTTCCAAATCGTAACTTGCCACACTATAGGTTGTTAGACAGCATTAAACAGGGATGGTTTGCTCCAGACTGACTGATGGTGACAGTGTCCCTTATAAGTGGCTCCTGATGGAGATATACCTGTAAGAGATTTATTTTTGCTTCAGCTCAACAGCTTTTGGTAAGTTCAAAATTTTTAAAAATCTGTTGGGCAGCATTTTGGAATTAGCTCAGGAGGCTGGAAGT
Organism: Mobula birostris; assembly: GCF_030028105.1. Classification (NCBI taxonomy): domain Eukaryota; kingdom Metazoa; phylum Chordata; class Chondrichthyes; order Myliobatiformes; family Myliobatidae; genus Mobula; species Mobula birostris. The sequence goes on along the minus strand of NC_092378.1, from coordinate 50,101,795 downwards.
GTCCAGTTAAGTCATGCTAATAGCTTTCCAATGGTGGCATCTGCAAATCAGTTTTGATAGGCTTGTGGAAACTGGAGCAAGGAGGTCTTGCTTCAATGTCATTAAATAAAAATCAACATGACAAGCATCATAAACACAAGAGATTCTGCAGATGCCAGAAATCCAGAGCGATGCACACAAAGTGCTGGAGGAACACGGTAGGTCAGGCAGCGTCTATGAAAATGAATAAACAGTTGACATTTTGGGCCAAGATGCTTCATCAGGACTGGAAAGGAAGGGGGAAGACACCAGAATAAAAAGGTGGCGGGAGGGGAAGGAGGACAAGCTAGAAGGTGATAGGTGAAGCCAGATGGATGGGAAAGTGAAAGGGTTGGAGAAGAAGGAGAGGAGAGTGGACCATGAGAGAAATGGGAAAAGGAGTTCAGAGGGGCAGGAGCAGGCAGAGGCAATGGGCCAACCATGGTTTGTGGATCTTGGGTAGAAGGTAAAAATGAACATTGCGGGGTAAAGGAACTATGAATTTGGTGGCAATGGATGGGAGATCTCCAGGGTTGATGAGGTTAGTGATGGTTAGCGGGAGACAGTGGCCTGATGGTCCAGAGTTGGGTCAGTTTAAAGCAGTAAGTAAGAGGAGGTGTCAGAGAGTTGCCACCTGGCCTCAGCAAGGTAGAGGTCAGTCACCGCACTACAACCATATACTCTTTGTCCGCAGGTTTGGTGGTAAGTTTGGGATTGGTGTGGAGAGAGTGGAGGACAGTGTATTCATAGGCAGTAAGGTTCGAGGAGAAGTGAGGAGCGCTGAAGTTGAGCTGGTTGATGTCTCGACAGCAATTTAAGAAGAAAAGATCCAGAAGAGGCAGAGAACCAGAGCAGAACAGGGAAAAGGAGGATGGTTGGAGACGGGGGAAGGCATAATTAGTGTGGGGGTGGGAATTCTCGCCAAAGGAGTGGGCTCGGAAATGGAGACAACAGAAAAAGAGCTCAGCATTCTGGCACATTTGGAACTCACTGAGGTTCAGAGTCGTGGTGGGCACAGAGCTCATGGAGGATCTCCTGGTGACACAGGAGTCACACATTTGATGCTTGTGACTCTTGAACCCAGAACCCACAAGCATCAAATGTGTGCTTTTTCAACTGAAAGAGATTTTTCACCTGAAATAGACCATAATACCATAAGACATAGGAGCAGAATTAGGCCATTCAGCCCATCGAGTCTGCTCCATCATTCCATCATGGTTGATCCCGGATCCCACTCAACCCCATACACCTGCTTTCTCACCATACCCTTTGATGCCCTGAATGATCAGGAAACGATCGACTTCTGCTTTAAAAATATCCATGGACTTGGCCTCCACCGCAGTCTGTGGCAGAGCATTCCACAGATTCACTACTCCCTGGCTAAGAAAAAAAATCCTCCTTACCTCTGTTCTAAAAGGTTGCCCCTCAATTTTGAGGCTGTGCCTTCTAGTTCTGGACACCTCCACCATAGGAAACACCCTCTCCACATCTGCTTTGTATAGTAAATATTGGTAACCTTTGCAATAAAATCACACTGTTATTTATGATGACACTTTTCTGCACCACACATAGCCCTGATGAAGAGTTTTGGCCTGAAACACGATGAAGTGTCTCTGTCTGAAATATCGACTATTTATTCCCCCTCCATAGATGCTACCTGTCCTACTGAGCTCCTCCAGCATTTTGTGTGCTTTACTCTGGATTTCCAGCATCTGTAGAATCTCTTGTGTTTATTCTTCAGCATGAATGCTGGCACTTGATGGGTGTCTGCTTAACGAGGACAACTGAGCGACAAAGTTGCTTTGTAAGTAGGGTGCATTGTCTGATGGATGGAAGAATGAATGTAAAAAACTGATTGTATTGTGTATGATGAGTATAATTTTATGTAAACTGTTTCTTCTTGAAATTAAAACAAAAGGAATGACTCTTGAACACAGAGGGATGGAGGATTAACAATTTCCACTGTTCACATATAACCTGCAAAGTGTTGGTGAGAGGGGAGAGAGATTATGGATACCAGAAGACCACAAGACACGGGGACAGGTTTAGGCCATTCGGCTAATCAAGTCTGCTCTGCCATTCCGTCATGGCTAATTTATTTTCCCTCTCGACTCCATTCTTCTGCCTTCTGCATTCATCAAAGGATGACCTTTGACATCCTCAATAAGCTAGACCCTGTGAACCTCCGCTTTAAATATCCCCAAGGTCATGGCCTCCTCAGCCATGTTTGGTAATAAATTCCACAGATCCCCCACTCCCTGGCTAAAGAAATTCCTCCTCATCTCTGTTCTAAAGGGATGTCCCCATATTCTGAGGCTGATACGAACTAACGCTTGCTTCTATAATGTTAAATTGTGGATATATATATACAAACCCCATTTCCAGAAAAGTTGGGATATTTTCCAAAATGCAATAAAAACAAAAACCTATGATATGTTAATTCACGTGAACCTTTATTTAACTGACGAAAGTACAAAGAAAAGATTTTCAATAGTTTTACTGATCAACTTAATTGTATTTTGTAAACACACACAAATTTAGAATTTGATGAGTGCAACACACTCAACAAAAGTTGGGACAGAAGCATGTTTACCATGGTGAAACTTCACCTTTCCTTTTAATAACACTTTTTAATCATTTTGGAACTGAGGATACTAATTGTAGTAGATGTGCAGTTGGAAATTTTGTCGATTCTTGCTTGATATAAGACTTCAGCTGCTCAACAGTCCGTGGTCTCCGTTGTCTGATTCTCCTCTTCATGATGCGCCATACATTTTCAATAGGAGATAGATCTGGACTGGCAGCAGGCCAGTCAAGCACACGCAGTCTGTGTCTACAAAGCCACGCTGTTGTAGCCCGTGCAGAATGTGGTCTGGCATTGTCCTGCTGAAATAAGCATGGACGTCCCGGGAAGAGACGTCGCCTTGATGGCAACATATGTCTCTCTAAAATCCTAATATACGCCTAAGAGTCAATGGTACCTTCACATACATGCAACTCACCCATGCCGTGGGCACTGATGCACCCCCATACAATCACAGATGCTGGCTTTTGCACCTTTCGCTGATAACAATCTGGATGGTCGTTTTCATCTTTGGCACGGAGAACTCGACGTCCGTTTTTTCCAAAATCTAGCTGAAATATGGACTCATCTGGCCACAGCACACAGTTCCACAGCCTTTCGGTCCACCTGAGATGAGCTCGGGCCCAGAGAACTCGCTGGCGTTTGGCTTCCTCCTTGCGTTATACAGTTTCAAGTTGCATTTCTGGGTTCAGTGATGGACTGTGTTGAGTGACAATGGTTTTCCAAAGTACTCCCGAGCCCAGGTGGCTATAATTGTCACAGTAGCATGACTGTTTCTTAGGCAGTGCCGCCTGAGGGCTCGAAGATCACGCGCATTCAACAGTGGTTTCCAACCTCGCCCTTTACACACTGAGACGTCTCTGAATTCTCTGAATCTTTTCACAATATTACGTACTGTAGATGTTGAAAGACCTAAATTCTCTACAGTCTTGCATTGAGAAATGTTCCTTTTGAACTGACTAACAATTCTCTCACGAATTTTGGCACAAAGGGGTAAGCCACGACCCATCCTTGCTTGCAAAAACTGAGCCTTTGCTGGACGCTACTTTTATACCCAGTCATGATACCCCACCTGCTACCAATTACCCTGCTTAATGTGGAGTCTTCCAACCGGTGTTACTTGAATATTCTGTGCACTTTTCAATCTTATTTTAACTCTGTCCCAACTTTTGTTGAGTGTGTTGCAGCCATCAAATTCTAAATTTGTCTATATTTACAAAATACAATAAATTTGGTCAGTAAAACCACTGAAAATTTTTTCTTTGTACTTTTGTCAGTTAAATAAAGGTTCACATGAATTAACATATCACAGATTTTTGTTTTTATTGCATTTTGAAAAATATCCCAACTTTTCTGGAAGTGGGTTTTGTACATATATAGTGCCAATAAAAAGTATTCACCCCCTTGCAAGTTTTTTGTTTTATTGTTTTACAACATTGATTCACAGTGGATTTAATTTGGCTTTTTTTGGCACTGATCAACAGAAAAAGACTTTTTTGTGTCAAAATAAAAACAGATCCCTACAAAGTGACCTAAATTAATTACAAATATAAAACACAAAATAATTAATTGCGTAAGTATTCACCCCCTTTAAGTCAGTATTTAGTAGATGCACCTTTGCCAGCAAGCACAGCCTTGAGTCTGTGTGGATAGGTCTCTATCAGCTTCGCACATCTGGACACTTCAATTTTCCCTCATTCTTCTTTACAGAACTGCTCAAGCTCTGTTAGATTGCATGGGAATTTTGTGTGAACAGCCCTTTTCAAGTCCAGCCACAAATTCTCAATTGGATTGAGGTCTGGACTCTGACTTGATCACTCCAGGACATTAACTTTGTTGTTTTTAAGCCATTCCTGTGTAGCTTTGACTTTATGCTTGGGGTCATAGACTGGAAAACAAATCCTCTCCAAAATCACAGTCTCTTGAGACTGCATCAGGTTTTCCTCCAAGATTTTTTCTGTGTTTTGCTGCATTCATGTTACTCCCTACCTTCACAAGTCTTCCAGGGCCTGCTGCAGTGAAGCATCCCCACAGCATAATGCAGCCACCACCATGCTTCATGGTAGGGGTGGTGTGTTTTTGATGATATTCATTGTCTGGCTTACGTCAAAGGTATCATTTAGTCTGGTGGCCAAAAAGCTTAATTTTGATTTCATCAGACCATAGAACCTTCTTCCAGCTGACTTCTGGGTCTCCCACATGCCTTCTGGCAAACCCTAGCTGAGATTTCTTATGAGTCTTTTTCAACAGTGGCTTTCTGTTTGCCACCCTCCCAGAAAGCTGTGACAGGTGAAGCATCCAGGCAACTGTTGTTGTATGCGCAGTCTCTCCCTTCTCAGCCACTGAAACTTGTAACTCCTCCAGCGTGGTCATAGGTCTCTTGGTAGCCTCCCTCACTGGTCCCCTTCTTACATGGTCACTCAGTTTTTGAAAACAGCCTGCTCTAGGCAGGTTTACAGCTGTGCCATATTCTTTCCATTTCTGGATGATTGGCTTAACTGTACTCCAAGTGATGCTCAGTAACTTGGAAATTTTCTTGTATCTATCTCCTAACTTGTGGTTTTCAATAACCTTTTCACAGGGTTGCTTGGAGTGTTTTTCCATCATCGTGGGGTAGTTTTTGCCAGGATACTGACTCACCAGCAGCTGGACCTTCCAGATACAGGTGTATTTTTACTACAATCAATTGAAACACCTTGACTGCATACAGGTCTCCAAAAACAGATCTCCATTTAAATCATTATGTGACTTTTAAAACCAATCGGCTGCACAAGTGATTATTTAGTGTGTCATATTAAAGGGGGGGGGTGATGTGTATGCAATCAATTATTTTGTATTTTATTTGTTGTTGTTCAGTCATTATGTCGAGTCCAACTCTTCATGACCTCATGGGACTCCTGCACGCAAAGCCTTCTTGTTGGAAACTGCCTCCCTAAGACCCCCCAAGGTCATACGCATTGTCTGAGTAATATTACCTATCTATTGTAGCCTCTGTCGTCCTCTCCTTCTTTTACCTTCTGTTTTACCTAACATGAGAGTCTTTGCCAAGGAATCCTGTCTTCTCATAATGTGGCAAAATATTTGTGCTTTTGTCTCATAATCAAGCCTCCTAACGAGCAGTCTGGCTGTATTTCTTCAAATATTGACTTGTTGGATCTTCCTGCCGTCCAATGAACTCTTAACACTTTCTTCCAGCATTCAAGTTCCAAGGCATCGATTCTTTTGTATTCAGCCTTACTAATAGTCCAGCTTTCACAGCCATACATCACAAGTGGAAATACCATAGACTTGACTATACGGATCTTCGTAGACAATGTTATGTCTCTGCTCTTAAGTATTTTATCTAAATTTGCCATTGCTGCCTTCCCAAGAAGTAAGTGTTGTTTAATTTTGTGGCTGCAGTTACCATCTATAGAAATCTTTGAACCGAGGATGACAAAATCCATCACTGCTTCCACTTCCTTTCCATTTATTACCAGGGAGTTAATAGGGCTGGTCGACATAATCTTGGTTTTCTTAATATCAAGATCAAGAAGCAACAGTTAGAACTGAACACGGAACAACAAACTGGTTTGAGATTGAGAAAGGAGTACAACAAGGCTGCATACTATCACGCTACTTATTTAATCTAGATGTTGAACACATCATGAGGAATGCTGGTCTAGAGGACTCAAGTGTTGGAATTAAAGTTGCTGGATGAAATATGAACAACCTCAGATATGCAGATGACACTGCTCTAATGGCAGAAAGTGAGGAGGAGCTGAGGAAGCTTCCAATCAAAGTAAAAGAAGAAAGTGCAAAAGCTGGCTTTTAATTAACTTGTAATTAATCCCAGCATTTGCAGATTATTTTGTGTTTACGATTTGTTACTCCGTTGCGAAGTCTCTTCGAGGTATGCCTACCCTGAAGAAGTTTAAATCCTCTCTTCGACGGGAGTTCAGTGAGACCCTCTCTCACTGCTCCCCCTCTGTGATCTCTTTCAAATTACTGGTCTTTCAAATGAACCTACAAGCATTCTTCAAATCCTTCCCCCTCCTTCTTTGTTCAGTCCTGACGAAGGGTTCCGGCCTGAAACGTCGACTCATCGTTTCCACTGATGCTGCCCGACCTGCTGAGTTCCTCCAGCGTGCTGTGCGTGTTGCTTTGATCCCAGTATCTGCAGATTATTTTGTGTTTGTAATTAACTTAGTTCACTTTGTATACTTGTAATTAATTTAGATCACTTTGTAGAGATCTGTTTTCACTTTGACATAAAAGTCTTTTTCTGTTGATTAGTGTCAAAAGCACCAATTAAATCCATTGAGATCCAATGTTGTAAAACAAAAAAACATGAAAATGTCCATGGGGGGTGAATACTTTTTATAGGTACTGGATAATATACCTGTATGTTCAGTATGTTACATATTACAACTACTATATAAATGTCCACAGTAGAGTCAATTTTAAATTGTCTCATTCAGGTCTAAAGGTTTAATCGCTGTGGAGGATTTATTACTCTTGTGGGATAATGTCTTACCTGACAAGTGGAGGGGTGGGCAGGTGAGATTTGTGGCTGTGAAACAATCCCAGGTTCTGGGGCCTTCTCTGTCGTGGTTGTAGGAGTTGAGTCTGGCACTGCAGAAAGTAGTTTTGACAGTGCTGGACTCCTTTCTTCTGGGAATGTTGGCATCTCAAACAGTGCATGGCAAGCTGCTCAGTCTGCTGATCTACCCCAGGCCACCAGATAAAACTTTGAGGCAACATTTTTATTTTAACCATGCCTAGATAACCAGCATATAGATCCTACAACACTTTAGTTCTCAGCTTGGATAATAGAACAATTCTCAATCCCAACATAAGGCAACCTCCATCAAGGGGAAATTCATCGCGACAGTGGTGAAAATGGGTGAAGTGGAATTTTTGCTGCACATTCCAGCCATTTTGCGTGGCCAGGTGGACCTGAGACAGTGTGGGGTCTTTTCTTGTTTCCCTTTGCATCATCTCTACTGTAATAGGGAGACTTTCAATTTGCATTTGGTAGAATACATCAAAAGGGCTGTCCTCTTTTGTAAGTGACAATCCATCCACATTTCCATGATTAGTTGTCATCTTGAATTTGATCTTGTAATCTTGAAACAGAGCCCATCTCTGCCATCATGCTGCTATTAGTGGAACACTGTCCTGTTGATTGAAAATGAACACTAGGGGTTGATGATCAATAATGAGGGTAAATTCTTTCCCATACAGATACTGATTTACACCCTAAAACAGACTCAAGGTTTCTCTGTCAATCGGTGTGTAATTTTTCTGTACGGTGTTATGGGAAAGTGATGCAAAAGCAATGGGGTTTTCGCTTCCATCACTCATAATGGGTGACATGACTGCACCAATATCATAATGAGAGGCATCACAGCAAACTTCACTGGGCGATATGGATCATAATGTGCGAGCACAGGGTCTGATGTTACTATATCCTTCACCTTTTGGAAAAATCACTTCACGCTGCCTTGCTCATTGCTATTTTTTTTCCCAATCTGTAGCAATGAGTTCAAGGGATGGAGCACAGTAGCAGGTTTAACAAGAACCTGTTATAGTAATTGACAAATCTTAAAAAGAACCGCAACCGGACACATGTGTAATCCTTGTGCATCAATGGGGTAACCGCATCTTTGAACGGCGCCCGACTGGCGAGATCGGAATCCTGATCCTCACTCAAGTTCACCAATTAAGTAGAAAAGGCTGTGACTTGCGATAGTTTGGAGCCTGGAGCAGCACCCAATCAGAGAGATTGGAAGCCTGAGAGGGTATGGCTCACAGGTTCGCCGATTGAATAGAAAAGGCAGCCACTCACGACTGCTTGGAGCTTTGAGCAGTGCCCAAACAGCATCAACATCATCATCAGGTGCTGTGCTCAGTTTGAGCTTTGACTACCATGGCCCACACACTCCTGTTTCAGGTCAAGTGGATCAATTCATTGGTATTCATTTCCTTCCAAACAGTATACAGGATTAATTGACAAGAAGAAATTCAATTAAGGCAGGGGCAAGTGGAGTGGCCATTTTTGGAGTAGCCATCACTGGAGAGGTGAGAAATGAGTGGAGATTTTGAGGCTTTAGCTTTTTGAGGGTTCAGCAAGGAAAGGCTTCAGGCAGGGAAAGTCAAAAAACTTCAGGTAGAGCTTCCATGCCGCCCCCCACCACCACCACTGCCTCGGTTTATTGCTTTTCTTATTTTATACTTGTTCAGTTAGGAACTGTAGAGATGCAGGATGGTTGAATACTCCTCTTGAGGGATGTAGGAAGGCAGGAAGACCTCCAGTCCCTGACGACTACACCTGCAAGAACTGCACCTGACAGCCACACCTGCAAGAAATACATCCAGGTGCAGCTTCTAACACACTGCATTAAGGAGTTGGAGCTGGAAATGGATGAACTCCAGATCATTTGGGAGGCTGAGGTGGTGATAGATAGCACACATAGGTAGGTAGTTACACCCAAGGAACAGGGCACAGGAAGCTGGGTGACAGTCATGAACGGGAAAGGGGTTAAACAACCAGTGCTGAGTACCCCTGAGGCCATCCCCCTCAACAAAAGGTATATCACTTTGGATACTGCTGGGGAGGGGGTGTTGACCTAGCAGAGGAAAGTCACAGCGGTCAGGTATCTGACATTGAGTCTGTCTCTGCGAGTCAGAAGGGAGGAGGGGAGAAGAGATGAGCTGCAGTGATAGGGGATTTGTTAGTGAGGGGAACAGAAAGGAAGTTCTGTGCACAAGAATGGGATTCTCAGATTCTATGTTGCCTCCCAGGTGCCAAGGTCCGGGATATCTCAGATCGCGTCCTCAACACTCTTAAGTGGGAGGTGAACAGCCAGAAGTCGTGGTCCATGTAGGTACCAATAACACAGCTAGGAAGAGTGACGAGGTTCTGCATAGTGAGTTTAGGGAGATAGCTGCTAAGTTAAAGTGCATGACCTCCAGGGTTGTGATCTCAAGATTGCTACCATGTGTTAGTGAAGCCAAAAATAGGAAGATTATACAGTTCAACACGTGGATAAAGAGTTGGTGTAGGAGGGAGGGTGTCAGAATTTTGGATCATTGGGCTCTCTTCCAGGGAAAGTGGGGCCTATATAGAAGAGAAGGTTTGTGCGTTAACTGGAGAGGGACTAATATCCTGGCGGGAAGGTTTGCTAATGCTGCACAGAGTTGCAGGGAGATGGGAACCAAAGTGACAGAACAGTTAGTGGAGATACTGTGGAGACAGATATTGTTAAGACCTCAGACAAAGTCAGGAATCAAAAGGTTAAGCATGGTGTAACTAATGTCCTGAGCTGCATGTATTTCAATGCCAGAAGTACTCTAGGAAAGGCAGATGAGCTCAGGGCATGGATCAACACCTGGAATTATGATATTGGAGCTATTAGTGAGACTTGGTTGCAGGAGGAGCAGGACTGACAGCTCAGTATTCTGGTGTTACATTGTTTTAGTCGTGACAAAGTGGGAGGGATTAAAGGAGGAGGGGCAGCATTACTAGTCAAGGAAAATGTCATGACAGTGCTCAGTCAGAACAGACTGGAGAACTCATCTAGTGATTGGATATGTGAGTATTTGGATAGACATGGACTGATTAAGGATAGTCAGTATGGCTTTTCATGGTAGGTCATATCTAACCAATCTTATAGAGTATTTTCAAGGAAGTGACCAGAGAAGCTGAAGAAGACAGGGCAGAGGATATTGTCTACATGGACTTTAGCAAGGCAATTGACAAGGTCCCGCATGGGAGATTGGTCAAGAAGGTTCAGTCGCTTGGCATCGAAGATGAAGTAGCAACTTGGATTGGACATTGGCTTTGTAGGAGAAGCCAAAGAGTGGTAGTAGATGGTTGACTCTTTGACTGGAAGTCTGTGACTAGTGGTGTTCTGCAGGGATCGGTGCTGGGGCCATTGTTATTCATTACCTATATCAGTGATCTGGATGATGATGTGGATAATAGGATCAGGTAATTTGCAGGCGACACCAAGATTGGGGGTGTTGTGGACTATCTGGCTTGTGGCAGGTTCTGGACCAGTTGTAAAAATGGGCTGGAAAATAGCAGATGGAATTTAATACAGACAAGTGCAAGGTGTTGCACTTCGATAGGATGTTATGTTGAAGTTGTATAAGACACCGGTGAGACTTAAATCAGAGTCTGCAGTCTGGGTCACCTTCCTTCAGGATGATGTAAATAAGGTTAAAAGTGTGCAGAGAAAATTTACAAGGATGTGGCTGGGTCTGGAGAACACAAGTTATATGGAAAGATGGAACAGGTTAGGACTTTATTCCTTGGAATGTGGGAGATTGAGAGATTTGATAGAGGTATACAAATTTTTGAGAGGTATAGGTAGGGTAAATGCAAGCAGGCTTTTCTCTCTGAGGTTGGGTGGGACTACAACTAGAGGTCAAAGGTTAAGGGTGAAAGGTGAAAAGTTAAATGTTAACATGAAGGGAAACTTCTTCACTCAGAAGGTTGTGAGAGTGTGGAATGAGCTGCCAGTGCAAGTAACGCATGTGAGCTTGATTTCAACATTTCAGGGAAGCTTGGGTAGATATAGAGTGGGAGGGATTAAAGAAGGAAGTGTGGCATGAGGAAAATGTTATGGCAGTGCTCAGCCAGGACAGACTGGAGAACTCACCTACTGAGGTGTTATGGGTGGAACTGAGAAATAAGAAAGGTATGACCACATTAATGGGGCTATATTGAAGATCACTCAAAAATCTGAAGGATTTAGGGGAATAAACTTGTGGAGAGATTGTAGACTGTTACAAGAAACATAAGGTTGTGATAGTACAGTAGGTGATTTTAACTTTCCACATCCAATATTGATTGGAACACCCAGAGTGTAAAAGGAATGGATGGGATAGAGGGTGTCAAATGTGTTCAGGAAAGTTTTCTTAATCAGTACAGAAAAGTCCCAATGACCAAGTGTGCAATACTTGATCTGCTATTAGAGAACGAGACAGGACAGGTGACAGAAGGTTGTACAGAGGAATACTTTGCATCTAGTTATCACAATGCCATTAGTTTCAAAGTAAATATGCAAAACCTGGATCTGGTCCACAGGTTGATATTCTAAATTGGAGAAAGGACAATTTTGATGGTATCAGAAAAAATCTGATAAGTGTGGATTGGGGCAAGCTGGTTCCTGGCAAAAGTGTACTTGGTAAGTGGGAGGCCTTCAAATTTTGAGAGTACAAAGCTTGCATGTGCCTGTCAGAATAAAAGGTAAATATAACAGGTGCAGGGAACCTTGGTTTCAGGAGATATTAAGGCCCTGGCAAAGGAAAAGGAGGCAGATTGTAGATTTAGGCAGGTAGGAACAAATGAGGTGCTTATGGACTATTAGAAACACGAGAAACACAAACACTTAAGAAAGAAATCAAAAAGGCTAAAAGGAGGCATGAGGTTGACCTAGCAGACAAGGTAAAGGGGAATCCTAAGGGATTCTGCAGATACATTAAGAGCAAAACAATTGCAAGGGACAAAACTGGTTCTCTGGAAGATCAGAATAGTAATCCATACATGGAGCCAGAAGAGATGTGGGAAATCTTAAATGCATTTTTGCATTGATATTTACTCCGGAGATGGATACAGTCTATAGAAGGAAGACAAAATGGCATCAACTTCATTGACCCTATAAGCATTACAGAGGAGGGGGTATTTGCTGTCTTGAGGCAAATTAGGGTGGATAAATCCATAGGGCCTGATAAGTTGCTCCATTAGTCCCTGCGGGATGCAACTCCAGAAATTGCCAGGGCCCTAGCAGAGATATTTAAATCATGCTTAGCAATAGGTGAGGTACCAGAGGATTGGAGGAGAGCCAATATGTTCCCCTGTTAAGAAAACCTCTAAACATAGGCCAGTGAGCTTGACATCGGTTGTGGGAAAGTTATTGGAAGGTATTGTAAGAGAAAGTATTTGGATAGACATGGACTGTTTAAGGATCGTCAGCATGGTATGTGCATGGTAGGTTATGTCTAACTAATCTTATAGAGATCTTATGAGGAAATAACCAGGTAAGTTAATGAAGGCAAGGGAGTGGATGCTGTCTACATGGACTTCAGCAAGGCATTTGACAAGATCCCGCATGGGAGGATGGGCAAGAAGGTTCAGTCGCTCGGCATTCATGATGAGGTAGTAAGTTGGATTGGATATTGGCTTTGTGGGAGAAGTCAGAGGGTGGAGGTAGATGGTTGTTTCTTTGACTGGAGGCCTGTAACTGGTGGAGGGCCGCAGGGATCGGTGCTGGGTCCATTGTTGCTTGTCATCTATATCAACAGTCTGGATGACGATGTGATTAACTTGATCAGCAAATTTGTGGATCATTCCAGGATTGGCGGCGTAGTGGACAGCATGGAAGACTATCATGGCTTGCAGCAGGATCTGAACCAGGCTGGAACAATGGGCTGAAAAATGGCAGATGGAATTTAACGCAGACAAGTGCGAGGTGTTGCACATCAGTAGGACCAACCAGGGTAGGTCATACACAGTGAATGGAAGGCACTAAGGAGTGTGGTAGAACAAAGGGATCTGAGAGTACAGGCCCATAATTCATTGAAAGTGATGTGACAGGTTGATAGGGTTGTAAAGAAAGCTTTTGGCACATTGGCCTTCATAAATCAAAATACTAAGTACAGGAGATGGGCTGTTACATTGAATTTGTATAAGACATTAGTGAGGCCTAAATGAGTATGGTGTGCAGTTTTATTCATCTACTTACAGGAAAGATGTAAATAAGGTTGAAAGAATACAGAGAAAATGTTGCTGGGTATGGAGGACCTGAGTTATGTGGAAAGATTGAATAGGTTAGGACATTATTCGTTGGAATGTAGAAGACTGTGAGGAGACTTAATAGAGGTATACAAAACTATGTGGGGTATAGATAGGGTATATGCAAGCAGGCTTTTTCCACTGAGGTTGAGTGGGACTACAACCAGAGGTCATGAGTTAAGGGTGAAAGGTAAAACTCTTAAGGGGAATATGAGGGAAAACGTCTTCATTCAGGGGACTGGGAGAATGTGGAATGAGCTGCCAGTGCAAGTCGTGCATATGCAAACACGAGGAAATCTGCAGATGCTGGAATTTCAAGCAACACACATAAAAGTTGCTGGTGAACGCAGCAGGCCAGGCAGCATCTCTAGGAAGAGGTGCAGTCGACGTTTCAGACCGAGACCCTTCGTCAGGACCCTTTATATGCTCTTGTTTTCAAAGTTTAAGAGGAGCTTGGATAGGTACATGGATGGAAGGAGTATGGAGGGCTATGGTTCCAGTGCAGGTCGATGAGAGTAGGCAGTGTAAATGACTTGGCATGGACTAGATGGGCTGAAGGGTCTGTTTCTGTGTTGTACTTTTCTATGACTCTATACCTGTAGGTAAATGATGCTTGGTTTAAAGAACTCACAATTGTTGTTTTGTGCTCTGAGCCATAATCTTCTAATTTTTTTAACACTGTCCTGAGATTTTAGAGATGTTCCTTGAAATCCACGCTGGTAACAATGTCATCCAGCCTTGCAGCACCCGGTCTATAGCTTGCTGACAGACAGAAAGTGCAGATGCTATTCCAAAAGAAGCCCTTTGTGAGTGTTTATGGTGAGAAACATTTTGGACTCCTCTTCCATCTCCATCTGTACGTAGGCCTCAGATAAGTTGACTTTGCTGAAGTGTTTTCCTCCAGAAAGGTCTGAAAAGATATCCTCTATACTGGGCATAGGGTACGGATCGACAATACTTTCAGTACTAAGTTGATGGTGACTTTAAAATCACCACAGATCCTGACAGACCCATTCTTCGTGTCTATTGGGACCACAGGTATTGCCCACTCAAACTTGGTGAGAATTCCTTCAGCTTCCATGGAAACTAGCTCACTGGCTACTTTATCACGGACAGTATAAGGAACTGGACAAGCTTTGTTAAACTTAGGTATGGCATTTTTGTTTAACACTACCTTACCCTTGATATATTTGAGTTTTCCACTGCCATTCTTAAACACTGCTGTGGAATGATCTTTTCTCCAGTATAAGTTCGTAGTTCGATATCTGCAGTCTTCAGTTCAATATCTTTGAAATACTGGTCAAACTCATTTTGTGGAATGAATGAAACAGCCGAGCCAGTGTCCAATTACATTTTAATTAATTTGCCGTTCACTTTTGGTGTTAGCCATGATTGCTTGTCCATTGCTAATTTTCGCATTATAAACCTCAAAGCTACTCAGTTCTGTGTCACTCTCATCATTAGAGTTTTCATCACCAGCATGCAGGTCATTGCTCTTTTTTAAACTGCAACTTGACTTTTATCTTTTTCTCCTCCATTATTTTTGTTTCCCTGGCATCCTCTAAGTATATGTCCTACTTTTTCCACATTTTCTGCAAGTTTTGCTTTTAAACCTGTATTGGTCTGGTGCATGTGAACCCCTGCTACAACAGCAACACAGCCACGTGGGTTTCTATTTAGATTTTGCAATTTTGTTCATGCTCACTTTCATTCCTAACTATAACTCAATTACGTCTCTATCTGAGGTTTCCATTGATATAGTGATTTCAACCGTTCTTTTAAATGTCAGCTGTGCTTCAGTTAGGAGCCATTTTTGAAGGTTTTCTTGTAAGATTCCACAAACTAAATGATCTCTCAGTGCATCACTAAGCCCATCACTGAACTGATAATGCTCAGAAAATCTTTTCAATTCAGCAGTATAAGCTGAAATGGGCTCCCCTTCCTTTTTATTCTGCTTATGAAACCTAAGGTGTTCTGTAATCAACAATGGCTTTGGTTCAAAATGCTCCTGCATTACTTTCATAAATTCAGAAAAGCTCATTTTAGCTGGTTTGGTTGGAGCAGCCAAACGTTTAAGCAAATAGTTTGCCTTTCTAACCAATGCACTCGGCAAAACTAACACTCATTTCTGAGTGGCTTTAGAATTTTGCTCAATTTGCTCAGGATACAATATCCAGTTTTCTCTTGTACAATCAAATGTACCTATCTTTCCAATGTAGCCAGCCATTTCTGCTTTTTTTGTGTGTATTAGTTATTATCACTGGGTACTCACTGTTTATGAACCCGTGAATTTTGTCCATTTTCTTCCTTACTGTTAATTCAATGGCCTTTCCTTTTCCAAAGGAACCACACGCTGCACTTTATTTAAACTTGAGTATGTCTTTTCACTTTGCGAAAAAAAAAGACGTGTTGTGCTTCAAATGGTAGGTAGTTGTCTCAGGTTCATTTTAAATCTTACTCATCACCACTGTTACGTTTTGTAACTCCAAAAACACAGAAGACCGGAGACAGCGAGTGTACTTCATAGTTTTGAATTTACACTAGTGAGGTGCGCAACATGACATGGTGGCGGAGTGACATATGCCTTTCACGTACTTTTATGTACAGCACAGCCAATAATGGATTAGTTAAACAACAAAGAAGCTTAATCAAACAATATATTTACAATATTACTGAAATATTAAATACACAACACAGATGAAAGAATCCAGGGTGACATTTACCATTAGGCATTGCTTTACTAATTCTGAGGTATTATTAGTCTTTAACACACAGATTCAATGGACTATTAAGGCTATTACCAGCAGCATTATTGCAGTGTGATCGGGGGTTGGTTGTGACACAACAACAGCATGCACAAGGTTACTAATTGGTCAGTATCCATAACTGTCAGTCAATTCCATATAAAAATGACAGTTATATGTTCAGACTACAGAATAATGTGGTGACCGGGGCAAGGTTCTTCTCCTTCTGCACTAGGAAATAAAGTGTGATTGAGAAACAAATGTGAGTTTTCAGAGCCCAGAAAATAAGCGACAACAGAACCCACTTCCCTTGTGGCAGCCACTGACACCCCCCTGGGTCACCAAATGACAACCCACACCCACTGTGCCCCACCCTTTAAAACCACACAATCTCTGCGTCACCCACTGACACCCCAAAACCCACTGAGTGCCACCCCTGTGTCATTCACTGACACACTACTGCCTACCATGTGACACCATCTGACACCCACAACCTCCGTGTCACCCATTGAAATCCCACACCTCACCGTGTCACTTACTGACAACCGATGCCTGCTCTGTCACCCTCTGACATCCCACAGCCTCTGTGTCATCTATTGAGAACCTCCACCCTTCTGTCACCCACTGATGCCCCGCACCCTATGTGTCACCCACTGAACCCCCAATCCCACCATGTGTCACCCACTGACACACCACACCCTATCTGTAACCCACTTACACCCCACACTCTCTATGTCATCCACTGACATCCCACACCCTCTGTGTTACACACAGAGACCCTGAACCCCATCATCTGTTTCCCACTGACACCCCACACTCTCTGTAACACCCATTGCCACCCCACACCCTCTATGTCACCCACTGACACTACACACCACACCACGTGTCACCCACTGACACCACGCACCCCACCATGTGTCACCCACTAACACCCACACCCTCTGAACCTCCAATCTCACCATGTGTCACCCACTGACATCCCACACCCTCTGCATCACCTGACACCCGTCACTGTCTGTGTCACCCACTGACACCCGACTCCCTATGTGGCACCCAATGACACCCAACACACTCTGTGTCTCCCTCTGACACCCCACACACTGTGTCTCCCACTCCCACACTCTCTGTGTCACCCAATGACCCCCAACACACTCTGTGTCACCCACCGACACCCCACACTCCACTGTGTGTCGGCACCCACATCCCATACTCTCTGTCACCCACTGACACCCCACACTCCCTGTGTCACTCAATAACACCCCACACCCCACCACCTGTCACCCATTGACACCACACACCCACTATCACACACTGACACCCCAGACCCACTATCACCCACTGACACCCCACACTCACTGTCACCCACTGACACCCCACACCCACTATCACACACTGACACCCCACATTCTCTATGCCATTCACTGACACATCACACCCTATCATGTGTTACCCACAGACACCCAACACCCTTGGTGTCACCCATAGTCTCCCCAAACCCCTTGTTTCACCCACTCACACCCTGCATCCCATCATGTTTCTGTCACACAATGTATAACCCATTGATATTGTACCTACCCTTTGTCTCCCTTTAACATCATACTCCCCAATAACACCCTCTCCATAACACCCCACAGCCCACCACGTATCAGCATTTCTGCAGGTGCTATAATGTGCAGAATTCTTTGTTTACCTGGATAGATTTTGTTCCAGGGACAATAATATCTTGCTGGGACTCGCTTTGTGAAATGCTATTCCACTGAATTTTGAACAGCAGATCCTAACCAAGCTCTCTGTTCGCAGTGATCTGTTCATACCAGCCTTACCATAGGGCTTTGGAACGCGGCTCTGCTATCAATAACATGAGCAGGCCTTGAAGCATTATCACTGTGTTTGCTGACCCCTCAGCAGCAAACACGATGACCATCGCATAAATGCCAAGGTTTACTCTAACGCTTTTGGCCAATATCAAGGCCAGCACTGGTAAACAGTATCTGCGTTGGCCAGCATATTGGAATAGATATTAGTCAAGTAAGATTTAAGATTTAAGTTTATTTATCACATGTGCTTCGAAAGATACAGTGAAATGCATAATTTGTGTTAACAACCAACACACCCAAGAGCATGCTGGAGGCAGCCATCAAGTGTCGCCACCCATTCTGGCACCAGCATATCACGTCCACAATGACTAGCAGAACAACACAGAACACAACAAAAAAAGAACACACCAAGCAACAAATCAACCACAACAAAACAAGCCCTATTCCTCCCTCCCTCTCACCCACACACATACACAGTCCCCTAAACCCTCATCTTCGACCTCCAGCAGGCTGCGACTCAGTTTGCAGACATTATGTTTCAACCTTCCCAATGGACTGGCAAAGATTCACAAACTCAGGGTTTCCAGACTTGCGATTCGACACCTACGCTTCGATTCAAGGTGCACACTCTCCTCAGGGTTCCACCGAGTTCAAAATCAGCATTGTATGGACAGAGTTTCAGAAGAAATATAGTATAAGCTGGGAAGTTCAAGTTGTGAAGAACCCAGTTAGGAGGTCATGTCTATGAGGAATCAACTTGTTTTGAAGAACTTTCCCCACTCTCAGGTGGAGTAGATAAAAGAGAAAGGAACAACAGTGGCTTCAGACCCATAGGCATTCAGCATCTCTGTATAGATCTTCTTCTCAGAAATCACAATAGGGCCCACAAAGTCCCCTGATTACGGCCAGACAACATAAAAGAGAGCACACGGAGAGTTCTCCCTGGCAACGACATTCCTAGAAATTCACACTCATTATCTGAAGGAACAATATCAAACATTCAAACAGTTGAGCTGTCAGCCTACTGAGCCTTGGAGGACGTTGGGAAAGAACATCCACTTGCTACGTTAGTGTGTCCCAGGTGAGTTGATGCAACTCACTCCTTTTATATTTGCTGAACAACCTTGTCCTCCGCCATCGAATTTCACATTTACTTGTACGCGGTTGAAGTTTTCCATTCCCTTTTGTGAGAGTACAATATTTATCTCTCGAGCGACGAATCAGGTCATTATTTGCTGCATGGACTGTTAGGTTCCTGGCAACCAGCCCAAACATCTTTCAGCAGCTTCTTCAGATGAGCTCCCATCTCTAGTCATTGTGCGCATGTGCCTGTAATTATAAAGACCATCCCACCCCAGGGACTTGTCTGGAGTGCAAAGAAAACAATGAGAACTACAGTGCTGCTGATTAACTCTCTTACAAGACTAGTTTGCTTTGCAACTAGCTTGGGGATAACATCCAATAGTCTGTTGCAGTGTTTTAAGAAAATCAGAAATAATCGGAGCAGGATTTCCTTGGTGGATTGTGAGAACCTTCTGCAAGTGCCATTACCTATTGTTTTAATATGCATTTAAATTACTCTCTTTTACTTTGGGGAATAGGAAGAAGAACGTGTGGATGTGTCACACTTAAAAGCATTTAGTGTTTGTTCTGAAACTTCAGAGTAGATCTATAATTTTCTACAAAAGTGGATGTCTAAGTGCTTCCAACATTCTCCAAGGTTCAGTAAACTGACAGCTCCACTGTTTGAATGGTTGACATCGTTCCCTCAGATAATGAGCGTGAGTCTCTCAGACTGCCGTTGCTAGGGAGAACTCTCTGTATGCTGTCTTTTATGCTGACTTCCCCATAATCAGGGGACTTTGTGGGCATATTGTGCCCTCTGAGAAGCAGACCCATCGATGGATGCTGGACACATTGGCCCACAGAACTTAAGCCACTGTCCTTCCCTACTCCCCACACATTTTCTTTTATTTGCTCTGCCTGAGAGGTCTGGGACTTCAAGTGATTAATGGAGGCCATTGGCCTGTTTTAATTCAGAATCTGGACATCCTACACTCTCGCTATAAAAGTGATTGAAGTTCAACAGTTTGATTCCTAAAAAATGAAGATGCTCAGCTGGTCAGGCTGCATGCATAGGGAGAGAAAGATGCAAGGCACTGACAAGTCCATATTTGGGATTCTATATGCAGTTCTGGTCATTTAGCTGTGGGAAAAATTTTACTAAATAGAAATTATACAAGTTCAAGTTGAGAATAAATTGTCATTCAACCATACACAGGAATACAACCAAACATAACTATGCTCCTCTGGGACCAACTACAGGATCAACAGTCACACACAGCAAATATAGCACATGTAATTTTGACAGCAGAAAAACATAGTTGCAAAAATACATTTAAAAAAATATTATAGCCCAAGTCCCTGAGTGTCCTGGCCTGTACTTTCATGGTGCATGGATGTTGTCCTGGAGCCATACTTCCGAAAGGACAAGCCACAGCAGTTTCTCGTTTTGTGCAAGTACAGCCGCAGTCCAAGGCAATCCAGCTTGTCTTCCCGGGAGCGAACACTAGAGGGCAGTACAAACAAGAGGGGCCATCCTCCAACCCAACACAGAATCCAATGGTACAGACCCAGCTCCGGCGTCTCCTTCACTGGTAACTGCATCAGGCAACCCTGAGGCATAAGGGCCTTGTTACCCCAAAAACCAGGCAACACAGCTCCCCCACCATCGGTCTCGCCAGTGAACCGGTGAATCATCTCACGGTATTCTGCATTACCAATCCCCAAAAGAGTCTTGCAGTCACAAGAAAAATGTCCAAGCTAATCCACAAACAATTCACAAGGGTGCTACCGGTTCTGGGGAGCTTGTGCTACAGGGAGAGGCTGGATAGTCTAGGACTTCTTTACCTGAGAATGGAGGCTGAAGGGTTACCTTATGGACATCTACACTACAGCCATTCTATACATCAAGCGAATGGACATAGTTTTTTCCCCAGAGTAGGGGAGTACTATATACAAAATCAAAGGCATAGCTTTTCAGTGAGTGGGCAAAAATACAGAAAGGATCAAATAGGGTAACTTTTTCACACAGAGGGTGGTGGGTAAATGGAATGCGCTGCCCACAGAGGTAGTAGAGATGGGAACAATTACAATGCTGAAAGGGCATTAAGGCAGGTGCATGGATGTAAAATGTCTAGAAGGCTATAGGTCAAATGCAGGCTAACGGGGCTAGCTCAAATAGACAGGGATGATTTGGGCTGAAGAACCTGTGCTGTATAAATCTCTGACTCTTAAGTGAGTTAACATTCCAGGTTAGAAAGCCTTTGGATGCCTATGACAAATGTGGAAATTCTAAATTTGATTAATCTGAAACCCCAGAAAGTATAATGAATGCTTGGCCTTGTTGACCAGATCAAAGTGACTTGTTTAAATCTGCTGCCGTAACTGTGGGTGGAAAGTTGCAAAAGCCATCGCTTCCTGCATCCATGATCCAGCTGTTGGTGAAAGATGGACAGCCATTAATGAAAGGACTATGCGTTTATTTGTGGCTGCCTTTATTTATTTCCAGCTCCGTCTTGAATCAGCCAACCCAAACGCTTACAGCTCAGCTCATCTCTGGGTTGTCACAGTTATCATATCTTGGTGTAGCCATGTGATTCTCAGGTTTGGTCTGGTGCACCGCCAGAGCAGTGTAGCGAGTAAAGCCACTGCCTTGCAACTCCGGCAGCCAGGGTTCAGTCCTAACCTGGACTGCTGTCTGTGCGGTGTTTGCACGTGTGTGGCTCACCCAGTTTCTTGTAGGTTAATTGCCCACTGTAGGTCATCTCTTGTATGTGGAGGAAATTGTTAAGTATTTAGTTGGAACTATTTCTTATAGAGTGTCACAGTATCGTAGCTGTTAGCATGACGTTATTGCAATGCCCGCGACCCAGGTTCAGTTCCTGCTATCGTTGGTAAGGAGTTTCTACGTTCTCCCTATTACCATGTGGGTTTCCTCTGGGTGCTCTGGTGTCCTCCCACATCCCACAGGCATAAGGGTTAGTAGATTAACTGGTCACATGGGTGTAATTGGTCTGCGTGAGCTCATTGGGCCGGAGTGGTCTGATACAGCCCTGTATCTCTAAATAAAAATAAGTAAAATAACTCCAGACAGTGCCATCAGCAAGATGTACTACAGAAACTTGGTAAGATCTCATTGACAACACCGCCCCGAGCCCGGGCTTTGAACAGAGCAAGGGCAGTGGACGCACCTGAGAACGCCATCACAGACAAACCACCCTCCAAGCGGCGCATCGCCTCGAGTGGGCAAGAGAATGAGGGAATTGAATCAGAATCATAATCAGGTTTATTATCACTGACATATGTTGTGACATTTTTATTACGTGGGAGCAGTCCAGTGACAGACGTAAAAAATTACCAGAAGTTACAATGAGAAATAGACAGAAGTAAGGATGAATACTGAGGGAGTGTTCATGGGCTCATGGGCTGTTCAAGAATCTGATGGCAGACAGGAAGAAGCTGTTACTAAAATGTTGACAAGGCACCTTCTCTCTGACAGTAATACTGAGAAGAGGGCACGTGCCCAGTGGTAAGAGTCTTTCTGAGACACCACCCTTTGAAGGTGTCTGTGATGGCAGGGAGACTTGTGCCTGTGATGGATCTGCTGAGTCTACAAGCCTCTGCAGCCTTTTGTATCAGAGCCTCCACACCAGACTGTGAGGCGACCTACTTTATAGATCATAGAGTAACTTCAGTGCACAGGCTGTGTCCTGGACTGGGTCTGACAGAGAAGGGATGGCCCAGGACTACCCTCTGAACTCCGATTCTCCCGGTCACAACTGACCAAGGGCAGTGTGTTTCCTGACAGGGTGCTGGCCCAGCCCATCCCGCACAGGGCCAAAGCTGCACCAGCAGCATTCTGTCAAGACCCTTGTCCACTCCTCTCCACAAAGATGACACTGCTGAATGTGCCCCCTGTTGCTCCTCATCTTCAGGCACCCTGCTGATTGTTACAGATGGTATCTTCCATATTGGGTCATGAGTTCGATCCCCAGTGAGGGAACGCGTTGTGTCCTTGAGCAAGGTACTTAATCACACATTGCTCTGCGACGACACTGGTGCCAAGCTGTATGGGTCCTAATGCCCCTTCCTTTGAACAACATTGGTGTCGTGGAGAGGGGAGACTTGCAGCAGGGACAACCGCTGGTCTTCCATACAACCTTGCCCAGGCCTGTGCCCTGGAGAGTGAAGACTTTCCAGGCAGAGATCCATGGTCTCGCAAGACTAACGGATGCCTCCATCTCCTTGGTGACTCCAGCCCACTCTTGGTACTCTGCTGCCTTCCACTTTATATCCATTCTTTCCCCTCCAAAGTGCCACCCACCACCCCTGCACTATCCGGCTCCCTTTTCTCTCCAAGGACAATGACTATGAGGCTAAGTACAGCTCCAATGCCAAATTTAAGTTTGCTGATGACACCTCTGCTGTTGGCTGTATCATAGGTGTGATGAATCACCATATAGAACAGGGATTGAAAATCTGATTGAATAGTACCACAATAACAACTCTTACTCAACCTCAGCAAAGCTAAAGTGCTGATTATTACCGACAGAAGGAAGAAACTGGAGGTCATGAGCCAGTATTCATTAGGGGATCCAAGGTGGAGAGGATCAGCAACTTTAAGTTCCTCAGCATTCTCACATAATAGGATCTGTACTGTGTCAATCACATAACTGCCATCATAAAGAAGGCACAAGAGCACTTCTACTTTCTTAGAAGTTTGTGCAGATTCAGCATGTGTGACGACAGACCAAATTATCAGAAGATTGATGCTGATAAGAGGACAATGGGGGAACATTCAGAAACGTTAACGAGAGACGAGAGGGATTAATGAAAAGGAGAAACAGTTCCGAGTATTGTCAGAGACCGATGGCTTTGAACCCTGAAATGTTTGAAGTTTGATGGACAGGCGATACCCCAGCAGGGGGATAAAAAGGGACAGGTTCGCTAAGGCAACAGACACACAACTCCACGAGGTAACGAGACCCTGGAAGTGGTGTGCCCCCACAAATTGGTGGGAGTTTTGGAGGTCTAGTCGCGGGACCAGCCATAGACGCACAGGGTAGAAAGGTACGGGTCGGCGGGAACCTGGTGCGTGTGTCCGCCGTTGCCTGGGTGCTGGGTTCACCGCAGAAGAACGATCGTATCTGGAATGGAGGGGTCACAGTCGGTGACCTCAGAAGACATTACAAAGGGCTCGCCCGAAAGCTAACTGCGAGGAATATCGAAGGTCTGTTTGAAATCCGTTTTGAATATTCATTCGCTTTCGCTCTCTCTCTTCTCCCCGCCCCAGCGGCAAACAGTGATTACTGCGAACTGAACTGAACTCAATTGAACTGAACCTTGCGTCACTTGAAACTGATCATTTACCCCTAGACTGCGATAGAGCTTGATTGATCCTATTATCCTAGTTCTGTGTACATGTGTGTTCTATCATTGCTAAACTGCTGCATTTATATCCTTTTGATTAGAGTACTGTGTTGCTTATTTCTTTAATAAAACTTTCTTAGTTCCAGTAATCCAGACTCCAACTAAGTGGTCCATTTCTGCAGGTTTGGCAACCCAGTTACGGGGTACGTAACACATGTCATCTAAAACTTTGACAAACCTCTACAGATGAACAGTGGAGAGTATCCTGAATGGTTGTATCACAGCCTGGTGTGGAAGCACCAATTCCCAAGAACAGAAATGCTTATAAAAAGTAATGGATACAGCCCAGTCCATCACAAGAAAAGTGCGGCCCATCATTGAGCATGCTTACAAGGAGGACTTTCCCAAGAAAGTAGCATTTGTCATCAAGCATACCCACCAACCAGACCATGCTCACTTCTCTTTGCTTCCATCGGTAACTGGTACAGGAGCTTCAGGTTCAGGAACAATTATTAGCCTTCAACCATCAAGCTCCTGAACCCGCGTAAATAACATTACTCATTTCAAGACTGAACTGATTCCACAACCATAGAACTCATTTTCGAGGACTTTACAACTCATGTTCTCAGTATTATTTAATTACTTATTGATTTATTATTTGCACAGTTTGACTTCCTTTGCACATTGATGCCTGCAAGCAAATTAACCTGTTGTTATGGGACCTAAGGCTCCTGTACCTTTTACTGATGGCAGCAGAGAGAAGAGAAGTTGGTGATGGGATGCTGTTTTCTTGGGAAGTATATGGTGACATGGACGTACTCCGATAATAAATCTACTTTGAATGTGTTTTAAGCTGCTCTATCCCTATGACCTTCTTACCATTCTCTACCATGCTTGTTTGAAGATCCTGTTCATGCAGCCTTTATTGTGTTAACTCCCAGTGTGTTAAATCTTTGCTTCTAAAATTCTCATGGTCATGTCCAGATCACTTTGGGTTCAGTACCTATGTAACCTCCTGATTTACAACCCTCCATTTTGTCTGAAATTTCATCTTTTATGAGGCACGGATTCTTTCAAGACAATGCCTTTAACTATCTTGGTCCTAAGTTCAAGAATACTTTCTCCAGGCATTTTTACCTCTATATTCCTTTTAGAATCTGCTGAAAAATGACCACATTCAGTCAAATCCATAAAACACTTGAAAACTTCTACAGATGTACCATGGAGAGCACTCTGACAGGCTGCATCACTGTCTGGTATGGGGATGGGGCGGGGGGGGGGGGTTGTGCGGCTACTGCACAGGATCAAAAGAAACTACAAAAAGTTGTAAAATTAGTCAGCTCCATAATGGGTACTAGCCTCTGTAGTATCCAAGATATCTTCAAGGAGCACTGTCTCAGAAAGTTGGTGTCCATTATTAAGGACCTCCTTCACCCACGATATGTTCTCTTCTCATTGTTACCATCAGGAAGTAGGTACAGATGCCTGAAGACTCACACTCAGTGCTTCAGGAACAGCTTCTTCCCTGCTGCCATCCGATTCCTATATAGGCTTGGACACTACCTCACTTTTTTTACTATCTCTGTTTTTGCACTACTATTTTTAATTTAACTATTTAATATACATATCATCATCATCAGGTGCCATGCCAGTTTGAGCTTTGACTACCATGGCCCACATACTCCTGTTTCAGGTCAAGTGGATCAATTCATTGGTATTCATTTCCAGTTTTCTTGCTGCTGTCTCCATCATCATTTGTCTTTGTCTTCCTCTTCCTTTCTTCCCTTCAATCTTTCCCATAATTACCGTGCATTCTAACTCTTCTTTCCTAATCACAATGAAGTCATGTTGCCTTTTCATGATCTCATACATTATTTCTCTTTTTGTGCTTGCTCTGTTCATGACATCCTTGTTAGATATTCATTTCATCCATGATATTCTTTCATCCTCCTCAAAAACCACATCTCAGCTGCTTCAATTCATTCCCTCATGTTACTAGATATTGTCCAACATTCTGAGCCATACAACATAACTGGATAAACGTAACATTTCAATGCTCTGAGGCGGGTTGTCATACCTAAGTTAGTGTTAGTCAGTATACTCTTCATTCTCGTAAGGTGTCTTTTGCCATCCCTATTCTTTTGATGTCCATGTCGCACCTGCCATCTGATGTCACCCAGCTTCCTAAGTAGCAAAAGTTCTGTACTTGTTTTATGTCTTCCCCATTTATTTTCAGCCTGCAGATAGGATTCTCCTTCTCTTTGGATATCACCATACATTCTGTCTTTTTGCAATTGATAGAGAGACTCATTTTTGCACTTTCTTCAACAACTATATCAATTACGTTTTGTAGTTCCTCCTCCGTACTTGCAATTAACACAGTGTCATCTGCATATCTAAAATTATTGATGTTTTCACTGCCAACTTTAATTCCCAAGATGTCTCTTATTTTTTGTAATATTGTTTCACTGTACACATTAAATAAATCAGGGGAGAAAACACACCCTTGTCTAACGCCTCTCTTGATTTTCATAAACTGACTCACTTCTCCATCTATTCTCACAGCAGCAGTTTGTTCCCAGTACAGATTTCTGATTAGGCGGAGGTCTTTCGAATCTAGATCTAGAGTTTCGAATAATATTTTCGAGTAATATTTCGAATAACTTATTGTGCTTCACTTTATCAAATGCTTTTGTGTAGTCGATAAAACAAACAAACAAATCTTTTTGCACTTGAATAGCTCGTTCTGATAGTATCCTTAACATCAATATCGCATTTCTTGCACCTTTGTCTTTCACAAAACCACATTGTTCTTTACCTATCTCAGCTTGTATCTTACTTTTAGCTCTTGTCATCAAAATTCTTAGAAGTATCTTATTGATATGACTCATTAAACTTATGGTCCTATGTAATTCACATTCTATTGCTCCAGCTTTCTTAGGAAGAGTGATAAATACTGATTTTTTTCATCTCTTCTGGTATTATTCCACTCTCATAAATGTCATTGATTAAATCAGTAAGTTTTTCAACTCCATAATCTTCAAGGGCGATAATTTGCTCTATTCCTAATTCGTCAGGACCTGCTGCCTTTCCTTTCTTCATTTTATTTATTGCATTACGAACTTCAGATTTAAAAGTACTTGGACCTTCAATGTTCTTCTTAATTTCTGGTTTTTCGCCTCGATCGTCATCAAACAATTCCTGAATATACTCAGTCCATCTGTTCATAATCTCATCTTTTTCCAGTATAATGGTATTGTCCTTTGCTTTCAAACATCCACCTGAAGAACAGAGGAGCTTTTTACCAGTGATATTCTTGATTTGTTGATGTAACCTTTTTGGATCAGTAATAGGGATTCTTTCTAATTGCTCACATTCCTGGTTTAACCATTCTTCTTTGGCTTTTTGACATAAGCTTTGAACTTTTTTATCTAAGGACTTATATTCTATAGGATTTGCTTTCTTCTGTCTCCTTTCTTCCATTAGATTCTTGATTTCATCTGTCATCCATTTATTCTTTGTGTTTTTTTATTTTTTAGGAATCACTGATTTTGCTGATTCTACCAAGGCACCCTTTAGAGCATTAAACTTCATTTCTACATGATGCTATCATCTTCAACAGATTCCATTTCTAGACTTTGAAATCTATTCCTTACTTCAATTGTAAATTTTTGTCTTAAGTTTTCTTCTTTCATCAATTGCGAGTTGTCAAGGGATTGTTCAGGTTTTTGCTTCTTTAGTTTTTTAAGTTTTATTTTTACATGACATATTACTGGGTTATGGTCACTATCACAGTCTGCACCTGGATATGTTTTGCATTGAGTCACTGAGTTTCTAAATCTTTGGTTTATAGTAATAAAGTCAATTTGATTTCTGGTGTTATCACCTGGACTTTTCCAGGTCCATAGGTGTCTTGAATAGTTTTTTAATTAGGTATTCATAATGACCTGATTATCCACCTTGCACCATTCATTGCTCCCAGGGCCGCTCTCGTGGCATGCACCTCAAATATCCTCTGACAACCAAGTCCAACTCCAGGCCTTCTCATGTGGCTTAGCCTCTAAGCCCGGCGGAACTGTTTCTACTGACAGGAGAAGGGGCGAAAGCGGGTCCTGGCGCCTTAAAACCAGTGCTTCGGGTAGATAGAGCTCATCAGCCTGGGAAGGCAGTCCATCTAAGAGAGAGAAAACGCTGATTTCAAACCTCCGCTGCCTTGTAGCCATACCCACTCATGGGAAAAGCTTCGGGAGTAAACCCTGAGGACAAATCCAGAGCTGGAGTCCCTGAGGCAGTCCAACATTGCCTTCAACCTCGTTCTGGCAACTCCTGCGATGACACTGGTGCCAAGCTGTATCGGCCCTTGCCCTTCCCTTGGACAACATCGGTGTCGTGGAGAAGGGAGACTTGCTGCATGGGCAACTGTAGGTCTTCCATACAACTTTGCCCAGGCCTGCACCCTGGAGAGGACACTCCAGACTTTCCAGACACAGATCCATGGTCTCACGAGACTAACGGATGCCACCACCACAAAACAATTTCCCTTTCATAGCCCACATTCCAAATAAACAATAACAGTTCATTACTAACTTCACAGTTCTTAAGATTCAGTCTTTTAGGTGGTGCTTGGTTTCTTTCAGGATACTGCCTCTGGACTTGTGGAGTGGCATCAGCTTTGAAAGATAACTTCTTGGTGTCCGGTATCACATTGCTATCGGTGATATCGTCATTGAGAGATAAGTCTGGTGACTGTAACGTGTTCATCTTGTTGGATGCAGTTGAGCGTCCAGTATCTGGTCCACATGACGTCTCCATGTCTGATCTCCAACTTCCACTGTGTACATCAGTGGTACCATTCGTCTAGCTATCCTACCAGGTGTCCACTTGTCTTCTCAGTAATCACGCACTAGGGCTTCCTGTCCAATCTCGAAGCTCCTTGCTACTTCACTTGGCAACTGGCTCAACTGTTTATTCTGCACTTCCCTCTGTTGATCTAGTTTCAAAAGATCGATGCGAGATCTCAGATTTCTGCTCATGAACAGCGTTGAAGGTGTTTGATTTGTCGTCACACGAACAGAGTTGTCTACCTTCTGCTGTACAGAAATGCCCTCCTTGTCCATCACATTAATGGACTTCATGAAGGTTTGGATAAACCTTTCAGCTAACCCATTTGTTGCGTGGTGGTGAGGAGCTGACTTGAAATGTCTGATGCCATTCTTCTGATGTGTATTGTGGTCCATTGTCACTCACGGTTTGTTCTGGTAAGCCATGATGGTCTTCAGTATGGGGATTGTCTTTGCTGAGGTGGTTGACTTCATTGGTATAACCTCCGTGACACATTGGGGGGCATTGGGAGCAAGGGTGGGCCCAAATGCAAGACACATCTTGTGAGGTTAACTTAATTGAGTTAATTGCTCGATACAAGGAGAGCAACGCAGAAGCAGGAATAGCGTACTGGACAAGGACTCAGGCCTTGGACTAGGCTGGGACTAAGGGTTTGGGCTAGGACTCGGAATCACGGACCTCCAGGGCCAGGACTTGACTTGAGACTTGGATGCTGCCAGGGCTAGGACGTGGTTCTTGGATGCTGCCAGGGCCAGGACATGGTACTTGGATGCTGCCAGGGCCAGGACATGGTACTTGAAGACCCCGGAGCCAGGACTTGGTACTCGGAGCCTCCGGGTAGTGGCGAGCTCTAGACTCGGTCCGGGAACAGTAGACAGCGGCTCTTGATTTCCTCTGGTGGGTTAACTGACGGATCCAGCTTGGTGAGGAAACTTTGCAGGCTCGCTTTGGCAAGGTAACTTGACAGGGTTGCTCCGTTGAGGAAAGGCAACTTATTGGCACTCGCTTCGTGGGGAGACTAGGCTTGCTCCGGCCAGATGGCATTGGCCCACAGTACCTTTGGTGACCTTGCAAGCGCTTTCACGCCGAACGGCAGAACGCCGGAGACTATAAACTCCCGGTTCACCCGAGAGTAAATTGCCTCCAATCACCAAGCCCGAGGGACATGGGAAAACAGGGAACCAAAGGGAAACAGGGAGTCAACGGTCCGGATCGTAACATAAACAAAGTAAATTTAAAGGGACCCCGATCTGGACCATGACACACCGGCCACTTTGAAAGAACATCCACAGTAATCAGAAACATGAAGTTCATAAATGACCTAGCAAACTCAATATGTTCTCTTTGCCATAGTGACAACAGTCACTTCCATGGGTATAACAGTGCCTGTGCAGATGCATCTTGATCATCTTGGCATCTTTAACAGCTTTTGGTCAAGTCTTTGATCTGTTTATCTGTTCTCAAACACCTTCTGATTAGCATTAAGCAGCTGTGCCAGTCCCTGGTTAGTGCTACCATTTGGGCTGCCATTGCCTGTTGATGCCACACTGAGAGCTTTGATTGAGTGCCGGTCTAGTTAGATTTTTCTCAACCATTCACATCCGAAAAGTGCTGGCCCTCCACTTTTCATTACATTAAGCTCTAACTGCTGTGGTTGGCCTCCATACATCACTTTAACCTTCAGCTTGTATTTGGGAGACACTTTTTCACCTGTGTATGTCTTTAGCATCACTCAGGTCTTCTGTTATGGTATATTAGAAAACAGTCTGTTGTAGTCAGCAACACACATCAAAGTTGCTGGTGAACGCAGCAGGCCAGGCAGCATCTCTAGGAAGAGGTGCAGTCGACGTTTCAGGACGAAGGGTCTCGGCCCAAAACGTCGACTGCACCTCTTCCTAGAGATGTTGCCTGGCCTGCTGCGTTCACCAGCAACTTTGATGTGCGTTGCTTGAATTTCCAGCATCTGCAGAATCCCTGTTGTTTTTGTTGTAGTCAGCCTCTGGAATTATAGACAAAGCTGGCCCTGTATCCAGCTCCATTTTCAGTTTTACACCAGACACATCTATTGTGATCCAGATGATTTTGTGATCTGCTTCAGTTATACTATGCACTTCTAGGCATTACAGTTCAACTTTTTTCAGACTCTATATTGTCTAATTCGGTTTTACATTCAGTAACTTTATACATTTGCTTAGTTTTGTGTTTGAGACTTTTTACTCAGTTGTGCTTTTTATCTGCCTTGAACATTCTCTCTATGTGACCTTGTCTGAGACACTTTCTGCAGACTTTTTCTTTGAACCAACGGTCATTTGCATCATGGGAGGATTTGCCACATCAATAACATCTTTGGCTGTTTGCACCATTCAGGGACATTCTGTGCATTTCACATTTCTGCCTCCTTTTCTGTAGTTCTGCTACATCCTTTGCTGCAGTCTTTAACAATATTGCAATGATCAATGCCAGGTCAGGTTTCCTTCAGACAGTAGCCTCTTTTGAGAGGTTTGACTGTGCATGCCACATACAAGCCTGTCCTTAATACATTAGAAAGCCCATCTCTGAAGTCAGAGTACTGAGAAAGTTTGTGCAGGTCTGTAATGTATTCAGAAAGGCTTTTATCTTTTGTCTTGTTCCTTTTGCAAAATCTAAATCTCTCAGTTATTACCAGCGGTCTAGGGCTTGAGTGATTTTGTAAAATTGTAACAATTTCATCGAATATCTTGCTTGCTGGCTTTTCAGGGGTTACTAGGTTCCATAAAAGAATGTACTGTACGTCCTTGCACCCGTTTAGCTAAGAAGTGTAGGGGCTTTCTTTTGCTCCACCAGGTTGTTAGTGTTACAATACGGTTCACCCGCTCAGTATACAACATCCAGCCTTCATTAGCATTATCAAATTCGCCATCTTTCCCAACTGAAGCTATCGCCATGTTATTTTCATTTTAACTTTAATGTGTCTTTCACTTCTACTATTGTGTACTCACGTGTTTGTTAGTGTTGGCCTTCTTGCGCTGTTTAACTCTTGCTGTTTCGTCCCGTAACTGTCAGTGCCATTGGTGATATTTTCTGACATTCAGGTTTGTACTCGTTGCCAATTTGTTGCGTCTGTGCACAACTACATATCAATTAAATAAAGCACACAGGCGGGAGATGGCTTTGACTGGTGTATTCACATTGTCGTGAGAGAGAGAACTATGTGCTTGCACAGACATCAGATCAATACATAGTGCTAAGGTGAGTTATTGCTCGAAAAGAAATAGATCCATATGTTACACATATGTTACTATATATTACCTTAAGATTGATTTTCTTGCAGGCTACTTAGAGATATGGTTTGCAAACTGATGTGATGTCAAGATGTATGCATCGTACAATGGGGCTGTGTTAAGTGGCCTACATCAAACCAGGCACCTTCTGCCAAAGTATTTTGTACCCTTCGGAGATCAAGGAAGGCTCTCTCTGACCAAACCTATTTTATGAGTTAGCACGTTGACATGGCTGTAGGCATATTGACTCTCTCTGTCAATAATTGGGATGTTTGTTAATTAGGAGGATCAGCCCTCACATAACTAATTGTGGGAATTGGGATTTGTGTCCTCAAGAAGCTTTTCAATCATCAGCGTACATTAGATAGACCCAACAAAGATATTTGAACCTTCAGAAATCTCTTCTTAGATACAAAGTGTTACCTACTGCAAATATATATTTTAATCGAACCATTTGTTAGACACTAACTTTTGGTATTGGTATTGAATTATTATGGTCACGTGCCAAGATAGAGTGAAAAGCTTGCTTTGCAGACTGTTCATACAGATCAAGTAATTACACAGTGTATTGAGCTAGAATAAGGATGAGGATGCTTAGAGGATACAGGGTGACTTGGATAGGTTAGGTGAGTGGGCAAATTCATGGCAGATGCAATTTAATGTGGATAAATGTGAGGTTATCCACTTTGGTGGCAAGAACAGGAAATCAGATTATTATCTGAATGGTGGTCAATTAGGAAAAGGGGAGGTGCAACGAGACCCGGGTGTCATTGTACACCAGTCATTGAAAGTGGACATGCAGGTACAGCAGGCTGTGAAAAAGGCGAATGGTATGCTGGCATTCATAGCAAGCGGATTCGAGTACAGGAGCAGGGAGGTACTACTGCAGTTGTACAAGGCCTTGGTGAGACCACACCTGGAGTATTGTGTGCAGTTTTGGTCCCCTAATCTGAGGAAAGACATTCCTGTCACAGAGGGAGTACAAAAAGGGTTCACCAGATTGATTCCTGGGATAGTAGGACTTTCATATGATGAAAGACTGGATCGGCAAGGCTTATACCCTCTGGAATTTAGAGGATTGAGGGGGGATCTTACTGACACGTATAAAATTCTAAAGGGATTGGACAGGCTAGATGTAGGAAGATTGTTCCGAATGTTGGGGAAGTCCAGGACGAGGGTCACAGCTTGAGGATAAAGGGGAAGCCTTTTAGGACCGAGATGAGGAAAAACTTCTTCACACAGAGAGTGGTGAATCTGTGGAATTCTCTGCCACAGGAAACAGTTGAGGCCAGTTCATTGACTATATTTAAGAGAGAGTTAGATATGGCCCTTGTGGCTAAAGGGATCAGGGGGTATGGAGAGAAGGCAGGTACAGGGTTCTGAGTTGGATGATCAGCCATGATCGTACTAAATGGTGGTGCAGGTTCGAAGGGCCGAATGGCCTACTCCTGCACTTACTTTCTATGTTTCTATGTTTCTATGTAATAAGGTAAACAATAACAATGCAGAATAAAATGTAAAAGCTACAGAGAAAGTGCGCTGCAGGTAAATGATAAAGTTCAAAGTTCAAAGTAGTTTTTTAATCTAAGTGTATTATGTCACCATATACAACCCTGAGATTCATTTTCCTGCTGGTATGCACAGTACATCCAAGCAACATAATAGAATCGGTGAAAAACCACACCCATCAGTATGGACAGACAACTCATGTGCAAATGACAATAAACTGTAAATACAATAGAAAATAAATAAATATATAAATAAACAGTAAGTATCAAGAACATGAAGAATCCTTGAAAGTGAGTCCATAGGTTTTAGCAACAGTTCAGTGATGGGGCAAGTGAAGATGAATGAAGTTATCCCAACTGGATCAAGAGCCTGATGGTTGAGGGGTAATAACTGTTCCTGAACCTGGTGGTGAGGGTCCTGGGGCTCCTGTACTTTCTTCCTGATGGCAGCAGTGAGAAGAGAGCATCACATGGGTGGTGGGGGTCCCTGATGATGGATTCTGCTTTCCTGCAACAGGGTTTCATGGAGAAGGCTTTCTATTTTGCGTTGATAAAAAATTGGTAAGAGCCGATGAGGACATGCCAAATTCCTTGAGAATCCTGAGAAAGTAGAGGTGTCGGTGAGGTTTCTTGGCCATGGCATCAATGTGCTTGTACCAGGACAGATATCAGTGATATTCACACCTGGGAACTTGAAGCTATTAATCCTCTTAAACTGGTAATGTAGGCAGGAGCATGTGCACTGCTCTCTTTCCTGAAGTCAATGATCAGCTCTTTGTTTTTATTGACATTGAGGGAAAGGTATTTGCTATGGCACCATGACGCTAAGCTCTCCATCTCCTTCCTGTACTCCAACTCATCATTATTGAATACTGAATAAACAATGTTATTATGGCCATAGAAATTGTATGAAATCACCTGCAGAGATCTTTGTTCTTAAGGGTGTAAATCAAAGTTTGCAAAGATTCTGCTGAAAAAGTCTTCAAGATATTGTCTTGGATGAAAGGTTCCAGTCTGCAATGATGACTGTTTATTCCTCTCCATAGAAACCATCTGACTTGCTGAGTTCCCCAGCATTTTGTGTGTGTTGCTCAAGAAAATATCTGCCTGTGGTGACAAATAAAAACCTTCACATTCACCATCTTCTTCAGTGACTTAATCACAGTCACAATATCGACGTGAAATGTGGTCCATCTCTGTTTCTCTTTGATCCTCCTCCAGTTGTTTATCTTTTTGTTCCAGATTCCAGTGTCTACATTCTCTTGTATCACCAACTATTCTGTCTGACTTGCTGAGTACTTTCACTCTATAGTTAAACCTTTGATTAGATGCCCTGATGTATCTTTCTTTAGTTCAGTTTTGATTTTGTTTGGTAAGCTCTTTTGGGAGTTTTGCAAAGTTGGAGTGCAAGTTATTGTTGGCTATATTGACCTTATCCTCTTACTTTCAATTTTCTGTATTTGATTTTAGTTTCTGTCTACAATCCCAGATTACAATGCTGTTCAAATGTATTCTGCTGCTGACTCCATCCCTTTTGCCTTTGCATCTTTTTTCCTTTACACTGATCCTCTTTTCATTACTACCATCGGGGAGGAGGTGCAGGAACCTGAAGAACCACAATCTGTGTTTTAGGAACAGCTTCTTCCCCTGCGTATCAGATTCTCAATGGTGCAAGAGTATGACCCCACTATTCTTTTCTATTGCTCTATTTAATTGATATCTTCTAGGAGTAGTGCCTCAAGGTGGTGGTGTGAATTATTAAGGACCCCCACCAGGACATGGCCTCTTCTCATTATTACTGTCAGGAAGGAGGTCCAGAAGCCTGAAGACACACACTCAATGATTGAGGAACAGTTTCTTCTCCCCTGCCATCCAATTTCTGAATGGACACTGAACCCATGAACACTACCTCATTACATTTTTTTTATTTATTTCTGTTTTTTGCACTCTTTATTTTAACTTCTATTTAATATCCATATATGTATAATTACTATAATTCAGTTTTTTAAACATATTTATCATGTATTGCATTGTACTGCTGCCACAAAGTTAACAAATTTCGTTACATATGCCGGTGATATTAAACCTGATTCTGATTCTGGTTTATTTATTTATTGCTCTATTCGTTTATTTATCTATCTATCTACCAATCTATCTATCCATCTATCTATTTATTTATTATTCATTTACTTATTTATTGTAACTTGTAGTAATTTTATGTTTTGCAATATACTGCAGGCACATCCTTTGGCTCTTTTGGTTGCTAATGCTTCAATGTATATGTGATAAATGAATCTGAAGCTGATCTGCATTTCACAGCACTTATGTTTCTATCTGCTTCCTCTCTCATTTTCTGACTTGCCTTGTTCATCTAATCAGACAGCTCAGCATGGGTCAGATAACCTAAACAACCCTGGCCTCAGTCTGACAACAGGATTCTTCTTTGTTCTATCCATCACTCCTCCCCATCTCCTACGCAAGTTAAACTTAACATGTTTTTCTCTTTTTTTCCAGCTCTGATGCTGTTTCTCTCTCCACAGGTGCTGCCTGACCGGCTGAGTGCTTCCTGTACTATCTCTGTATATTCTGCAGAGACTCACTTTGCACGTGTCTAATTTTGGTGCTGAAGAGTTTGAAGAGAAAAATATTCTAGTAATACCAGGCACCTTGATGAAGATGAGACTTTGAGGGTAAAAAGCATAACTGTAGCCTTGGAAACAGCGAATTAGATTCCACCTTTCAATGAGTCCCCAGGGTCTTGTTAACATTCATTAGTTGAACTTCACCGATTGGAGACTACAGTTGAAAAGCAGTTGATCAATAGACAATTATCACATCTGAAGGAGAGAGAGCTCTGTCGTCTGAATTCAGGTTCCACCTATATTTCAGACTCTGATATAAATTCATCTATTTATCACATACCTCAAAAAATAAAGTAAAATGCATGATTTGCATTAACAGCCAACACACCCATGGATGTGCTGGGGGCAGCCTGAAAGCGTCACCACACATTATGGCGCCAACATCACATGCCCACTATGCTCAGCAGAACAGCACAGAACACAACAAAGCAGAACATTACAAACGATAAAGCAACAACAGCAAAATAAGCCCTGTTCCTCCCTCCCAATGGACGTACACAGACCTTTAGCCCCAACACAGGCCATCTGGCCACCAGTGGATTCATGGATTCACAGACATTAAGCTTTTGGCTTCCCCGGCAGACTCCCAGAGATTCATAGACCTGGGGCTCCAGTTATCATCCCTCGACTTCTGAACTTCCAATCAACTTCTGGGCTTCAATCTGGACTTCTGATTATCCTTCAAGCTTTGATCTACAGTATCAACCCAGGATTCACTGCTACTGATGATGATGAATGACATTTTGTTTCCTTCACTGTCGAGTGCTTCACTATCAGCTGCTGAAAGCAGCTCCAGCCATCGTCTTCTAAGTTAGTCTCTTGGGATGAAAGATGGCATATTTTCATTCTAGCTCCCTGGGTTCCGAGGTGCCTACTGAAGCCAATGAGTGGCACACGGCTGGAGCAGAGGTGTGCCTGACAGACACACTTGTAAATGGGTAGTGTATGAGTGTGGTGCACTACCTGTGCAAGGTATTCTGAATGCATAAACTCTGGTTCCCAGTCCCATTCTAAATACTCAGTTTCCACTTTAATTGGTAGGAATGTCAAAGGTTACAAGGAGAATGCAGAATGAATAACCTCACTCACCTCAACACTAAACTGATTCCACAAACTATGGACTCACTTTCAAGGACCATATAACTCATTTCCTCAGTATTACTTATGTATTTATTTATTACTTGATCTTTTTGTATTTGCACAGTTTGCCTTTTGCACACTGATTGTTTTACTTGTCTTACTTTGTGTGTAGTTTTTCATTGATTCTATTATAATTCTTTGTTCTACTGTGAATGCCTGCAAGAAAACGAATCTCAGGAGAGTATATGGTGACATATACATAACTTGTTGATCAAATTTACTTTGAACTCTAGAGAATGGTTTTGAGAGGGTATAATAAATCAGCCGTGATCAAACAGCAGAGCAGACCCACTGGGCCAAATGGCCTAATTCTGCTGCAATGTGTTCTAGTCTTATGGATATCTGGTAAATCCACAAGTTTAACACAAATATTTCAGAATTGAGACAGAGATCACAAGTGTGCAAAACCACATAGTTACATTGGCAAATATATTGTTTTAAAAATAAACCTGTGTAATATATGTAGCTATATATAGGCATAAGGTTGCAGCGGCCACTCCAGTGGTGATGTCTGTTATTTGTCAAGTAGGGTGCCGTGCACAATCCTGATTTGATGGAGACAGACATGAGAGCACGGAGGAACATCTGGTGACACTTCTGAAATGCCTGCTTCGCTGCTGCTGCTGCTGCTGCTGCTGCTACTGTGTGGTCCGAAATCCCCGGAGGGGAAGGCCCTGAGTCCTCGGCTTTGCTTGTTGCTCGGCGGCCGGGGCGGGGTCGAAGCGCTTGGCAGAGGAGGGTGCTCGGTGCTCGGTGTTGGAGGGCTGGTCGGAGGCTCGAAGTTTTCAGACGGACTCAGAGTCGGCTGCGGTTGGGTGCTTCCAATGGTGCTGCACCGGCAAGTTTGCGGCGCTGGAGGTGCACGGCAGGGAGAGTTTCTCCCTTCTACCGTCTGCGTGAGATGATGGGACTATCGGGACTTTGAGACTTTTCTTTTACCGTGCCCATGGTCTGCTCTTTATCAAATTACGGCATTGCTTTGCACTGTTGTAACTATATGTTATAATTATGCGGTTTTGTCAGTTTTAGTCTTGGTTTGTCCTGTATTTCTTGTGATATCATTCTGGAGGAGCATTGTATCATTTTTTAATGCATGCATTTCTAAATGACAATAAACAAGGACTGAGTGTCCTCATAATCTAATCTAAGGTAGCAGAACACCTGACTACCTGAGGCAGTATCTGTCTAATGTCCTCATATCTCGGGAATTTCACTTCATAAACTCTCTGCAATGGACTTCATTAGAAACTAAGCAGCTTAGAGAGCCCACACACCTTAGCAAGATTTAACTGTCGAGTTCTCTAGAAAGGTGCGAATGGCTCTTTAAGATCAGGAAGATGTTTTATATGATAAACTTAAGGCCTTTCCATTTATAAGCAACACAACCCTTCTTCATGATTTCATTCTTTACTGGAGTGTTTCCCCCAACAATCCTCCGACACAGTCCAGACGATGAGCTCTTTGAGCTGCGATTTGGAGTTGTGTCATACTTATGAGTAGCCAAAGTTCTGGAGCATTGTTCCAGAGGGATGAGTTAGAATCTCACAATGACAATGAATGATTTTCAATTTAGAAAATTACATTAATTAAAGCTAGCCTTGTGTGTGATAACCACGAAGCTACAGAATTATTATACAAACCCATCTGGTTTGCTAATGTCCTTCAGGGAAGAAACTAGAATAAGGATCAGGTTTATTATCACTGACATATGTCATGAAATTTGTTGTATTGTAACAGCAGTACAACATTGCAAAAGTTAAAATTAAATTACAAAATTAAAAGAGGAATAGTGCAAAAAGAAAGAAAAATAGTTAGGTGGTGTTCACAGGCTCATGGATCATTCTGAAAACTGATAGTGAAGGAGAAGAAGCTGTTCCTAAAACATTGAGTGTGTATCCTCGGGCCGTGTACCTCCTCCCTGATGGCAGCAATGTCCTGGGTGGTGAGGATCCTTAATGATGGATGCCATTTTCTGAGGCACCATCTTTTGAAGATATCTTCGATGGTGGAGAGGGTCCACCTGCTGAGAGGGAACCTGATGGGAGTATGAGGAGGATGAAGGATGGATGAGAGCAGTATAAGTGCTGGTGGCATGGATGGTGGATCATAGAGCCTGCTTCCTGGTTGTATCTGTTTCGGACTCCATGACTCTATTCCACAACTTTGGTTCAGCTCTCCAAATGTCTTTAAACTCATACCACCTTTTAACCATTTGAAATGTCAGCACTCAATATTTCTTGTACTTGTTTAAATTTTTAATCATTCCCAGCATGAAGCTTTCAAAAGCCTTTTTTCTACACTCTGGAAGGCCCTTCTGAAATCTCCTTACTCCTCTGTTACTCTGTCCTCCTATAAGGTCTTCACCAGAACTTGACTTTCTGATTTTTGCCCTAAAATCTCTTTATTGGGATCAGTGCCTGATCATCTTTGCTACAGGACATGAGAAGTAGTTTGATATTCATAGTGCTGATTGTAATTGTGGAGCACTCCAAAGCCAAGTGCACATTTACAGACAGATGATTGTCTCCACTGAAGGCTTGATATTAGAATGTGGGTGAGTGATGGAACTGATCATGGTGAAATGCTATAAATTATTCATGCTTAATCAATTCGACTTGCCGGTTGAAGATTGGAACAAATCAGACTATCACGAATTCTTTCAATTTGTTTGCTTGCACGTGCATTGTATTACAGTGCCAACCTCTGTCATGGAGTGAAGCACTCTCCTCGCAGCAATATTAACCTGCTGTATCATGATGGATATGCATCCTTTTCCTACTCTCCGAATAGCACAATGAGAGGGAGAAAGAACTTGTAATTATTTTGGAAATGTTTACAACCTTAGAATATGCCAAAACTCATTAGAGATGTTGAGATGGTGATGAATTTGAACTGCAGTCACTGTTAAATTCAGGAGACACATAATTAATTATAATACAACATAGGCACACAATTAGCACAAAATGACATGATAACTGGTACCAGATCTCAATAGGTTGAACGATGCATATTGCTCAGGAAACCTGAATAAACTTATTTCATAACTCTTCAGATAATGTCAAGGTGTATTTTGCACCTTACTAAGGGATTCAGTTGCACATTAAAATATTGTGCTTCTGATGGTGCAGCACCACCACAGTGCTGTACTGAAGATCAGGCTGAATGATTTTCTTAAACCTTTGGACTAAGGTTTGAATCCATAGTCTCTGGAAACAGATTATTTTTCATTAATGGCCCTGGCTGCTACTACTAGGGTTCAGAGATCAGCCTAATCTAGTTTATGGACTATTGTGACAAATAATAGTTTTAAAAGTGTATCTTTCTTATAAGCTTTCAGAGACAGACAAAGACACAGAAAGGATGTCTTAGGTATAAATCAAGTCACATTGCTTAAACTGTGGAAGAGGTCATAAATTGGCCCTCTTTCAAATTATGTAGTGGATCGTAGCTAATCTTTCTTGAGGTGCAGAGTGACCTGTCTTCTCACGCCAAGCCCACCCTTACCAATTAAAATTTGACACCATGGATTAAACACTTTGACTTCAGTCCAATAAACACATCCGATGCATCTATGATTAAATGGAATGAGCTCATCTCAGATCAACATTGTTTTGCCGAATGTGAGAGCTCAACAATCAGAAAGTCACGATTCTTTCTCCCTTACTTTCTTTGCCCTTCTTTCCCACCAGCACATCCTTAAGGTTTGACACTGGGAGCTAACCATTAGGAGTGATGAAGTAAATTATACAAAACTACCATCCTCACCGCGAGCACTGGATTCCAGTCGCATACCCTGGTCATGACATTTGCTCTTGGTCTATTCAATGCCTTGAGCAAGCAAATATCAGCATCTTAATATGGGGTACCTAGTCAGAGTGCAATAAAGTCTTCTTATCCACACATATACTTTAGTCTCAGTAAGTAAACCACACCGTTCTCCCATTAGGATATCCACCACCTGAACCCAGTCCATCAGTGTAGACTTCTCTATTCGGCGGTTAAGTAGAGATGAGTTCAACCACAATATTTATATAAAAAACAGAATATGTTATATACAAATATAAAGTGATTCATTTTTGCGTGCTAAAGCTTACACAATAAGTGACAAAGCCTGGTGAATGTTACAGAACAAAGAGACCTAAATGTACAAAAACACAGTTCCCTGAAAATAGCAACAGGTAAA
Organism: Mobula birostris; assembly: GCF_030028105.1. Classification (NCBI taxonomy): domain Eukaryota; kingdom Metazoa; phylum Chordata; class Chondrichthyes; order Myliobatiformes; family Myliobatidae; genus Mobula; species Mobula birostris. The sequence continues at coordinate 50,059,842 of NC_092378.1, read as the reverse complement.
GAAATTGGTCAAGAAGTCATATGGCATACTTGACCTCACTGGACGCAGCATTGAGCACAGGAGTTGAGATGTCAGGACAGCTGTATCGGACATTGGTGAGACTGCACCTGTTTTAGTGTGTGCAGCTCTGGTCACCATATTATAGCAAGGATATGGTTAAGCTGGAGAGTGTAGCGAAAGGATTCACAGGGACATTACCAGGTCTGGAGGGCTTGAGTTATGAGGGAACACTGGATAAACTTGGATTGGTTTAACTGCGATGAAGGAATCTGAGGGATGACCTTGTAGAAATACAGTGGATTTCACTTAATTGGGACATATGTACGCACAAGTACATTTTCGCCCAATTAAGCCGGTGCCCCAATTAGCTGAAACTTCATGGGGAAAAACCACCACTTAATTGAGTAACAAATTATGTGTCTAAATAAAATACAGAACAAATTTAACACTGTCAATACTACTGCAGTACTATAAAACTATGTATTAGTTCTTAATTGTTATTGATGGAGGAACTCATCCAGTATACCTGTACACTGCTGTCTACTTTTGATTGACTGTAAATGAACAAATCAGTGCAGACACCCAGTGTAGATGATGAACTGCCTTCATACAATGCTATCAACAACTGCATGCTCCAAATCTTCATTTTCATTGTAACATTCAAGAGGATTGTTGATACCTTCAAATTCTTTGTAGTTCCTAACTTGTTAAAGTAGTGAAATTGTTTCATTTTCATTCATGGCTATTTCTGACATCTCCAAGCCTGAATGCTTAAAACCACAGTGATTAAAAGAGTTCTGAATTGTCTTAGTGCTTATTTCTCATCAACTATCAGTGACAAAAATCACTGCTCTTTGAACACAAGCATAACCTACTGAAGCTATTTAAAATATGCTCACTCAAAGCACAGTGCAGTATTTAACAGCCACACAAGTACACATATGTGATGCTAGTTAGAAGCTGTTCAGCAACAGTCTCCTGTCCTAATTAAGAGGCATAGTGTCCCAAATAATTAAAGGGAATCTAGGCTATTTCCCCGATTAGTTTTTGTTCTTTAAGAGTTGCCCCAAATAAGTGGCTGTCCCGATTAATCAATGACACAATTAACTGGAATCCACTGTATACACGATCCTGATGGGCAGAGATAAGATAAGGTTCACAGTCTTTTTCCAGTACAGGAATCCTAAAACCAGGAGGCAAATGTTTGGGTGAGAGGAGATAGTTCTGAGGGACAAGTTCTTCACACAGAGAGTGGCGCATACATAGAATAGGCTGTCAGAGGACACGGTTTAGCCAAGTACAATGATGACATTTAAGAGATTTTTAGATAGGTATATGGATAGGAAAAGATTCAGTGGATATGGGCCAATAGACATCTTGGTCAGCATGGATGAGTTAGGCTGAAGGGTCTGTTTTCCTGCTGTAGTACACAGTGATTCTAAATCTTTGGAGGATAACACAACAGGAAAACAGGGCCTTCAGCCCAACTAGCATATGCTGACCATAACGTGCTCCCTGCTATTGCCAGTTGCCCATAATTAGGCCATAGCTCCTCCCAAGTTCCTCCCCTCCTTGTACCTATTGAAGTATCTCTTGATCGTTGTAATTCTAACCACCTCAACCACTTCTTCTGGAAGCTTATTCCAAAGTTCAAAGTTCAGAGTAAATTTATTATCAAAGTATATCTGCTGTATGCCACCATGTACTATCCTGAGGTTCAGCTTCTTGCAGGCAATCACAGTTGAATAAAGATATGCAATATGTTCAGTGAAAAACTACACACTAAGACTGACAAAGAACCAATGTGCAAAAGAAGACAAACTGTGCAAGTTCAAAAAACATATAAATAATAATAAATATAATATGTAAATAAATAAATAATACTGAGAACATGAGTTGCTGGATTCTCAAAAGTGAGTCCATAGATTGTGGATTCATTTCAGAGTTGAGGTGAGTGAAGTTGTCCACACTGGTTCAGGAAGCTGATAGTTGTGGGATAATAACTGTTCCTCAGCCTGCTGGTGTGGGACCTCTGGCTTCTGTAACTTCTTTCCAATGGCAGCAGTGAGAAGACAGCATGGCCTGGATGGAATGGGTCCTTGAAGAGGGATGCTGCTTTCTTGTGGCAGCGCTCCATGCAGATGCACTCAATGATGGGGAGGGCTTTTCCTGTAATCGATTGGGCTGCACCCATTTCTTTTTTGTTCTTGGGCATTCCAGCTCATTCCTATCCCATCATCCACTTTGGTGGAGACACGTGCCTCTGCAGTGTGCTTAACGTACTATTATCCCTCAAACAACACCCGAACCCCGGTTATTAGCTCTGTTTCGCTGGTAATTCGTAATTGGTTTATTACTGTTGCAGTTCTGCCCACCTATCTACAGGAAAGGTATCAAAAAGAGTGTACAGAAAATTTACAAGGTCGTTGCCGGAATGTGAGGATCTGAGTTATATGGAAGGGATGAATAGGTTAAGACTTTATTCCCTGGAATGCTGAAGAATGAGGGGAAATTCCATGGAGATGTACAGAATTTTGTGGAGTTATGAATGCTTGCAAGCTTTTTCCTCTCGGGTTGATTGAGACTAGAACTGGAGATCATGATTGAGACTAGAACTGGAGGTCATAGGTTTAGCGTGAAAGGTAAGATTCAATCTGGAGGGGACACTTCTCACTCAGAGGGTGATGAAGTGCAGAACAAGCTGCCAGCAGAAGTGGTAGGAAACAGAAGGGTTCAATTGTGACACTTAAGGGACGTTTGCACCAGTACATGGATGAGAGAGGTTTGGAGGGATATGGTCTGGGTCCAGGTAGACGGGACTAAGCAGAAGATCAGTGTGGAACTGATGGGCCCAAGAGGCTGTTTCTATGTTAAGTTACGTTATGACTCTATGTACCGAGATAGAGTGCAAAGCTTCTGTTTGAATGCTATCCAGACAGATCATATGATTAATAAGTACACTGAGGTAGTACTAAAGGAAAAGTAATGCAGAATTTAGTACTCTGTTTGCAGAGAAAGTGCAGTGCACGTCAACAAATAAAGTGCAAGGGCCACAAAAAAAGCAGATTGAGAGATCAAGAGTTCACCCTCAGCATATAAGAAGTCTGTCAACAGTCTTATAACAGTGGCATGGAAACTGTCCTTGAGCCTGTTAGCATGTGTTCTCAAGATTTTGTATCTTCTGTCAGACTGGAGGGGGTTGGGGGAAAAGAGAGAATGTCAGGAATGAGAAGTCCTTGATTAAGTGGGCTGATTTCCCAAAACATTGGAAAATGTAAGCAGAGTCAATGGAGGAGAGGCTGGTTTGTGTAGTGGACCGGACTGTGTTCATAATTCTCTGCAATGTGTTGAGGTTTTGGGCAGAGCAATGGTATTGACATGGGTTCATTGGTGTTGGTATTATTGTCACTGTACTGAGAAACATTGAAAAACACAAGTTTTGCAAATCATCCACACAGGTCATTTCAAAACATAAGTACTCTGAAGTAGTACAAGGGAAAAGCAATAACATATTGCAGAATATAGTGTTACAGTTACAGTTATAGAGAAAGTGTTGTGTATGTCGAAAAAAAGGTGCAAGAGTCCTTGCAAATTTTCCTCACAACGTGAAGATTCAGAGTTCATTTTTATTGTACCAGAGGTCCATCCTAGAGTCTTGTAACAGTAGCATGGAAGTTGTCCTTGAGCCTGGTGATGTAAATTTTCAAGTTTTTTAAAATCTTCTGCCCAATCAATGGGGGAGTACAGAAAATGACAGGAGTGGGGCGTAGTCTTTGATTATGCTGGCTGTTTTTCTGAGGCAGTGAGAAATGTAGGCACTGTAATAGTGACAATTCCTCACACATACTTTGCTGATTGTGAGACACTTATGGCATGCCCTGATGTTGTGAGATGTAAGTACCGTAGTGTTCATGTACTGTACTCCTGGACTGGGCGTTCATGTACTGTACTCCTGGACTGCTCTGTATGCAGATATCTGAATGCAGGAGATGAGTTTCAATTTTAGGCAGTTAAATGTGCGATAACACAGCAGAGTTACCACAGTAGATTACCACATCGCCTCTGAAGTGGTGGTAGAATTCTTTGGGAAGATGTCAAATATATCAGATCCAATTTCATTATTATAGCTTTCTGGCCTTTTTTACATTTAGATTCTTTAAATACATAACCAATTCTTCCTTTTATGAGTGGCTTCTGAATTCATCTGCAGCAAATGTTACCAAATAATCAAAGGCTTAATACCAAGGGTGAAAATGGATGGTGTATATTGCAAATGTATCCATTAGTTTTATGTACACTCTTGAATCAAGTATTATCTGAAAATGGCTATCCGAAAATGACTGTCACTTTGAGTATTGGTTTCTAAAACACTTCATTGTGGAAAAAAAGGGTCTTTTAACTTCCTTATGTGTTCTTTTTATTACAAACCACCTCTGCCTGTTAAACTGCATGTAGTCTTGTAGTATATAAACTGTCCCCTTAATGGCTACTATTTCTCTTGTATCTCTGACTGCAGCTAAATGTATCAGCTTTGTTCTATAGCAGCATAAGATATAAGAGCAGAATTAGGCCATTTGGCCTATTGAGTCTAGCCTAACATTCAATCATGATTGATATTTCTCAAACTCATTCTCCCACTTTCGCCCTGTGACTCTTAAACACCACCCCCCGCTCCTTACCAATCAAGATTTAACAGAAGCCACCATGCTTGCTGAGTATTTCCAACATTTCCAGTCCTTATTTCAGATGTTCAGCATCTGTAGTTCTTTCCTCACATTTTGGTACTGGTAAAACTCTATACTCTTGCAGTGTTCAGAAGTGTGCCCGATGCCAGCCCTCTAGGCCTGAGTCGACATAGTAGTAGTTCAGAAGTGTCAGCATTGCTCCTCCTTCTCCTGCCTGACTTGCTGAGTGTTCCTAGCATTTATCTTGGACTTCCAGCATCTGTGATATTCGTCTCCAAGTTGCCATCTCTCCTCTTCCGCCTCTTCAGGACCTGCAGCCCATTACCATAGAGGACAAAGAAGCAAGTTGCCAGGGGAATCTCCATCCCAGTGTTCTGCAACCTGGCACCATCGACTGTGCACCAGGCTCAGACTGTACCTTACTCAGTCAGTCAGTCGCTGGTCGATGGGGATCGAAGCCAGCAGCCACAGGCGCAGGGTCCTCAAGGCTCATGTTTGCTCTCAATGCAAAGGCCCTTCAGAACCTGCATTGCAACCCTGCTTTCCATGTTCCAGTTTTCTGCAGTCATCTCCAGGTAGTCCCTAAAGCTAGTCTACGGGCATGCTGTTCCACTGGTCTGCACCATTCTTCCTTTTCCAGTCAGCTGCACATCTGTGATCTCCAGCTGCCCGCCTGAGCTCGGAACCAATCGTTGTCATGGTTTCCTGGCAGCACACAAATCACCCAGACCCTTTTTTAGTTACCAGACCTTGACCACTTCTGAAAGATAACTCCTCTTAAAGTGAAATAGAAATAACCACGGCAAACGTATGGTCTAAGTTCCACTTATACCAAACTGACTTCTGCAGCCTTTATCTCCCAGACAGAAAGGCTTAATGTATTTTATGATCCTCCCATAATTTTCATACCCAACATACCCATACTGTCTTTGGTAATAGGGATTTAATTGAAGCTTACTGGATAGACAGGCCAGATGCAGAGAGGTTGTGTCCCCAGGCAGGACAAAGGGTCATGTTACATGGCAAAGGTCATGGATACATAGAATCATAGAGTATTACAGCTCTAAAATGGGCCATTTGACCCAACTGGTCCATGCTGACCAAATTACCAACCAAGCTGAGTCTATGTGCAGCGTTTGGCCAATATCCCTCTCAGCCTTTTCTATCCATGTACCTGTCCACGTGTCTTTTAAACGTTGTTAATATACTATACCTGCCTCAATCATTTCCTCTAGTAGCTTAGTCCACATACAAATCACACTCTGGGTGAAAAACTCCGACTGAATGTTGCCTGGATTGGGGAACGTCTTATGAGGACAGATTGAGTGAGCTAGATGATAAGAGCCACAGATCAAGCAGACAGCCACATATTTTACCCAGGGCAAAAATAGCTAATACGTGGCTAGGTGGTTAAGGCGTTTGTCTAGTAATTTGAAGGTCGCTGGTTTGAGCCTTGGCTAAGGCAGCGTGTGTGTCCTTGAGCAAGGCACTTAACCACACATTGCTCTGCGACGACAACGGTACCAAACTGTATGGGTCCTAATGCCCTTCCCTTGGGCATGGAGAGGGGAGACTTGCAGCATGGGCAACTGCTGGTTTTCCATACAACCTTGCCCAGGCCTGCGCCCTGGAAACCTTCCAAGGCGTAAATCCATGATCTCATGAGACTAACGGATCCTTATAAATTTTAAGATGATTGGAGGAAAATATATAGGATGCGTTAGAGTTAGGTTTTTAACACAGAAGTTGGTGGGTGTGTGGAATGCACGGCCAGCAGTGCAGGTGAAGGCAGATACATTGGGGACATATACATGAATCTTAGAAAGGAATATCGATGATAGAAAAATGGAGGGCTCTGTAGGAGGGAAGGGTTGGACTGATTTTAGAGTAGGTTAAAAGAATGGCATAACATTATAGTGTTGTAATGTTCTATGCTTTATGTTCTAAATCTCTCCCCACTCATCTTAAAACCATGCCCTACTATAGGGATTGAGGTGAGAAAAAACTCCTTCACTCATAGGCTGGTGAACCTATGTAACTCTCTACCACAGAGGGCTGTGGGTGCCGAGCCGGTAAATATATTGAGAAGAATATAGGTGGATTTCGGCACACATAAGGTATGAAAGGGAGTGGGAAGACAGTGGGAATATGATCTTGAGATAGAAGCCCAGCCATTATCATGATAAATAGTACATAGGGTCAAGGGTGCTTTATTGGTAGAAAGACAACATTAAATACATCAAACTTGTAGTAAAACCCACACTTATTTATATCATTTTGTTTTATTGAGACTCAGTCCAGCCTTTCGAGTTGTGTTGCCCAGCAACCCCCGACTTAACCCGAGCCTAATCATGGGACAATTTAAAATGACTGGTACACCTTTGGACTGAGGGAGGAAACCCACGTGGTCAAGGGGTGAACGTATGAGCTCCTTACAGGTGGTATAGGAACAGAACCTGGACTGCCGGTACTGTAAAGCGTTGTGCCAACCACTACGCTACCATGCGTACTATAAAACGATAAGACACAGGAGCAGAACTATGTCATTCAGTCCATCAAGCCAGCTCCACCATTTGATCACAACCGACTTATTTTCCCGCTCAACTACATCCTCCTGCCTTCTAGCCGTAACCATTGATGCCCTTACTAATTAAGTGCTTATTAACCTCTGCCTTAAATATACCCAATGACCTGGCCTTCACAGCTGCCTGTGGCAATGAATTCCACTGAGTCATAGACACAGAAGTAAGAAGAGTTATAAATAAACTAATTGAAGGGAAAGAAGTTTCAAGGATTTTGCAGTGACGCCAGTGAAGGGGGCAGCTGCAATGCAGTTGTCAATGCACCTGAGAGTGAGTTGGAACTGCACTCAAATGAGGAGCATTCGCTTATCCCACAGTACCAGTGTGGGACCCCTGCAGCAGTTCCTTACATGTTGGAAAGGTGAGTTGAATCAAATGGGAAGATGTCCGCTGTGGGCTCAGGTGATGCATGCTGAAGAAAGTGCTGGGGGAATAACTCTCCATTCTGAGTTGAAGCGAGCGATGATGGACTTGGCCCAGAAAAATATCCAACTGCAGCAGAAAGGCCAATAGGTGAGGAAATCAAAATCCAGTTTATTATCATGACCTTGTGTGATGTGACATGTTTTGCAGCAGCAAAACAATGCAAAAGCATAAAATTGCCATAAATTACAAATTAAATAAAGTAGTGCAAAAGAATGTTCACGAACCATTCAGAAATCTGAAGGTGAAGGGGAAGAAGCCATTGATAAGATACTGAGTGTGGATCTTCAGGCCCCTGTGCCCTCCTCCCTGATGGTCGAAAGGAGAAGGGGCCTACGTGCCCGGATGGCAAGGTTCTTTAACGATGGATGTGGCCTTCCTGAGGCACTGCCTTTTGAAAACACCTTGATGGAGGGGAGGCTTGTGCTGTGTTGGAGCTGGCTGAGTTTACAAACAGCCTCTTACATTGAAGCTCTGTGCACTGGAGCCTCAAAATCAGGTGCTGATGCAACCAGTCAGAATGCTCTTCATCATACACCTGCAGAGTCTTTGGTGGCATACCAAGAAACGGCTTGACATTCTGGAAAAAGATATGCGATATATTAACAATTTTACTGAAATATTAAATATACAACGCTCCTCCCTTCTTAGCTGTAAGAATTGGACAAGAAACAGCCTGGGTTTAGAAGATCAGGCAGCATTTAAGGAGGAAAATGTATGTTTTGTAACTCCAAAACGTAAAACTAATGTAAAGGAAAAGACAGAGAGTCTGAAATAAGAGTCTAATTTAGATTTTATTAAGTGTGGCAGTGTAATGACATATTCCATTTATGTACTTTTATATATAAACCACAATGCATTATGTAAATAACAAAGAATGCTTAATCAAACAATACATTTACAATAATACTAAAATATTAAATACACAACAGTCCTCTCTGCTTAGCTACAAACTCTAACTCAATATAGAATTCAACACAGCATATATATACATACATACATACAGTATACTATATAATATCACTCCTATATAGACATCCACAGCATAGTAAAATTTTAATTGTCCTATTCAGGCCTGAAGATTTAATAGCTGTGGAGGGTTTCTTACTCTTGAGGGATAACATCTTTCCAGATAAGCAGTTGAAGCGTGTGGCTCTGAAGCAGTCTCAGGTTCTGGGTCCTCCTCCATGGTGACTGCAGGAGTTGACTCTGAGACTGTAGGAAGTGGTTCTGACAGCTCTGGAGATCTTTCTTCTCCTTTTCCACTTCTTGCCTTTCTTCTTCTCACCTTTTTTCTAGTTTCTTTTGAGTATCTCTAAATTTGCTAATGTCTTGAGAAATTCTGTCATGTACATGCTCTTTCTTTTCCATTGTATTTATGTCATCCTCCTCTTTGGTTTCCAGTCTTCTTTCTAGGATGTGCATCTTCAACTTGGGAGGGTGCATTTAGTTCACTGGAGTATTCTCTTATTAATCTTTCCATTGCTCCCTTTACTATATGATCTCTCCTCCTGGTTTCCTCATCCATAACATCATCTGGTGAATGCTCTGTTTTTGTATCTCTATCGACTCCTTTCTTTTTGGCCTTCCATTCATCCAGCTTGGCTTTGGTCTTTGCATCTATTTTTACAAGCAGCTTTTTATCTTCCACAAGTTCATGTAAGAACCTTAATGCATGCAGAATAGATTAGGGTTCTTGATACTTGAGTGCTTGCAACTTTCCTGAAACTCTTTGAACTCTCTTCCAGCTTAAAACCAAGCCATATTTTGCAAGTAGCTGACTGATTAACATATCAGAAGCTTTCTCATATATGTCACCTAGAAAAACTATTGTAGATGGAACACTGCTTCTTTCACTTGTATGATTTTCCTGAGCAGTATGGTCCTTCCTTGCTCCAATATGCTATCAAAAGCACAGAGACACAAAAGTTGGCACAAATACCTGTTTACTCTTTGTTGAGCAACAGTTCATAGTGTACAGTATGAAGACGGTTATGGTATCACCCAGTACCTTCCTTAAGTTGACTTTGTTGCAAGGGATGCAGTATGCAAATGGTGGATGGATCTCTAATCAACTTGTAGTTGTCTCAGCCACTCACATCCCCACAATCCTGGCCCTTTTGTTTTATCATATACAAACTAAATGTGACTTGTTGGTTGTTGTATTTCACTGTTACAAATGTCATTCCCCCAGGAGATGAAGCTTCACCAGAATAAGTTCTTAGTTAGATATCTACAGGCTTCAATTCAGTATCTTTGAAATGCCTTTCAAACTCATTTTGTGGAATCAATGAAACAGTCAACCCAGTGTCCAATTCCATTTAATTTAATTTGCTGTTCACTTTCAGTATCAGTCATGTTGCTTGTCTATTGTTAGTTTTCACATGTAAATCTCAAGGTTACGCAGTTCTATGTCGCTCTCATCATTATCAGATTTCTTCATCAACAGCCTACGGATTGGTGCTCTTTTTGAAACTGCAACTTGACCTTCTTTCTTTTTTTCTTCCCTATGCAGTCCATTTATTTTTGTCTGCCTGACATGCTCTTTGTATGTGTCCTAATTCGCTGTATTTTCTGCAGGTTTCACCATTAAACCTGCATTGGTCTGCTGTATGTGAGCCTCTGCCACAAATATTACTGAACTATTAAATAGACAACAGAAAACATTTCCGGTCAAGGCCCTGCATCTTCTTCAGTTCAGGTACTGCCTGATCCTTTGAGTTCTTCCAGTGTTTGTGTTACTCTGAACTCCACCATCTGCAGTGCCTTGTATCTCTGGATCTGCTGTTTGTATTGGTGTTGGGGTTGGGAAGGAAATAGAGAGGCTGAGGGTGCTGCAGTGAGTGTCTTCGGAAGACATGTGGTGTTTCTAGGTCAGGCCAAGCTAGATGAAAGAGTGCTGCCCTTACAGATTAGCATTTTATCCACCAAAAATAACAGCATGGACCTTGTCGGCAGTTTTTAGATGTGGGAGCAGGCCTAGACTTTAAAGATAATGACCAAGATAAGAATAATCACATAAAGAATTGATGCTGTCCGACCTGCTGAGTTCCTCCAGATAAGGTCAGTTTTGCAGGGCAAAAGACCCGGTACCAAAACAGCCACTTGGTCATCATAACTCGGCTGTGGGATCTTTCTGTGTGGTTCTTGCCTAGATTGCACTTCCAAAGTACTTCATTAGCAATGGATTTGAATTGAATTGACTTTATTGCTTACATCCTTCATATACATGAGTAAAAATCTTTATGTTATGTCTCCAGCTAAATGTGCAATGTGCAATTTATAGTCATTTATAGTAAATAGTATGTACAACAAGACAGTCAATATAGCAGGCAGCGATGCAGCCAGTCAGAATGCTCTCAATTGTGACCCTGTGGAAAATTCTTGGGATTTGGGGCCCATACCAAACTTCTTCAACTATCTGAAGTGAAAGAGAAACTGTTGTGCCTTTTTCACCACAGAGCCAGTAGGTACAGACCACGTGAGATCCTCACTGATGTGTATGCCAAGGAACTTAAAGCTGTTCACCTTCTCAACCCCAGATCCATTGACGTCAATGGGAGTTAGCCTGTCTCCATTCCTCCTGTAGTCCACAACCAGCTCCTTTGTTTTTGCGACATTGAGGGAGAGGTTGTTTTCTTGACACCACTGTGTTAGGGTGATAACTTCTTCTCCGTAGGCTGCCTCATAATTATTTGAGATTAGGCCAATGAGTATAGTGTCGTCAGCAAATTTAATGAGGAGAATGGAGCTGTGGGTGGTGTCACAGTCATGGGTATACAGGGAGTGAAGGAATTTGAATTTCTGAAATGCATTAGACTAGTTCAAGTTCTTTCCTCAGTTTCTTACCTGTACATCCCACTTCAGGTCTGCCACCTCGGCACAGAGTGGGAGCCAAAACTGCCATCTTCCAACCTTATTGCTATTCCTGTTGCTGCTCTCTCCTGGGCTCAGGAGAGGACTGAACTTGTTACTTCCAAAATACATTCCCTCTCGTTGCACCTCCCCATTTGAAGTCTGCAATACCTGTGCCTGCGTGTGTTTGTACAGGATATGGATTCGGTAAACAGACTAATTTACCTAATTGGTCCCTCAGGCTTTTTGGATCAATTTCTAACCCATTAAGTATTGATTAGAAATGGCCTTTCCACTATGAACACAATCCTCTCATCTCTCTTCCCTCTCATGAATCTTCTTGAGTTAAGCAGGTTCCTGAGTTTTATTGATTGAAGGTTGCAGCTTAAAAGCACAAATTAATTTTTAAAGGCAAAAAAGCACAATTTTGAACAAAAACAAAGTCTATTCTAACCCATTGTAGTGCCAATTGATTGAAGTAGTCACAACATTGCTACACTGAGATAGTGATGGTGATTGTGCAGGTTGGTTCAAGAATCGAATGATTGAAGGGAAATAGCCTGTTCTTGAGGCTGGTGGTGTGGCACGTTAGACTTCACATCACCTCCTAGTCTCCCTCCAGTTCACAGGCTTCACTGACTTGGATATTTATCTCTGCTTCAATCCCAACATTCAATTTGGGATTTCCTCAGACATCCAAGCCTGTTTTCTAGTTTGATGTTACATCAAATTAAAAGCACTTCCAGGCCTCAATCATTACATCTTGAATTCTCTGCAGAGGAAGGCTGGATGATGAATGGCTATCTTCTTTCTCTCCTTGTATATAATTAATTGCACTTACTAAATTTGTGTTTTTGAAAAGAAACTGTAATGACTCCCTCTTCATATTTTTCTCCAGTCCTGATGAAGGGTCTCGGCTGAAACATCAACTATACTTTTTTCCATAGATGCTGCCTGACCTGCTGAGTTCTTCCAGCATTTTGTGTGTGTTGCTTGTTTGTGATCTATTAGATTTATTTGTAGCAACATAAGCATACACTCTGTGGCCACTTTATTAGGTACAAGAGGTCCATTATAGACTTCTGCTGGTTCAACATAGAAAACCTACAGCACAATACAGGCCCTTCATCCCACAAAGCTGTGCCAAACATGTCCTTACCTTAGAAATGACCTAGGGTTACCTATAGCACTCTATTTCTCTGAACTCCATGTACCTGTCCAGGAGTCTCTTAAAAGACCCTATCATTTCCGCGTCCACCACTGTCGCCGGCAGCCCATTCCATGCACTCACCACTCTATGTGTATTAAAAAAAATTAACCATGACATCTCCTCTGTACCTACTCCCAAGCACCTTAAAGCTGTGCCCTCTCGTGCTAGCCATTTCAGCCCTGGGAAAAAGCCTCTGACTATCCACACCATCAATGCCTCTCATCATCTTATACACCTCTATCAGGTCACCTCTCATCCTCCGTCGCTCCAAGGAAAAAAGGCCGAGTTCACTCACCCTATTCACATAAGGCATGCTCCTCAATCCAGGCAACATCCTTGTGCTCCTCTGCACCTTTCCTATGGTTTCCACATCCTTCCTGTAGTGAGGCGACCAGAACTGAGCACAGTACTCCAAGTGGGGTCTGACCAGGGTCCTATTTAGCTGCATCATTACCTCTCAGCTCCTAAACTCAATCCCATGATTGATGAAGGACAATGCACTGTATGCTTTCTTAGCCACAGAGCCAACTTGCACAGCTGTTTTGAGCATCCTATGGACTTGGACCCCAAGATCACTTAGATCCTCCACACTGCCATGAGTCTTATCATTAATACTATATTCGGCCATCATATTTGACTTACAAAAATGAACCACCTCACATTTTAAACTCCATCTGCCACTTCAGTTTTGCATCCAATCAATGTCCCGCTGTAACCTCTGACAACCCTCCACACTATCCACAACACCCCCAACCTTTGTGTCATCAGCAAATTTACCAACCCATCCCTCTACTTCCTCATCTGGGTCATTTATAAAAATCACAAAGAGTAAGGGTTGCAGAACAGATCCCTGAGGTACACCACTGGTCACCAAGCTCCATGCAGAATATGACCTGTCTACAACCACTCTTTGCCTTCTGTGGGCAAGCCAATTCAGATCCACAAAGCAATGGCCCCTTAGATCCCATACCTCTTTACCTTCTCAATAAGCCTTGCATGGGGCACCTTGTCATATCCCTTGCTGAAATCCGTGTACACTACATCTACTGCTCTACCTTCATCAATATGTTTAGTCACATCCTCAAAAAATTCAATCAGGCTCATAAGGCATGACCTGCCTTTGATAAAGCCATGCGGACTATTGCTAATCATATTATGCCTCTCCAAAAATTCATAAATCCTGCCTCTCAGGATCTTCTCCATCAACCTACCATCCACTGAAGTAAAACTCACTGGTCTATAATTTCCTGGGCTATCTCTACTCCCTTTCTTGAATAAGGGAACAATATCCGCAACCCTCCAATCCGCCGGAACCTCTCCCATCCCCATTGATGATGCAAAGATCATCACCATCGCCAGTGATGCTCTTCTGCACATCACTATTGCAATGCATATGCAGACAGTTGAATTTCTGTCACTTTCCTGTCAGCTTGAACCAGAATGGCCATTGTCCTCTGACCTCTCTTATTAACAAGGCATTTTCATTTACAGAACTGCTCCTCAGAGGATTTTCTTCTTCTTTTTCGCACAATTTCATAAACTCTAGAAACTGCTGTACATGAAAATTCCAGGAGATCAGCAGTTTCTGCGACACTCCAACCACTCCATCTGGTACCAACCTTCATTCCATGGTCAAAGTCAGTTAGATCACATTTCTTTTCCTCCTTCTGATGCTTAGTCTGAACAACAACTGAACCTCTTGACCAGGTCTGCATGCTTTTATGCATTGAGTTGTTGCCACATGATTGGGTGGTTAGATATTTGCTTTAATGAGCAGGTGTACAGGTATATCTAATAAAACATTTACTGACTGTATATTGGGTGTAATACATTAACAGCTCTTTACATCCCTACTGCCTATGAGAAAAAATAGGCATCTGCAATTAAATAGTGCCCTCTCAGAATCACTAGACCATTACCTCCAGATACCCATCAATTATTGCAGTCTACACAACTTGTGATCCTTTTATTTGAAATGCATTAAGGGGAGAATAATTGTATTCAGTTTTTTCCCTTCCTTCCTCCTCTGTGCAATTACAGTTTCTATTGCTCTGAAACCGCTGAGTGGGTTGGCTTTTAATTTTTCTTTAAAATGCAAGGAAGTAGAGTGTGGTTGGGAAAGTGCATACTTAAATGGTGCATAATGACATTAGCAAAGTTCTGAGATAATCCATAGGGACTGGCCTATTGACCATAATTTGGTTATTTGGAGTCAGGCAGTGTTCAATTTGTATATGTAAGCACATTTCTAAGTTCAGATGACTGAACAGAAAGTTGCAATCTACTGATAGGCATCTCCCAATAAATGTTTCTGGATTACCATGTCCCTCACAGTGAAAGACTCATCTTTCATTCTCTATATACATGTTGGAGCTTGTTTCAATCCTCAGGCATATTGCAGGGACTTGAGCACGTGAATTGGGATGCTGTGTTGAAATCATATAAGAGGTGGGGGGGGGGGTGCTAAATGTAGAGTATTACATCCTGTTCTGTTCACCTACCAACAAGAAAGACATCAATTGAAAGAGTGCAGAGAAAATTTATAAGGATGTTGCTGGGACTTGAAGACCTGAATTATTGGGAAAGGTTGAATTGGTTATGACTTTATTCCCTGAAGTGCAGGAGAATGAGGAGAGACTTTATAGAAGTATACAAACTTATGACGGATATAGATAGGGTAAATACATGCAGGTTCTCTCCTATCAGTTTGGGTGAGACTAGAATTCGAGGTAAAAGGTTTGAGGTTGTTGATTCTGGTGACAGTGATCCAGAGATGCTTCAGAAGTCAAGAATGAGGCAATAAACTTGGTGGTTGTGGCACCAGAACAAGAACAAAGAAGATGTAGCACACTGCATGTGGATCCAGTATGTAGTGAGACTGTGAGGAAAGATAACCAGACGAAAGGGCAAAATTGCGGTCAGTGGGATAAGTGGAATTGTAACAAAGGGGCAATTTCAAATGGGAAGATGAATACAGGATTGAAGGTGTTATATTTGAATGCATGTAACATAAGGAATAATTTAGATGATCTTGTAGTGTTAGAGATTGGCAGCAATGACGTTCTGGATGAAAGAAAGTCATAGCTGAGAGCTTAACATCCAAGGGTACACATTGCAGGTAGGCAGAATGGGTGGGTGGCTGTGTTAGTAAAATTAAAACCAAGTCCTGAGAAAGACTGACATAGGATCAGAAGACGTAGAATCCTTGTGGTTAGAGTTAGGAAGCTGCAAGGGTAAAAAGGCCTTGATGGGAGTTACCTTGATGACCTCTGAAAAGTAGCCAGGATGTGGAATACAAATTGCAACAGGAGATACAAAAGGCATGTAAAAAGGGCAATGTTCGGTTGTGATGAGGGATTTCAATATGCAGGTAGATTGGGAAAATCAGGACCTTAAAGTAGAGGAATACTTCAGAGGTAGTGATCATAATGAGATAGAAATCATCCTGCACTTTGAGAGAGAGATGATAAAATTAGATATATCAGTATTAGAATAGATCAAAGGGAATTTCAGAGGCATGAGAGAGAAGCTGGCCAAAGTTGATTGGAAGGGGACACTAGCAGGGATGATGGCAGAACAGCAATAGCTAAAATTTCTTTGGGTATTTCAGAAAGCGTTACACAGATACATCTCAATGATGAAGAAGTGTTCTAAAGGGAAGATGAAGCAACTGCAGTTGACAAGGGAAATCAAAGACTGCATAAAAGCAAAAGAGAGAGCATATCATATAGCAAAAATTAGTGGTAAGTTGGAGGACTGGGAAGGCTTTAAAATCTAACAGAGGCAACTAAAAAGCCATGAGGATAGAAAAGATGAAATATGATGGAAAGCTAAAGAAAAAAAATAAGATAAAATATGTTTTTTTCAGATATATAAAATGTAAAAGATAGGCAAGAGTGGATATTGGACATTGTAAAATGATGCTGGAGAGGTAGTAATGAGGGTGGGGGTACAAAGAAATGGATAAAACAATATGTATTTTATGTCAGTCTTCACTGTGGAAGACATGGACAATATGCCAGAAGAGAGTGTCAGGAGGCAGAAGTGAGTGTAGTTGCTATTAATAAAGAGAAGGTGCTTAGGAAGGTGAAAAGTTTGAAGGTAGATAAAGTTACCTGGACCAGAATGACTACACCCCAGGATTATGAAGGAGGTAGCTGAAGAGATTGTGGAGGCATTAGTAACAATCTTTCAAGAATCTCTAGATTCTAGAAAGGTTCCAGAAGGTTACAGGTATCCAGAGAACTGGATAACTGTAAATGTCACTCCTCTTTTTAAGAGAGGGAGGCAGAAGAAAGCAAATTATAGGCCATTTAGCCTGTCTTCTGTGGTTGGGAAGATGCTGGAGTCCATTATGAAGGAAAAAACCTGATGCGGAGCAATAGCATTCTTGATCAGCTGGAGCAGCTTGGTGGCGGGTCATAAAGGTTAAAATGGAATAGTGTCAGCAAAGAGCATGAAGGAAATAGGATGGGGTAAAAGCAGTTAAAATGGCTTCAAGAATGACTTAACTAAATGTAGAACAGACTGGGACTGTTCCCATTCACTTATACATGCACTGACTTATGTTGTACACTGACCCGATATTCTCCACGTTTCCTTCTGACATAGGACATCATCTCTGCCCTTTGAGCCTTTCCAAGCTCACATAGTAAGATGTTCTCCATTAGTTTTTGTCCATAACCTCTTCTCCCCCACATCTTTGGGACCTGGGAGGAAGTCACAAACAGTATGTGCAAACTCCGTATAGACAGCACCCTGGCTATATTGGTGGATTGGTTTAGTATTGTCAGATGTGAAAATCTTTGCTTTGTAGGTCATCCACACAGATCGTATCATCACAATGGCGCACTTTGGTAGAACAAGGGAAAACAATGTCAGAATGCAGAATTAAGTGAAAAAAAACTATTATTAGTCATTCTTAAAGTCATAGAGTTTAGATTTTAAAGAGTATAATGACAATAATAGACGTAAAGAGTGCATCTGCAGCGAGCAGCTGGCAGTGATTGGCTGCAGTCTGGCACCATCCTGCATGTAAATCAGGACTGAAACTGGTCACAGAAGCTGCAAGGAAAAGGCTTTACCAGCTACACTGCTGCTCTGGCACTTATCCTGCTGCCAGATCCTGTTGTTCACATTGAGACCTGTTCATAGAGCCATCGAACATAGAGCACTACAGCACAGAAGCAGTCCATTTGTCTCATCCAGTCTGTGCCAGCCTGTTTTTCTGCCTAGTCCCATCTACCTTAAGAATAGTAGTGCAAGAATAGAAATAATTTTTAAAAAAGTAAGGTACTGTTCATGGGTTCAGTGTCTATTTAGAAATCCGATGGCATAGTGGGAAGAAGCTGTTCCTGAATCGTTGAGTGTGTCACTTATCTTTCTGTAGTAGGTGACCAGAACTGCACGTGATACTCCAGATTCAGCCTCATCAATGTCTATTACAATGTAACATTTAATTCCTAGACTGAATGCCCTGATTTAGGAAGGCCAATGCGCCAAAAGCTAACCAAACATCTCTTAAATGTTGCAATGGAACTTGCATGAATCATTTCCATTGGCACCTTACTCCCAACTCGCACCCCCCTCAGATTCCCCTTAAATATTTCACCTTTCACTTTGAGCCTCTGACCTCTCGATCAAGTCTCACCCCAATGGAGGGGGGAAAATGCCTGCAAGCACTCACCCAATCCAAGCCCCTCATAACTTTATATACCACTATGAGATCTTCTCTCACTCCACTGAATTCCAGTAAATAAAATCCTAAGCTAATTAGCCGAGACTGGGGGGTTGATTTTAGAGGTGTACGTAAGGGCCACAGACAGGGTTTTGATGCATAAGCCTTTTCCCAGGAAAAGGGATTCAAAAGCCAGAGGGCATAGGTTTAAGACGAAAGGGGAAATATTTAAAAGGGACCTGAGGGACAACCTTTTCTCCAGAGGGCGGTGGGTATTTGGAACAAGCTGCCAGAGGAAGGTAAGGCAAATACAATGACAACAATTACAGTTAGGCAGATACATCGATAGGAAAGGCTTGGAGGGATATAGGTAAAACATGGGCAGAAATGGCTGCTTTAGATGGGCATCTTGATTGGCATTGACAGGTTGGGTCAAAGGGCCAGTTTATATGCTTTATTACTCTGTAGCTCTATGACCCTACTATTGCCAGTGTGCATTCTGTGGACCTCCTGGTAAACGATGGAATCCCAAACCTCTTCCCACTTGCAAGATTCTTGAAAAACCTAGTTCCTTAACAAACTTTTGTGCACTTGTCCTGTTCATTGAGCATTACTCTCTGGAGATATTGTGATCTCTCCCATGATTTACTATGACTTGAGAAAGCTCTTATTAAATTCTCAGATCATGCTTGCCATTTATTATTGTTCCACCCACAAATTGCCACAAGAAAAGCATTTCAATAATTCTTAATAACTTAATATTGATGAAATCCTTCCAGAGCCTGTCTTCCTCGTTCTTCCCAACTTACCGAAGTCTTTTTAATGCTGTATTTAAAATTAGATTTCTGGTGAAATTGGAGATCAGCAGCTCTTTCGATATTTGCATTATATTGAGGAGAAAGTTAAAATTCTAGAGATAAAATAATTTTTTTAATGCTAAATGATATTAGTGGAAAGAGGAAAAACAACTGGAAAGTCTTCAGTCCTTTTGGACTGTTATTACTCATAGACAGATCCTTAAGCTTCTGAGGGCTGCACAGTGGAACAGATAACAGAGGCTCTGCCTCACTGCTGCAGTGACCTGAGTTAATTTAACAAACTTAGGTGCTCACTGTGTGGAGTTTGCATGTACTGTGTGGAGCTTGCATGTACTGCCTATGGCTGCTTGTGTTTCATAGAAACATAGAAAGCCTACAACGCAATACAAGCCCTTCGGCCCACGAAGCTGCGCCGAACATGTCCTTACTACAGATATTACCTGGGGTTACCCATAGCCCTCTATTTTTCTCAGCTCCATATACCTATCCGGGAGTCTCTTTAAAGACCCTATCGTATCCGCTTCCATCAACCCATTCCACGCACTCACCACACTCTGTGAAAAATAACTTACCCCTGACATCTCCTCTGTACCTACTTCCAAGCACCTCTGTGCCCTCTCATGTTAGCCATTTCAGCCCTGGGAAAAGGCCTCTGACTATCCACACAATCAATGCCTCTCATCATCTTATACACTTCTATCAGGTCTCCTCTCGTCCTCCGTCGCTCCAAGGAGAAAAGGCCAAGTTCACTCAACCTATTCTCATAAGGCATGCTCCCCAACCCAGGCAACAGCCTTGTAAATCTCCTTGGCACCTTTTCTATGGTTTCCATATCCTTCCTGTAGTGAGGCGACCAGAACTGAGCACAGTACTCCAAGTGGGGTCTGACCAGGGTCCTATACAGCTGCAACATTAACTCTTGGCTCCTAAACTCAATCCCACGATTGATGAAGGCCAATACACCATATGCCTCCTTAACTACAGAGTCAATCTATGCAGCAGCTTTGATTGTCCTATGGACTCGGACCCTAAGATTCCTCTGATCCTCCACACTGCCAAGAGTCTTACCATTAATACTATATTCTGCCATCATATTTGACCTACCAAAATGAACCACCTCACACGTATCTGGGTCGAACTCCATCTGCCACTTCTCAGCCCAGTTTTGCAACCTATCAATGTCCCGCTGTAACCTCTGACGGCCCTCCACACTATCCACAACACCCCCAATCTTTGTGTCATCAGCAAATTTACTAACCCATCCCTCCACTTCCTTATCCAAGTCATTTATAAAAATCATGAAGAGTAGGGGTCCCAGAATAGATCCCTGGAGCAAGGTCACTGACCTCCATGCAGAATATGACCCAACTACAACCACTCTTTGCCTTCTGTGGGCAAGCCAATTCAGATCCACAAAACGATGGCCCCTCGGATACCATGCATCCTTACTTTCTCAATAAGCTTTGCATGGGGCACCTTGTCAAATGTCCTGCTGAAATCCATACACACTACATCTACTGCTCTACCTTCATCAATGTGTTTAGTCACATCCTCAAAAAATTCAATCAGGCTCGTATTGACAAAGCCATGTTGACTATTCCTAGTGTTTTGGTTTCCTCCCACCTCCTAGAGACGTGAATTACCCCAAGTGTGTAGAGGAATGGTAGAATTTGAGGAAGGGGTGTTGATGGGAATGTCAGGAAAAGAGGTTAGATGGAATATTTAGGATTTCTCTACAAGCTGGCAATGAGAGAGTGACAGAGCCATACAATATGGAAACAGGCCTTTTGGACCAAATGGTCCATGCCAACCAAGATATCCATCTAAGCTAGTCCCATTTGCCTACTTGTAGTCCATAACCCTCCAAACCTTTCTTGTCCATACACCTGTCTTTTAAATGTTGCTGTTGTACTTGTTTCAACCACTTACTCTGGCAGCTTGCTCCACATATGTATCACTCTGGGTGAAAAGGTTGCCCCGCAGTGTCCTATTAAATCTTTCCCCTCCCACCTTAAACCAATGCACTAGTTCTTGACTGCACACCCCTGGGAAAAAGACAGTACTTAGGCACCCTAGGTTATTTACACGGTTTCAGATAATACGGTCTCCACAGAACCCTGATCTCATCTGCACCGAGGTTGTCCAGGATTACCTGGAGAGACAGAAGCAAGCAAGATGACTAAAGTCTGCAGAAGAACTGTGGCAAATTCTCCAAGATGCTTGGAACTTACCAGGCAATTTTCTTATTAAACTGCACAACAGTGTACTGAAGATAATTAATACAGCTTTCGTGACAAAGGATGGTCGCACCAGCTATTGATTTCATTTAGTTTATTACTGTTTACTGCTCTTTACAGCAATTTTTGTTGATAAACATTCTGACTGGTTGCATCACCATCAGGTTTGAAGGCACCAATGCAGAGAATCTTAAAAGTCTACAGAAGTTTGTTGACTCAGCCAACTTCATCATGGGCACTAGTCTCCCTACCAGCAAGAATATCTTCAAACAGCAGTGCCTCAAGAATGCAGTGTCAATCATTAAGGACCCTCACCATCTGGGATATACCCTCTTCTCATTATTACCATCAGGAAGCAGATACAGGAGTCTGAAGACCCATAATCAATATTTTAAGAATAGCTTTTTCCATCTGTTATTAGATTCCTGAAAAGTGCATGAACACTACCTCGCTATTTCTCTTTTGCAATGTATCTATCTATCCATCTACATTACAGGATATTTTATATGGTTTCAGATTGTATGGCCTCTACAGATCTAAACATTGTTGAGGCTGTCTGGGATTAGAGGAACAAGGGAGTCAGCCATTGTCTGCAAGAGAAAAGTGACGAGTTCTCCAAGACATGTGGAGCAACCTACCAAACAATTTTCTTATAAAACTGCACAAGGGTGCACCTAAGACAATTGATGCAGTTTTAAAGGCAAAGAATAGTCACATCAGATATTGATTTGATTTAGTTTTTACTGTTTACTGTCCTTTATGGTAATTTTTTTGATATTTAGAAACTTTTCATTTCATTATTTTTGAAAGCATCTTCGCTTTACAGTATTGTTTCACATGTGCCTAAGTGTTTTGCACAGTATTGTATCTACTTATACAAACCATAGAAACCATAGAAAAACTACAGCACAGAAACAAGCCTTTTGGCCCTTCTTGGCTGTGCCGAACCATTTTCTGCCTAGTCCCACTGACCTGCACACGGACCACATCCCTCCATACACCTCCCATCCATATATCTGTCCAATTTATTCTTAAATGTTAAAAAAAAAACGCATTTACTACCTCATCTGGCAGCTCATTCCACACTCCCACCACTCTCTGTGTGAAGAAGCCCCCCCTCAATGTTCCCTTTAAACCTTCCCCCCTCCACCCTTAACCCATGTCCTCTGGTTTTTTTCTCCCCTTACCTCAGTGGAAAAAGCCTGCTTGCATTCACTCTATCTATACCCATCATAATTTTATATACCTCTACCAAATCTTCCCTCGTTCTTCTACGCTCCAGGGAATAAAGTCCTAACCTATTCAACCTTTCTCTGTAACTGAGTTTCTCAAGTCCCAGCAACATCCTTGTAAACCTTCTCTGCACTCTTTCAACCTTATTAATATCCTTCCTGTAATTTGGTGACCAAAACTGAACACAATACTCCAGATTTGGCCTCACCAATGCCTTATACAACCTCATCATAACATTCCAGTTCTTATACTCAATACTTTGATTAATAAAGGCCAATGCACCAAGAGCTCTCTTTACGACCCTATCTACCTGTGACGCCACTTTTAGGGAATTTTGTATCTATATTCCCAGATCCCTCTGTTCTACTGCACTCCTCAGTGCCTTACCATTTACCCTGTATGTTCCACCTTGTTTTGTCCTTCCAAAGTGCAATCCCTCACACTTGTCTGTATTAAACTCCATCTGCCATTTTTCAGCTCATTTTTCCAGCTGGTCCAAATCCCTCTGCAAGCTTTGAAAACCTTCCTCACTGTCTACTACACCTCCAATCTTTGTATTATCAGCAAATTTTGTGATCCAATTTACCACATTATCATCCAAATCATTGATATAGATGACAAATAGCAATGGACCCAGCACTGATCCCTGTGGCACACCACTAGTCACAGGCCTCCACTCGGAGAAGCAATCCTCTACTATCACTCTTTGGGTTCTTCCATTGAGCCAATGTCTAATCCAATTTACCACCTCTCTATGTATACCTAGCGACTGAATTTTCCTAACTAACCTCCCATGCGGGACCTCGTCAAAGGCATTACTGAAGTCCATGTAGACAACATCCACTGCCTTCCCTTCATCCACTTTCCTGGTAACCTCCTCAAAGAACTCCCATAGATTGATCAGACATGACCTACCACGCACCAAGCCATGTTGACTCTCCCTGTCTATCCAAATGCTTGTAGATTCTATCTCTTAGTACTCCCTCCAATAACTTACCCACTGCTGACGTCAAACTTACCAGCCTATAATTTCCCGGATTACTTTTTTATCCTTTTTTAAACAACGGAACAACATGAGCCATTCTCCAATCCTCTGGCACCTCACCCATAGACACCGACATTTTAAATATATCTGCCAGGGCCCCTGCAATTTCAACACTAGTCTCCTTCAAGGTCTGAGGGAATACCCTGTCATGTCCTGGGATTTATCCACTTTAATTTGCCTCAAGATAGCAAGCACCTCCTCCTTCTCAATCTGTACAGTTTCCATGATCTCACTACTTGTTTCCCTTAATTCCATAGACTTCATGCCAGTTTCCTTAGTAAATACAGACGCAAAAATACCATTTAAGATCTCCCCCATTTCTTTTGGTTCTGCACATAGCCGACCACTCTGATCTTCCAGAGGACCAATTTTATCCCTGACAATCCTTTTATTCTTAATATACCTGTAAAAGCTCTTTGGGTTATCCTTCACTTTGACTGCCAAGGCAACCTCATGTCTTCTTTTAGCCCTCCTGATTTCCTTCTTAAATATTTTCTTGCACTTTTTATACTCCTCAAGAACCTTATTTACTCCCTGTTTCCTATACATGTCATACAACTCCCTCTTCTTCTTTATCAGGGTTGCAATAACCCTTGAGAACCAAGGTCCCTTATTCCTATTCACTTTGCCTTTAATCCTGACAGGAACATACAAGCTCTGCACTCTCAAAATTTCTCCTTTGAAGGCTTCCCACTTACTGATCACATCCTTACCAGAGAACAACCTGTCCCAATCCACGCTTCTTAGATCCTTTCTCATTTGTTCAAATTTGGCCTTCTTGCAGTTTAGAACCTCAACCCTAGGACCAGATCTATCTTTATCCATGATCAAGTTGAAACTAATGGTGTTATGATCACTGGAATCAAAGTGCTCCCCTACACACACTTCCGTCACTTGTCCTAACTGGTTTCCTAATAGGAGATCTAATATTGCATCCCCTCCAGTTGGTATCTCTATATATTGATTTAGAAAACTTTCCTGAACACATTTTACAAACTCTAACTGATCTAGACCCCTAACAGTATGGGAGTCCCAAACAATATGTGGAAAATTAAAATCCCCTACCACCAAAACTTTATGTTTTCTGCAATTGCCTGCGATCTCTCTGCAGATTTGCTCCTCCAATTCTTGCTGACTATTGGGTGATCTATAATACAACCCCACTAATGTGGCCCTAACTTTCTTGTTTCTCAGCTCCACCCATAAGGACTCAGTAGACAAGCCCTCTAATCTGTCCTGCCTGAGCACTGCTGTAACATTTTCCCTGACAAGCAATGCTACCACCACCCCCCGCCCCCCACCTTTCATTCCTCTGCCTCTATCACATCTGAAACATCGGAACCCTGGAATATTAAGCTGCCAGTCCTGCCCCTCCTGTAGCTAAGTTTCAGACATAACGTCATAATTCCACATGTCAATCCACGCCCTCAACTCATCTGCCTTCCCCGCAATACTCCTAGCATTGAAATATATGCACCTCAGAAGATTTTTACCACCACTCACAACCTTTCTATTTGCGGCTTTGCTTGAACTTTTAACATCATTTATTTTCACCCCTGCTCCACAGTCAGCTCTGGCACTCTGGTTCCCATCCCCCTGCAAATCTAGTTTAAAGCCTCCCCAGTAGCACTAACAAACCTCCCTGAAAGGATATTGGTCTCCTTGTAGTTCAAGTGTAACCCGTCTCTCTTGTACAGGTCCCACCTGCCCCAGAAGAGGTCCCAATGATCCTGAAATCTGAAACCCTGCTCCCTACACCAGTTCCTTAGACACTTGTTCATCCTCCAGAGCATCCTATTCTTACCCTTACTGGCGCGTAGCACAGGTAGCAATCCTGAGATTACCACCCTCGAGGTCCTGCTTTTCAACTTCCTACCAAACTCTCTATACTCACTGTCCAGGACCTCCTCAGTCTTCCTTGCTATGTCATTGGTACCGATGTACATCACGATATCTGGCTGATCACCCTCCCACTTCAGAATGTCATGCAAGCGATCGGAGACATCCTTGATCCTGGCACCCGGGAGGCAACAAACCATCCTGGATTCTCTGTCATGGCCACAGAACTTCCTATCTGTATCTCTAACTACCTGTCTATCTATTTATCAGTCCAGAGCACACCTACAAAATGCTGGAGGAACTCAACAGGTCAGGCAACATCCCTAGAAAAGAATAAATAGTTGATGCTTTGGACCAAGATCCCTTCATCAAGTCCTGGTATGAAGGGTATCTATCTCTTCATTCATTTATTTATTCATTCATTATCTAGCCATCTATTTATTAATTTATTTATATTTCTATCTATCTGTTTGATTTTTTTTTGCAACCTATACTAATTTCTAATGCCTACACTGTACTGATGCTCCAAAACAAAGTTCGCAACTAATATCAGTGACAAGAAACTTGATAATGAATTCTAATTCTAGAAGATGACACTTGTCAATTCTGTCACTGGTTGCTGTAGTGCCCAACACTTTTGTTTTCCCATGTCACAGGCCCCAGTTTGCAAAATAACCTGGACCCATGTTTTACCCCTCACAGAGCCAGTCAGGTCACGTGAGGCCTTATTCCTGATGATTCTCACCTGACCTTTATAGCAACAATATTAATATACCTCTCCACAGCTAATGTTTCTGCTCTTCGTCCTCACAGTCAACAACTGGATTAACCAAATGCCTGTAGTTTATTTGTTTAGGTCCTCCCGAGATTGGGAGCAGAGAAGGAATAAGGTATTGTTAATAAAAATCTGTGGGACGGATGCAGAGAATCTATTTCCCATGAAAGGAGAATCAAAATTAAAGGGATTTAATTTTAAAATTGCAGGCTTGTTCAGCAACTGGGTCATGGAAATCTGAAAGTTTCCTTCCCCAGAACTCCATGGATACTGAGACTATCAACTCTGCAGTCCGATCAATTGAGTCGAGTACGAAGATCTCCTCAGGGATTGCATGATGCTGGGACTTCAGGTGCTGTTGAGGACAATCTGAGACCTACATAAATGGAGAGTACCTGGGCATTACTTTGATTAATGTGAGGCGACTGATGCATGGGCAGCCACCACACAGTCCTTCACATAGCAGGGTCAGGGTCCAGTGCCATACAATGCAAGATTACAGGGGCCTTCCTCCACATTCACTGCCATTGTGTTGTGTCATCATCTTCTGCCAGCTCCACTTCTGAGGTCTTGGTTGGATCGCTCTTTGTCTGGAGCCTCTCCCTTGACCTTACCGCCATGGGTGACCCTACCAGGAGCTAAACACCAGACAGCGTCACTGAACTCCTTCACAACCCTCTCCACCATGTCAAGTTTATCAACTCAACACTTAAGACTAAGGTTGAATTTTGGTAGAAGAGGAAATTTATTGTCAATCAAAAATTTATCTGAATTAAATCTCCTGTCCTGATAGAGGGTGTCAGCCTAAAAAGTCAACTGATTATTTCCCCCATAGATGCTGCCCAATGTGCTGAGTTCCTCCAGAATTTTGTGTGCTTTGCTCAGCTTTGCCAGGGCCCAAGCAGTGATATTTAAATCATCCTCAGTGACAGGAGACATACCAAAGGAATGGAGGATAGTTACTGTTGTTCCGCTGTTTAAAAAAGGCTCTAAGCATAAACCAGGAAATCATAGGCCGGTGAGTCTGACATCAGCTGTGGGAAAGTTATTTAAAGGTATTCTGAGGGACCAGATATATAAGTATTTGTAAAGACATGGACTGATTAATGATATTCAGTATGGCTTCATGTATGTTAGGTCATGTCTAACCAATCTTACAGAGTTTTTCAAGGAAGTTACCAGGAAAATATGTGAAGGGAAGGCAATGGATGATGTCTACATGGACTTTAGCAAGGCTTGTCACTTGACAAGGTCCCATATGGGAGGCTGGTCAAGAAGGTTGTCGCTCAGCATTCAGGATGGGATAGTAAATTGGATTAGACATTGGCTTTGTTGGAGAGGCTAGAGAGTGGTTGTAGAGGGTTGCCTCTCTGACTTAGAGGCCTATGACTAGTGGTGTGCCACAGGGATCAGTACTGGGTACTTCTGTTGTTTGTCATGTATATTAATGGTCTGGATAATAATGTGGTTAATTGGATCAGCAAATTTGCAGATGACTCCAAAATGAGGGGTGTAGTGGACAGTGAGGAAGGCTATCATGGCTTGCTGGGAGATCTGCATCAGCTGGAAAAAAGAACTGAAAAATGGCAGATGGAATTCAGTGCTGAACAAATGCAAGGCATTGTACTTTGGTAGGACCAACCAAGGTAGGTCTTTCACAATGAACAGCAGGGCATTGAGGAGTGCTGTAGAACAAAGGGATCTGGGAATACATGTACATAATTTGTTTGAAGTGACATCATGGGTAGCCAGGGCATCAAAGGATATGGGGAGAAGGCAGGGGAGTGAGGATGACTGGAAGAATTGGATCAGCCCATGATTGAATGGCAGACCAGACTCGATGGGCCAAATGGCCTACGTATGCTCCTATATTTTATGGTCTTATGGGTTGTACAGAAAGCTTTTTGAACGATGGCCTTCGTAAATCAATGTACTGAGTACAGAAGATGGGATGTTCTGTGGAAGTTGTATGAAGCATGGGTGAGGTCCAATGTGGAGTATTGTGTGCAGTTTTGATCACCTACCTACAGGAAAGATGCAAACAGGGTTGAAGGAGTACAGAGAAAATTTACAAGGATGTTGCCTGGTCTGGAGGATCTGAGTTATAAAGAAATATTGAATAGGTTATGACTATAATCTTTAGAATGTAGAAGATTGAGAGGATAGAGATATACCAAATTAAGAGGGGTAGAGATAGTGTAAATGCAAGCAGGTTTTTCCACTGATGTTGGGTGGGACTACAACCAGAGATCATGGGTTAAGATGAGAAGTTTAAGGGGAACATGAGGCTTCTTCTTCTTCTTCTTCATTCAGAGGGTCGTGAGAGTGTGGAAAGAGCTGCCAGCACAAGTGATGCGTGCAAGTTCGATTTCAGTGTTTAAAAGAAGCTTGGATAGTAGGGATATGGATGGCTATGCTCCTGATGTAGGTCGATGGGAGTAGGCAGTCTAATTGGTTTTGGCATGGACTAGATGGGCTGAAGGACCTGTTTCTGTGCAGTACTTCTCTACGACTCTATATGGATATGGAGCAAAGATGGGTGCTGGAGATCCACCTTAGGAATGAAACAAGATGGCGCCGGTGATATATGGTGCCCTTGTGGGTGAAGCTCACAAAACTACTAACTATTCTGCAAGGTATACTTCTGGACTAAATGCACTATAATCAGCAGCCTGTAATTTCCTTTTGGGAGGTGTGCTTTTAAACTGTCTGAGCGATCTGGCATTTTTGCAGGCTCCTGAAGGATTTGGCTCACATTGGAGGTCTCCGGGACTGATGTTTTGTGTATTATTTAATTGATTTTTTATTGTTTGCATGATTTGTTCTTTATCTTTGCACTTTGGGTGCTTGTCAGCCTCGGTTGTGTGGGGTTTTTCATGGATTCTGTAGTGTTTGTTTCATGGCTGCCTGCAAGAAGATGAATCCCAAGGATGTAAATGGTATACATACTTCGATAATTAATTTACTTTGTTCTTTGAACTTTGAGTGCATTAGAGTCAAGAAGTTTGAATGGTCTACTCCTGTTTCAGTGTTCTTGCCATTGCAGCAGCCACTTAGAATTGATGAGTTTGACTCATTGTTTAATATACTGAATATATTGAGCTGTCAGGATATGTTACTAAAATATAGAAAGAAGCACAGCTTTGACGCAGTGTGTGGCTCTTTTAAGAACCAATTCTAGTCTCTCACGGTAGGTTAATGTTTAAAAGAAGTGTTTGAAGCATTCCAAGAAACTGCCTGGAAGAGGGAAGAGAAATTAGACCATAAGACCATAAGACCATAAGACCATAAGACAAAGGAGCAGAAGTCAGCCATTTGGCCCATCGAGTCTGCTCCGCCATTTCATCATGAGCTGATCCATTCTCCCATTTAGTCCCACTCCCCTGCCTTCTCACCATAACCTTTGATGCCCTGGCTACTCAGATACCTATCAATCTCTGCCTTAAATACACCCAGTGACTTGGCCTCCACTGTTGCTCATGGCAACAAATTCCATAGATTCACCACCCTCTGACTAAAAAAATTTCTTCGCATTTCTGTTCTGAATGGGCGCCCTTCAATCCTTAAGTCATGCCCTCTTGTACGAGACTCCCCAATCATGGGAAACAACTTTGCCTCATCCACTCTGTCCATGCCTTTCAACATTCGAAATGTTTCTATGAGGTCTCCCCTCATTCTTCTAAACTCCAAGGAATACAGTCCAAGAGCGGACAAACGTTCCCCATATGTTAACCCTCTCATTCCTGGAATCATTCTAGTGAATCTTCTCTGTACCCTCTCCAACGTCAGCACATCCTTTCTTAAATAAGGAGACCAAAACTGCCCACAGTACTCCAAGTGAGGTCTCACCAGCGCCTTATAGAGCCTCAACATCATATCCCTGCTCCTATACTCTATTTCTCTAGAAATGAATGCCAACATTGCATTCACCTTCTTCACTACTGACTCAACCTGGAGGTTAACTTTAAGGGAATCCTGTACGAGGACTCCCAAGTCCCGTTGCATCTCAGAACTTTGAATTCTCTCCCCATTTAAGTAATAGTCTGCCCATTTATTTTTTCTGCCAAAGTGCATAACCATACACTTTCCAACATTGTACTTCATTTGCCACTTCTCTGCCCATTCTTCCAATCTATCCAAGTCTCTCTGCAGACTCTCCGTTTCCTCAGCACTACCGGCCCCTCCACCTATCTTCGTATCATCAGCAAACTTAGCCACAAAGCCATCTATTCCATAATCCAAATCGTTGACGTACAATGTAAAAAGAAGCCGCCCCAACACGGACCCCTGTGGAACATCACTGGTAACTGGCAGCCAACCAGAATAGGATCCCTTTATTCCCACTCTCTGTTTCCTGCCAATCAGCCAACGCTCTACCCACGTATGTAACTTTCCTGTAATTCCATGGGCTCTTATCTTGTTAAGTAGCCTCATGTGTGGCACCTTGTCAAAGGCCTTCTGAAAATTTCACGGCAACATTGTGTCATGGGTTTCCTCCAGGTGCAAACACGACGAAATCTGCAGATGCTGGAAATTCAAGCAACACACATAAAAAATGCTGGTGAACGCAGCAGGCCAGGCAGCATCTACGGGAAGAAGTACAGTCGACAGTTTGGGCCGAAACCCTTCATCAGGACTAACTGAAAGAAGAGATAGTAAGAGATTTGAAAGTGGAAGGTGGAGGGGGGAGATCCAAAATGATAGGAGAAGGCAGAAGGGGGAGAGATGGAGCTAAGAACTGGGAAGTTGATTGGCAAAAGGGATACGAGGCTGGAAAAGGGAGAGGATCATGGGACGGGAGGCCTAGGGAGAAAGAAAGGGGGAGGCGGGGAAACAGAGGATGGGCAAGAAGTTATAGTGAGAGAGACAGAGGGAGAAAAAAGAGAAAAAAGGGGAAAGAAAAAACAATAAATAAATAAACAAACAAACAAACAAACAAACAAACAAATAAATAAATAACGGATGGGGTACGAAGGGGAGGTGGGGCATTAACGGAAGTTAGAGAAGTCAATGTTCATGCCATCAGGTTGGAGGCTACCCAGACAGAATATAAGGTGTTCCTCCAGGTGCTCCGGTTTCCTCCCACTTTCCAGTGCTGTATGGGTTAATATGCTAATTGGACGTAATTGGGCTGCACAGGCTGATTGGGCCAAAGGGCCTGTTACCCTGGTTTTATCTCTAAATTTAAATAAAATATACCCCATTCTGCACCGGATAAGTAACAATGGACAAGTTTGCTATGCTGATGGCCATTCAGATTGAAAACGCATCTCAAGAGTGCGTGATGAAGCCAGAGTTGAGTTTCTTGTCACCTACATACTGTCTTTATGAGTTCTAATGCCGACAGAGAAGATCAGATAAACCACCACCATTCAGGTAGGTACACCAATACGGTTGATGCTTTAGGAAAGCGGGAAGTGTATTTTGCAGTGGAAAATAGAAAGATCAAATGTAATGGGAACATATTAAAGATAAGATTCTTATTCCCACAGGCAGCATTTTTGCTGGGTTTTTTTAGGCCCAGTTGCTGTCTGTACGTTCAACCCAGCACGGACGGAAAGCCAGCTGGGTTTGAACTCGAGACCATTTGCCTCAAAGTCAGGTGTTGATACCACTGGACCACCAGCCAGCATGGTGACAATGTGTTTCAAAAGTTGATAAGCAAAGTGATTGCCATTTTGTTATGCAGTAGACTGCCCAGTGTTCACCAGACTGAGGATTTCTTCGGCAAATTTGCTTCATTTCTTAACTACTCTTTCTTGCTTCTCATTACTATGTCTAGTGTATAACATACTGCATTTCTGTTTTTTTTACTATACACCCTTCTGCTTTTTTGTACATGCATATCTTTTACTTTCCTTAAGGAATGAAAATCAAACAAAATGTACATAGTGGTAATCTAAAAATATAAACTAAAAGTGATAGCAGTCATCAGGTCTGGCAGCAACTGTGGGAGGAGAAAGAGAGTGAACATTTCTGGTTAGAGACCCTTTGTCAGACCTGGAAAAGAGAAAAGCAGCTGTGGAGAGGAAGCGGCAAAGGAAATACCTCAGAGGGATGTGGATTGTGTTGCCTTTAGGGATGAGCTATACCATATATGAAGTCACTTGGATGATAGGTTCATGAGGAAATTTTGGAGAAAGAGCATACAGACAAAAGAAATTAACCTCTACAAACTACTGAGCTGTAGGAAATACAAGTGCTGGTGAAGAGATGACAGATGAGATAGAAAATAGAATAGTACAGAAACAGGCCTTTCAGCTCACAATGTCTATACATGATGGCAGCTTGGAACTGGAATCGGTTTATCACTGTCACGTGTACCCAGGTAGAGTGAAAAGCTCATTTTGTCTATGTTCATACAGGTCACATCATACACAGTGTGTTCAGTTACTACATGATCAAACAATAAGTTCCAGAATAAGGTGCAACATTTAGAGAAAAGAGGTGAAGTGCAAGTAAGCAATAAGGTGGGAGAACATAACAAGGTAGATAATGAGGTCAAGAGCCCATGTTATCGTCCTAGGGAACCAGGCCCATCTAATAGTCTTATGGCAGCAAGATGGAAGCTGTCCTGGAGCCTCGTGTGCTGCCTTGCACAAGAGCCATATCCCTCCATTCCCTGTCCGTTAATGTGTCTGTCTTAATGCCTCTTAAACATTGCTGACATATCTGCTTCTATTGGTTTGCTGATAGTGCAAACCACTCTCTGTATAATAAACTGAACTCCTAAATCTCCTGCAAGCAGCTTCCCTCTCATCTTAAAGCAATGCCCTCTCGTGCTTGACATTTCCACCTTGAGAAACAGTCTCTGACTAACCCAGCTTATCTACGGTATGTCTGTAATAGTTTTAGATACTTCTATTAGAACTTGTAATATTGGTTCAGTTTCTCTCTCTGGCATCTGGATCCACCACTTCCCTTGGCAAAGGATTCCAAGGTCCCGCCACTATGAACTTTGAACTCTGTGTAAATAAGTTGCCTTCGGAATCTCCCTGAAACTTTCTCCCCCTCAGTATGAAGCCATGCCCTCCAGTATTCAGCTGCCTAGGAAACAGACTTTAGCTATCTACTTTGTCTTTGTCTGTCATGATTTTAGATATTACTATCAGCTTGCCTCATTTTGGCTCCATTCCTCTCCCGCCACCAACATTTTGTGATCTGCAGGATACATCCCACAGATGAGCATTTGGCAGATTCCACATCCTTTTGTCTGCATTTTCTCTCTCTCTCTCTCTAACTTCCCTCAGTAACCCTTCAACCAATCATCTCCATCAACCAATATCTCTGGCCATAACCTGTAAAAAATAACTTGTAATATCCATGCATCCCCATCCCCTCTGTGACGTAAAAGGCCTTCAACCTGAAACATAAGCTCTTGTTTATTTATTTAGAGATACAGCATGGAACAGGCCATCACGGGGAACTGAGCCACCCAGCAACCAACCTGTTTAACATTAGCCTGATCGCAGGACAATTTACAATGATCAACTAATCTACTAACTGGCATGCCTTTGGACTGTGGGAGGAAACTGGGTTACTCAGAGGAAGCCCACGTGCACACAGGAAGGAACGTACAAACTTGTTTACAGAGGACTCTGGAATTGAACTCTGAACTCTGACACCCTGAGGTGTAACAGCTTTGTGCTAACCGCTATGCTTCTGTGGCCACAGGTTCTTCTTTCAACAAGTGCTAAGTTGTTAACTTAGCTCAGCTGCCTTAAGGACTCCTCCGTAGAAATCGTTAAGAGCACCAAATTTCTTGGTGTTCACCTGGTGGAGAATCTCACCTGGTCCTTCAACACCAGCTCCATAGCAAAGAAAGCCCAGCAGCTTCTCTACTTTCTGTGAAGGCTGAGAAAAGTCCATCTTCCACTCCCCATCCTCACCACATTCTACAGAGGTTGTATTGAGAGCATCCTGAGCAGCTGCATCACTGCCTGGTTCGGAAATTGCACCATCTCGGATCGCAAGACCCTGCAGCAGATAGTGCGGTCAGCTGAGAAGATCATCATGGTCTCTCTTCCCGCCATTACAGACATTTACACCATACGCTGCATCCGTAAAGCAAACAACATTATGAAGGATCCCACGCACCCCTCATATGAACTCTTCTCCCTCCTGCTATCTGGCAAAAGGCATCGAAGTATTCAAGCTCTCACAACCAGACTATGTAACAGTTTCTGCCCCCAAGTCATCAGACTCCTCAATACCCAGAGCCTGGACTGACACCAACCTACTGCCCTCTACTGTGCCTATTGTCTTGTTTATTATTTATTGTAATGCCTGCACTGTTTTGTGCACTTTATGCAGTCCTGGGTAGGTCTGTAGTCTAGTATAGTTTTGTGTTGTTTTTTTCCTAGTTCAGTGTAGTTTTTGTATTGTTCATGTAGCACCATGGTCCTGAAAAACGTTGTCTCATTTTTACTGTGTACTGTACCAGCAGTTATGGTCAAAATGACAATAAAAAGTGACTTGACTTGTCTTGACTTGACTTGATGTCTTCTTGTTATTCAACATAGGGTCTATTTTGTGGTGGGAAAGCATCTACTTACTGTTACCTTGTTAGTTCAGGGAGCAGAAAGAGAGACTAGAAAAATAGTGGTAGACTGTGAGTACAAATTGCTCTCTATCAAATGGTGCTGGCAGAACATAGCTGAGTGTCTGTGTGTGGGTATGTGTGGGTCTGTGTGTCCGTGTATGGACATGTCTGGGGCTGAGTGTCTGTGTGTGAGTTTGTGTGTGTCTGTGTGTGGGTATGTGTGGGTCTGTAGGGCTCTGTGTGGGTCTGAGTGTCTGTGTATGGATTTGTGTGGGTCTGTGTGTACATATATGTGCTCAAGTGTGCATCTCCATGTTTGTGTGTGCAAGCACTGCATGTGCCCATGTCCGTAGGTGTGTGCATGTGTATACATATGGGGGTATACATTAATCTGTGTGTGTGTGTGTGTGTGTGTGTGTGTGTGTGTGTGTGTGTGTGTGTGTGTGTTTACATAGATATACACTTGTCTTTGTATGTATGCACGTATGCATGTGCAAATATACTCGGAGGCCACTTTATTACATACCCACTGAACCTAACAATGTGGCCACTGAACATGCATATGTGGTTTTCAGCTGCTGTAGCTGTCCACTTCAAGTTTCAATGTGTTATGTGTTCGGAGATGCTCTTCTGCACTGTTGTAACATGTAGTTATTTGAGTTACTGTCACCTTCCTGTCAGCTTGAACCAGTCTGACCATTCTTCTCTGATCTCTCTCAATCAAAAAGTGTTTTCACCCACAGAACCACTGCTCATTGAATTTTCATTTTGTTTCTTGAACCATTTTCTTCAAACTCTAGAGACTGTTGTGTGTGAAAATTCCAGGAGATCAGAATTTCTGAGATGCACAAAACCGCTGCATCTGGCACCAACGATCATTCCACATTCAAGGTCACTTAGATTACATTTCTTCCTCATTCTGATGTTTGGCTTGAACAACTACTGAATGAAGAACTCGACCATTTCTGCATGCTGTTATGCATTGATTCGTTATCACAGGACTGCCTAATTAGATATTTGCATTATTGAGCTTGGGTAAAGTAAAGTGGACACTGAATGTATGTGTGTTTGCATACATTCCAATATTAACGTGTGTATGCATGAACATGTGTGTGTGTGTGTGTGTGTGTATGTGTGTGTTTGTGTGTGTGTATGTGTGCACGTGTGCACGCATGTTTGTGTGCATTTCATTACACGTGCTAGTGCCAACAGGACTGATTACATCTCACCAAACCAATATCAAAATAGCCAGCTATGCTCATCTACAAACCACTGAATCAAATTAAGCGGTGATAAAAATGCTTGAAAGGATAAACCTCAGTGAGCTTCCTGTCAACAGCTGCAACAATTACTTTCTTTAATTGGGAGCTCACCGCAGTGGGAGGGATGCTTTGCTGAGCTGTAGGAGCTGAGCTTGGCAGCAAAGTGTATCACATGCAGATAATTTTAAGGCAAGTCTTCCCCAGCATCCCACCCAATAATGTCACTCTCTATCCAAAAGCCCTACCATTCAGGCATTATAGTTCAACAATAACCTGCTGACTGGTTCGGTCGAATTTGGACAACTAATTATTAGTTGATTTAGTGGTACCTAGCATAATCCTACATATGAAAGTGATATGAGGACTTATGCAAGAGAAATAAGAACATGTATATATATGCACAAACATATATATGCATACACAAAAACATATACGTGCATATGCCACTCCCTCCCCACTCTAACCCAGTTCCAGAAAAATCTTCAGAATTTGAATCACTGACATACTGTATATCATGAAATTTGTTTTTATTTTAAAGTGATGCAGACGCCAAGTCAAGAGAGTCAAGTCAAGTTACATTCAGTGCCATATACATAAGTACATACAGTATATGCACAGGGGCAATGCCATGTTGGGTTCATTGCCATATGCGCTGGTGCGTGTATGCATAGGTGCAATGAGAAGCTTACTCTCAGTGGCCATATATGTAACTAGGTG
The DNA here is from genome assembly GCF_030028105.1 of Mobula birostris. Taxonomy (NCBI): domain Eukaryota; kingdom Metazoa; phylum Chordata; class Chondrichthyes; order Myliobatiformes; family Myliobatidae; genus Mobula; species Mobula birostris. Next base: position 50,022,942 of record NC_092378.1, on the reverse strand, counting down.
ACATCATTTTTTTATTGTTGAAGTGCACTTATGTATTCACCCCAGTAATGCTAAAATAGCTGCCTGTGCCTTTAAGAGAAGATGGTGACGTCATTATACATGTGCAGAGTAGAGAGAAGAGTCACAAGGTTCTAGAAAGGATGTTGAATCCTAGTCATAGTGTGAGGAAAGGTGAATAATATTTAATAATATTCATGTAAATTTGTTTATACTTGTTTGTAAATCTAGAGTATCTGTAATTTGACTTGCTTTACATGTGGATGCTTTAGATTTTCACAAATAAGGTGTGGGCACTGCATAGCGTGGTTGTACGAAGTTCCGTATCGGCCTAGTAGGTTAGTCTTTCTAGTAATTTAAACTTTAAGGCAATATATTGTAAATATTTTTGTAAAGATTATTTTTGTCTTTCTTTATTGTTTCATGACCGAATGTGAATGTAACAGAGTAATGTGAATGTGTTAATCTATATTCACGTAGCATGAGCAAGGAGAACACACTTCAAGGTCTAGGCTATATGTGTTTGGAAGTTAAGCACGTGTGTGGCAACGTGAGTATATCTCTTAGTTAAGATGAGATGTATTTATTCATACTTTTGAAGTTGTGTATAAGGTATAGAGTTGGTGGGATTCTAATGTTCGTATTGGTTCTTTTAGAATTGCAGCTACTGTATTGGTTTTGTATATATTGTTTTATTTGTTTTCATACTGCATACGTAACAAGGGTGTGGACTGAGGTTGAGCTAAAATTGTATCGGCAGGATCTGTGTTTTTTTAAATTCATTTTGTCGTTTTTATTTTGATACCCTCTTTAAAACATCTAAAACAGATAAAGGAATTCAGACGTGAAAAAGTATTTGTTGTCCTGTGTGAGTATTTTTCCCAGGCTCCTGTACATTATAAAGTGGCCACTGAGTGTATGTTCATGGTCGTCTACTGCTGTGGCCCATTCACCTCGAGGTTTGATGCATTGTGTGTTCAGAAATGCTCTTCTGTACATCACCGCTGTAATACATGATTATTTGAATTACTGTCATCTTCCTGTCAGTCTGGCCATTCCCATCTGACTTCTCTCATTAACAAGATGTTTCTGCCCACAGAACTGCCACTTAATGACTGCTTTTTGTTTTTTGCACCATTCTCTGTAAATTCTGGAGGCTGTTGTGTGCGAAAACCCCAGGAGATCTGCAGTTTCTGAGATACTCAAGTCACCCTGTCTGGTGCCAACAATCACTCCATGGTCAAAGTCATTTAAATCACATTTCTTCTCCATTCTGTTGTTTGGTCTGAACAACAAATGAATCTCTTAACTGCACCTCTTGACCATTCCTGCATACTTTGATGCATCGATTTGCTGTCACATGATTGACTGATTACATATTTGCTCAAACGAGCTGGTGTACCGAATAAAGTGGCCACTGAGTGTACGTCGTGATGGTGTTGAAAATGGACATAAGCTCAGTTCTCACATCCTCCCCCTCCCGGCTCTGAGCTGTTTCCAGAAAGATCTTCAGAATCACAATCCGGTCCATTATCACTGACATATGTTGTGAAATTTGTTGCTGTCTTTATCTGATGCAAATGCCAAGTCAGGTCAAGTTGTGTCAAGTTGCTTTCATTGTCATATGAAGAAGTACATATGCATGGCTGCAATACGAGCATTTGATGGCTGTGCCCATACACACTGGAATTTAGAAGAGTAAAAGGGGGTGGATCTCATTGAAACCTATCGAATATCGAACGGCCCAGATAGAGTGGACATTGAGAGGACTTTTTCAGTAGTGAGGGATCAAGAAGGCACAGCTATAGAATAGAAGCATGTCCCATTCGAACCTGAAATGAAATGAAGAGAAATTTCTAGCCAGAGTTGGTTATAGGTAATCTAATTGATGGAAACGCACATAATTCACAACCACTGATATTCAGTTGATGTTCACTTTAAGAGGCCAGTCTGACATGACGACATAACGACATAATTACATGAAGTTTGGTTATTGTGCTTTGTGTCCAGTGTTTGGAGTACAATAAATGATTCATTACACTTTTCTTAAACATAAAATACCTCACGTTGTTTTATTTACCAAAACCCACGCTGGTATCCCTGATGCTCTAGGATTATTGAATATATTGGCCAAGCAGTTGCTTTGAAACTGCCGAAGTTTTGGGAGCAAAATACCATAGCTTAGTTTGTACAAGCCAAGGTCCCATTCGTACTGTGAGAGATCTCCGCCGACAACACAAAATATTTCAATGCGGTAGCATCGCTCAGCATCTCCACGGCTGTGAGAGTGGTGAGTCTGCTCGAACACCCAGGTGAACACGATTAATACCGATTGCTGGAAACTCATCTTTTACAAACTTTTGGACTTTCGGTATCTGATCACGCCAAGCAGTTGCTCTCCTTGCCTGGCCTCGACGAAGCTAAGCTATCAGAGTCAATCGACCGCATGTTGTGTCTCCTGGGAAATCACCACCTTTGTTTTATTTTTAAAGAACTCCTCGTGCAGCCAATCAAGTTTGCATAGTCCTTACTAATGCACTTGTGAAGAACTATAGGGAGCTTACTAAAATGGCTGATCATCAACACAGAGACAGGCCTCCTCCTTTCCCTGCCTCAGTAACCCAGTCAACAAGGCCTCCAAGCAGACCACACCAGGTCTGTGTATTTACTGTGATCACTTTGGCACAAACGCTTGGAAGTGCCGACTGCCTTGCAGCTTCAGCAGTGTTAGCGCATCGGGACTTCAGAGGAATGTGAACACCATGAGCTCCAGCTCCCAGGGTTGTCCACTGTTTATTGTGGACACCCGTTCAGGGCGAGGCTTCTTGTGTGACACAGCTGCTCAAGTGAGTGTGCTGCCGGCATCACATTCTGATGAGAAGGCAAAGAGCTTCGAAGCTTCACTGGAAGCCTCCAATGGCAGCGGGACCCAGACTTACGGGACATGACGGGTGACGCCCTGCTTCAGTGGGCGACGGTACACATGCAACTTCATCCTGGCTAAAGTGGTTGAACTTCTTTTTGGAACAGATCTCCTGTGTGCCCAGGGGCTGTTAGTCAATCTTAAGAACTGCTGGTTTGTGGATGTCAAACACTTTGGGTCATTACCTTGCTCCCCAAGTAAGTTCCCCACACTGTAGTGGAGAACGTGGGCTTGGTGGGGTTTGGGAGTTCACCAGCAGTCAAGAAAACTCACTCGCACCACCACATGTTAACACGACCGCTGGGCGAATTCCCAAACCTCACCGAGCCCACATTCTCACGACAGTCCCAAAACATAGTGTCGAGCACCACATTTCCACAACTGGCCCGCCAGTCCATGCTGGTGTGCGTAGACTGGACCCAGAAAAGCTGCCAGCCGCAAAGGCTTAGTTAGCCAATGTGGAAAGGCTTGGAACTGTACACAGGTCAAATGGCCCCTAGGGTTTGCCTCTCTATATGGTCCCCAAGTCTGATGATGGTTGTAGCCTATGTGGCGATTACCAATGCCTTTACAAGGCCACCACCCCTTGATCATTACCGGAACCCACACATATAAAACTTTTCGGCAAGTTTACCCAGAAAGTAAATTTTTTCCGAAGTCAGTCTAGTTAGGGTTACCATCAGGTGCCTGTGTACTTGGAGGACATTGCCAAAATGGCTGTGATAACCCTGTTTGGCCTCTTTGAGTTTCTGTGCATGCTGCTTGGGCTGAAAAATTCAGCACAGACTTTTCAACAGCCAATGGACTCTGCATTAAAGACTTAGACTTTCTTTTTGTTTACCTGGAGGACATACTTGGCACCAGAGAATCCAAATCCAAACACATATCTCATCCCCACGCATTTTGTGAGTACTTAAGCCAACACTAGTTGATTACTAACCCTGCTAAATGCCAGTTTGGGTTGTCAACCATTGACTTTCTTCGCCGCCACATCTCCACAGACCACCCATCAAAAGTAGCCGCTAATATGGATGTCCCACCACCCACACAACAAAAAAAACTACAGGAGGTTTTTGATATGGTGAATATCTCTCACCGCTTCATTCTGTGAGCTGCTGAATTTATGCTCCCCCTGTGTATGCGCTTAAAGGTAATACCCCTAAACAAAGTTCAAAGTTCAAGGTAAAATTTATTATCAGTGTAGCCCCCCGGCCACTCTCAGGGTCACTCGGCTCGCTGTCGTCTAGAGAAACAGCCTCGGCCCCGCCAAACTGGGTAATTCGTTTGTGTGGATGCTGTGTGAGGTACCCCACCCTGCCCAAATAACAGACAATACACCAGATACAATTAAATGATTTACAGTTTATAGATATTACTGGAACTATATAATTAAAAGAGAATAAAATATAAAAGGAAAATAAAAGGCGCCACACTTATCAAAGTTCAATCTCTTCGTGCACAAAACAGTTGGAGCTCAAGGACCTTCTTCTTCACCCTGCGACCCCTCGGACCACCTCAACTGGCCGCCTGGGACCACCAACGGTGGTCGACCAGACGCTCCACACCAGTCCATCTCCGTCTCCTCGCCGAACGTCCCACTCGGGGTCCGACCCCGTTAGCGGACTCACAGCACCTCGTCCATCCTCTGTCTCGCTCTCCCGCCTTCTGCCCCAAAACCCCGCGCATACAGTATCTTCAAATACACCAAAACCATAACAGCTATCCCAATTGGTTAATAGCACTCTCTTATCAGACTCTAAAGCAAAAACAAACTGTTAGCGCAAACTTTCTCAGCGTTTAACACAACAAAGCCACATTCCCCAGATTAACATAACAAAGATGCCATTTTAATTAGCCTCCGCAGTAACATAAAAGTAGAAACCCCCTTACATCAGTGTACATACACATCATCACATACAACCCTGAGATCCTTTTACAGCGGACATACTTAACAACTAGAACAGTAACTGTAAACAGGATCTGTAAACTGTGCAAATGCAGATAATAAATAAATAGCAAAAAATAAATAACAAGCATGAAATAACAAGATTTAAGAGTGTAGCTAACCCCTTTTATTCAAGAGCCTGAAGGCTGAAGGGTAGTAAATGTTCTTGAAACTGGTGGTGTGAGTCTACTACCTGATGGCAGCAGAACAAGAAAAGAGCATGGTGGTGAGGATTTTTGACTATTATGCTGCTTTCCTACGGCAATGTTTCATGTAGGTGTGCTCAATGTTTGGGAGGGTTTTACCAGTGATGTACTGGGCTGAATCCACTCCTCTTTGTATAATTTTCTACTCAAAGGCATTGGGTTTGCCACACCAGGCCTTCATGGAGCCAATCAGCACACTTTCCACCACACCTCTATAGAAGTTTGCCAAGGTTTTTGATGACATGCTGAACATCCTCAGTCTCATAAAGTAGAAATGCTGTCGTGCTTTCTTTGCAGTTACTGTTTATTTAGATGATAGGTCCAGGATAGGTCCTCTGAGATAGTGACTCCCAGGAATTTAAGGTTACTGACCCTCTCCTCCTCTGATCCTCCGATGATTACTGGCTCATGGACCTCAGGTTTCCCTCTCCTGAAGTCTACAATCAGTTCCTTTGTCTTATTGGCATTCAGTGAGAGGTTATTGTTATTACATCACTCAGACAAATTTCCAGTCTCCCTCCTATGTGCTGTTTCATCACCCCTTTTAATACGGCTCACAACAGTGTTGTCATTGGCAAACTTGTATATGGTGTTGAAGCTGTACTTAGCCACACAGTCATAGATGTAAGGTGAGTAGAGCAGGGGGCTAAATGCTCCTGTGCTGATGGAGATTGTGGAGGAGATGTTTTTGCCAATCTGAGTTGACTGGGGTCTACAAGTGGGGAAATCTAGGATCCAATTGCACAAGGGGATATTGAGGCCCAGGTTTTGGAGTTTAATGAATAAATTTGAGGATTGATGGTGTTAAATGCCGAGCTGTAATAGATGAAGAGCATCCTGATGTATGCATTTTGTTGTCCAGATGTTCCAGGGTTGTGTGAAGAGCTGACGAGAGGGCACCTGCTATAGACCTGTTGCTTCAGTAGGTGAACTGGAGCGGATCCAAGTCACCACTCAGACAGGAGCTGATATGCTTCAACACCAGCCTCTCAAAACACACACAGCCGCAACGAGAGGTTGAATTTATCTGTGAATATACCAACCAGTTGGTTGGCACAGGTCTTCAGTACTCGGCCAGGTACTCCATCCAGACTGGGTGCTTTCCTTGGATTCACTCTCTTGAAGGCAGCCTGCACGTCACCTTCAGATACTGAGACCCAAGGATCATTGGGAGACATGAGGGTGCGTGATGATTCCTTCCTGTTCTGATGATCAAAGAAGGCGTAGAAGGCATTAAGGTCATCTGGAAATGAAGCTCTGCTGTCCCCTCTGTCACAAGATATAAATTTGTAGGAGGTTATGACAGAGCTGTTGAGCATCCCTCGTTGATTCCAGTCTATTCTGGAATCTCCACTTTGTTCCAGTGGGGACTTTCCGGAGATCATACCTGCACCTCTTGTAGCATTCTTGATCTCCAGACTTGAATACCTTTGATCTGGCTTTCAGCAGGTTCCAGATTTCACTGTTCATCCAGGGCGTCTGATTGGGGAAAACCCTGTGGGGCCACACTCATCCACTGTTGTTTTAATAAAGTCTGTAACGACCCTGGTGTAGTCATTCAGCTCATCAGATGAGTTCTTGAACACAGTCCAGTCCACTGACTCGAGGTAATCCTGTAACCGTTCCTCAGCCTCCCGTGACCACCTCTTAGTTGTCTTGATCTCTGGAGCCTTGCTCTTTTAGGCTCTGTCTGTGTGGGTAACAGGACTTCTGCCAAGTGATCCAACTTGCCAAAATGCAGTTTCGGGAAGCAACATTAGGCACTCCTTATCATCATATAGCAGCGGTCTAGTGTGTTGGGACCTCTGGTGCAACAGGTTACATGCTGGTGAAAAATGGGCTGGGATTTCTTCAAACAGGCCTGGTTAAACGTGCTTGACTGGTCAGCAGACATGACCAGGGCATTTGATGACACCAACAAGCTCTTTCCAATGCAGCCCTACTGGTGCATTCACTCCCCAATGCACCCATAGCCATTACTCGGACATTTCAGACTATGCTGCGGGTGCTGTTCATGATCAGTTGGTCGGAGGCGCGTGGTGGCCACTCACCTTCTTCAGCTGGCAGCTCCATCCCTACGAAAGGACATTTGACCCGTGAGCTTCCTGGTCTCTATCTGTGACTGCCATTTTCATTTTGTTCTAGAGGGTCACCATTTCACAGCATTCATTGACCTTGTGCTCATGAAGGCCAAAATATCAGATCCTTGGTCTGCATGGCAGCAATGCCACCTGGCCTACGTATCAGAGTTCACAACGGATATACAACATATCAAGGAGTACAGTAATGCCATGGCCAATTGCCTCTCACGGCCAGCTGTTGAGGCCGTCCGCATAGCGGTTGACTATTCTGGCATGGTAGCTGACCAAGTACTGACGCAGAGGTCCCCAGCTTACTGAGCAGCAATCACAGATTGTGGTTGGCTGACATTCAGTTCAGGGAAGCTAGGGTTTCTCTCCTGTGTGATGTCTCAACCAGTCACCCTCACTCATGGTGCCTGCAAACTGGAGATCAACTGTTTTTGATTCCATACGTGGTCTCTCACATCTGGGTCAGAAGGCCTCACAGAAAATGATTGCACTAAAGTTTGTTTGGCACAGCCTAAGAAAGGATATGCATGATTGGAACTGCAGCTTGTGTGGAATGCCAGCGGGCAAAATTAATTGTCATGTTCAGGCACCAGTGGCACCTTTTGAGGTCCCTGAGTGACAGTTTGACCATGTCAACGAGGACCTTGTTGGTACTCTTCCCCCCCAAGCCCTGCGGTTTCACACACCTCTTTACCATGGTGGACCATACACCAGGTGGCCAGAAGTCATCCTTCTAGAAACGACGATGGCCGCATACTTGGCTCGGGCATTCCGCAGCGCCTGGGTTGTTTGGCTTAGCACCTCATCTGATATTCCCTCTGACCGAGGTCCCCAATTCATATCAGACCTCTGGGCTGCGATGGCCTGGAACTTTGGCATTGTGCTACATCACACCATGGTGTATCACCCACAGTCCAATGGCATATTGTGAGCAGTTTCACCACTTCTTAAAGACAGCTCTAAGGGCTTCCTTGACAGATGAGTGTTAGCATTATTGTCTCCTGTGGGTCCTGCTAGGGCTCATAACTGCTCCAAAAGAGGACCTGCAGTCCTCTACGGCTGAGTTGGTATACAGGCAGCTGTTATGAGTGCCAGGTGATCTTATTCCTGATGCCACAACTGCCTGGTTGGCCTCCCATGCTCCTTAGTAAATTCAATTCCTTTGCACTTATTCCTACCTCCCATCACGGCATACAGCACCCTTGGGTCCCTGTTGACTTATATTCCACCTCATTTCCTCTCATCCACCATGGACGCACACCAGCATTCCCTTAGGCTCTCTTGCAATGGCCCGTTCCACATTTTGGAATGGAGAGAAAAGACTTATCATCAATAAGAAGGGTAAACCTGAATGCATTTTGGTAGGTCACCTTAAACCAGCCCACCATGATTTGGAGGCTTACACTGCTATGCCCCTGCCATCATGACATGACTACAAATATTTCAACACCCCTCTGGATAAGCCAGAGGCACCTGCTGTTCCTCCACCCATGGAACATAGGACCTGAGCTGGGCAGCTCATCTGAGCTCCAGACAGGTTTTAGTGAACTCTGAGTGGGCCTGTGTGGGATAATGTAATTGGCAGAAATGTACCTAATTCACAACCACGACATTGAGTTGGGTTCACTTTAAGAGGCGAATCTGATGTAATTATGTAAAGTACTTTTACCACGCTTTGAAGTAAAATAAATGAGTTTTTCTTGAACATAAAAAACAACTTTTCTTGAACATAAAATGCCTCATGTCATTTTATTTACAAAAACCTACATGGTGAATGTATGGAGTTCATTGCCACAGATGACTGTGGAGGCCAAGTCATTGGGTATATTTAAAGTGGAGGTTGATTGGTTTGTGATTAGTGAGGGAGTCAACAGTTAGTGGGAAAATGCAGGAGAATGGGGTTGACAGGGATAAGAAATTAGTCATGATGGAATGGCAGAGCAGACTCAATGGGCTAATTCTACTTCCATGTCTTGTGGTCTTTTGGTCTAATGCTAAGTCCAGTTCTTTGTCATATGCACAAGTGTGCACAGGTGCAATGAAAATCCTACTTGCAGCAGCATCACGGGCACATCGCATCAGATGTACAATGTTCACAAGGAAAACATAAATTAGTCAAAAATTGGGCAAATAAAATAGTTGATCAAAAGCTTTAAGAAGAAAGTGGTTAAGAGAGCAAAGATGCTTTAGGGGCCATATTCTGAGGTAGCCGATTGGAGCTGGTACCAGCAAGCAGAAGAGGTTGGTGGTCTTCCTCCATGCTTTCACGCTACTGCTCGATCATACGGGAGATTCCTAAAGTCAAACTCCTCCTCATCCCCCATCTCTACCCCAGCCCAGATTGGCAACCAAAGGTGGAACAACACATTCTGCAATGGTCAAGAGGTTAGGCGTAGAGGAAAAGCAAGCAGAATAATCAGAGATTCCCTCAACCCTGGGCATTCTGTCTTCTCCCCTCTCCCATTGAGTAGATGAGAGTATGGCCTGAAAGCACAGACCACTAGGCTTGAAGACAGCTTCTCTCCCACTGTTATCAGTCTCTTGAACAAACAATAAACGGATTCTTAATTTCACAATCTTCCTCGTTATAATCTTACACTTTGTTCACCTGCACTGCACTTCCTAAAGCTTTTACACATTATTCAGAGTTGTTATTGTTTTACCTTGATCTACATCAATGCACTGAATAAGGATTCGAACTGGATGAACAATGTGCAAGACCAGCTTTTCATTACATCTTGGCACACGTGACAATAATAGGCCAATACCAGTAATTATATCTCAGTGGGGTATGTTTCTGGAGGAGGTTACAGAGATGGGCTGGACAAGGGCATGATGGCATGTGAAAGGTGCAATGAAAATGTTAAAACTCAGGTGCTGCTGAAACAGGAGCTAGAACATTAAAAGAACAGAAGGTGCAATTGGGCTTTCAGCCCTTCAAGTCTACTGGGCGGTCAGAATGCGAGATTCAGTCAGGGAGACAGTGCTGGAAACAGTCAAAAGGCCAGGTGGAATCTGTAGAGGATTTTGCAGAGTTAATATGTCAGGTTGAAGGTCCTTTGTTAGCTAGGGAGACTGTGGTTAATGAGGTAGCTCATCCCCGACAAGATGGCCCATTTCACTTGGAAGGAGCTTACACCTTCAATGCCCCCAAAGGGAAGTCTACGTCGGTAGCCACCACCCACCCCTTCTAAAAAAAAAGTGCTGGTGAAGAAACGAGACTTCATGGGTCTTAGGGCATGGGCAGTGGGCAAATATATCCACAAAGGATTCAACGAGGGAGGTTAGTGCTGAGAAACTGGAACCAAGTTAACAAAGATGTGGGTAAGCAATTCTACCACAAGCAAGCTGAAGCAGGAAGTGGATCGAATGATGCTGTGGAAGTGGAATAGAGGCATGGAGAAGAAGTTCCAATCAAACAGACCACCACGTTAGCCCTACCTGTCTCCAGTGAGGTGGGGTTAACCACAGCCTAGGTAAAGAATGAGGCAGCTATACCTAATCTGCCTTTCATGAAAATGCTTGTGAGATATATATTGCATCAGATAGAACTCACCTTTGCCATAGGAGTGTGGTTAATGGGTTATTATAATTGTATTGCTATAACACTGTACAGCACCAACATCAAGTTCAATTCTCACCACTGTCTGTACGGAGTTTGTATGTTCTCCTTGTAACGCACTGTAATGTTTCATGCTAACGTAATGGTTTCTCTGTAGCAGAAGTGTTTGGGTTGTAACTAGAGATAACAGGCACTTTGGAATGTACGCTGGCCAATGAGGAGATGTATCTTTCTTTCCTGTTTGCCCGAGTGAAGGTTTTGAGGTCATTTTGTTCGGTGAAGATGGAGAGAGAAAATGCCAGAACGAGGAGGTCATAGCCTGCAGGACGGAGTGGACTTGGAATGGGGTTGGGAGTCAATGCCTGAGAGGAAAATCAGTGGAGAACAAACAGACGGGAAAACTATGAGCTCCAACGTTGCACATTAGACTGTTTCATGAAAATGGGGCCTTTTCTTTTTTTTGTTTACTAACCTATAGTCAAATTAAGAATTATAAAGCTCAATTGCTTAATTGCCAATTGTGTACTGTTTGTTATTTCGTGGTACTAATTTGTAACAGGGGAACACATCACACAGCATCCACCCAAACAAGATTTCTCAAGTTCAGCTGGGCTGGGGTCTGTCTTCCCCTAGATTATGTTGCTAGCCAAACCTAAGGCTTACATCCTTATAACTGCATTGGTTTCCTCTGGGTACTCCAATTTCCTATCACATTCCAAAGACCTAAGTGTTAGGGCTGGTAAGATGTGGGCATACTATATTGGAACTGGAAGCTGGCAACATTTGTGGGCTGCCCCCAGCATATCCTTGGACTGTGTTGGTCATTGACACAAAGATCGCATTTCACTGTAGGTTTTGATGTTTCGCTGTGCACGTGACAAGTAAAACTAATTTTATCTTATTTTATTGTCACGTGGGCCAAGATAAAGTTGGCATGCCAGTTAGGCAGATCGTTCCATATATAAGTACACAGAGATAGTGGAAATAAACGTTCAGAATTTAGTCTAAAATTTTTAGAGAAAGTTTAGTAAATAAGTCAAGTGCAGGGGCCACCACAAGGAAGACTGGAGGAACAAGAGTTCACCTTTGGTGTATGGGAGATCCCTTCAAGACTCTGATACAGTAGAGTGGAAGCTGTCCTTGACCTGGTAGTGCATGTTATCAGTCTTCTGTGTCTTCTGCCTGATGGGAGGGGACAGAAGGGAGAAAGCCCAGGATAGGAAAAGTCCTTAATGATGTTGGCTGCTTTCCAAGGCAGCAGGAGGTGTAAGCAGATTCAGTGGAGGAGAGGCTGGTTTGTCTGATGGACATCAAAGAGTAGACTTTGTTTAATATCTGAGCTTAGAGATTCACTTTTAACAGTGAAATCTCCCTCAGGGTTGGTGAATTAACATAGATTTAAAAAAAGACGTAAACCCCTCGCGCTTGATTTTGGGCTTTGTATTTAATTCTGCTTCCAAAGTCTTGCTTCAGTGTAACAAGAAAATGCCCAACACAATTACAAACAAGAGAGGCTGTTGCTCAGGCATGATGTATATGTCACTTAAAGATCGGTCATTGGAAGGAAGCAGACTTAGCAGACAGGTGTAGTGGCCAAAAGTGGCTCACGGGCAACTGGACTCGGGCAAATGTTATGCCATTGTTTGTGGGATTATGACTTTTCACTCTGCTGCACTGGGCTGCACTTTACTCTGTGGCTGACACACATTATTCTGCCAAGAGCACAAACTGCTGCAGGAACTCAGCAGGTCATAGACACTAAAGAGACTTCATTCTGCATTGTTACTGTTTTATCTTGTTCTACCTCGGTGCGCTGTGTAATGATTTGATCTGAATGAACAGTATGCAAGGTGAGCTATTCATGGTATCTCAGTACATGTGACAATAAGAAATCAATTCCAATTCCACTGGCAATACAGGGGCTGCCTGCTGATCGGTGCCTTAAATTATGGGCAAAGAACATGACCTACAGTTTGAATAAAGCTAACAGCTCGTGCTCCTGTAGGGAGTTGACATCATTAAGGTCTCTCACCATCCAGGCCATGCCCTCTTCTCATTACTACTATCAGGGAGGGAATACTGAAGACCTACACTCAATGATTCAGAAACAGCTTCTTCTCCTCCGCCATGAACAATGAGCCTGTGAACACAATCTCATTATTCCATTATTTTGCACTACGTATTTTTACTGAATATAGAACAACAATTCAAAGATTCAAAGTACATTTATGATCAAGGAGCGTATAAATCATACACCTTGGGATTTGTTTGCTTACAGGCAACCGCAAAGCAGGAAACCCGAAGAACTTAATTAAAGAGAAAGAAAGATCGTTACCACTGCGTTGAGAAAGAGGGGAAAAAAAACACACACAGACATCATGCAAACAATAGGAACAAGCGACACCATTCTGAACTAGATTGAGTCCTTCGATCCGCTGACATTGAACAGTACAACCCCTTTCAGGCCATTCAGCCCATGATGCTGTGCCAACCTCTCAACCTCACCCAAGATCAATCTAACCCTTCCCTCCCCTATAGCCCTCCATTTTTCTTTCATCCATGTACCCTTCTAAGAGTCTCTTAAATATCCCTGACATATCTGCCTCTACCACAACCCCTGGCAGTGTGTTCCATGTACCCACCACTCTGTGTAAAAACCTACCTCTGATGTCCCCCTGAACTTTCCTCCACTCACTTTTAATGATTGTCCCCTCACATTAGCTATTGCTACCCTTGGGAAAAAGACTGTACTCTAGCTATGGTTCTTATAATCTTATATACCTCTATCAATTTGCCTCTTGTCATCTTTCACTCCAAAAAGGCCTAGTTTGCTCAACCTTTCCTCATAAGATTATTTCATAATATATAGTTATTTTTTTCTTTGCACTGAACTGCTGCCACAAAAAGACACATCTCATGTCAGATAGAACAGTGATAATACACCCGATTCTGATTCTCATTCTGAGCAAGTGTTCACTTGTCCTGGACTTCTGCTTCTGCTTGGCCATTGGCTGATGCCCAGAAGGTGCCAGAGTCCTAACGTGGACTCCTGGCCTCAGGGCCAGGCTGCTGGCCTGAAGGAGCATACAATCCAACACAACAGTGGAGAAGCTGAGAGATGCAGAAGACTGGCGGGTTTTCTGGGATGACAAGCCTTAGTTTGAAGAGTAAAATCCTTCTGAATCGGTGCTTCCTCATTAAGCCACTGCATGACCTAAAGACCCATGCACCTAAAGGAGGAACTAACATTAGCTTTGGTATTGAAATTAATTTATTATTATTGTCACTAGGGTGGAGGTACATCTTTACCGAAGGAGGTATCAGGCACTCCTTCCCTCTGCTATCATTTAGGCCACCCTTAGGCAAGGTGTAGCACCTGCTTAGCCCCCTGGTCAGGGTCACATGAAGCAATGGAGCAGGGGGTGGGTGGTTCTGTGAGCAGCTGGTGCATATCACAAGTCCCGGCTATGCAACTGCTGATGTCAGGCAGACAGTCTCTGAAGAGGATTGATAATGACTGGGGTCACCCGTCTTGGAAAAGACACTGCCCATAAGAGGGCATGGCTAACCACTTCAAGACCTTGTCATACGACACGTCACATAATGATGTTTGGTCACATATACTGTGTTACTGTGAAAAGCTTGCCTTACATACTGTTCATGCCAGTCAAAATCATTGCACTGTACTTTGAGGTAAAATTGCAGAATGATTATAATAGACGTGATGAGTGGCTGTGCAGGGAGCAACTTGCAATGAGTCACCACTCTCCAGTCACATCAGTCACATCATCATCAGCCAGCGTCCACCCCTCCCCCTCCACCCGCCATCTTATCCCTGCTTTCTCCCCCTTCCTCTCCAGTCCTGCAATAGCATTGTGTAACTGCTACGTCACCTTGCCCCACCCCATGCATTAAAATGCATTTAAGAAAAAAGGTACCACTGGGACCTTACACAAGGTTTTGGATGAGCCCTACAGAGCAACATTCAGTCTGGAGTGGCATTTGATTAGGCTGCACATTGAGAAAAATGTGGCTGAACGTTACAGAATTGTCAGAGGGAAAGACTGAAAGGTAGTGAGTGTGTGATTCTGGACCAATGAACCATCACAGAGAGACATTATGAGCATTCTGTTAAGTAAAGGACTTGCATGCTTTCAAACAACCACAGAGGTAGTGTCAAGGGGATAAGCTTTGAGGAAGTATAATGCTCCAAACAGTAGAGAAGTATTTAAAGAATGAAAATAATATAGTATAAGCCTTGAATCTTCTGAGATAATATTCCAGCTATGCTTCAAATGTAGTGGTCTATCTGGTCACCAGGTATTTTATCCTTGCCCCCAGTACCAGACACCTGAGCACAATGGAGGTGTTTTCATTGAAGTTCACATTGAAGGAAAGACAAAGAATGAGGCGATATCGAGAGAGGATAGAGATCATAGGAGAGATGTTGCACAAAAAGAAACCCATCAAGTACATACCAACCATTTACACTAATCCAACACTAACCCATCTTATTCTCTGAACATTCCCATCAATTACTCCTCCCCAATTCTCTTGCTCATTTACATATAAGAACAATCTTTTTGCATCAATTATTTTACTTAATCAAATATTCTTTGACTTCCTTCTGTTCAGTGGCCTCACAACTCACTGTACTTTCTGACTCAGGTATTCATTTTATGATCTCCTCTCTTCTCCTAATGAAAACTTTGAGATTCTCTCCATCCTGACCTCCTCTACTTCCTCAGGAGGTAAAGAAATTCACTATGGCCCTCTTGACCTTCACCATTTTTTTTTCCAAATCACCATAGAAAGCATCCTCCCCTGATACTTCATAGCTTGATATGGCAACTGCTCTGCCCACGGCCACAAAAGCACTACAGAGAATTGTTGACAAGTCTCAGCACATCACAGGAACCAGCCTTCCCCCCATGGACTCTGTCTACACTTTTCGCTGCCTTGGGAAAGCAGCCCTCCCACCCTGGGCATTCTCTCTTCTCCCCTCTCCCATCAAGCAGAAGATTCAAAAGGTTGATAGCACGGACCACCAGGCTCAATGTCAGCTTCAGAACCTCTGTTATCAGACTCCTGAATGGACATCTCATACACCAAACAATGAACTCTTGACCATCTATCTTGTCACAGCACTTGCAGCTTATTGTCTGTCTGCACTGCACTTTCTCTGTAACTGTAACACTTTATTCTGCATTCTGTTATTGCTTTTCCTTTCTACTATCTTAATGCACTTTTATAAAGGGATGATCTGTATGGACAACATGCAAAACAGTAAGTTTTTCACTGTACCTTAATACATGTTATAATAATAAACCAATTGACCATTTTGCATCCTTTCATGGTTTAAACACATATTATATTACATTTACATTCACATTTGGATTCAGACTTATTTATCACATGTACATGGAAGCACACAGTGAAATGAGGCATTGAGTTAACAACCAACACACCTAAGAGTGTGCTGGGGGCAGCCCACAAGTATTGCCACACATTCTAGTGCCAACATTGCGTGCCCAGAATGCTCAGCAGAGCCACACAGAACTCGGCAAGTGACAAAACAACAACAGCAAAACAAACCTCTTCCTGCCTTCCCACCCACCCACACAAACACAGACAGCTCTCCAATTCTAGGACAGACCTCCAGTCTCCAGGCTTCAGCCATTGGGCTTCCACTTCAGAGCTGAAGTGTTCACATTAGTAAACGCAAGTGCTCCAGTGCTTTGTGAGAAAGCGCTGTGCTGTCAGAAGGGCTGTGTCTCTGGTGAGCACGTAAAACCAAGGTTCAGTCTGACATCACAAGGAAAGTGGAAAATATCTCACGGTAACTCGATGATAAGTGGATGTGTTAATCAATGCTTGTTTTCCAATCAGTATCTCTAAAACAGATTGCACAGTTGTAATCACATTACTGACTATGTGTCCTTGCTCTTGAAAAATTGGCTGCCATGTTTCCTGTTACAACAGTAAGTCCATTTCAAATATACTTCATTGGCTAAGGCAGTCTGAGGTTATAAAAGACACCTTAATAATGCAATTACTTTTACAACTAATTTAGCAATTTGACTACAAAGATGTAAAATTGTTCTAGAAATCTAACTGGTTTATTTTAAGTACCTACTGTGGCAGGATAACCACCTTTTCAAACCAAATTTTGTCCATGCGTGACTCCTTCCCACATCATAAAAATTGATTCATGATTGCCTACAGAAGTGGTCCAGGAAGCAATTCAGTTCTGCTGGGAAGAGCGGCTGAAGAGCAGTGCAGAGTGTAAAGATGAGTTTATTGTTGTATGCCTCTTACTCCATGTCAACAAGACCAAGGAGCTGATTATTGACTTCTAGAGGAGGAAACCATGAACCAGACCTCGTCGGGGGATTAGAGGTGGAGGGTCAGTAACTTTAAATTCCTTTGTGTTATCATTTCACAGGACTTGTCCTGGACCAGAAGTATGTAATTATGAAGAAAACATGGCAGCGCCTCTACTTCCTTAGAAGTTTGCTAAGATTCGACATGACATCTAAAACTTTGACCAACTTCTCTAGGTGTGTGGTAGAGAGTATATATTGACTGGCTGCATCATAGCCTGGTCTGGAAACACCAATGCCCTTGAACAGAAAATCCTACAAAAAGTCATGTTTCTAGCCCAGTACATCCCAGGAAAAGCCTTCCCCATAGAGTGTTGTTGCAGGAAAACATTATCCATCATCAGAGACCCCCACATCCCAGGTCATGCTTTCTTCCCGCTGCTGTCATCAGGGAGAAGATACAAGAGCCTCAGGAATCACACCACTGGGTTCAGGAACAGTTATTACCCTCCAACCATCAGGCTCCTAAACCCGTCAGCTTCACTTGCCCCATCATAGAACTGTTCCCACAACCTATGGACTCACTTTCAAGGGCTCTCCATCTTATGTTCTCAATATTTATTATTTATTTACTTATTATTTCTTTTGTATTTGTACAGTTTGTCATCTTTTGCACACTGGTTGTTTGTCTGCCCTGTTCGGTGAAGCCTTTCGTTGATTTTATGATGGTTATTGGATTTACTGAGAATGCTCATAAACAATGAATCGCAGGATTGCATTTGGTGACATAAATTTACTTAGAACTTACCTGCAGCAGCACCACAGATACATTGCACCATATAAGCAGCCTTCTCAGAAAAAAACATAAATTTGATTTATGCCCATTTTTATATAAAAAAACACACAACAAAAGAAGTTGATTGTAGTGAAGAGTGAACTAGATAGTCAGTGCTGGAGTGATTAAGGTTGATTAAAAAACAGTTACAACAAAGGAAGAACAAAGTCCATTTTAGTGAAAAGTAATCTGAGCAGTTATAGTGTTGTAGTGATTAAGATAGTGTGGTTTGGTTTAAGAGAATTGTTAAGGGGAAGTAGCTGTTCTTGAAACTGGTGGTGTGGGACTTAAGGCTTCTGTATCTCCTGCAATGATGGGAGCTGTGAGAAGACGGCATAGTCTGGATGCTGGGAATGGCTGACGATAACTGTTGCCTTCTGGAGGCGGCAGTTCATGCTGATACCACAACAGTGGGGAGGGTGCCCAAGGGGTATTTATTGCCTGTGAGTTCACCTCTCTGCAGCTTCTTGTATTCCTTCACATTTGAATTGCCATACCAGACCGTGATACAACCAGTCAGAATACATTCAACAGAATCTCTATTTCTGTTTGTTAGCGTGTTTGGTGGCAAACTGAACCTCCCTAACCTCCTAAGAAAGTAAAGACACTGATGTACTTTCCTTGTGATTGCACCTATGTGCTGGGCCCTGGACAGGTCTTCCAGTATGTTAACACCGGAATGACTCTATCCAAGACTGATCCTCCCATTTTAACCAATACATGTCCTATGGACTGATATGTGGGAGTAACTTACCTGGCTAATTCTTGACCACCATGGACATACCAAACACAGTGAGTTCTTTCTTGGCCATAAATTTTTATCCTCCTGGTATTGCTATCAGTTTATTGTTGTCACATGTACTGAGATACAGAAAGAAGCTTTTGTTTGCACTCCAATCAGACACACCATCCCTTACACTGAGGTTGTCAAAAACAAAAAGAAATGCAGTATATAGTGTCGCAGCTGCAGCAAAAGTGCAGTGCAGGTAGACAGATAAAGTGCAAGGGTCATGCTGAGGTAAGTTGGGAGATCAAGAGTTCATCTTTTAGTGTATGGGGATCTGTTCAAGAAACTGATAACAGCAGGATAGAAGCTGTCCTTGAGCTTGGTGGGACATGCTTTCAGGCTCTGTATCTTCTGTCCAAACGAGAAAGTCTGGAGTTGGTGCAATCTTTGATCATATTGGCTACTTCCCAAAAACTGTGAGAAGTACTGAAGGAGTCAATAGAGGGGAGACTGATTTGTGTGACGAACTGGGCTGCATTCACAACTCTCGGCAGTTTCTCATCGTCTAGGGCAAAGCATGCGCTCTGTCTTCCCAGGAGAGGCAGCCTTTTAATATGCTGAAAAAGAATTAGGTAACTGAATGCTATCTGCATTTATACAAACTGTTGCTCAAAACCAAAAATTGGGCAAAACTTGTTGCACATTGAATTTGCTTGCCAACCATCCATTGTCACTGAGCTCCTGAACCTTCTTATTCACACAGTAATATATCATTAGCTTAAACACACAGCCTCATGCTTTCAAAGGTCACTATTACCTCCATATAACTGGTTTGAGTTTAATACGTGCCAAGCTGTGAACTGCATTTCCACAGTTGTCCAAAATGCATGGTTGGTCAAAGGAAGCTTGCTGATAGGAGCACGATAACTCCACCACCTTGCAAGGTGAATTAATATGCTACTAGATAATCAGTTTGTGATATGAGATTATTTCTAACATAAACTTGTATAACATACAAAAAAAATCTTCTTGCAATTCATGTACATATTCTCACCACTAGGGTTTCAGATGACATCACCCTATAATTTTTTAGTTATATGTGTGTGTGTGTGTGTATGTGTTTCAAAAAAAGTATATGATGTGGTAATGTTACATACTGTATATTATATTATTATATATTATATTATATGTATACATGTGTCTGGAGTGTGTGTGTATATTTGGACAGTTTGAAGTTAAATCCTAACTCCATGCCATTTGATCTCTTATCCTCTTTCGTCTCATCAGTACGCTGTTTATTAGTTCCACTGATGACTGGTGATAAGTTCAAGGCTTTACTTCCCTTCCACTTTTCATGACCCCAAACCATCTTTACTCATCTTGCTCAAAATACCCCTTCCTTGCATGAGGAATGAAATGAATGTTCTTGGTGACAGCTGCCATCTCTGTTACCCTGGCACTGGTGCCACCCTTCTCTTGACTCAAATTGCCGGTGAAAGTGGCTGACGCCTGCATTATCCAACAACTGTCCTTCCTTTGACCTGTTTGGATCAACAGATGGAGCCAGCAAGACCATAAACTCTGAGTGTGTGGTAGCAACTCTTTATGCCACCAGCCCCACCCCCCATCCCTTAGCTTACAAACATCTGACTTTACAGTCCATACATAAGAACTGAGCGTAAGTAAACATGGGAGACCAATGGGATGGATCTGTGGGCCACTGCAAGGCTGCATCTTCTGCTGTGTGGAAACGTGATTCATGGACATTTGACCCACTTGTGAACAGTTCAGTCAATGAATGTGTTACAGCCAGAGCGATCCCGTCAGGATACTTCACTGCCGAGGAAGAGATGCTGGAAACCAGGGAACCAAGTGATATATTGAAGGGAGGTCATGAAACCGACAGCTGGTCACTATCAATGACAGCGCAGCTGAGAGAGCTTTGCAGCCTTATGGACTACCCCATTGTAAATATCCCATTGTGAACTAGCTCAGGAAAAGAACAAGCATCTGGGAATGTTTGGGACTTGACTCTTTGTGGAAATAGATATTCCATAAGTTGGAAAAGCACAAACAAACATTCTATTAATTGAAAAAATTAAAATAATTTTAGAGTGGCACCAGAAGTAATTTGAAGAAATTAAAAATATATACTCATAAAGACAGGAATCCAAATTAAGGCTGTGAAGGCAATAAAGAATTGAGGCAAAAAGGTCCTCATGGAGGTCTTGGCCTGAAATGTCAACTGTTTATTCTTTTCCATAGATACTGCCTGACCTGCTGATTTCTTCCAGTATTTTATACAGTATGTGTTTTGCAAAGAATTTAGCAATGCTTTTTAAGATGTACAAAGAAATGCGTAAAAAAGTGCCTTAGGGATGACCAACAGAAATGACTCCAGAGATCAGCCTCTGACTGAAGACAACCCTGAGTCAGGTCTCAGAGAAGAACTCAGGAGGATCAATCTTCAACCAGGTTCATCAAGAGGTGTTAATATCTGACTACAGGTAGTTGGGCTTTGGAAGTTGTCAAAGTAAATTAAAAAGCTGTGTAATTAAAAGAATCTTCTTTGAACCTACATAATGAAGCTTTAAGGTGTTTCAATTGATCATGATGGATAAAAGAAGTATAGTTGTTAGGCAAAGGTAATGTTTGGTTTGTTTTGTTGTCTGTTGCATTTAATTGATAGCAAAGAATTCGCAGGAATAGAACACTGTCATAATCTTGGGAGGCCGTCTCTACCCTTGTGCTCCACTCCCAGTACTGCCTTAGGCTCATCACCCCATTTGGGGCATAGGCCACTAGCAGCAGTTTGCCAGAGTCTTCCATCCTGGGCCAGTGTTTAGCCCATCTTCAACAATACTTCCACCCCCAGGGATGAGGACTTTGGAGCTTCGGATGGCATTTCTGTACCACTGGGATTTTTTTTAAAAACAGGATGGGTTTGCTAGCGCCATGTTCAAAACTCCTCCTTTCATAGCCGGGCTTGGTGCCATCCATGGCGGAATTACTCCTTGTAGTAACCTAATGAAAATCTTGTGACTGCTGTGCTTACCAGTTGTATTCAGGAAGATGGAAAACCCTCAAGGGGACTTAAAGGGTTGAAGTGGCCCATCACAACTCTACCTGCTGCAGGAAACCTTTCTCTCACCAGCAGACTAAATAAAGGCATCAGCTCTTATAAATCAGGACTCAAAAGCAATTGGAGAGTCTAGCAAGAAAAATAATTTAGCTGATCATCTGACTTCCTTACAATTTGTGGATTCTTTATGATGTTAGCATTCTAGCTTCTTAGCCGCATGGTGTTGAAAGGGATAGTAAATCAGCCATGATGGAATGCCAGAGCAGACTCAATGGGCCAAATGCCCTGATTCTGCTCCTGTTTATTATGGTCTTATTGGTGCGCACTTAAAATGAAATACTTAAAGGTATTTAAACAATCTGAAAAGCTATTTATAAATATAATTCTTTCCTTCTTACTTAATTTCTTTCAGATTTGAGGAATGATCCATACTTCCTCAGTGTTAGTATCTCAAGCAAGAAGGTAGGCAAAATATGAGAAAGATTTCGCCCTCGTCATTAGTGCTGAGTCAAACACCTTTTAAGTTAATCTAGTTTGGCAAGAGGTGGGGCAAAGTTTTGTTATTGCAGAATACTAATCTACCTCATGGATCAAAGAGGATATAAAGCCCTTGTTACTTGCTGCTTTGGACCAGGACTGAAAAAGTCCTTATGGTGGATAAATGCCAGAATCATGAAGGCCTTACTTTTGCAATGAATCAGAGGCTATGTAATGATGTTATAACCTGATGTAAAACACTATCACTGGATCAGAATTACCACACCGTGATCACAACTACAATAGAGCATTACCCATGCATCTTCGGTGATGATTTTGCTTCCCAGTAGCAGGAGTGGGCTGATGGATGGGATGGAGAAGAAGACATCTTACCAAGAGGATGGCATGGCAGTGTAGCAGTTAGCACAATTGCTATACACCACCAACAATCACCGATTGTGGTTCACTTCCCGCTCCTGTCTGTAAGGAGCTTATACATTCTCCACATGACCGCATGTGTTTCCTCCAGGTGCTCCAGCTTCCTCCCACATTTCGAAGACACGTGGGTTAGAGTTAGTGAGTTGTGCGCATGCTATGTTTTGTACCGGAAGTGTGGTGACATTTGCGGGCTGCCTCCCCACAGCATAATTATCATTGCTGATCTGAACTGGTACAAAGGGGGTCCATTTCACTGTATGTTTCAAAGTACATGTGACAAGTAAAGCTAATCTTATCTTAAGTGTCCTTGAAGTGAGAAGACATGCAGTAAGGCAGAGAAATGTAGGAGGAACATTCCAAAGACCCCCAATAACGGAGGCTCTGATATATAGAAATCATAAGAGCCTGGCCCATGGTTTCAGAAGGGGTGGATACAAAGAGACAAATGGCCTTTGCACATCCTGTACTCCATCCAACAGATGTGAGGTATCACAGGACATTCAGATTTCTGCTGCTTGTGGAAGATTCCCAGCTCAGGCCAGACTAAGCCCCTGTTTTTTGATTCGACTCCCAGCCCTGGCATTTATGCCAAATGTAGATAATTAACAGCAACAAGAATTACCCATGATTCAATTTGTCACTACATGATCATTTGCGAACCTGCCAACTCTGCTAAACTGCACACACATACAGTTAATTGGTGGCACTCGTCCAAGGGAACTCGAAAACGGGTTGTCTGATAATTACAAATAGCTCCAGCCAAAGAATTTTTCCACAAAGATCTCGCTGTAACCATTGGAGCCAAGCACTTCACTTTTTGGAGAATACAGTTGAGTAGTTGCCTTATCTGAGGTCACTAGTATATGGTGGTGAGCACTTCCATGGCCATGATCCATCATCCCAGATCTTTGTGGGCAAGTTTCATCAGTTTGTTTGAGGAACCAACCAGATGTAACCCTCGGATTAGTGGGGAGCACTGTTGCCTCTGGGTCAGAGGGTCATTGCTACATCCTGGTCTAGCTCATAGTTACAGACCAACAACTCAGTGTGGTGCTGAAGCAGTGCAGGGGAACATAAGATCCTTGGCACCTTCCCTGGAGACCTGATACAAGTTTATAAAATTACAAGAGGCACTGATAGGCTATGCAGCCAGAATCATCTTCCCAAGGTAGAAAGGCCAAATACCAGATGGCATGCATTTAAGGTGAGGGTGGGGGTTAGTTTAAGGGAGATGCATGGAGCATTTTCTTTCACACAGAGTGGCGGATGCCTGGAGTGGGTTGCATGAGTTAGGGGTGGAAGCAGGCACAATTAATACCATTTAAGAGGCTTTTATATCAACACATAAATATGCAGGGAATGGAGGGATATGGATCATGTGCAGGCAGGTTGGACGTAGTTTAATTTGGCATCATGCTTGGTACTAATATTGTGGGCAAAATGGTCTTTTCCTGTACTATGTTGTTCTGCGTTCAATACAACCCTTTTTAGCTTGACCAATATTTAACTTTCAACATCATCACTTCAAGAGATGATTTCTTCATTATCACGTTGTACCCGATGGAAGTTTGTTGTGTGTAAATTGCCTTCTACTTGTCCTGCACTATGACAGTAATTTCACCTCAGAAAGTACTTTATTGCTTATAAAGAGTTTAGCATACTCTGGGATTGTGCAACATTTTTCTCTCTGTTGTTAATGGATGCGAACAATTCCACATTATGTAACTCCATGTTATGGTGGCACAGTAGCATAGTGTAGTGGTTAGCACAGCATTCAACAGCTGCCGAGTTCCTCTAGTGTATTGTGTTGCCCTGGCTATCCAGCATCTGCAGAAGCTTTTGTGTTTATGACATATTTCACTCTATGCGTATGTATCATGAATGGGAGTGATGCTTCGCTCCCAGATGAGTTCAACACCTTTTATACTTGCTTTAAAAAGAAGAAGAAATCTACATCTATGAGGATCCCAGCAGCAACCGGTGACCCTATGATCTCTGTCTCAGAGGCCAACGTCAGGCTGTCTTTCAACAGGGTGACAGGTCCCAATGGATTACCTGGTAGAGCTCTGAAAACCTGTGCCAACGAACTGGCGGGAGTGTTCAAAGACATTTTCAATCTCTCACTGCCAATGTTGGAAGTTCCCACCTACTTCAAAAGGGCAACAGTTATACCAGTGCCCAAGAAGATGAAGGTGAGCTGCCTTAACGACTATTGTCCAGTAGCACTCACATCTATAGTGATGAAGTTCTTTGAGAAATTGGTTATGGTGAGAATTAACTCCTGTCTCAGCAAGGACCTGGACCCACTGCAATTTGCCTATCGTCGTAATAGGTCTAGGAGGACAAGGTTTCATCGGCTCTTCATGCAACCTTGGATCACCTGGACAATACAAATATCTATGTCAGGCTGCTATTTATTGACTACAGCTAAGTGTTTAACACAATCATTCCTACAGTTCTGAGAGAAAAGCTCTGGAACCTGGGATGCTGTACCTCCCCCTGCATTTGGATCCTCAACTTCCTAAACGGAAGACCACAATCTGTGTGGATTGGAAATAACGTTTCCACCTCGCTGACAGTCAACGTTGGCACACCTCAGGGATGTGTGCATAGTCCACTGCTCTACTCTCTCCATACTCATGACTGTGTGGCTAGGCACAGCTCAAATGCCATCAGCAATAACCTGGCACTCAACATCAGGAAGAGCAAAGAGTAGAGTGTGGACTTCAGGAAGGGTAAGACGAGGAAACTCACACCAGTGCTCATAGAGGGATCAGAAGTGGAAAGAGGGAGCAACTTCAAGTTCCTGAGTGTCAATATCTCTGAGGATCTAACCTGGCCCCAACATATTGATGCAACTTCAAAGAAGGCATGACAGTGGCTATATTTCATTAGGGGTTAAGGAAATTTGCTATGTCACCAAAGACACTCATAAATTTCCCACGGAGAGCATTCTAACTGGCTGCATCACCATCCGGTATGGGGATGGGGGTGCTGCTGCACAAGATCAAAGTAAGCTGCAGAGAGCTGTAAACAGTCAGCTCCATCGTGGGCACTAGCCTCCATAGTATTTAGGATATCTTCAAGGATTCTCAATAATGTGGCGTCCATCATTAAGGACCCTCATCACCCAGGTCATGCCTTGTTCTCATTGCTGCCATTAGAATGGAGGTACAGAAGCCGGAAGGCACACACTCAGCGATTCAGGAACAGCTTCTTCGCCTCTGCCATCGGTTTCTGAATGGACAATGAACTTATGTAAACTACCTCACTAATGTTTTATTTCTCTTTTTACCTTATTGGTTTAATTTAGCTATTTTTCTGTATATATTTACTGTAATTCCCTGTTTTTTCTATTAGGTATTGCAATGTACTGGTTCGGAAAGTCAACGAATTTCAGATATACGCTGGTGATATTAAAACTGATTCTGATGTTTCAATGTACATGTGACAAATAAAGTTAATCTTTACTTTTATCTTTTCCTTGACATTCTCCCATTGTGGTTCGGTTCAGTCCCTTCGCCAGTCACAATTTCCATCCATTTGCTTTTTGGCCTGTGTGCTAGAACTTTTTAACTCAACTTCCCATTAATAAGATTGGGCAAGAATTCTGTTTCACACTCAACCTGATTTTATTTACATTTTTTTTACATCCAGTGTCAGCAGGCAAGGGAAGGGATTACCAGACAGATAGTGGAAAAAATATTCATGGATATGTAACATGCTGTAGGGTTTCACTGATAATGTAATGGTTTCTCTGTAGCAGCAATGTTTGGGTTATGACTAGAGATAACAGGGTTTGGACTGCTGTTGTTCTTTCTTGTGAGCTGGAAGAGAGATTTCCACTGTCTTTTGCTGGGGACAGATGAGGAGAGAAGACACGAATGGAGAGAGTTGATAGACCGTCGGATGAGGTGGACTTGGAGCGAGGGCCCGAAGGGAGGAGGTCGATGGTGGACAATCGACTTATCAGTGAACCTTAACATTGTGCAACAGACTGTTCAATAAGATTGGGCCTTTTTTCTCTTTTTCTTTTCATTTCTTTACTAACCCTATAGTCGAAGTAGGAATTATAAAGCTTAATCGTTTAATCGCATTTAGGGTACTGTTTGTTATTTCAGGGTACTCATTTGTAACAGGGGACACATAATGCAGCATCCACCCAAACAAGATTTCTTAAGTTTGGCTGGGCTGGGGGCTATCAGCCCCTATATTAAGCTGCTAGCTGAAGCGAGAGCTACAGATACATTTGTCCTTGAGCATTGGTTCCTCATGTCCTTGATGCCATGCAACGTCCTTATTGAAAAGGAAAGACTAAAAGATAGAGGGTTAACCTGTGATCATAAAACAGTAGCACTATGTGCCTACTGGTTTTAAATTTTAAATTGCTGCTCCCAATACCAACTCACTTCTATCAGCTTATGTTTATATGTTACATTTGTATGTTAAATTAAATTATGTTGTCCCCTTTGAAAAGTACTATGCTATCGCTGCAAAAAGTTGATGCTCCTGCATTTGTACCCTGTGTAAATATGCCCATGACAAAAAACTTGAAAGTTGAAACTTGAATTGGAAGTAAGGAGCTATGTATTTCAAAGCTAAACCCCAAATAACTCCCAGAGCTACAAGCATGAAACATTGTCATTCTGCAAAAGAATAAATCCAGAGATAATGGGGCATGCTCCAAAGCTGGCTCACAAAATAATGAAGACGATTCCCGAATCTCCTGCAGGGACATTCCTGGATTAATCTGCAGGCTGGCTAGAGCAGCTGCATACCTACGTGATGTGCCTGGTCATGAAGACATCAAAGTCAGAGGGTCCCAGCGTGAACTGATCAGGCATGGCTATTGATGTCAGAAGTGACTGACATTCACTCATCCCTGGATTGGCTCAAAGCCAACTACTCAATATCATTAGTAGGTGAAGATACTGCACCTTATCTTCAAATATGCCTATGGATGCCTTGTTTTATACAATCAGTGGGCCGACCATGCCTGGCAAGATGGACAAGCTCCTCTCTCTTCTACATTTGATCAATATAAAAATACCTCAGCTTGGCTTGATAATTAATGAGTGCAAGTGATTCTTTGCTTCACAGTTCCTGGGAATCCTTGAGACCATGCTTCGGGAGTAGATAGAAGTCCTGTGTAATTAATATAGCAAGCAGACTGTCTCACAAACTACACACACAGAATGCTAGAGAAACTCAGCAGGCTAGGTAGTATCTATGGAAAAGAATAAACAGTCAATGTTTCGGGCTGAGACCTTTCAACAGGACCCTTCAGTCGTCCTAAAATGTCGACTGTTTACTCTTTCCGTAGATGCTGCCTGGTCAGTTAATTTCCTCCATCATTTCGTGCGCGTTGCTTGTCTAGCCCCTCTGGCCAACCTCAGGGTCACTCGGCTCGCTGTCGTCTAGGGAAACAGCCCTCGGCCCCACCAAACTGGGTAATTAGTTTGTGTGGATGCTGTGTGATGTACCCCACCCCGCCCAAATAATAGACAATACACCAGATATGATTAAATGATTTAGTTTATAGATATTACTGGAACTATATAATTGAGAGAATAAAATATAAAAGGAAAATAAAAGGTGCCACACTTATCAAAGTTCAGTCTCTTCGTGCACAAACAGTTGGAGCTCAGGACCCTTCTTCTTCACCCTGCGACTCCTCGGAGGACCTCGACCAGCCACCTGGGACCAGCAACGGTGGTTGACCAGATGCTCCACACGAGT
Source organism: Mobula birostris (assembly GCF_030028105.1). Classification (NCBI taxonomy): domain Eukaryota; kingdom Metazoa; phylum Chordata; class Chondrichthyes; order Myliobatiformes; family Myliobatidae; genus Mobula; species Mobula birostris. The sequence continues at coordinate 49,994,598 of NC_092378.1, read as the reverse complement.
CCATCTCCATCTTCTCGCCAAACGCGCTCCTCGGGATCCGACCCCATTAGCGGACATCACAGCACCTGGTCCATCCTGTCTCTCTCTCCTGCCTTCTGCCCCCAAAACCCCGTGCATACAGTATCTTCAAATACACCAAAAACATAACAACTATCCCAGTTGGTTCGTAACATATTCTTATCACACTCTAAACCAAAACAAGCTGCTAGCGCAAAAACTTTCTTGGCGTTTAACACAACAAAGAAGCATTCCCAAGTATAACATAACAAAGGAGCCATTTTAATAAACCTACGCAGTAACATAACAGACGAAACCCCCTTACACTTGAATTTCCAGAATCTGCATATTTTCTCATTTTTGAGAGTCTCGCAAACAAATCAGTGTGACTAATCCATCAGACGTCCTGATCGATCGGTGGAACACTTGTCAAATCCCTTATTGACCTCATCACCCGCCTCAGAACTTGCGTGTTCATCCTTAATCCCAAAGACAAAAGTTAGCTAAAGGTTATAGCATATTATCATAAAAGATGGGAGCTGAATTAGGCCATTTGAACCATCAAATCTGCTCTGCCATTCTATCATGGCTGTTTTATTATCACCTTCAACTCCATTCTTCTGCCTTCTCTTCATAGCATTTGACAATAGTACAATAGTGGTAACTTATTCACACTGGTCATGTAAGGTATGGATCTATATCTTTTAGAGCAATGACTCACTCCCTTAGCATTATGTATTGATTCGTTGTCTAAACATGTTCATTGTTCTTTCTCTCTCTCCCAGCAATGTGAATACACCATCTCCTGTGTGTGTGCTTTATTTAATTGATATGTAATTGTGCACAGACACATCAAATTGGTGATGAATACGAATGTGAATGTCAGAAAATATCACGGACTGCACCGACAGTTACAGGATGAAACAGTGAGAGTTAAACAGCATGAGAAAGCCAAAAGACCCGTGAGTAACTGTGAAAGACGTACTGAAGTTAAAGTGGAAATATCATGGCAACAGCTTCAGTTGGAAAAGTTGAAAAATTTGATAGTGGTAATGAAGGCTGGGAGTCATATATTGAGAGGGTTGTACTGTATTATAACACGAACAACATGGAGGAGCAAAAGATACACTTCTTAGCTTAGTGGGTGCAAGAACATTCAGTTTCTTACACAACCTAGTAGCCCCTGCAAAACCAGCAAGCAAGCTGTTTAACAAAATTGTTACAATTCTGCAAAATCACGAGCCCTAAACCATTGGCAATAGCTGGAGATATTTAGATTTTACAAAAGGAATCTGTCAAAAGATGAAAGCAATTTTGAAACATTGCAGAACTGAGCAAACTTTCTCAGTACTGTGACTTTTTGATAGATTAAGGGATAAGCTTATCTGTGGCATGCATAGTCAAAGCACTCAAATGAGGCTACTGTCCAAAAGAGAATTAACCTTAAAATGGGCATTGAGCATTGCAATATCGTTAGAGGGTGCAGCAGAACTACAGAAAAGAAGATTATGTTGTGTGATGTTGTGGGGATGGAACTGGACTCTGGTGGTGGTGTCTGAAAAGAGGATGCTGTCCAAGTTGCATGCCATCTTGGACAATGACTCCCATCCACTACATAATGGACTGGTTGGGCACAGTAGTACATTCAGCCAGAGACTCATTCCACCGAGATGCAACACTGAGTGTCATAGGAAGTCATTCCTGCTTGAGGCCATCAAACTTTACAACTCCTCCCTTGGAGGGTCAGATACCCTGAGCCAACAGGCTGGTCCTGGACTTATTTCCTGGCATAATTTACATATTACTATTTAATTATGTATGTGTCAGGTTCTGTCAGGTTTCGGTGGGACTGAAGTGCAGACCAATGAATACTTTTTCACCAGGATTTATTAGGGAGTGCAAAGGCAACAGTCTTTCAAAAACAGAAGGCAGGCACAAATCCAAAATGGCAGGCCGAGGTCTCACCAGGAAAGGCAGTCAGGCGAGGGCAGACAATCCAGAGCACACAGGCAAAAATCAGGTCCACGAACAGGCAAAATCCAAAACACAGAATCAAGCAAAATCGGTTGGCAGAAGTCGCAATGACATGCTAGAACAACACAGGTCAGAATCTGGGACAAGCTGGCAGAGAATGCTAGTCAAGGCCGGGTTTAAATGGCAGGGTAATTAGTGAAACTTAGAAACAGGTGGGTGCAAATGATGAGACAAGCAGGTAATTGTAGGAAGTCCAAAAAAGGAAAGGGGCTGGGCCAGAACCCACATGTCCAGGTGAAAGTAAACAGAAGTTAAAGACTGTCGTGATCCAGAGCTACCAGCAGAGGCCCTTCGACCCAGTGTTCAGGCCGGATCCTTAACAGTATGGTTTTATTACTATTTAGTTATTTATGGTGCAACTGTAATGAAAACCAATTTCCCTCGGGATCAATAAAGTATGACTATGACTATGACTATGTTAGAGTGTAAAATATACAAAATGTCCCTGAATGGCGCAAAAAGCCAAATCCTCCCATGATGTAAATGACTGTTGGTTTAAAGAAAAAGTCTGCAGAAAGTGTCTCAGACAAGATCACATAGAGAAAGTGTGCAAGGCAGACAAAAAGCACAACCGAGTGATAAGTCTCAAACACAGAACTAAGCAAATGCATAAAGTTACCAAATGTAAATCAGAATCAGACAACATAGAGTCTGACAAAGATGAAGTGTCATGCCTGGAACTGCATAGTATAACTGAGGCAGATCACAAAATCATCTGGATCACAATAGGTGTGTCTGGTGTAAAACTGAAAATGGAGCTGGAGGCAGAGTCAGTTGTGTCTATAATTCCAGAGACTGACTACAACAGACTGTTTTCTAAGATACCATTAGAAAAGACCTCAGTGATGTTAACGACTTGCACAGGTGAAAAAGTGTCTTTCAAAGGCAAACTGAAGGTAAATGTGACATATGGAGGCCAAACACAACAGTTAGAGCTTTATGTATTGAAAAGTGGAAGGGCCAATACATTTGGATGTGAATGCTTGAGAAAAATAAAACTAGGCTGGCACTCAATCAAAGCTCTCAGTGTGGCATCAACAGGCAACTGCAGCCCAAATGTTACCACTAACTAGAGACTGTCACAGCTGCTAAATGCTAATCAGAAGGTGTTTGAGAAGGGATTAGATAAACAGATCGAAGATTTGACCAAAAGCTGTTCTGGATGCCAAAAAGTTCAAAATGCACCCCCACAGGCACCATTACACCCATGGGAGTGGCTCTCTCCACCAGTACAAAGAGTGCATATTGACTTTGCTGTGCCATTCATGGACTCTATGTTCCCGGTTGCTGTGGATGCTTATTCAAAGTGGCCGGAGATTATATCAATGAAGTCAACCACCTCAGTAAAGACTGTCTCCACCCTGAGGACTATCTTCATCAGAAATGGCTTACCAGAACAAATTATGAGTGGCAACAGACCACAATACATGTCAGAAGAATTCCAACTTTTCATGAAGTAAAATGGCATCAGACACTTCAAGTCAGCTCCTCACCACCCGGCAATGAATGGATTAGCTGAAAGGTTCATCCAAACCTTCAAGAAGTTCATTAAAGTGATGGACAAGGAGGACATTTCTCTATAGTACAAGGTGGACAACTTCCTTTTTGTGTACTGGAACTCTGTTCATGTGATGACAAATCAAACACCTGCAATGCTGTCCATGAACAGAAATCAGAGATCTCACATAGACCCCTTGAACCCAGATCTATGGAGGGAAGTGCAGAATAAACAGTTCAGTCAGTTGCCAAGTGAATCAGCAAGGAGCTTTGAGATTGAAAAGGAAGTCCTAGTGTGAGATTACTGAGAAGACAAGTGGACACCTGGTAGGACAGCTACAAGAACTGAACCACTGATGCATACAGTGGATGTTGGAGTCGTTATGTGAACCAAGTACTGGATGCTCAACCAAAGAACACATCTGAGTCAACTGCATCCAACAAAATGGACACATTACAGTCATCGGACCTATCTCTCAGTGATGATGTCACTGACAGCAACGTGACACCGGATACCGAGAACATTGTTTTAGACAAGACACCTACCAAACCTGATGCCATTCCAAAAGTCCAGAGGCACTATGATGAATGAAACAGAGTGCCACCCAAAATACTGAACCTTTAGAACTGTGAAGTTAGTTATGGACTGTTATTTGAAAGCATGTTTATCTGGACTGTGAGTTTATGCAAGGGAAGTTGAATGTTTTGTACATATATAGTTTATTTTGCATCAATCTAAAGGGGGAAGGAAGTGTAATGTATGAATCTGTATCTTTTAGAGCAAGAACCTAAACCCCCTTAGCGCTACGTATTGATTTGTTGCCTGCATACGCGCTGTCGTCTACGCATGCGCATTGTTCTCTCTCGCTCGCTGCAATATGAATACACCAGTTAAAGCCATCTCCCGCGTGCATGCTTTTAGTTAATATATATGTAGTTGTGCACAGACACAACAGGTCTGATACATTTTCGATGTTCTATCCAAAATAATTGCTCTTTTTCAGAGCTGTGATGGCTTAAAGAAGTTCTACTATCACAACGATCATAAAGCAAAAAGTCAAAGTATAGTTCAAAGCTGGATCCCTTTTGATCTGTATATTGACTAAAACTGCAAACTCAGCCTCCTGTGCTCAATTAATTTCTTATTAATAGGGCAGATTCTGCCTGCACAGGACACCCAACAGCTTCCATCATGTTATAGTTGCCTGTAAGATCTTTAATTCAAAACTTTTCGCTTTGCCACAATTGCTGAAAAGCAAGGTGACCACTAAAGTTAAAGAACAAATTCAAGCTTGTTTTTAAACTCTCCCCTGAAAATTCAAAGCATGATAAAATTAAAACTCACCTGTACTTGACTTCTAAGATCATTGATGGGCAGTAATTCTGCCTCAACACTTCCTTCTGCGACTGCATCATTGACTTCACAACCAACTGACTGCAATCTGTAAGAATAGGCAGCAACACTTCTGCCACAGTTATCCTCAACGCTGGTGCTCCAAAGGCTATGTCCTCAGCCCCCTACTTTACTCGCTGTACACTCATGGCCACACGGCCAGATTCTGCTCTGACTCCTTCTACAAGTTTGCAGATGATACCATTTTTGTGGGCCTTAACTCAAATAACAATGACTTTGAGTACAGGAGGGAATTGAAATGAATTGAATTGAATTGACTTTATTTCTTACATCCTACACATACATGAGGAGTAAAAATCTTTACTTTACATCTCTGTCTAAATGTGAAATGTGCAATTTATAGTAATTTGTAATAACTAGTATGTACAAGAGGATAGTCAATATAGCACTGAAATACAATTGTATCAGCATGAAGGAGATAGGGAGCTTAGAAACATGGTGTCATGACAATTTTCCCCCCAAAGTCAGCAAAACAAACAAACTCATCACTGACTTCTTGAAAGGGAGCAGTTCACATCAACCGTGCTGAGGTCAAGGGGGTTGAAAGGTTTGAGCTCCTAAGAGTGAACCAACTCCTGACTTGGTGCCGTCGTGTACAGTAGATGTCATGGCCAAGAAAGGTCACCAGTGTCTCTACTTCCTCAGGAGGCTAAACAAATTTGGCAATTTTTGTAGACATACCACAGAAAGCATCCCCTCATGGTTTGATACGGCAATTGCTCTGCCTGTGACCACAAGAAACAGCAGACTGTTGTCAACACAACTCAGCACATCACAGAAAGCTTCCTCGTCTCTATGGACTCTGTATATACTTCTTGCTGTCTCAGTAAAGCAGCCAGAATAGTCAAGGATGCCACTTACTTTAAACATTCTCTCTTCTCCCCTTTCCCATCAGACGGAAGACACAAAACACCTTGAAGTGCATGCTGTCAGGCCCAAGGACAACTTTTATCCCACTGTTGTAAGAAAATTGAGTGGTCCTCTGGTAGCATAAGATGACTCGTGACCTCATAATCTACCTGATCATGACCTTGCATGTTATTGTCAGTCTGCACAACACTTTCCCAGTAGCTGTAACACTTTATCCTGCATTCCGTTGTTTTCCCTGGCATTACCCGCATGCACTGATGTGATGAAATTGTCTATATGGATGACATTCAAAACAAGGTTTTTCTCTGACCTCAGTACACGTAGCAATAAATAAAAAAAAACAACCTACCATTAGAAGAAATATAGGATGTTCAACCTTTACATTTGGGGTGAATTTAATTCTATTGCCTGTACAGATAGAGCAATTTGATTCTTCTTGATGAATTTCAGTGACGATACAGAGAAGGTGAATCTGTTGTGCTTTTGGAGTTAGGTCATCATAAGGTTCACTAATCTCATGCTAGGACATTTGAGCAATGCTCCCATTCATAAACTGTTCTCAGTTCAACACATTGTAACTGGTGGTGTTCTGCAGGGATCAATGCTTCACACACCTATATCAGCAGCTTGGTTGATGGAGATGACTGAGAGCTTCAAGTTCCTCTGGAAACATCGCCCATGATGGAGAAGCCCCTCAGACATTGAAAGGGTTCATAACCCCAGAGGGTGGGGGAGGCACATGACAGGCGATGGTGCTATATTTTTAAAAACTCTATTATTTATTTATTGAAATACAGTGTGGAATAGATCTTACTGGCCCTTTGGAGCCACGCCACCCAGAATCCCCTAATCTAGTCTAATTTGCAATGACCAATTAACCTACCAAACGGTACATCTTTAGACTGTGGGAGGAAACCAGAGCACCTGGAGGAAACCCACACAGTCAAGGGGAGAACATACAAACTCTTTACAGGCAGTGACGGGAATTGAACCCAGGTCACTGGTACTGTAATGCACGACTGAATATATTGATTAAATGAAACCCTAAATGTATGAGCCTTGCTCTGGATTTCTTTTCTGTTTATATATATATATTTGAGAATACCAGGGCAGTTTCATACAATAAGGTAGCTGAATCAGCAAATTTGCAGATGACACCAAGATTAGGGATGTAGGGGATAGTGAGAAAGACCTGGTTCTGCCACATTGAATTTCCTCTAAGCCCAAAGGAAAGTTACATGCCACAGTTTGTGATGATCGATGATCAGGAAGGGAGTGAATAATAAAGCATTGAGTTGTTTTCTTTGTCTCATAAGCCACCAGCTAGAAGTCAGGGAGATTCACTGGCACCAGCTTAAACCAAGACTTAGGAGGGAGATTGATAATCTGGTTGAATGGTGGCACAACAACCTCTTACTCAATATTACTAGCAAAACCAAGGAGCTGATTATTGATTACAGGAGGAGGGGACCGGAGGTCCAAGAACCAGTCGTCATTAGAGGATCAGAGATGGAGAGGGTCAACAACTTTAAATTCCTCAGTGATATCATTCCTGAGGCTCTGTCCTGGGGCCAGCATGTATATGCTATTGCAAAGAAGGGTCGGTAGATCCTGTACCTTATTAGAGTTAGCTCATTTTTGGCATGTCATCTAAAACTTTGACAGACTTCTAAAGATGCACAGTGGACTGGTTGCTTCACAGCCTGGTATGGAAACACCAATACCCAAGAATGGAAACACTTACAAAAATAATGGGTACAGCCTAGTACAGCTCAGGAAAAGCATTGCCCACTATTAAGCACATCTATGAGGAGTGCTACCTCAAGAAAACAGCACCCATCATCAAGGATCCCCATCATCCTGGCCATGCTCTCTTCTGCTGTCGAGAAGGAGGTACAGGAGCCTTAGGCCCAACACCACCACTGAAACAGTTATTACCCTTCAACTATCAGACTATTGAGCCCGCGCAGATAGCTTCACCCACCTCAACACTGAACTGATTCCACTTACCAACTCACTTTCAAAGACCCCACAACTCGTTTTCTCAGAATTACTTCTTTATATTTGCACAATTTGTCTTCTTTTGCACATTGGTTATTTGTCAGTCTTTGTTGGGGTATAGTTTTTCATTGATTCTATTGTGACAGAAATGTACTTTTATAATAGATTTGCTTTGAACTGAGAACTTTGAAGAGCGCAACCGATGAACCAAATTTGTCTGCCTTCTGAGAGTGATTTTAGCAAGCTTGAATCAAAATCAAAATCTGATTTAATATCACTGACATATGTTATGAACTTTTTTTGCAGCTCTGCAATGCAATACATAAAAATACTATAAATTACAAAAAATAAATCTATATTAAAATTAAATTAAATAAGTAGCACAAAAAGAGAGGTAGTGTTCATGGGTTGGATCATTGTCCATTCAAAAAACTGATAAGTTTGAGTATGTGTCTTCAGGCTCCTGTACCTCTTCTCTGATGGTAGTAATAAGAAGAGAGCATGTCCTGGGTGATGGGGGACCTTAATGATGGATGGAGCCATCTTAAGGCCTCATGTTTTGAAGGTGTCCTCAGTGTTGGGGAGGCTAGTGGCTATGATGGAGCTTGACTGACTTTGCAACTCTCTGCAGCTTTTTATGATCCAGTGCAGTGGCCCTTCCATACCAGATGGTGATACAACTAATTAGAATGCTCCCCAAGTGCGTCTGTCGAAATTTGCTAGTCTTTGACTGCATACCAAATCTCTTCAAGCTCTTAATGAAATGTTGCCACTGTCATTTCTTCTTCGTAATTGTATCATAATTGCTACTGTGTGATCCATAATCTCCGGAGGGGAAGGCCCCAAATCCTTGGCTTTGCTTGTTGCTCGGCGGCCGGGGTAGGGGCCGAAGCGCTCGGCAGAGATGGTGCTCGGTGCTCGGTGTCAGAGGGCTGGTCGAAGTCTCGAAGTTTTCGGACGGACTCAGAGTCCGCTGTGGTCAGGTGCTTCCAGGATGCTGCAACAGCAAGTTGGCAGCGCTGGAGGCTCGTGGCAGGGAAAGTTTCTCCTTCTACCGTCTGCGTGAGATGTTGGGCTATCAGGACTTTAAGACTTTTTTTTTTACCATGCCCATGGTCTGCTCTATCAAATTACAGTATTGCTTTGCACTGTTGTAACTATATGTTGTAATTATGAGGTTTTTGTCAGTTTAGTCTTGGTTTGTCCTGTGTTTCTGTGATATCATACTGGAGGAACATTGTATCATTTCTTAATGCATGCATTTCTAAATGACAATAAACGAGGACTGAGTGTCCTCATAATCTAATCTAATCAATGTGTTAGGCCCAAGATGCATCTTCAGAGATGTTGACACCTAGGAACTTGAAACTGCTCAGCCCTTTACACTGTTGATACCTTGATGAGCACTGGTGTGTGTTCCCTCAGCTTCCCCTTCCTGAAGTCCACAATCAATTTCTTATGCCTTACTGATATTGAGTGCAAGGATGTTGCTGCGACAACACTCAAGCAGTCAATCTATCTCACTCCTGTATACCTTCTCGTCACTATTTGAGATTCTGCCAACAACAGTTATGTCAGTTGTAAACTTATTGATGCTGTGCCTAGCTGCACAGTCATGGGTTTAGACAGAGTAGAGTAGCAGGCTAAGGACTCATCCTTGAGCTCAGTACAGGACTTCACACACCATTTTGCAATCAGAACACTGCCTCTTAAGCTATGAACCAACTTCAGCGTGCATACACAGCATTCGAAGATGCTGCAATGGACTTGGGACTTTCTACATGCACTGTCTCCTGGTGGAAGGGGAGGACTGAAGAAAGATGCACTGATGCCAATGCAAACTGCTCCACATTAGTAACTGAAACATTTTGGTCCTCTTGGTGGAACTCCATCCATTGGCAGAGGAGATCCCCAGTCTCAGGCTTCATCCTTACAAGCAGAGAAGCCACCAGAGCTGGGGGAAAGTGGAGCAAAATCCCTCAAGGGGTTGACGCACAGGGGAAAGAATGGTAAAAACTGAGCTGGAAGAGAAAGAAAAAATGTGATCAAGCATATTGCCCAAGGACAGTTTTATCTCAAGGTCAACAATGAATGCTTTTTACACAATGAGTTTAAATAAAAGAATCATTAAAATCCTTGTGAAATAGCAAGCCTTTTTACTTCCATTATGGTCATTTTCTGATCAAATTATTTTAATCCAGTTGAATGAGTTTGAAATGAGAGATTAAAGGCACAGAAAGAAAATAATAGAATCTGATGTGGATTAAGAAGCAGGAATTAAAAGTTTATGAACCAGTTTATTTCACATTCGATATTCTTCTCAGGGAAATGAATCTGAGGACTTACAGCCATTGGTGTGTGTCAATCATCATCCCTGGTATTTTTTGAAATTGTCTTGAAGGAGATTTTGTGACCAACTCTTGTAAAGAGGTTAAATTGACCCCATAAAAGCTTCATATTTGCTTTCCCACTCAGGGGTACTGATAATTAGATTTCTTTAAGCTATCCTAACATACTAAGGTATGAGCACGCCTTCTAATACTGAGCCTCATCCCCTATCAGGAAATTTTATTCTGTCACATTGGCCACATTTATCACTTAGACAAGAGTCAACCACAGAAGCAGGAGATTGGAGTCACATATAATTCAGGCAGATTTAGGCTAACACAGTATTGCTGCTGTTAGATCTACTGCCCCATAGCTCCCAAGATAAGGTTTCAATCCCCACCTCCAGGGCTATTTGAGCGGGGTTGGCACGTTCTCTCTGTGGTGCTGTGGGTTTCTTCTGGGTGCTCTAGTTTACTCTCACGCCGCAACTTTAGTAGTTGGTCACTGAGATTAAGATGAGCTTTATTAAGATTTAAGTTTCAATTTATTTGTCACATGTACATCAAAGCATCAATGGCCTACATAGCCAGTAGATGTGCTGCGGGGGCAAACCGCAAGAGTCTCCATGAGTCCGGCGCCAACATAACATTCCCACAACTCACTGGCCCTAACCCACTAGTCTTTTTGGAAAGTGGGAAGAAACCCGAGCACCAGGAGGAACCCCACCGCACACATGAAGAGAACGCACGAACCTCTTGCAGACTGTGGTGAGAATTGAACCCTGATCATTTGATAACTGGCTCTGTACAGTGCTACACTAACTACTACACCACTGTGATGCCCTACTTGGGTTATTATTAAAATGAACTAATCAGTGTATTATTGTCATGTATACCAAGACGCGTGAGAAACAGATCTTTCGAACAACAGGCAAATCATTTCAAACCGAAGTGCATCAATACCGAACAAAAAGCAAGCAATGACTGAGTGTAGAATATCATGTTACAGCTGCAGAGAAAGTGCAGATCAGGTATTCCTTAAGACTGGGATACAGAGAAGGCAGGAGATTGGGGCTAAGAGGAAAAATGGATCAGCCATGATGAGATGGCGGAGCAGACTGGATGGGCCAAATGGCCTAGGAGCAGAACTAGACCAGTCAGCCCATCAAGTTGAATAAGGGAATAAGGTGCAAGAGCCATGACTGAGAGATCAAGAGTTCATCTTTATCTTACCTGAGATCCATTCAAAAGCATTACAACACAGGGATAGAAGCTGCCCTTGTGCCTCTTGATAAATTCTGTCAAGCTTTTGTATCTGTGAAGTTACTATGTCTGTATGGGGTATCCAGGGATCGATAGCACCTCTGGTGAAGGGACGTGTTGTGCCCATTCTAGGGAAGCTGTCTCACCTTTGGTCTCCACTGGACAATCAGCTCTCACCTGTGGCTCCAAGTAGCTGCTAGCATGTGACAGCGGCCACACCCCGGTACACCTCTTCGACGGAAGGGCTAACCAGGTGAGGGTACCAGGCAGCCTCATACTCCAGGAAGATAGGGACATGTTTGTCCAAGCATGTGAAGTCAGCACCAGCGGTCTGGACGGATGAGATCTACTGTGAGATCCAATGGCCAGGAAGGCTGTTCTGCAATGCTTCATGGAGACAAGGTACAGAAGACGTCATGGTCATCCATTGCAACCAAAGAAGATCCCAATTTGTGATGCTTGTTTGTGCCACTGAACCTGGACTTCTGAGGCCGAGAAAGTGGAACTGCCCCGTACAACAGCTTTCCACTTTAAAAACTCTCCTGCACAGGCTTCCTGTCAGCATTGGACACGATGGACAACCATCATAATTTGCCCCAATAGTGTAGGTGAGAGGAAGAATCTGGGAGGAGTTTAGATTAGATTAGATTATGAGGGCATGTAGTCTTCTTTTATTGTCATTTAGTAATGCATGCATTAAGAAATGATACAATGTTCCTCCAGAATGATATCACAGAAACACATGACAAACCAAGACTGAAAAACTGACAAAAACCACATAATTATAACATATAGTTACAACAGCGCAAAGCAATACCGTAATTTGATAAAGAACAGACCATGGGCACGGTAAAAAAAAGCCTCAGAGTCTCTCAAAGGTCCCATCATCTCACGCAAACGGTAGAAGGAAGAAAAAAAACTCTCCCTGCCATGAACCTCCAGCGCCGCAAACTTGCTGATGCAGCACCCTGGAAGCACCCGACCACAGCCGACTCTTGAGTCCGTCCGAAAACTTCGAGCCTCCGACCAGCCCTCCGACACTGTGCTCCGAGCACTATCTCTGCCAAGCGCTTTGACCCCGGCCCCGGCAACAGGCAATAGGCAAAGCCAAGGATTTGGGGCCTTCCCCTCCGGAGATTCTCGATCGCACAGTAGCAGCGGCAGCAAAGCAGGCATTTCAAAAGTTTCTCCAGATGTTCCTCCGTGCTTCTCACATCTGCCTCCATCAAATCAGGATTGTGCACGGCCCCTACTTAACAAATACGATATAATTTTGGAGCGGTCGTGCGTGCTGCATCGCGCTGCCATCTTCTCCTCCTCTCAAGTTAATGGGAATGTGAAGAGATTTAAATTGTATTCGTGTAAATTTGGGTTTGATGGTCAGCTAGGACTCACTAAGGCAAATAGAACTGTTTATATGCTGTTGGTGCTCTAACTCTATAAGAAACTTGCCTACAATTAAGAATTGGTTCAAGTTGTGTTGGAGCAGGGTTATTTCCAGCTTGTTCTGACCCCTAGTGCTTTGTCTACACCATGTCATTGATGCACATCTGAACAGTATGATCTAATTAAATCAAACCTTGAAGGCTTGAGGGTCTAATGATCTGCTCCCATACCTAATTCTTCCGCTCATACGTCATTGCCAATTCGGTAGGACAAGCAATGAGAATTGATGCGACCACTGTGCCTAAAATCAAAGTGGTCTGAGGCATGCTGTACTGCTATGATTGCAAATTACATTTTGCACAAATGAGGATCAATAGTGCATTAAGAAACACGTCCTTCGTGATCGAATTTCTAGCCCATTAAGTTTGGCAAAAATCAATCGGAAATGTTTCTAACTTCCCATGCTCTGAAGTGATCTGGTAGTGAGACTCGGGTTTTATCAAAGGGTGGATTGAATATATTCTGTCGCTCTTGAATAAAGACTGTTCTTTTACCTCAGTTAGCATACTGGCGGTGGGGGGGGGGGTCACCAAATGTGAGCTTTAACACTGGCGTTTTGACTGAATTGCAGAAGTACAAGGCCAGAATTAGGAGATTATACAAATGCAACTAGTTTTCTTAGAGCTCCAGAAACCCGGGCTCCATCCTGATCTCCACTGCTGTCTGTGCAAGTCTGCACGTTCTCTCTGCACCCATGTACCATTGCCCCCAGATTCTCTGCTATCCTCCCACATCTGAAAGATGTGTGGGTTTGGAGGCCAATTGACCACTGTAAATTACAGTGTGGTGAATCTACAGCAATCTGATGAGAAGGTGGGGAGAAGAAAATGGGATTAGTGTGTATGATGCTTGATAATTGGTGTGGGTTTGGTGGGCTGAAAGCCCTGTTCCCAAGCTCTAGAACTCTAATAAACATATGACAAAGGTTGGAACTTAGCTCACTTTCTATATGTCCCATAATATGGAACAACTGATTCAAAAAATGTATTTAGAAACATAGAAACATAGAAAACCTACAGCACAATACAGGCCCTTCACCCCACAAAGCTGTGCCGAACATGTCCTCACCTTAGAAATTACCTAGGGTTACTCAGAGCCCTCTATTTTTCTGAGCTCCATGTACCTGTCCAGGAGTCTCTTAAAAGACCCTTTCGTATTTGCCTCCCCCACTGTCGCTGGCAGCCCATTCCACGTACTCACCATTCTCTGCGTAAAAAATTTACCCAACATCTCCTCTGTACCTACTTCCAGGCACCTTAAAACTGACCCCTCTTGTGCTAGCCATTTCAGCCCTGGGATAAAGCCTCTGATTATCCACGTGATCAATACCTCTCATCATCTTAAACACCTCTCTCAGGTTACCTCTCATCTTCCGTCGCTCCAAGGAGAAAAGACCAAGTTCACTCAACCTATTCTCATAAGGCACGCTCCCCAATCCAGGCAACATCCTTGTAAATCTCCTCTGCAGCCTTTCTATGGTTTCCACATCCTTCCCGTAGTGAGGCAACCAAAACTATTTCTATCAGAACTTCATGTCAGGTACATATGTTCAGTAGACAGGACACTGATTAACAAGAATAATTAGCTGTCTTGATAAATAAAGATTAGTTTCTTTCTCTCAGGATCCCCCAAAAAGGTTTGCCGTTCATTGTGTGAAAGAGACACCATCTGAGCAAAGGATTGTTCTATGTAGCACAGGGCCAGGAGATTCTTAGCACTTGTGAGGTTTTTATCCAGCTTCAGTCAGTGTTTCCTGCAGTTTAACCAATGCATTTTCATTTGAAAGCCTCCTTGTTCGCTGCATTAAATAACAGTTGTATTGTAAGAACTTAAGAGCACAACAAGGTCGTGGTAAGCAGTATGAAAACGAACATCACACCTGTCTTTTGGTGTTGTTTACTGTGGGATCAATATTGCTCAGACGTAGGAATAAGATTCTATTTCTTGCTCTAACTAGGCCAATGAGATTCTTTACCCTGTGAAACCTGTGTTTCTCCTTTCCACCTTATCATTCAAAGTCAGCAAAACCGAGGAATTGATTGTGAACTTCAGTAAGGGGACGTAGGGAGAGCACTCACCAGTATCCTTGAGGGGTAAGCTGTGGAAAGGGCAACAGTTTCAAGTTCCTGAGCAATAACATTTCAGAGGACCTATCCTGAGCCCAACATATTCATGCAACCATGAAGAAGGCCGCCAGCAGCTATATTTCATTTGGAGTTTAAGAAGATATGACATCTCACCAAAGACTATAGCAAATTTATGCAGATGTATGTGAAGAGTATTCTGACTGGTTACATCATTGTCTGTTATGGAGGCTTCAATGTACAGGATTGAAAGAGGGTTGGAGGGTTGTGGAGAGCCAGCTCCATCATGGTCATGAGCCTCCCTACCATTGATGACATCGTCCAAAGGTGTAGTGCCCCAAGAAGCTGGCACCTATCATGAAGGACTCTCACCATCCAGGACATATCCACTTCTCATTAAACCATCAGGAAGGAGGTAGAGGAGCCTGAAGACTCACTCTCAGTGCTCTAGGCAGCACACACAAAATGCTGGAGGAACTCAGCAGACCAGGCAGCATCTATGGAAAAAAGTACAGTTACATTTCAGGCCGAAACAGTGACTGTAATTCTTTCTATAGATGCTGCCTGGCCTGCTGAGTTCCTCCAGCTTTTTGTGTGTGTTGCTCAGATTTCCAGCGTCTGCAGATTTTCACTCAATTCTCTAGGAACAGCTTCTTTCCCTCCACCGTCTGATTACTGAATGGTCCAGGAACCATGAACACTACCTCACTATTCCTCTTCTGCACTATATATTTTTTCTTATATACAGTATATTGTAACTCTGATTCTTCTCAATAGATCAGATTTTCCTCTCAGTGACAGACTGCCCAGCCTCATCTTTGGCCCAGGTGATAAGTACAAACTTGCATCCTTCCAAGCTGGTATTCTGATCCTAACCTCCTGAAGCCGGGTAAGGGCTCCTCTGTGGTGGTGTGATCTTCTATGTATAAATTTCAGATCTAAACCCTGTATCAAGACCTGAAACGCCAACAATCCATTACCTCCCTCAGATGCTGCTCGACCCACTGAGATCCTCCAGCAGTTGTCACTCCGGATTTCAGCATCTGCAGTCTGCTGTGACTTCATTGGATGAAGCTGATTGTGGACCACGAATCAGAATGAGGTTCATTATCACTGACCCATGTCATGAACCATGTTGTTTTATGGCAGCAGTACAGTGCAAGACATAATAAGTCACTAGAAGTTACATTAAAAAGTAAATAAAGTTAATACGGTCATAGAATCGTAAAATTATATATCAAAGAAACAGAATCTTCAATCCATGACAACCGTTTTGCCCAGCTACACCAACCCCATATGTCTGCATTAGGGCAATGTATTTATCTGCCTAGAAAGGTGCATAGAATCAAGAGGGGTGCAGATAAGGTGGACGCTCACATTTTTTTCTGAGATAGGGTAGTCTAAAGCGAGAGGGCATAGGTTTAAGGTCAGAGGGGAAAGAATAGCAGGGACCTCAGGGGCAAGTTTTACACTCAGAGGGTGACTGGTATATGAAACAAGCTGCCAGAGGAAGCTGTAGAAGCAGGTATAATAACAATGTTTAAATGACAATTGTACAGGTACCCAGATAGAACATATTATACAGGACATAGAAAGTAGAACAGCACTGCACAGTATGAATCATTTGGCCCACAATGTTGTGCCGACTATGTAAACCTAATCAAGCCCTCCTCCTACATAGTCTATAACCATCCATTTTTTCTTTCATTCCTGTGCCTATCTCAGTTTCTTAAATGTCCCTAATTTATCTGCCTCAACAACCACCCGACAGTGGATTCCATGCACCTATCACTCTCTTCGTAGAATAAATCTACCTCTGACATCTCCCCTAATCATTCCTCCAATCACTTTAAAAGAATGCCCCATGTCATTAGCCATAGCTGTCCTGGAAAAGAGGCACTGGCTATCCTTGCAATCTATGCCTCTTACAATCTTATACACCTCCATCAGATCGTCTCTCATCCTCCTTCACTCCAAAGAGAAGAGCACTAGTTCTCTCAATCTTTCCACAGCAGACATTCACATGAGATACTGGCTGAGACTTTAGAGCTTAAGTACAATTTGCCGATGATGTATAACTGGGCAATATTGGGAACTGTGAAGCAGGATGTAAACAAATCAGTGGGATGGAGGGATAATGTTAACACAGAGAATGGTGATGCTTTGAAATGAGGAGACATATTATGGAATAAAAGATTGAGAGGATCTGTCATTATGTATTCACTAACTACAGTGAGTGCTTTACACATAGAGTGGTGGGTGCATGCAACACCTTGCCAGGGGTGGTGGTAGGAGCAGATATATTAGGGGCACTTAAGAAACTCTGGGTAGGCACATAGATGATAGAAAAATGAAGGTCTGTGTGGAAGGGAAGTGTTAGATTGATCTTAGAGTGGGTTAAATGGTTGGCAAACCATCGTGGGCCAAAGGGCTGTATGGTACTGTAATGTTCTATGTTCCATCTTCCATCAGGCAAGTTGGGAAAATGGTTGAAAGTTCAGAGTTTGAAGTTAATTTATTATCAGAGTACAAATATGTCAACGTACACAACCCACAGATTCATCTTCTCACAGGCATACACAGTAGATCCAAGAAACACAATAGAATCAATGAAAAACCGCAGGATGGACAACACAGCCAATATGCAGAGGACAACAAACAACACAAAAGAAAACAATAAATAAATAAGCAATGAATATTGAGAACATGAGATGAAGAGTCCTTGAAAGTGAGTCCATAGGTTGTGGGAAGAGTTCAGTGATGGGGTGAGTGAAGTTCAGTGAAGTTATGCCTTTTGGTTCAGGAGCCTGATGGTTGAGGGTAATAACAGTTCCTGAATCTGGTGGTGTGTGTCATAAGGCTCCTGTACCTTCTTCCTGAAGGCAGCAGTGAGAAGAGAGCATGGCCTGGCTAAAGGAAGTCCTTGATAATGGATGCTGCTTTCCTGCAACGGCGCTCCATGTAGATGTGTTCAATAGTGGGGAGGGTTTTTACCTGTGATGCTCTGGGTTGTATCCACTACTTTTTGTAGGCTTTTCTGTTTAACAGCATTGGTGTTTCCATGCCAGGCTATGATGTAGCCAGTCGATATACTCTCCAACTCACATCTACAGTAAAGAAGTTTGTCAAAATTTTAGATGTCATGCCAAGTCTTTGCAAACTTCTAAGTAAGTAGTGGTGCTGCCCTGCTTTCTTTGTAACAGCACTTATGTGCTGGGCCCAGGACAGATCCTTTGAAATGATAATGCCAAGGAATCAAAAGTTGTTGATCCCCCTCACCTCTGATCCCCTGACGAGGACTGACTAATGGACCTCTGGTTTCCTCCTCCCAAGGTCAATAATCAGCTCTTTGATCTTGCTGACATTCAGTGAGAGATTATTGTCATGGCACCAGTCAGCCAGATTTTCAATCTCCCTTCCATACGGCAATTCATCGCCACCTTTAATTCAGCCAATGACTGTGGTGTCATCAGCAAACTTAAATATAGCATTGGAATTGTGCTTAGCCTCACAATGATAAGCTTAAATTCAGCAGAGCAGGACTCTAAGCACATGGGCTTGCAGTGCACCTGTGATGGAGATTGTGGAGGAGATGTTGTTGTCAATCTGAACTGACTGGAATCCACAAGTGAGGAAATCCAGGATCCGATTGCACAAGGAGGTCTTGAGGCCAAGGTCTTGGAGCTTAGTTCTGAGGGGAAGGTGCTGTTGAATGCTGAGCTGTAGTCAATAAAGAGCATCCTGATGTATGCATCCTTGTTGTCTAGATGTTTCAGGGATAAGTGAAGGGCCAATGAAATGGCATCTGTTGTGGACCTGTTGTGACAGTAGTCAAATTGGAGTTGTCATCTTGGAGTGGATCCAATTCACCTTGATAGAATGAAGGGATAGGTAAATAGGGGGGAAAACGGAGGACAATGATTAATCAATGATCAATCACCATATGGGCGCCTTAGCTTACTGTTTTGGACAGTCAAAATGAAGCTTTACCCAGCAACTGGTGACGTACTAGTCCTTGTTGTCTAAAGATAGGCAAAGGCTCAAATAAGGAACTATCTGGTCTTGCAGAACCAGTTCAAGGTATAGCTAAATAGGGGAAGTATAGTGCAGGGGCTAGAATGTTCTGGAGAAAAGGGGGAGGGTCCGAATGAGGAACTGATGGGCTAGCTTTGGCTTTAAATAATTATAACTAACTGACCAATGATTATCTTACATCTATTTGTATCTTAGCATGTGATTGAAATCATTCTAATATTGTCTTAACTTGTAATCATAAGATTTCCTGCTACCCGATCAACGTTATAAATTGTGGAGAATTGTGTAATTCGGGGGCACTGTCTGTACTGGCTGTTTTGGGAGATCAGTCTGTAACTTCCTCCATAGCATGCTATGAGTAGAGAATAAAGGTTTGAAAAGAATTACGTGCGTCAGTGTATTTGTAGTACAATTGCTATTGCATCGGGTCCGATCGAGTACGACAACCTCTCAGGCAGGAGTTGATGTTTCACTCGCCAGCTTCTCAAAACACTTTAGCACAGTGGATGTAAGTGCTTCTGCAAGCAGGTCACTGAGGCAGGCCACCACACTCTTCAGAGGCACCAGTATAATTGAAGCCTGATTGAAGCAGGTGGGCAGACTGCCAAAGCGAGAGATTAAAGATATCGGTGAACACTCCAGCCAGTTAATCAACACGGATTTTTAGTGCTCCGACGGGTACCCCATCTGAGCTGGATGATTTCCTTGGGTTCACCCTCCAGAAGGATGCTCTCGTGTCGGCCTCAGAGACTGAAATCGCAGTCATCGGAGGCTGTGCGAGTTCATGAAGGTTCCTTCATGTTTCAATGGTGAAAGCGAGCACAGAAGGCATTGAGTTCATCTGGAAGTAAATCCTTGTTTTTAGCTGTGGTGCTTGCTTTTACTTTGTAATAGCATTCAAACCCTGCCACAGCTGTCGAGAAATATAGAAACATGGAAAACCTACAGCACAATACTGGCCTTTCAGCCCACGATGCTGTGCTGAACATGTACTTACTTTAGAAATTACCTAGGGTTACCCATAGCCCTCTACATATACATATCGAGGAGTCTCTTAAAAGCCCCTATCATATCCGCCTCCACCACCTTCGCCAGCAGCCCATTCCATGCACTCACCACTCTGTGTAAAAATCTTACCCCTGACATCTCCTCTGTACCTGCTTCCAGACACCTTAAAACTGTGCCGTCTCGTGTTAGTCATTTCAGCCCTGGGAAAAAGCCTCTGACTATCCACACAGTCAATGCCTCTCATCACCTTATACACCCCAATCAGGTCACCTCTCATCCTCCATCGCTCCAAGGAGAAAAGGCCAAGTTCACTCAACCTATTCTCATAAGACATACTCCCCAATCCAAGCAACATCCTTGTAAGTCTTCTCTACACCCTTTCCATGGTTTCCACATCCTTCCTGTGGTGAGGTGACCAGAACTGAGCACAGTACTCCAAGTGGGGTCTGACCAGGGTCCTATATAGCTGTAACTGTCTAGTATCCTTCAGCTTAGTCATAAATCACCACTTTGCCTGTGAGATGGCTTTCTGGAGATCAAACCTGGACCTCTTGTATTTTACTTGGACACCAGACCTGAATGCCACTGATCCGGCCTTCAGCAGATTGTGAATCTCATGGTTCATCCAGGGCTTCTGCTAGGAGAACACTCTGAATGATTTTGTGAGGACCACTCATCTATGGTTGTTTTTATAGTGTCCTTAACAATCATGGTGTATTCATTCAGATCCTCTGATCAGTCCCTGAACACAGCCCAGTTTACCGACTCAAAGCAGACCTATAGCCACTCTTCTGCCTCCTATGACCCAAGCTCCTTGTTGTCCTTATCCCTGGAGCCTTGCTCTTTAGCCTCTGCCTGTATGCAGGTAGGAGAACGACAGACTTCTGGAAATGTGGTTTAGTCATGGAACAGTAGACATTCCTAATCATAGCAGGGTAGCAGTGATCGAGTGTGTTTGTGTTGGGACCCCTGGTGCCGTCTTGGCAAAGAGTTATTAAGGTAAGCACAATTCTCAAGTCAAGTCAAAGTTCAAAATAAATTTATTATCAAAGTACACATATATGTCATCATATACAAACTTGAGATTCATTTTCTTGTGGGCATACTCAATAAATCTGATAACCATAATAGAATTAATGGAAGACCACACCAACAAGAAAAAGACAGCAAACTGTGAAATTACAAAAACAAAGAAAAAAATAAGAAATAATAATAATAAATAAATATCAAGAACATGAGATGAAGAGTCCTTGAATGTGAGTCCATTGGTTGTGGGAACAGTGCAGTAATGGGGCAAGTGAAGTTGAGTGACGTTATCCTCCATGTTCAGGAGCAAAGGGTGAGGGGTAATATCGTTCTGGAGCCAGGTGGTGTGAGTCCTGAGGCTCCTGGAGCTTCTTCCTGATGGTAGCAGTGAGAAGAGAGCACGTCTCAGGTGGTGGGGGTCTCTGATGATGGATGCTGCTTTCTTGCGACAGCGTTCCATGTAGATGTGCTCAGTGGTGAGAAGAGCTTTACCCCTGATAGACTGGGTCATATCCATTACTTTCTGTAGGATTTTCCGTTAAAGACCATTGGTGTTTCCATACCAGGCTGTGATGCAGCCAGTCAATATACTCTGCACCACACATCTATAGAAATTAGTTATAGCTTATTGTCATATGTGCAAGTACATGTATGCTGCTGCTTCACAGGCACAAAGCATTGGGACCATAACATTCATGAGAAAAACATATATCTAACATTGATTACACCTAATACAGGGAAGAACACAGGTAGAACAAAAAAAAGTCCATTGTAGTGCAAAGTGATCAAAGAGCTGTTGCTGTACTGGGGTAGTGGTTATGGCTGTGTAGAATGGGAAGTAGCAACTCTTGAAATGAGTGGTCGGGGACTTCAGGCTTCTGCACCTCCTGCCCAATGGTAGTTGTGAGCAGCTACAGGAAGAGATGGATACAGCCAAGTCTATAACAGGAAATGCCCCTCCCTGCCTTTGAGTACATTTACATGGAGCACTGCCACAAGAAAACATCGTTTTTCATCAAACACTCCCACCATCCAGGCCAATCTGTCACAACAATACATCCTACCATCGGGCAGAAGGTACTGAAGACTCAGGAGCCCACACCACCAGGTTCAGGAAGAGTTATTACCCTACAACCCATCAGGCCCCTGAACCAGTGTGGATAACTTCAGTCATCACTACTCTAATCTGATGTATGACCTACAGGCTCACTTTCAAGGTCTCTTTACAACTCATGTTGTCAGTATTATTGTTACTTACACAGCTTGTCTTCTTTTGTGCATTGGTTGTTTGTCAGAATTATCTGTCTATGTATAGATTTCTGTGAATTCGGTTATATTTCTTTTATTTTCCTGTAAATGCCAGTGAGAAAATGAATCTCAAAGTAGCATATGCTAACACATATATTTTGATAATATTTTTACTTTGAACTTTGAAGATGGCATGGCCCAGATGGCATTGTCTTTGATGATAGATGCTGTTGGATCTAGTGATATTGATCAAGAGGTTCTTCAGAAGTCAAGAATGAGCTATAAAACTTGGTGGCTACGGCCATTTTATTAAGTATTACAAGAACAAAGAATGATCAAAGAAAGGGAAAGGAAAAATATGTCCTGGTCATTTCATACTCAGACCAGAGATAAAGCGCATTCCAATGATAAGTAACCATGAAATTGCTAGATTTAAGTCGTGTGACACCTTCCCATAAAAACCGAGAAGCCTAGAAAATATAGAATCAGACATACTATAATTACCAAAAAAAATTACTGAACAATTACATGTACTGTATATAAGTAAAAATATAAAAAGTATGCAAGCATTGGAAGCTTAAGCTAAAAGATGAATACAAGAAAAATAACAATTTTATGCCCTTATCCAACAATGTGCCTGATATGGAGTCTACTGATGATGGTGGGAGATGTAATGCATTGGGCTGAGTCCACTGCTACTTGCAGAGCTTCTTGCGTTCCTGCACATTCATATTGCCACATCAGACCATAGTGCATCCAGTCAGGATACTTTCCATGCTTTATCAATGAGTGTAGCAAGTATAACATCAGGAAAGTCATACTGAGCACTATCAAGCATTAGTCCTGACTCAGCTGGAGTACAGTATTCAGGTCCAGCCACTGCATTACATTGAGGATCCGCAACCTATAGGCAAAGTTCAGAAGAGATTTCTTCCTGGGAGGAAATACAGTAGTTAGAAGGGTAGACTAGAAAATTTTGGATTGTTTTCTTTGAAGAGAAGGCTGAAGGGACAATTAATGCAAGAATATCAAATGATGGAAGTTTGTATAGAATGGATAATGGCAGCTATCCTGTTGCTAGGAGTCAAGGACTAGAGTTCATTTGTTTAAACTAAAGGGGAGGAGAAATGGTTTATTATTGCCACATGTACTGAGATATACTGAAAAGATTTTGTTTGAGTGCCATTCAGATAGATAATTCCATGCAGAGTTATGTTGAGATTAAAAAGAAACCAGATTACAAAATATCGTGTTGCGGTTACAGAGAAAGTGCATTGCAGGTAGACAAATAAATTGCAAGGGCCAGGACGAAGTAGATCAAAAGTTCAAAGATTCATTTTTAGTGTATAGAGGTCTGCTCAAGACTCTTATAATTCATCCTTAAGGTAGCATATTGATGTAACTGTTAGGACAATCACTTTACGGTGCCAGTGGCCACTGATCAGGATTTGATTTCCACCACCGTCTGAATTTTGAATTTGAATTAACTTTATTTCTTATATCCTTCACATACATGAGGAGTAAAAATCTTTATGTTACATCTCTGTCTAAATGTGCAATGTGCAATCATAAGAATTTATAATAAATAGAACAGTCAATGTAATATAGAAACCAGTCTGATGGCCTGGTGGAAGAAGCTGTCCCGGATCCTGTTGGTCATAGAAACATAGAAAGCCTACAGCCCAATACAAACCCTTTGGCCCACAAAGCTGTGCCGGACATGTCCTTACCTTGGAACTACCTAGGCTTACCCATAGCCCTCTATTCTTCTAAGCTGGCTTTTATGCTGTAGTACCGCTTCCTGGATGGGAGCAGCTGGAATAGATTGTGGTTGGGGTGTCTCGGGTCCCCAGTGATCCTTCGGGCCCTTTTTACACACCTGTCTGGGAGGAGTTTGAACGTTCTCCCTGTGACCTCGTGCTTTTCTTCTGGGTTCCAGAAACATATGGTTTGTGTTAATAAGTTCTGGCCATGCTATATTGGTACCAGAAACATGACAACGCTTGCCGGCTGTCCCAGCACATCGCAAACCATGACACAAACAACACATTTCACTCTATGTTTCAATGTAAATGTGACAAATAAAGCTAATCTTTAGTCTTTAGCAGCAGGACAGAAGCTGTCCTGGAATCTGGTGCTATGCATTCACCAGCTTCAGGAATTAAGAATAACATGAAAAAGCTCTTTATGTGGTATGTGTGGCTCGAATCTGGAACGTACTGCCTTCCGATGTGGTGGAGACGGGTTACAGAGGGACCTTCAAGAGGGAATTGGATAAATACACAGTGGAGAAAGATGTCCAAGTGAGTGGAAATGGAGAGTTCAAGTTCATGTTTAATTATCATTCAACCATACATATGTATACAGCTAAACAAAACATCATTCCCCTGGAGCCAAGATGCAAGACATATTACATACATTCGCACGCAGCACACATTGTTATGATAGCATATACAGTTTAAAAATATATTTTTTTTATTCATTTTACAGGATTTGGGCATCGCCAGCTAAGCCAGCATTTATTGCCCATCCCTAGTTGCCCTTGAGAGGTGGTGATGAGCTGCCTTCCTGATCCACTGCAGTCCCTGAGGTGTAGGTACACCCACAGTGCTGTTAGGGAGGGAATTCCATGATTTTGACCCAGCGACAATGAAGGAACGGCGATGTAGAACATAGAACATAGAAAACCTACAGCACAATATAGGCCCTTCAGTCCACAATGCTGTGCTGAACATGTACTTACTTTAACAATTACCTTGGGTTACCCATATCCCTCTATTTTTCTAAGCTCCTTGTACCTATCCAAGGGTCTCTAAAAAGACCCTATTATTTCCAATTCAGGATGGTGAGTAACTTGAAGGGGAATTTCCAAGTGGTGATGTTCCCAGGTATCTGTTGTCCTCGTCCTTCTAGATGGAAATGGTCATGGGTCTGGAAGATGTTGCTTTAGGAACTTCGCTGTGTTGTTGCACTGCATCTTGTAGATAGCACTGCTGCAACTGTTCATCAATGGTAGAGGGATTGGATGCTTGTGGAAGAGGTACCAGTCAAGTGGTACCAATCCCTGAGTGGCATGGCCTGAAGATTATTGGTGCATGGGATGTTGTTTTGGAGCTTTGTTTCTGTAAGAACAAACACAACAGTTCCTCAACTCATGCTGAGTTGCTCAAGTGAAGAAACAGCATGGACAAGTTGGACCAAAAAGCCTCCTTCTATACTGTTATCATTCTATGATATGCTTTAGCTGCCCCAGTTAACCACTAACAACTGAAACACATTACCGTTACACATCCGGCAGATACATGAGAATTGGAACAAAGAAGTGCAGTAGAAAGGTACAAAACCAGTGGGAAACGCTCAGTAACTCACAGCTCATTGATCTGCACTCACCACTAGATCCAACACATTTTTGACTCTTTCATCAGTTTTTGCTTCACCATCTCCTGCTGATAGTTTGTGGGTTTGATATCTATGTGTCTCATTAAGGCAACTAGAGATGAAAGCTCCTGGTGAAATAACCTTTGTTTTATTCTGGGTTACACTGGGTGGGGAAACTCTGTGGAAACTGCTGTATTGGTAATGGGAAGCAACATTTTGATATTGATTTTTGATGGTTTTGAATCATTTCCAGCAGTTAAAATGAAGTGGATAGTTTGATGTTTATTTGAGAAGTGTAATGCCAGGAGTGCTCATGATCTAACTGGAATAAGTCTGGCTCAGATTAAGGTTATGCTTTCTATACCCCAGGTTGCACTTGCTCATCTGCTGTGGGTTCAGGAGACATCACCATTGGTTCAGATTTAAAATTGTCAGCCTGTTATTTCAAGTCTTTCCCTATCTGTGTGACTTTGCAAAGCCCAGCAATCTTTCAAGATCTCTGCGCCTTCCCAATAGCGATTTCCTCTGCTTCCATGGTCTCCCATCACTCCACCACAGTCTGAAAACCTTTAGCAACTGAGATTCTAGGTTCCAAAACTTCCTGTTCACAAACACCCTAACGCTTAGACCCTATCTACTTGCAGTAAGATGGTGGCGTGTTCAATCGCAGCGGCTTCTACGGGGTTAACTAAATCTGTTACAGTCCTTTTTAAATGTATTTTTTAATGATCGCAAGACCCTGCTGGACATTAAGACATTAAGGTATTAAGAAGTAATGAGTTCTACCTTATCAGTGAGTTGCTTGTTGGCGGAGAAACTAAAGGACATGAACTTGGTGCAGATGATGCTGCTGCCTGTGTCAGAGAGGCATCGGTGCACGAAGACAGTCTAACAGCGAGTGATCATTCGAGTAACTTTTCTTGTGTTCGCAAGACCCTTTTGGACATTGTTAATGTTTAATGCTTTAAGTCCAATTCACCAAATTTATTGCAGGATGGAAGGCGAACAGTAGGGCCGGGTGGAGCTGCGTGGCCTCGATTGTAGTGAGAACTATTTAACAGCCACCCAGGAGAGCGGCATTGGAGTCTCTGTGGTCCACCAGAGGCAGTGCGGTGCAGCCTCCAAGCTGGAGTTGGTGCTGCCCCCCAGTGTTTGCTTGGCAGAAGACAAGCCATATTGTGTTCAGCTACAGATTTCTGCAAC
Organism: Mobula birostris; assembly: GCF_030028105.1. Classification (NCBI taxonomy): domain Eukaryota; kingdom Metazoa; phylum Chordata; class Chondrichthyes; order Myliobatiformes; family Myliobatidae; genus Mobula; species Mobula birostris. Next base: position 49,967,767 of record NC_092378.1, on the reverse strand, counting down.
ATTCATGAACTCAGGGACTTGGACTACACTTTTTTGTATGACTGTATTTTACTGATATACGTGCTGTATGTGCTTTGTGCTGTTTATGACTGTTAGTACTGTGTGTTGTACCCAGAGTAATGCTGTTTTGTTTGGCTGTATTCATGGGTATTCACGTATGGTTGAATGAGAATTAAACTTGGAACTATGAACTAGGCTGCCCTCCTTAAACATTCTTTAAAAGCTGCAACTGATTAATTGCCAAATCTTTTCATCTGTTGTTATGCAGGCCAATGTTTAATAAAACTTCTGCAAAATATTCTGCTATATTTTACTACATTAAAGGAACTCTACGGGTAATACACAAACATGTTTCAATTAGGATGACCGGCAAGTGAACTTGGCATTAGGAGTATTTTAACAGGAGTTAAAGAAGTTCACTGAGGAATTTCCAGCACTTCAGAATCTATCTATCAATGGTGAAACAATTAAACTCAAGATGACAGAAAGGACAGAACTGTAGACATTGCACAGATGATGTGACTAGAGAAGCTTACTAAAGTAAGATGGACCAGGTCAGGGAAGGCTTTTGAGACAAAGGTGTATATTTTAAATCTGAAGCTGAAAACAAGGCAACAAGGGTCAGTGAAAGGGGTAAATGAGCCAGGAGTTCAGAAGGGCTTGCTTTCCATTGGCCCGTTGAGTGAATCTGTGCGAGTGTCTAGTCGAGCTTGATTGTGATGCCCTCTTAATCGATGCACCATAGAAAGCATTATGCTTGGACATATAACGGCTTGTTATGGCGACTGCTGCATGTGTGACAGCAAGAAACTGCAGAGAGTTGTGGAGACAGCTCAGCGCATCAGAGGAACCAACCTCCCCTCTCTGTACTGTGTCTATAATTCTCACTGCTTCAGTAAAGCAGCCAGCATAATCAATGACCCCACTCATCATGGACATTGTCTCTTCTCCCTCTTCCATCAGACAAATGATACAAAAGCCTGAAAGCACCTACCACTAGGCTCAAGGACAGTCTCTATCCCACTGTTATCAGATACTTGAACAGACCTTTTGTAAGCTAGCATGGACTCTTGGTCTCACAATCTACTGTCCTTTGTTATGATCTTGCACTGTAACATTTACCTGCACTGTACTTTTTCATTAGCTTTTATATTTTATTCTGCATTGTTATTGTTTTACCTTAAGGTACAGTATTTCAATGTGTTGCATATTGATTTGATCCGTGTGAGCAGTGTGCAAGACAAGCTGTTCCCTATATCTTAAGGAGTTGAGTTTCAGGCCAAGACCCTTTGTCAGGGCTGGAAGGGGAGGAGAAGGTAGCCTGAATAAGACGGTGGGGTGAAGGGAAGTGGTACAGACTTGAAGGTGGTAGGTGAAGTCAGGTGAGGGAAAAGAGTGCAGGGGAGGGGATGAAGTGAGAAGTTGGTAAATGGAAAAGGGCTGAAGGAGGAATCTGATAGGAGAGGAGAGTGGACCATGGAAGGAAAGGAGGAGGGGCATCAGAGGGGGGTGATAAGCAAGTGAGGAGATGAGGGGAGCCATAATGGGGAATGGTAAAGGGGAGAAATTACCAGAACATGGAGAAATCGATGTAAATGCCATCAGGTTGGAGACTATCCACAGGGAATATCAGATGTTGCTTCTCCAATTTCTGAGTGGTATCATCATGGCAGTCGAAGAGGCCATGGTCCAACATGTCATAAAGGGAATGGGCAGTGGAATTAAAATGGTTGGCTATGGGAAATTTTCCATTATCATGGACACTACTGAGCAGGTGGGAAAGGCTCTGGGAAAACTCAGACACTGTAAAATATTGGGACCAGTTGGTGTGAACCCCAAGGTAGGCCCTGAAGGAATGTGCTGAACAGCTATGTGGAGTTCTCCTAGGCAGTTTCAAGCTGAGTGGAAAACATCATGTGCGGTCCTAGTATTAAGAAGGGCTAACCGAAAGCCTTACATGGCTATGGTCCAGTGGCCCTGACCTCGGACATCGTGAAGACCCTAGAGAGGCTGGTCCTGGCTCACCACCAACCGTTGGTCAGATCAGCCCTTGATCCTCTGCTGTTTGCCAACTCAGAGCACATTGGAGTCAATAATGCTATCATCTACCTGCTGAACAGAGCCTACCCCCATGTGGATAAGCAGGATAGCACTGTGAGGATCTTGTTTTTTGATTTCTCAAGTGCTTTCAATACCATGCAGCCTTCATTTCTGGAGGAAAAGCTCCTTTCACACACTTCCATTGTACCCTGGGTAATGGACTACCTGACTGTCAGACCATAGTTTGTGCATCTTCAGAGCTGTGTGTCAGTCATGGCTATAAGCAGCACTGGGGCCCTTCAGGGGACTGTATTGGCTCCCTTTCTCTTTATCCTGTATACCTTGGACTTTAGATACAGCACTGAGTCATGTCATCTGCAGAAATTCTCTGATGACTCAGCAATAGTTCGATGTATAAAGGGCGGATGGGAAGATAGATACAGGGCCCTGGTAGAGGACTTTGTCAAATGGTGCAAATTGAATCATCTGCTGCTCAACATTAGTAAGACAAAGGAGATAGTAATGGACTTTGGGAAGATTAAGTCTGCACTACTCCCTGTTACTATTGATGGTGAGGATGTGGATGTGGTGAGGACCTACGTGTGCCTGGGGGTGAACCTGGATGACAGACTTGAGTGGAGCACCAACACACAGGCTGAGTACAAGAAGGGCCAGAGTTGCCTCTACTTCCTAAAGAGACTGAGGTATTTTGGGGCATATAGGCCTCTCTTTCACATGTTCTACCAGTCTATTGTTGCTAGTACAATCTTCTATGTGGTGGTGCGCTGGGGCAATGGCATCAACACAGGTGATGCCAACAGGCTCAATAAACTGATTAGAAAGACTGGGTCTATTGTAGGAGTCAAACTGGACACACTGGAGGCAATGATAGGACAAAGGACCCTATGAAAATCCTGGCCATTCTGGGCAACGTTTCTCATCCTCTGCATGCCACCTTGGCTGAACAGAGGAGCACTTTTAGTAATAGACTAGGACAACTGTGCTGCTGCAGAGAGGCCTTTCTTACCCTCGGCCATTAGGCTCTATAACGACTCAACCTATAACAGGGGAAGTAATGACCACCCCCCTCCGCCTCCAGTTAGTCTGCTTGAGGTAACTTTTTTTTATTCTTTCTTACTTCTCTTCTAATGTTTGTATATCTGTGTACTTGTAATGCTACTGTAATTTCCTTTGGGATCAATAAAGTAGCTATCTAACTATCTATCTATCTATTCTATCTATATTGGCCTGCCCACAGAAGGCAAAGAGTGGTTGTAGGCGGGTCATATTCTGCATGGATGTTGGTGATCTGTGGTGTGCCTCAGGGATCTGTTCTGGGACACCTTCTCCTTCTGATTTTTATAAATAATCTGGATGAGGAAGTGAAGGGAAGGGTTAGCAAATTTGCTGATGACACAAAGATTGGGGGTGTTGTGGATAGTGCGGAGGACTGTCTGAGGTTACAGCAGGACATTGATAGGATGCAAAACTGGGCTGAGAAGTGGCAGATGGAGTTCGACCCAGATAAGTGTGAAGTGGTTCATTTTGGCAGCTCAAATATAAATGCAGAATATAGTATTAATGGTAAGACTCTTGGCAGTGTGGAGGATCAGAAGGATCTTGGGGTCCAAGTCCAGAAGACACTCAAATCTGCTGTGCAGGTTGACTCTGTGGTTAAGAAGGCATACAGTGCATTGGCCTTCATCAATCGTGGGATTGACTTTAAGAGCTGAGAGGCAATGTTGCAGCTATATAGGAGCCTGGTCAGACCCCCCTTGGAGTACTGTGCTCATTTCTGGTCACCTCACTACAGGAAGGATGTGGAAACCATAGAAAGGGTGTAGAGGAGATTTACAAGGATGTCACCTGGATTGAGGAGCATGCCTCATGAGAATAAGTTGAGTGAACTCAGCCTTTTCTCCTTGGAGCGGCAGTGGATGAGAGGTGATCTGATAGAGGTGTATAAGAGGATGAGAGGCATTGATCATGTGGATAGTCAGAGGCTTTTTCCCAGGGTTAAAATGGCTAACACAAGAGGGAACAGTTTTAAGGTGCTTGAAAGTAGGTACACAGGAGATGTCAGGGGTAAGTTTTTTACACAGAGAGTGATGAGTGCGTGGAATGGGCTGCTGGTGACGGTGGTGGAGGCGGGTATGATAGAGTCTTTTAAGAGACTCCTGGATAGGTACATGGAGCTTAGAAAAGTAGAGGGTTATCTATTTTTAAATTTCTAAAGTAAGTACGTGTTCGGCACAGCATTGTGGGCTGAAGGGCATGTATTGTGCTGTAGGTTTTCTACGTTTCTATGTTTCTGTATTGCAGGTGGAACAAAAGACCTTCAAAGATGTGTGCCCACGATACAAGTCTTCTTTGCAAAAAAAACCATAGCTGGTATTTTAGAACAGCCTATTGACTCATACCATTGGGTTCAGGAACAGTTATTCCCCATCAACCATTAGCCTCTTGAACCAACAAGGATAATTTCACTCAACTTCACTCGCCCCATCACTGAACTGTTCCCCCAACCTATGGGTTCACTTTCAACAGCTCTTCAGCTCAACTTCTTAATATTTATTGTTTATTTTTTCTCAGCTCAAGTTGGTAAAACCTGAGGTATAGGCATAGCAAGTACACTAATTTTTCAATTGCTAGGAGCTTTCAGACTATTCTAGTGACGTTTAGTATTGTGGCTTTCTGAAGATTTACATAGATATTGCCATGTAGCCCTAATTATTTAATGCTATTGTGTAGTGCATTCGAGAAGATAGCAGTTGTAGATATTACTATGAGAACAATGTGTACACTGGTCATGTTCCATAGTCTTTCAATTTCTTCTTTTAATTCGGCATATTTCTGGTGTTTTTCACTTATTGATTTCTGTATGCTATGTGGTGTTTGGAATGGCTACATCTATTAAATAAGTTGTTTTTGCTTGTTTATCCTGTATTGTTATATCCGGTCAGTTATTATGGATTGTCCCATCCGTAATAACAGATCAGTCATAATATAATTTGTGGGATTTTGACTCTAAAACTGGATCAGGCTTGTATTTATAGTAAGGTATGGTGTATTTTATGAGTTTGTATTTCAAAGCAGGATTTTCGTCAATGATATTTGCCAATTGATTGTGCCTGGGTAAGTAATCAGATTGCATTAAACTGTTTCAGGATTCTGTAATGTGCTGAATTGTTTCTGTTTTTTTTCTTGGCATTTTCTACATTTATCATTTGAATTTGTTGGCCTTTTATTATGTATTTTTGATAATTTTTTGAGTTAACCACCTGGTCCTGCATTGCCACCAGGAACCCCCTCTGTTTCTGGGAAAAGGTCTCCAACTCTGAGCCAGGCGTTCAACGCTTCCTTGTTGTCATCTAGTCTGCTCAGATCATGGGGATGTCTTCCATGGAGGGTCATGATCTTCCATTGGTTAACTGTTCCTTCAGTAGTGATAATTTCTTCATTTAGCAATGTCTACTTCTTATCAGAATTGCATATGCTCACGTGGAGTACTGAATCTTGTTTTTGTTATGAAAATATATCCTCAGAAGTCTTATCTGGCTGTTGTGTAGATTTTTAATGAGTGTTCCTCTTCTCCCTTCTGTCCTAGGTAGTGTTAAACTAAGTGCATTTGAGTGCGCATAACGTTTTCTGAAATTTGTCATTTCAGTTCCTATTTTTCTTGGTAAGTTTTACGGATTGGTTTTGGACCAAGACATTATGCCAAAAGAATATGTTAATATGGGGATAACGAAAGTGTTTATTGCCTTTGTTATATTTTTCCTGTTGAGGTCTGTTTGGCAGACTTTCTTAAGCCTTTAAGTAAATTCTGGCATAAGTCTTTCTTTTACCGCATTATAATCTATTTTCTTTGCTTGTTGATATCCCTGATATTTTTATGTTTCATATTCATCCATCAGTTATATAGTATCCTGTTGTTGGGCTTTATATTCTATTAGTTCTGTTAGTTCTTAATGTTTAAAGTTCTCCATTTATCCAGTCTGAAGTTCATGTTTATATCTTTTGAAAATAGTTCTACTATGTGAATTAATTGCTTTAGCTTTACAGATGGAGCAAAGAATTTCAAATCATCCATATATGTAATAATAATAATTATTATTATTGTTATTATTATTTATTATTATTATTATTAGTCATTGTCATAGTCATAGTCATACTTTATTGATCCCAGGGGAAATTGGTTTTTGTTACAGTTGCACCATAAATAATTAAATAGTAATATGTAAATTATGCCAGGAAATAAGTCCGGGACCAGCCCATTGGCTCAGGGTGTCTGACCCTCCAAGGGAGGAGTTGTAAAGTTTGATGGCCACAGGCAGGAATGACTTGCTATGACGCTCTGTGTTGCATCTCGGTGGAATGAGTCTCTGGCTGAATGTACTCCTGTGCCCATTCTGTGTTATTATGGGATATTGTGCTATAAACTGTTGATGGAGTTTGCCCGTGTCCTGTCATGTCAGTCTCAAGTTCCATTACTCAATAATATGCGCACATTCTGAATGTGTTTACTTCTAATGACCTTTTCATACATGCCTTTCTTCTCTTAACTGCTTGAGTGGTCTCACTTGTAAGTGGACTGCTCCCCTGAGGAACACTTGCAGCAATTGCTGCCTATGGTGGTGATGGGCTACTTTGAATGCTGGCTGTACCTTTTTTGGGTTTGCCGATGCCTATCCAGCAGTGCACGACTAGCGGTTTGCTTACCGTCACACCCAGTGCTAGCTCCAGACATGCCCTGGCAATCCCCAGGCAGCGGTTGTATCACTCTGTTCCGTACACATCTCAAAAGGGTATTGCTTTTTATACCTACAGCCAGGATATAGTTTCAGCTGCCCCAAACATGGAGAACACACGCTGACAAGAGCACCACCTATTCTGGGTACAGACGTGCCTGGATTTGTTCCTGTTTCGATCCACGGTGGTATTTTCTTTCCCACCTTCCCTGTATAACTGCAGGGCTTTCCCCAGTCCACCATCTGGGGAAATGTCCGATGGGGGACAGAAAACCCGTCATGGGTTACCACTAGTGTTATATTTTTATTTTTTCTCAGCTCAGGCTGGTAAAACGTGTGGTCTGGGCATAGCCAAGCACACTCATTTCTCAATTGCTAGGAACTTTCAGACTACTTGAATGGTGTTCAGTATTGTGGCTTTCTGAAGATTTACATAAATATTGTTGTGTAGGCCTATTGTGTGGTGACTTCAGGATGACACCAGTTGCAGATGTTACTATTGGGACAATGTATGCCCTGTTCATGTTCCTAAGTCTTTCAATTTTCTCTTTTACCTCTGCATATTTCTGGGGTTTACCACTTATTCATTTCTGTATGTCATATGCATATGGAATGGCTGTAGCTATTAAGTAAGTTGTTCTTGCTAGTTTTTTATTATTATTATTATTATTTCTTTTTGTATTTGCACAGTTTGCTGTACTTTGCACACTGGTTGACCACTCTATTGATATGGTCTTTCATGGATTTTATTATGGTGATAACCAGCATATCGAATGAAGTTAGAAAATCTGGCTGAGTGGTGCCAGAACAACAACCTTTTACTCAAAGTCAGTGAGACCAAGGAGCTCTTTATTGATTTCAGGGGAAGGAAACCAGAGCCGGTCCTCATCACGGTAATAAATCTACTTTGAACTTTGAAAATAAAAGAAATCTGCTGACACTGGAAATTTGAAATAAAATCAGGAAATACAGGGGCTTCCCAATTTACGAATGAGCTGACATGAAAATTTGACTTTGTATAAATTCTCTCACATGTTCTTAAAGCATTTTTCAAGCTAGAAATAATATTAATAAAATGCAATATGTTATTCATAAATGACTTGGTGACAGTATATATTCCAATGGCTTAATCACAGGTGGTGTTAGTGTGATTATTCCATGAAATGAAAGGCGTTGCGAGTGTACGTGCACCAGTTCTTCCATCTGCTGATCTCATTGACTGGGCAGGAAGGACGTCTGGAAGTCGAACCTGAACAGAGGGCTTAAAAAGAGGATCTTCATAGCAGCCATAGAGTCCATTCTCACGTACAGATGTAACACGTGGACACTCACTAAGACTATGCGAAAGTCTCTCGATGGTTGCTATACACGAATGCTCCAGGTGGCTCTTGACATGAGTTGGCAACAGCACATGACGAACGTTGAGCTCTATAACAACCTACCGATGCTCACCACTAAAATCGAGGCGAGAAGACTGCAACTAGTGGGGCACTGTCTACGCCACCCCGAGCTACCTGCCAGCCTAGTCATCATATGGGAGCCCAAGCATAGGAGGATGAACCCTGGGCGCCCTCCCAAGACTATGGTCAACACGCTCCTAGAAAACAGCGGCACGGCTAATGTAGATGAACTGAACACACTGATGAGGGAGAGGGAGAAGTGGAGAGTCCGACATCGTGCCCGACGCCGGCCCCCTAGGCCTGAGTCGATGTAGTAGTAGTAGCAGTATAGTACACCAGTTAATCTTGATTACTAGAGAAAATGGGCATTCCTGATATGTGGAGGTGTCAGGAACAGACCATTTATCTGGCAACTGGTATGTACTTGAAACAGCCATCAACATCTCGGGCTAATCCAGTGCAGCCCAATGTCTAAAGATTCTGCGGGGTACTTGGTGGTTCTTCATTCAATCAGACTTCTCTATCACAATAAATATCTATGTAATTGATCAAATATCCCAAAACTGAAGGCAGAAAATTTTATCAAAACAACTTTCATCCCATGACAAATAGAAACTTTGTGTTAAGATAATTTTTCATCTGAAGTACTTTAACTTGATATGCATGACTGAGCAAATGCTATGGATTAAGGATGAATCATTGATGTGGTTTGGGCTTTAGAAAGGCTTTCTGATAGCATTAATCACAAAGTCTTTTTTACGTGCTGATAAGGTGCACAGTTCTTTAGACATTCGTCTGCACTAGATTAGTCCTGGGTCCTGCGGCAGAAACCTTTCAGTACCTATTGTAACCAGGAGCCACAGGGAGGCAGGGGCTGGATTATAAATGCATCCGATCCCCCACAGAGAGTCTCGGCCAGTTCTGGGTGCAATGAAAGCTTACCAGCATTCATTCAGCTCTAAAGAGACTAACAGAAAAGTCTGCAGGGGCCAAGTCACAAATATTTATAACATAACTTTCTAAATACAAGTGGCGTCAAAGAATATGGGGGAGAGAGGGGGGAGAGAGGAGGGAGAAAGAGAGAGAAAGTGAGCAAGAGAGAGAGAGAGAGAGAGAGTAGGATGTTGAGAAACGTAGATGATTACCTTCATAAAAATATATTGAATGGCAGCTCAAAGGGCTTGAGAGCCTATTGCTGGAGCTATATTTTATATTTCTGTTTCAGAAGGACTATTTTGACATAGAGCAATAGAGTCATTGAGCATTACAGCACAGAAACAGGCCCTTCTAGACAGTGCCAGTCTGGTCTTCAGTCTAGTCCCGTCTACCTATGACCATAGCATAGACATCCATACCCCTCGCATCCATGGTACCTGTCCAAACCTTTCTGAAGTGTTGCAATTGAAGCCACATCTAGTACTTCTGCTCGAAGCTCGTTTCACACTCGCACCACCCTCTGAGTGAAGTTGCCCCTCAAATTCCCCTTAAGTTTAATCTTTCACCCTAAACCTATGACTCCTACGCATAAACTCTTCTCAGGCTTCCAGCTGCATCCAGGTGTCGATTTTAACTAATGTTTCAATGACAAACTCCGCCATCTTCACCAGGGATGATGCCCGGGTATGTCTAGTCCGGTGGTATATATACTCAACTCCTGTCGTCCATCCCTCCCGATTGGTTAGTCCTCAACCAATCAGGATTCTACTGCCCCACCTTGTTTAAAATCATATTCCAGTTCTTACTTAGAGCCAGATCTTCGCCTTTGTTGAAATTCTTATTCTCTAGGCTTATTTCAATGGCTTCCTTCATCAGGCGACCTCTAGTTCTAGTGTCACCCAGTCTCAGGGTAAAACGTATACAAGTATTTATCCTATCTATACCTTTCATAATTTTGTATACTGCTGTATGATCTCACCTCATTGTCCTGTGCTCCAGGGAGGGAATACAGTCTGACCTGCTCAACCTGTCCCTGTAACTCAGTTCTTCAAGGCCTGGTAACATATTTATAATTATTTTTTCTGTACTCTTTCAATCTTATTGATCTCTTTCTTGTATATAAGTGACCAGAACTGCACACAATACTCCAAACCTTTCCTCACCATCGTCCTGTGCTCAATACTTTGATCTATGAAGCCAGTGTGACAAAGGTTCTCTTTATGACTCTGTCTACATGCGATGCCAGTTTCAAGGAATTATGAATCTGTATTCCTAGGTCCTTTTGTTCTACTACACGTTTCAGTGCCCTATCATTCCTAACCTGATTTGTCCTGCCAAAGTGCAAGACCTCACACTTGTTTGCATTAAATTCCATCTGACAGGTTTCAGCCCACTTTCCCAACTTGACCACATCACTTTGCAAGCTTTGACAGCCTTCCTCGTTGTCTAGTACTCCCCCAGTATTGGTGTCATGCACAAATTTGTTCATCCAAGTTGTGTGGAATGCCCCAGAAAAGATTCAAATCATCCAAGAACCTGAAACCCTGCCCCCTGCACCAGCTCATCGGCCACTCATTCATCTGTACTATCATCCTATTCCAGCCCTGACTAGCACGTGGCCCTGGGAGTAATCCAGAGATTATTACCTCAGAGGTCCTACTCTTCAGCCTCTTTTCAAAATCCTTAATCTCACTGTGTAGGACGTCTTCCCCTTTTCTACCTATACTTTATACTTTATTGTCGCCAAACAATTGGTACTAGAACGTACAATCATCACAACGATATTTGATTCTGCGCTTCACACTTCCTGGATTACAAATATTAAATATTAAAGATATTAAAAATAGTTAAAATTAGTAAATATTAAAAAAATAAATTATAAATCATAAATAGAAAATAGAAAAATGAGAAGTAAGGTAGTGCAAAAAAACCGAGCGGCAGGTCCGGATACTTGGAGGGTATGGCCCAGATCCGGGGCAGGATCCATTCTGGCCGTATGAGTCTTTAAGCTCCTGAACCTTCTCCCGGAGGGAAGAGGGACGAAAAGTCTGTTGGTTGGGTGGGTTGTGTCCTTAATTATCCTGGCAGCACTGCTCTGACAGCGTCCGGTGTAAAGTGTCATTGGTGCCAGTGTGCACCATAACCACTGGCTGCTCACCCTCCTTCTTGAGAATATTTCACAGCCACTCTGAGGCATCCTTGATCCTAGCACCTGAGACGTAACACACCATCCTGCCATCTTTTTCACGGCCACAGAATCTCCTGTTCATTCCCCTATTGAGTTTTCTATCATTATCGTTCTACCTGACTTTACCCTTCCCTGCTGAGTTTCAGAGCCGGCCACAGGGCCACTGGCCTGGCTGCTGTTCTTGTGCCCTGGTAGGTCATTCCTCTCAGCAGTATCCATAGGGCTATTCTTGATGATGAAGGGAATTGCCACAGGGAAACACTGCACTGACTGTTTACTCCCCTTCCTTCTCCTGGTGGTCACCCATCTCCCACCTGAAGCCTCCATTCTGGGTGTGACCACCTCAGTAAAAGTCTCACCTACGAGGTTTTCAGTCTCCCAGCTGGTCCAGAGTACATCCAACTCCATCTCCAGTCCCTAGACCTTGTCAGTCAGGAGCTGAGGTTGGTGTACTTCCTGCAGATGTAGTCATCGGGGAGACAGTTAGGTACCCTGCAATCCCACATTTTACAGGAGGAGCCTTCCACTGATTTAACTACCATCCTACCTACACTTGTTTTACATTTGGATCTAACTTCTTCAGCTTAAGACCCACAATCAACTAAATTATTTCAAATGACTTGACACCCTTCGCCTCTACTTGTTTTCACCGAAGCCTGTTGAGTTACATGGAGAATTACATGGTTATTTCTCAAGATACCTATATCCCATCAGCTGCAGGATTATGAACAGTATAGGATATGCCAAGGAACACGCACTGACATAAACTTCTTTATCATGCCATGAAAAAGGAAGCAATCATTTCAGACTGAAGTGCATAGAAACATTTTTCTGCAAGGCTGTTGAATCTGCAAAATTCTCTAACCAAAAATGGTATGTTTTGTAACTCCAGACAGGTTTCTGTTTAGACATTGCAATCTTGTTCATGTTCACTTTCATTCCTGACTGCAATTCAATTGTGTCTCTGGCTGCTTTTTCCACTGATACATCAATTTCAACTGCTCTTTAATTGTAAGTTATGCTTCAGTTAGGAGCCGTTTTTGAATGCTTTCTTGTAAGATTCCACAAACTAAGTGATCTCTCAGTGCATCATCAAGCCCATCACTGAACAGACAATGCTCAGACTATTTCTTCAGTTCAGCCATCTATGCAGAAATGAACTCCCCTTCCTTTTGATTCTGCTTATGAAACCTAAAGTATTTTGCAATCAACAATGGTTTCAGTTCTAAATGTTCCAGCATTACTTTCATGATATTAGCAAAGATAATTTCAGCTGGTCTGGTTGGAACAGTTAAACTTCTAAGCAAACTGTCTGCTTTTCCACCAATTGCACTTAGCAACACTTCCAATTGTTTTCCCTTGGCTATGCCATTTGTTTCAAATTCTGCTTAATTCGTTCAAAGTACATCATTCATTTGTTATGCAATCGAATGTTTGTATCATTCCAATGTAGATAGCCATTTCTGCTTCTTTTTGTATTTAATATTATTTCCCCAGTACTCACTGCTTATGAGCCCATGACCTCAATCGCCACCTGTCAATTTAATCCGTTTTCTACCTTGCTTTTACTACGAGCATCTCTATCCCTTTCTGAAGAAAAACATGCTGTGATCAACAGTTAGGTATTAGCCTTGGGTTCATTTTCAAACTTGCTCATCACTACTGTTACATTTTGTAACTCCAGAAACTAATCAAAAATAAAGCACAGCAGCCAGGATATGTTCTAGTTTTTCTTTCATGAGGCACTTACATATGACCTGGTGCCGTAGTGACGTATGCCATTCACATATTTCTTTCATATAACCCGTAATGAATTATATAAACAGAGAATGCTTAATCAAGCAATATATTTACAATATTACTCAAATATTACTGAAATATTAAATACACTACACAAAGGTTGTAGAGGGTGGATTAATAAGGCGCAGATAGATAAAATTTTGAAAGAGTGGGAAATTAAGGCTACAGAGATGCAGGCATGGGGTCGACCAGCCTTGATTATATTGAATGATGGTGTTGAATTAGAGGTATCTTGGCTCCTGCTTCCATTTTCTTGTGTCCTTGTGTTTATTCAATATCATTTTTAATGCATGTAAGTAGTGCACTAGAGAGACCATTAACCTTTCCATACCAATCTTTGCTAATGGTGACATGCTGTGTGTGTATGTTAAGGTACTGTACGTTCACTAACTAGCTCTCCAAAGGCTTTAATTATAACCCAGCATGCACACCAAGCTCTAGCATGCGTGAGCATCTTGTGTTCTGGGGCTGAAGTGTACTTTCCTTGAGGGGGAAGTGCAAAGCCTGGCACTGAGCATCACCCACATTTTAACATGGAGTATGCAAACCCTAACCACCTCTTGAGGCACCACGTGACTGTAGCTCTCTGACTGATATGTGGGCCCTGTAAGTAAGAGGAAATGGGGGGGGGGCACAAAGGAGATTTAACTGGATGCTGCCTGGATTAGAGGAATGGTGAAATGAGCTAGGATGAGGAGGTTGACTTGATAGAGGTGTATAATTTGATCAGAGGCATAGATAGTGTGGACAGCCAGCAGCTTTTCCCAGAGCAGCAAAAGCCAATACAAGAGAACATGAAAACATGCTAGGGTAGATAGGACAGTGTAGAGGGAATGTCAGAGATAGGTTATTTTCACAGAGTGGTAAGTGCATGGAGCCATTTCTTTAGGCAGAGGGTAGTGAATCTGTTGAATTCATTGCCACATAGGGCTGTAGAAGCAATGTTATTAGGTATATTTAAATCAGAAGTTAATTGGTTTTTGATTAGTAAGGGTGTCAAAGGGTACAGGGAGAAGTCAGGAGAATGGGGCTGAGAGAAAAAAATAAATCAGCCATGATGAAATGGCAGAGCAGACCCAAAGGGCTAAATGGCCTAATTCTGCTCCTATATCTTATGGTCTAAGTCACATAGATATCCCGAGGACACATTAACTAGGTCATTATGCCCTCAACTTCACTGAGCTTGAATATTAATGTCTCCAGCACAGGGACCCAAGGCTCATAAATGAGAACTGTTGAAAATGAACAAAGACATAGAGGTAGATATAGAAAAAATGTGCCTTCTCACACGTGGTGTCAATAACGTCGTAGGCAAAATGACAGCAGACACACTGAAGACATTCTGAGTGGCTGGCGCAGGGTGGCAGAATCTGAGGGTGAATTTGTTCCGGAGGAAGAGGCTCAGACTGGAGCGCCTGAGAAGGGAAGGGCTCTGAAAGAGGAGCACAGGAATGAGGGGATCACAATGATGGAGGGATTCTGGAGGGAGGGACTCAGGGGGAAGCACTGGAAGACAAAAAGACAGAGGAAGGGCTGTGAATGAGGAGCACAGGAGGAATGGGATCAGAAAATAGGAGGGGTTCAGGAGGAAAGCACTGGAGGACGAACAGGAAAAGAGAGATCCCGAAGGGCAGCAAAGAGGGAGGCACACAGAGAAGAGGTGCAGAGGATGAAAAAGGTACAAGAGAGAGAGGAACAGGGGAGAAGAACAGAGGGAGGTATGCTAGAGCGAGGCCTCACTCCACATTCCCAGTTCCTTGTTACTTCTTTCACCACTTTGTGAAGTCCCAGTAAAAAAAAATTCACTGCAGCAGTAAAATTTGGAATCAAAAAGAAGCAGTATTAAACGGTCATGCTAGTGCCTCCTAACTGTATGACTTAGCACCCAGATGTAGCCAGTTAGGGAATTCCTGAATTATCAACTCAGTTCCTCACTCTTCAATTAAATTCATATAGTCACATTGGGGACAGTTGGGTCTAATGGTCAAAAGAACTTAAGAACTAGAAGCAGGAGTAGCCATCTAGCCCAATCGAGCCCACTCCATCATTCAGTAAAATCATGGCTGATCAGGCAGTGGACTCAACTCCACCTAATTGCCTTTTTCCCCATAATACTTAATCCCTCTGCTATGTAAAAATCCATCCAGCTGTGACTTAAGTATTTTTAATGAGGTAGCCTCTACTGTTTCCCAGGGCAGAGAATTCCACAGATTCACCTCCTCATCTCCATCCTAATTCCATTCCCTTGAGGCTTAAGGCAATGTTCCCTCATTCTAGTCCCATCTACCAGTTGAAACAACTTTCCTGCCTTGATATTATCAATGCCTTTCATTATTTTATATGTTTTTCATAAGATCGGCCGTCATTCTTCTGAATTCCAGTGAGTTTAGTCCCAAGGCAATTCAATCTTTCCTCTTAGGTTGTAGCAGCCAGGTACCAATTTTCTGTTAGTATTGTATTTTGTGGTGATCAAATAGCAGAGTGCCAAATAGCCTAATCCTGAAGCGAATGAGTATAGTAACATATTCACACTTTGTCTAAGTTCAGTTTAATCCAGGTAGAGGCAGGGAGCGGGCCACGGGATAATATTTTTTTGTTGACTGCTAATGCAAAGGCTACCACTAGATTGCTATTATATTGTCATTAGACCACTTAATTCATTATCGCATTAGTTTTTTTATCACTACAAGATTGTTTGTCTTTGTTAGCTCTTTAATACAGGATTTTGAACTTTAGGACTTTGTTATTTTGAAGCACGTCATACAGTGTCAAGCCCCGTGCTTAGTCTCTGAACACCTTTGGTTTGTTTTAAAGTAACTGCTACATAGGCTAATCTCCACACCTCCAGAACCCACCAAGTGAAACTCGTCTGCACCACCTCTAAAGCTAGTCAAGTAAGGAGACCAGAACGGCATGCTGTACACCATCCGCAGCCGCACCAATATCCTGTATGGTTGCAGCATAATCTTAAATACAATTACCCTAGCAATGAATGTCAGCATTCTATTTGTCTTCCTGATAACCCGTTGCACCTGCAAACTAATCTTTTGTGATTCATCCACAACATGCCTCAATCCCTTAGCTCAAAAGCATGCAGTAATCCTTCATCATTTAAATAATAATCTGATCTTCCATTTACCAACATTGTACTCCATCTGCCCAGGCCCTTGCCCATTCACTCAACCTATCTATATTTCTCTACGGGCTCTCTACATCCTCTGCACAATTTGCTTTTCCACTCAGTAAATAAACCCCATCGCTCACATCCCATGAGATTCTAGTATCCTTCTCTACAACTCACCTTTGGGTGGAGAAAAGTGGATTCTCAGTCCAGATGGAGGGTTTTAAGGTGAAGTGTTGACTGAATCTTTCCTGCTACAGAAGCTCACAAACAAGGGAAAATCTGCAGATTCCGGAAATCCAAGCAACACACACAAAATGCTGGAGGAACTCAGCAGGACAGGCAGCATCTATGGAAAAAAAAGTACAGTCAACATTTCAGGCCAAAACCCTTTGGCAGCACTAGAGAAAAATGCTGAGGAGTAGATTTAAAAGGTGGAGGAGGGAAGAGGGAAACACAAGGTGATAGGTGAAAACTGAAGAGGGAGGGATGAAGTAAAGAGCTGGGAAGTTGATTGGTGAAAGAGACAAAAGGCCATGGAAGAAAGAAAAGGGGGGAGGAGCATCGTAGGGAGGCAAGGAGATGAGGTGAGAGAGGGGGGATTGGGGGTCATTACCAGAAGTTTGAGAAATCGATGCTCATGCCATCAGGTTGGAGGCTACCCGAACGGAATATAAGGTGTTGTTCCTCCAGCCTAAGTGTGGCCTCATCACAACAATGGAGGAGCTCATGGATGGACATATCAGATTGGCAAAAGTAAGTGGAATTAAAATGGGTGGTAATTTAAATCTACGTCTCAGCTTTTTTCTCCAGTCCTGCCAAAGGGTTTTGCTTGAACCATCGACTGTACTTTTTTCCATAGATGCTGCCTGGCTTTGCTGAGTTCCTCCAGTATTTTTTGTGTGTTGCTACAGATGCTGCCTGACCCACTGAAGTCCTCCAGCATTTTGTTTGTTGCTCCAGTCTACAGCACCTGCAGTCACTTGTATCCCTGAACATTTTTTTTAAAAAAAGCTGTTCTTAGGAAGAGTCTCCAGCCTAAAATGTGAACTGTTTCTCTTTCTACAAATGCTGCCTGACCTCCCAAGTGTTTCCAGCATTTTCTGATTTCATTTGATCTGATATTGTTCATTTGAATACTAAGTCTCGAAGGCTACACCGCTGCCAGAAGAAAGATGGAATGTTGTTCTTTGAGCTTACATTAGATTCTGATGGAGAAATGTAGAAAGCCGATGACTAAGGCAGGAGTGAAATGGAGAATTAACAAACAGGAACCTTAGAACACCACATCAAAGGCAAGCAGGGAACAGAAATCAATGAGGCTGAACAAGGTATAAGAACATCTCAACAAAGAGTGATCATTAGTAAGTTGAATATTTTCATGAAATTCTATGGTGTTTCATCTTTCCTATAAATGCCCGCAAGAAAATGAATCTCAAGGAACTATATGATAAAATTTACATACTTTGATAATAAATTTGCTTTGAACTTTGAAAAAAATAGTACTTATTCAGTGTTTAATTCCATTCTCCCAGGCTGTGAGGGATGCTTGGCGGTAAAGAGCAGAATGTTACAATATCTACCTGAGAGGGAAGCCAGCTCATTCAGATTAGTATTTGCTGGGAAACTATTGCCAGAGCCTCATTTCATTTTCTCAGTAAGCCAGAATGAATGGTGTTGAGAAGAAACAGCAAGCAGCGCTGCAGCTTGGAAGTTGGAAGGAGATGGAACATTGGATGTGTGCAGATCTGATCTCCTGGGGTGGTGTCTGGGCTGGGTTACAAGAGTGGAAACCAGAGTTCTATGCCATTAATGAGAGACGCAAGTTCAGACCTCACTATAGCAACTGGGAAGTTTAAATTCAAGCAATTAAATAAACCTAGAATAAAGAAGATCAACTCTTGCTCAGCAACAATAGGTCACTGAATTGTCAAAACCCCCACTAGTTCACTAGTGTCCTTCAGGGAATGGGGCCTGGACGGGCAAAGAGGTGACTGTTCACAGAAATATGGCTGATTTTTAACTACCTGCTGAGCCTGGGGACAAACAATCAAATGTCTCCATTGCCAGTGATATTCCCGTTCTGTAAATGACAACATAAAATACAGGAGTTATTGATAAGTCCATTAGACAAAAAAGCAGAATTAATCTATTTGGCCCATCTAGTCTGCTCCATCATTCTATCATACCTGATTAATTATGCCTCTCAGCTCCATTCTCCTGCCTTCACCCAGTACCCTTTATCATCTTAACTAATTAAGAGCCATTCAGCCTCCATTTTAAACATAACCAATGACTTGACCTCCATATCTGTCTGTGATAATGAATTCCACAGATTTTCTACTCTCTGTCTAAAGAAATTCCTCCTCATCTCTGTTCTAAACGGATGTCCTTGTATTTTCAAACTGTGCCCTCTGGCCCTAGACTCCCTCACTACAGGAAACATCCTCTCCACATCCACCCTCTATCTAGACCGTTCAGTAGGGCCTACCATAGTGCCATTGATTATCAGGCATACTGTCCTGGTGAAGTTGGTCAGTACCTATCACTTTTATGGACTGAATGTTATTTACAACTTGTCACCCTCTACTTGAATTTTAGACCATAAGACATAGGAGCAGAATTTGGTAATTCTGCCCATTGAATCTACTCCTCCATTCAATTACGGATAATTTCTTTTCTCAATCCCATTCTCTCACTTTCTCTGCATAACCCTAAACCCCTGTACCAACTAGGAACGCATCAACATCTGCATTAAGTACACACAGTGAATTTCCCTCTATCATCCTCTGTTGCAACAAATTCCAAAGTTTCGCCTAGCACTGACTGAAGAAATTCCTCCTTATCTCCATTTCAAAGAGATATCCTTTTAATCTGAAACTATGCCCTTGCATCTTAGATTCTCCTAAGATCCCCTCCTTACTGTTGTCTACATCCTGCAAGCAAATGATTGCTTTTTTGGTTGAGTTGTTGCAATATGCAGCCATCAACGAACTTGTGACTTTCTGATAGAAGGAAGGTCAAGCCGCTGAAGATGGTTAGGTCTTGGACATGAGCAAGAACTTGTGCAGTGATGACCTGAGCTTTGGATGACTGACTACCAATAGCTACAACCATCTTACTTTGTGTGCAACCTGACACCATCTATTGTGTGCTTTCCCTTTGATGCCTGTTGACACTCCTTAATGCCACACTTGGTCAACTACTTCCTTGAAACCAAGAGAAGTCACTCTCACCTCACAATAGACAATCTCAACAAAACAAAAGGGTGGGTCATTGACTTCAGGAAAGAGGATGGTGTACATGCTGCTTTCTACATCAATGGTTGAGGATTGTGAGGATTGAAAGCTTCCATTCTTAGGAGTAAATATCACCAACGTTCACTCCTAGGAATTTGAAGCTCTCAGTCCTCACATCCCAATAGCCCGTCCTGATCCAACCATGTGATGTCACGACTAAGAAAGCTCACCAATGCTTCAATTTGCTTTGGAGGCCACAGGAAATATGGCATGTGCCCATTGTCCCTTCTCAATTTTTTCAATGCATCATTTCATCTGGATACATAGCAGCTTGGCACCACAATTCCTCTGCATGGAACCCACAAGGAATTGTAGTGTTATGGACATAGCTCAGTACACCATGGAAACCAGCCTCCTCTCCATGGACTCTTACTTTACTTCTAATTGCCTCAGTAAAGCAGCCAGCACAACCAAAGACCCCACATACCCCAGACATTCCCTCTTCCTTCTCCCACCAGTCAGAAGATACAAAAGCCTGAAAGCAGATACCAGCTGCTCAAGGACAGCTTCTATCCCACTGTTATCAGTCTCCTGAATGGACATCTTGTACAAAGAGATGGACTCTTGACCTCACAATTTACCTCCTCATGATCTTGCACTTAATTGTTTGCCTGCAATGCACTCTTTCTGTAGCTTTTACACTTTAATCTGCATTGTTATTGTTTTACCTTATTCTAGCTCAATGCACTGTGTAATGGTTTGATCTCTATGAAAAGAATACAAGACAAGATTTTCACTGTATCTTAGTGCATAAAACAACAATAAGCCAATACCAATATCAATACAATGCAGGCTAGCACAGGTCCAAACTGCTTAGAAATGGTGGACTAGTTTGAGTTATCCCACATTGCAACATCACCAGGGCTGGCACTTGATTTTTAGGTTTACTAGCAGCTGCTCCCAGCACATCCTTCTGCACCTTACTGAACCAGGGTTGATTTCCCTGGATGATGGGGTACGCTGCATTATGAAACTACACATGTTGGCAGAGGATATTTCTGCTGCAGATGGTGCAGATGACGAGATCCTTGGAAATCCTGAACAATGCTGTCAAATAATACCTGGATTTCATTTCACTGCTGTTTTGTGGGATCCTGCTTGTAAACTGACTGTTGCATATTCTACATTCTTAGGATACCTGCACCTTTTATAGGAACCTGAGTGACTGTAAGCACATCAGGGTGGCTTAGGAGTTTTAAGAAAAAGCAAGATCTTCCCTTTTTTGTAGGCAAAGCTCACCTCTGGTTAGGACACAAATCCTTTCAGTTAACCACGTGAGATGAAACTGTTTCTTAAAAGTTACTGGTCATTCCTGAGGCTGGGAAGTAGTCATTGTTCTAAATGCCTGGCCCATTCCCCAGAGCTTGTGCCCCATAAACAGAAATTCTGCCGCAATAAGTCGTAAAGAGACCTTTCCATTTCAAAAAAAAAGCAAAGGAGAAGAAGACGGGCATGTTGAGCTGAATGCACTTTCACCTTTTGTTTTATTGTTCCAGTCCTTCCAATGGTTTTTATATAACTCAAATATCCACACAAAGTCCAGTGCCAATGATCAATTCCTTGGTAAGTGCAGCTTATGAAACACAAGCACAGGAGATTCTGCAGGTGCTGGAAATCTTGAGCACACATACAAAATGCTGGAGGAACACAACAAGTCAGGCAACATTAGAGTCTTGATGAAGAGTCTCGGCCCAAAATGTTGACCGTTAATTCCCCTCCATAGACGTCGCCTGACTTGTTGAGTTCTTCCAGCATTTTGTGTGTGCAGCCTATGAAACAGTTCAGTTCATGTTATGACAAGGCTCTAGGCAAAGAAACTACGAAAATACATACCAACTCCTAAAAAGCCACTGAACATTTACAAATAGGTGATTATACAAACATATCAGTAAGCATGAAGTTAAACTACAAAGTAAAAATGAATTAGACCCTAATCCAACAGCTGAATTGCTTGGTGTTATCATTTCAGAATACCTCTCCTTGGCCCAACATGTAAGTGCAATTTCGAAGAAAGCACGGCAACTCCTCTTCTTCCTGAGGAGCTTCTGAAGATTCGGCATGACATCGAAAGTTTTGACAAACTTCTATACACGTGTGTTGAAGAGAGTATCACAGCCTAGTGTGGAAACACTAATGACCTTAAACGGAAAATCCTACAGAAAGAAGTGGATATGGCCAGTCCATCACAGGTAAAGCTCTCCCCAACATTGAGCACATCTACACAGAGTGTTGTCGCAGGAAAGCAGCATCCATCCTCAGGGACCCGCACCACCTGGGTCGTGCTTTCTTCTCGCTGTTGCCATTAGGAAGAAGGTACAGGAGCCACAGGACTCACACCACCAACTTCAGGAACAGTTATTACCCTGAACCATTAGGCTCCTGAACCAGAAGGGATAATTTCACTCAACTTCGCTTGCCCCAACAATGAACTGTTCCTACAAACTATGGGCTCACCTTACAAGGACTCTTCATCTCATGTTCTTGATACTTATTTATTATGATTCTTTCTTTTTGTATTTGCAGTTTGGCGTCTTTTGCACATTGGTTGAACGCCCGATTTGATATGGTCTTTCATTCGTTCTATTACGCTTCATCATTATTATTATTATTAGCCCACCTTTGGTCCCACCTGGCACTCAGTTCTCACCTGTGGCTCCCCGTAGCTGTTTGCGTGCAATAGCAGCCACACCCTGGACAACAGCTTCGACAAGCTGGCTAAACCAGGTGAGGATAGCCGACGGGTCTCAAACCCTTGGTGAGATAAGGAGTTGTCTCTCCCAGCATGTGAAGATAGGCTCCGGCGGATTGAGCGGACGAGACCATTGGAAGGTCCAACGGTCAAGAAGGCGGTCTCTGCGAACGTGTAGAGCAGGATAAGACATAGAAGACGTTCTGGTCATCCACTGCGCCTCGTCCCATCTCCAGTCATCTCAACTCTTGTCTTGCCACTGGATCCAGACGGGTATTGGGAAGAGAGAGTGAGGCTGACTCTCCCTCACTTACATCCAAAGCACGCACTAGTCTCGACACCATCATCATCATAATGGTGTCAAGGTCTTCATCAACGATGGACGATCAACATTGCAGATCTTGGACTTAGTATGCCCACAAGAAAATGACTCTCGGGAAACACACACAAGGTGCTGGAGGAACTCAGTAGGCCGGGCAGCATCTATGGAGAAGAGTTCAGTCGATGTTTCGGGCCAAGACCCTTCAGCAGGACCAGTATTGTGTGTGTGTTGCTTGGATTTCCACCATCTGCAGATTTTCTCTTTTGTGAATGACTCTCAGGGTTTTATATGGTGACATATATGATAATAATTTTACTTTGAGCTTTGAATGTGAAGAGATGGTGCTCTTCAGGAAGAAATGATGATGTAAGGCAAAGACTTGCTGCTGAATAGACACTGACAGCAAGGCCAACAAGCAGGCAAGAATTCTACTCCTACGCTGCCAACTCAATCAGGTTGCTACGCACATACATGAAAGCCAAAAGTATTGCAAAGAAATTAAATGCTGCAAATCTAAAATTAAAAGAAAAAGGTTTGAGTTCACATGCAGAGTCCTAGACCTGGAACTCTGCTTTTCCTTCCACAGTTGTTGCCTAACTTGCTGAATGTTTCCAGTAGTTTCACTTTGTACTGCAGGGCACATAGAGTCTGTGCAAGTATAACATATTGCACCTGCAGTACCCTCAACATTACTTGGAGTCAAAATGACAAAGCTGGCTGCTAAGTGGCTACGCCTGTGCATATTGGTATAAAACCTTCTTAAGAATGCTCTGATGTGACCGATCCCAATTTTTAAGGTGCAGTAGAAATATGCATGCATAAATCCCTGATACATTAGGGACATTTAAGAGACTCCTCGTTGGGTGCATATGGATGAAAGGAAAGTGAAGGATTATGGGCTCTGTAGGAAGGAAGGGAGAGGTTAAAAGATCAGCACAACATTGTGAGCCAAAGGGCCCATAGTGTGCTTTACTGCCTCTATGTTCTATGTTCAATTAAAATATTCAACTGGTAATACTGACTAATGACATATGCCTCAGCAGGATGCCAAAGATGGTGCTGCAATATAGTTTGATAATTAAATGCAACTGAATGCTAATTGCATTAATGACATGGATAAAGCAATTATTTCAGAATGAAATGCTTTAAAAGCATAAAATGTGCCTGCTTTATATTGGTGACTGGCCATCTTGCCCAAGAGCTGAAGGTCTCCCACCAGCAAAACAAAAACTAGACAGTCAGTTCTGCAGGTTCTTTTTATAATACCAAAGGTCCCAATGGAGTACTTTTGAAGAGCATTTATCGAAGAACTTTGAAACATCACCACCAAACAAAACTCATGAGATGGTTGAGCTAGTTTGATCATCAGAATGAAATGAGATAGCTGGATGCCCTGTATTATAAAAGTCAATAAAGTTGGCAGTCACAAATGGGTGTTGTTCAGTACTAGAAACATTATTAAGGAAGCAATGGAAGAACTTGGAACACTGTTCAGTGGAAAACCTCTGAGCAAGTGTGTCAGCTTTGAGGGTTTTACTGAGTTCCACTTGCACACCCAGCCGCTGCAGCTTTGAGCAAACACCTCACTGCACTAATGACACAATGCCAGCAATGAGAGTTACCTCCCTACCAAGTGTGCAGCCAGTGTCGATAACAGTAGCAGACATGAGGACTCTGCAAAGAGCCAATCCCATAAGGTGGCTGAGCAAGACATCATCCAAGGCCAAGTACAGTACTCAGGGAGTGTGCACATCAGCTCACTGACATCTTCAACACTTCACCCATCCAGGCTGCTGTCCCCATATGCTTCAAATCAACCACCATCACCCCTGTATCCCTGTAAATACACCACTGTGCAACTGGCTGTTGGACTACCTAACGAATAGACCTGAGATAAACAGGGTGCACAACCACTCCTCCCTCCCCATCATCCTCAGAACGGGTGCTATCCAGGGCCATGTGCTGAGCCCATGGCTGTACGCTCTGCTCACACATTACTGCATAGCCAAACACCCAAACAATCACATCATCAAGTTCGACGACGACATGACAGTGATGGTCTTGTCACCAACATTAATGAGATGGCCTACAGAGAGGAGGTGGATGAGCTCGAGGCCTGGTGGCTGGCAAAGAACCTCTTCCTCACTGTCAACAAGGCCAAAGGGGTAGTTAACAGCTTCAGGAAAGCTCTCTTCACTCACACTCCTGTTTGCATTGGCGACACAGCGGTAGAAACTGCAAACAGATTCAAACTCTGGGGAATGCACATCACACACAATCTCTCATGGTCCCAGGACACATCCTACACAGTCAAGAAAGCTCATCAAAGCCTCTACTTTCTGAGGATGCTGTAGAGAGCTAGACTTGCACATCCATACTCACAGATACGCAGCAGAGAGCATCCTAACAAGCCACATCGCTGCTTGGTATGGAAGCTGCACTGCAGCAGACTGGAAGGCTCTACAGTGGGTGGTCAAAATTACCCAATGCATCACCAGCACCTATCCACCATCAAGGACGTATATACAGAAAGGTGTCAGAAAAGGGCCAGTAACATCATGAAGGACCCCACTCACCCTGCTCCTGGACTATTTGTCCCACTCCCATCAGGGTGGAGGCTACATGGCATCCACACCAGGACCACCAGACACAAAAACAGTTACCTTCCCCAAGCAGTAAGGCTGATCAACACCTCCACTCATTAACTCCACCACTACTTTATTATTTCCTGTCAGTCACATTATATGCAGTCTAGCATCATTTTATGGGCATATAATTATTGATTATAATCAATCTACTGGATGTATGTAAACTATCTTATGTATTTTTATTTACTGTGTTTTTTTATTAGAATTGTATTCTTTATCTTTGTGGAGGGGGTGCGGGGTGTGGGTTTGTGCTGCATCAGATCCAGAGTAACTACTTTGTTTTCATTCACAGTTGTGCACAGAAAATTACATTAAACAATCTTGACCTTGATTTGATGAGATTGAGGGCTTGTGCCTGGCCAGTGAAAGAGAGGATAGGATGGTGAGGTATCCATCAAAGCTGTGAATAAGTTCTAGCTTTGAGTAGATGGTCTACAATCTTCATTTTTAGAGTTCCACACATGACACTTAATTCACAACAAAACTGACCACACAAGGTTAAGAACATTATTGTAACCTTCCATTTTATCAGGAATCTATGATTCCTGCAGGTGAATGGGCAAACTTCAGTGTTTGCATTCAACATTGCATTTTGTAGTCAAATGCTGAGTTAATACACAGTCTCCTGTAGCACTCTAGCCTGCTAACAGAAAGCTCATTCGTTCTTCTACCAATTGTGAAGGAAGTGATGAGCCTGTGAAAGACTGGGCAGGGTTTATGACCCTGAAAGTTCTGTCGGTATAGAGCAGAGAAGATGCCGTACCAGTCTGATATACAACTTGTCAGGATAATTTTTATAGTGCATCTGTAGAAATTTGACAAAATCTTTTGTGACAAGCCGAATATTTTTAGCTGCCTAAGAAAGCATGCACTCTGATGCACTTTCCTGATCACTGCATCAGTGTGGAGAGAACAGAAAAGGCTGCTGGAGATATGGATGGCAAGGAACATGATGCATTCAGCCATCTCCTGAGCAGCCAATTACTGAAGACAGGGTTGTGCTCAACCCCACCCACCCTCACCCTTGCTTCCTCAGGTCAACAAGCAGCTCTTTTATCTTGCTGATAATAAGAGCTAGGTTGTTGCCCTGACACCATGAAACAAGGTTCACGATCTACACAAGTGATACACATTATGCTAATAGTATCATCGCGGTTTCCTGCCACCCTGGCCGTCCCCTTCTCCCTCTTATCCCTTCTGGAAGGTGATACAGGACCTTGACCAGACTCAGGAATAGCTTCTTCCCCAGTGTTGTCTGAGTCCTCAGCCAGTCACCTCTCTCACATCCACTTCCTGACGGCGCAGCCATGCTCTCGAACCTTTAATTCTATCTCACTTGGTTATTGCTACTTTAGCATTTCTTTTTGCACTGCCTCAGTTTGCCGTGCTATATTTTGCACCACCTGTAGGGTGGAATGGTGGCATAGTGGTTGGTGTGACACTTTACACTGCCAGTGACTCTGGTTCGATTCCTGCCACTGTCTGTAAGGAGTTTGTAGGTTCTCGTCGTGACCGGTGCTCCTACAGGTGCTCTGAGTTCCTTCCACGCCCCAAGGACACTCGGGTTAATAGGTTAATTGGTCACTTGGGTATACTTGGATGGTATTAGATGGATGGGCCTGTTACCATGCTCTAAATAAATAAAATAAATCTTGCTGCTTTGCATTCATCGTCATATGTATTATTGTAGTTATTGTTGCCGTCTATACCGTTTACTCCCAGCTTCACACAAGCAAGACATCCAATTGCATTCTTGGTGTAAGTGACAGTAATCTGTATCTGGGAAGGAGAAGGAAGTTCATAGAAATAGGACCACCTTGAGGTTACCCTCCTAGTCAAGGTACGTCACTACTCTCATCATGGTCGCTGGGTTTGAATCCTGGAACTTTGTCTTCCACAGCACTGCGGCAACACCTTCACCCGTGAACGGCATTGGTTCAGGAAGATTCAAGTCTGCTTATTATCATTCTTCAGTACAAGTGTGTAAAGGAGAATGAAATGATTGTAGTCCTGATGCGATGCAGCATAAATAAAACACAATAAACATTCAGAACACAATAAAAAATACAATGAAGATAAATACTTTAGCTTATAGATAAGCTTACATTAGCTTATATGCACAGTACATGCTTATTGTCTATACATGGAGATGTCAGGGGTAAGCTTTTTACGCAGAGAGTGGTGAGTGCGTGGAATGGGCTGCTGCCGACGGTAGTGGAGGCAGATATGATAGGGTCTTTTAAGAGACTTTTGGATAGGTACATGGAGCTCAGAAAAATAGAGGGCTATGGGTAAGTTCTACCGCTAGGTAATTTCTCAGGTAAGTACATGTTCGGCACAGCTTTGTGGGCCGAAGGGCCTGTATTGTGCTGTGGGTTTTCTCTGTTTCTATGTATATAAAGTGACATTAGGTACAGGAAATATCTGTACATAAGGTGATTGACAGGAAATGATAACGTAGTGGTGGTGGGTTGGGGTAATGGGTGAAGGTGTTGATAAGCCAGATGGCTCGGACGAATTAACAGTTTTTGAGCCTGGTGGTGCTGGCATGGATGTTGCATAATCTCTTCCCTGATGGGAATGGGACAAACAGTCCCAAAAATAAGGTGGATGGGATCCATCATGATATTGCGCACCTTTTATCCGGCACCTTTTTAAATATATGACCTTGCTGCAGGCTGGTGCTGGTGATGCATTGGGCGGTTTTAATTACCCATTGTAGAGCCCTCCTGTCTGCCACAGTGCACTTTCCATGCCGCACAGTGACACAGCATGTTAGAATGCTGGCCACTATGCATCTGCAGCAGGCCGTGAATATTGATGTGTGTAGTCCAGAAAGTGGCTCGCCATCATTTCCTTCAGGCCACATAGGGAATGGCCAATAAAGGCAAGCCTGGTCAACTGGCATCCCAACAAATCCACTTAGCTTCTCATTCAATGCATTAATTATAATCAGACATAAATCAGAGTTCGTATCGCAGACTGGGGAAAATAAAATGAGTGAGCAGAGAGAAACATTGCATCCTGTGGGAGATGTACTTCAGCTGCTCACAACAAAAGCATTTCTAAAACCTCCAAATAATTTTGTTACACAGGAGGATTCAGGGAATTTCTGTTTTTATCTGTTAAAATCAAAGTCAAGCCTACACTATTCACTTGTGAAACTTAATCTTGTCATGATCCCTACATTTCAGACTTGAGCTTTGGTTGTCTATCATCCTCTTTCACATTAACTTTACTTCACAGAGTATCTTTGATTCTCATCCACTGGATGAGATTCCATTGCACAACACTGTCTCCAGAAAGTTAGAACGTCTGAACGTTATCTCAGGGGCACACACAGGTGTAGCTGGAGGAACTGAATCGGTCAGGTAGCATCTAGGGAGGGAAATAAATAGGTTTGGTGTTTCAGCAGAGGTCCTTCAACAGGGCTGGGAAAGAAGGCAGCAAACAGCCAGAAGAAGAAGATAAAAGGACGGCGAGAAATACAAGTCGGCAGGTGATAGGTGAGCACAGGTGAAAGGGAAGGTAGCTGGGTGGACGAGTGTGGATGGAGTTAGAAGCTGGAAGGTGATAGGTGGATGAGGTAAAGGGCTGAAAAAGAAGATTTCTGGAACATGAGGAGAGTGGACCATGGGAGAAAGGAAAGAAAGGTGGAGAACCAGAGGGAGGTGGTGGCAAGTGAGGAGAAGAGAAGAGGTGAAAAGAGAGCCAGAACGGAGAATGGAAAATGAAAGAAGGGGGAAGGAGGGAGAAGTTATGAGAAAGCGATGTTTATGTCATCAGGTTGGAGGCTACCCAGATGGAATAAGATGTGTTGCTTCTCCAATCTGAGTTTGGTCTCACCATGGCAGTAGCATATGCCATGTACAGGCATGTCAGAAAGGGAGTAGGAAGTCGATTTGAAATGGGAGAGCTTACTTTTTTGCTGCAGACAGCGAAGATGTTTAATGAAGCAGTCCTCCAGTCTGTACTGGGTTTCAGCAATATGGATGAGAGTGCACCAGGAGACCCATCGCAGAAGTCCAGTCTTGCAGATCAGGTGCTCTTAGCCTCGGTCACCTAGAGTGTGTCATCTCTTGTGCTATATGGTGGGTGTTGGGTGGTTGTTAATGAATGGAGTAAATGTTTTGGGTGCTGGAAAGATTGCCAATCAAACTGGTGGCTTGGACTGGAGTTGAGCTTTGTGAGACGTTGTTAGATGTTCCTCATCCAGGCAGGTGAAGAGTATTCCATCAGTAACTTGGTAAGTTTATAGGGAGTTGTAACGAAATGCAGTGCTGAGGCTGTGAGCATGTTCCAGCTGCTCTCACGACGTTTTCCTCTGCTCTGTGATGAACTGAGCCGGAGGCTGTTGCCAGCTCCGGCTGATCCAAGCTTCGTGTCTATGCACTCACTTTTGTTCTGAATGCTGTTGCTTGCTTTCATTACTTTCATGATTTGTGAATTTGTGTTTATTTCTCCCTCTGTGCATCAGGGCTTTGTTGGTCTTTTGTAATAGGTTCTTTCAAGTTTCTTGTTTTGTGACTGTCTGTAAGGAGACAAATCTCAAGCTTGTATAATTTATACATACATTGATAATAAATGTACTTTGAACTTTTAAACTTTGATCTGTTTAGGATTTTATTCACTGGAGCACAAGAGGATGGAGGGATACCTTGTGGAGATATTCAATATTATGAAGGGTATAGATAGGGTGAATACTTGAAGGCATTTCCCCTCAGGTTCAGTGAGATTAGAACTACTAATCATAGCTCCAGGGTGAAAGGTGTAATATTTAAGGGGAATCTCAGCGGGAACATCTTCACTTAGAGGATGGTGCAATGGTGGAATGAGCTGCCAGTGGAAGTGGTAGATGCAGGTTCAATTGTAACATTTAAGGAAAGTTTGGATAGGTACAAGAGTGGGAGAGGATTGGAGGGGTGCAGGTAGATTTGGCGCAGAACATAGAGTAGGACCATAAGCCTATAAAATTGTGTCAAACTAGTTAAACCAGTAATTAAATGCCTAGTTAAACTAATGCCTTCTGCCTACAGAATGTCCACATTCCTCCATTCTCTGCACATCAGATGACTACACCTGCAAGAAGTGCATCCAGTTGTGGTTTCTTTCAGACCGTGTTAAAGAATGGGAGATGGAACTGGAGGAGCCTTGGGTCAGTCAGGCAGCTCAGGGGTTGATCGACAGGACATACAGTGAAGTAGTGCTGGACACAGGTAACTGGGTGACCATCAGAAGGGAGAAAGGGAGTAGGTGGCTGGTGCGGAGAACCATGTGACCGTTCCCCTCAACAACAGATATACTACTTTGGATACGTCCACCCTGCCCTTAAATTCACTTGGTCCATTTATGGTCCACTAATCTCTCCTATCAAATTCCTCCCATTACCTTAACTTTTCCACCTATCAACTCCCAGCTTCTTACTTCATCCCTCTCCCCCACCCACCTGACATCACATTACACCTTCTAGCTTGTACTCCTTCCCTTTGCCCAATCTTCTGGCTTCTGCCCCCTTCTTTTCCAGTTCTCAACCTGAAATGTTCCAGGTCTCAACCCAAAACGTCGACTGTTTATTCCCCTCCATACATGCTTCCCGACCTGCTGTGTTCTTCCAGCATTTTGTGTGTGTTGTTCTGCTTTGGATACTGTTGGCGGGATAATGTCACAGAGGATAGCCAGAGCTGTTAGGTCTTTGGCCCTGAGTTTGTCTCTGTGGCTCAGAAGAAAAGGGGGGAGAAGAGGTGAGCGGTAGTGATAGGGGATTCATTGTTTAGGATAACCGACAGGAGGTTCTGCGGATGAGAATGAGATTGCCAGAGAGTATATTGCCTCCCAGATGGCAGGGTCAGCAACATTCTGAATCAGCTCCACAGCATTCTTAAGTGGGAGGGTGAGCAACCAAATGTTGTGGTACATGTCAGTACCAATGATTTGGGTAGGAAAGGGAATGTGGACCTGCAAAGTGTGTTCAGAGAGTTAGGTGCTAAGTTAAAGGACAGGACCTCCAGGATTGTGATCTCAGGATTGCTACCCATGCTACATGCTAGTGTGGCCAAAAATAGCAAGATCATACAGTTTAAAATCTGGTTAAGGAGATTGTGCAGGAGGGAGGGCATCAGATTTTTGTGTCATTGGGCTCTCTTCCGGGGAATGTAGGAACTGTACAGAGGAGGCAGTTTGCAGCTGAACTGGAAAGGGTATAATATCCTTGCGGAATGATTTGCTGGTGTTGCATGGAGTGGGTGGAGTGTTTAAACTAGAGTTTCAGGGGGTTCGGAACCAGAGCACCAGAGCAGATAGTGGAGTGGCTATGGGGAAAGATTTTGTTAAGCCGACATACAAAGTCAGGAATTGAAAGTTTGAGCATGATTGTACTAATGTTCTGTGTCGTGTATATTTCAATGCAGGAATATTGGAGGAAAGGTGGATGAGCTTAAGTCATGGATCAGCACATGGGATTATGATATTGTAGCCATTGGAGGGGTTGGTAGGGAGGTTTGGGGATCTGAGATTTTGTTTCTTTTCTGTTCGTGTGAGGGGGATTGATGTCTTTCTTTCAACTACTTCTGTGGTTTTGTGTATTCTATGGCCATCTGGAGAAGACAAATCTCAGAGTTGTATTCTGCATACATACCTTGATAGTAAAATGAACCTTTGAATCTTGGATCAGTGAGACTTGGTTGCAGGAGGGGCAAGACTGGTAGCTCAATATTTTGGGGATCTGTTGATTTAGATATGACAGAACAAGAGTGATTAAAGGGGGAGACAAGGAATTACTAGTCAGGGAAATTGTCATGGCTGTGCTCAGAGAGGGCAGACAGGAGAGCTCATCTACTGAAGCTACATGGGTGGAACTGAGGAGTAAGAAAGGGATGACCGTGTTAATGGGTTTATATTAAAGACCACCCAAAAGTCCATGAGATTTAGAGGAGCAAATTCGTAGAGAGAACGCAGACTTCAGCAAGAAACATAAGGTTGTGATAGTTGGTGATTGTAACTTTCCACATGTTGAATGGGGCTTCCATACTGTAAAAGAGCTGGATGGGATAGAGTCTGTCAAATGTGTTCAGGAGAGTTTCCTTATTAAGTGCATAGAGTTAAGTGCTCAGCTACAGAGAATGCGATACTAGATCTCCTATCAGGGAATGAGACAGGGCAAGTGACAGAAGTTTGTGTAGGGGAACTATTTACATTCCATAATGGCATTGGTTTCAAGGTAATTTCCAATTTTGATGATATCAGAAAGGAACTAGCAAGTGGGGTTTAGACAGGTTGTTTTCCAGCAAAGGTGCACTTGGTAAGTGAGATGCCATCAAAAGTGAAATTATGAGAGTACAGAGTTTGTATATTCCTATCAGAATAAAAGGTAATCACAACAGGTTTCGGGAACCTTAGTTTTTGAGAGATATTGAAGGCCTGGTTAAAAAAAAATAAGGTGCATAGCAGTTACAGGTACACAGGAGTAAATGAGGTATTTGAGGAGTATAAAAATTGCAAGAGAACACTTAAGAAGGAAATCAGGAGGGCTAAAAGAAGGTATGAGGTTGCTCTAGCAGACAAGGTTAAGGAGAATCCCAAGGGTGAAAGAATAGCAAGGGACAAAATTGATCCTCTGGACGATCAGAGTAGTAACTTAAGCATGGAGCCAAAAGAGATGGAGGAGGTCTTAAATGGAGTTTTTGGATCTGTATTTACTTGGAGGATGGACACAGAGTCAATAGAAGTGAGGCAAAGCATACAGATTACAGAGGAGGAGGTGTTTGCTGTCTTCAGGCAAATTCGGATGAATAAATCCCTAGGGCCGGACAAGATGTTCCCTTAGATCCTGTGGGAAGCAAATGCAGAGATTGCAAGGGACCAAGCAGAGATATTTAAAACATCCTGAGCTGTTGGATGATTGGAGGATAGCTAATGTTGTTCTGTTGTTCAAGGAGGCCTCTAAGAATAAGCCAGGAAATTACAGGCCAGCGAGCCCAACATCAGTACTGGGTAAGTTATTGGACGGTGTTCTAACGGGCCAAATGCATAGGTATTTGGAGAGATAGGGACTGAGTAAGGATAGTCACAATGGGTTCATGCGTGTTAAGTCATGTCTAAGCAATCTTAAGTTTTTCAAAGAAGTTACCAGGAAAGTTGATGAAGATAATGTAGTGGATGTAGGACCATAAGACCATAGACCACAAGACATAGGAGCAGAGTTAGGCCATTCAATCCATCAGGTCTGCTCCGCCATTTTAAGGTAATTGGAGGAAAGTATAGGAGGGATGTCAGAGGTACGGTTTTTACAGAGAGGGTGGGGGTGCATGGAACACACCAGGCGTGGTGGTAGAGGCAGATATATTAGGGGCTTTTAAGAATCTCTTAGATAGGCATATAGATGATAGAAAATGTGAGGTCTATGTAAGAGGGAAGGGTTGGATTGATCTTAGAGTAGGTTAAAAAGTCGGTACAACATCATGGGTTGAAATGCCTGTACTGTGCTCTATGTTCTATGTTCTATGTTCTTATGAAATATACAAGAATTCTTACGAAACTTTGACAGATTGTCTTGTCTTGTCCATACTGCACCAACCGCCGCTGCTGGGCTATAAACGTGCAGGAGCAATGTGTGATTAAGTGCCTTGCTCAAGAACACAACATGCTGCCTCGGCTGAGGCTCGAAATTGCGACCTTCAGATCACTAGTCCAACGCCTTAACCACTTGGCCAAGCGCCAACAAAGATTAGAAACAGGAAAGATATTTCCCCAGGCAGTGGGTCATGGGTCACAGTATCAAAATAAAAGATTGACCATTCAGAACAGAGATAGGAAATTTCTTCACCATGAGAACTGCGGAGGCTCAGTCACTCAATATATTTAAGAAGGAACTCAAGACATTCTTGGTCTCTTTAATTTTACCTCTCCTTTATTTTTGTATTGTCACTTCCACTTTTCTTTTTGTACTTCTTCGGAATGCACTACCATCTCTGCACTGTTCTGCTGTGCTGTGCTCGTCACTGTATTTTTTGAAATATTTATTATTACCATGCACAACTGTTTACTCTGCGAGCTCCATGCGAGCAAAAAATTTCATTGCACCCAGGTGTATATGGCAGTAAACTTAACTGAATCTGAACCTAAATGTTACCATATTCCCATTTTCTTTTCTCTCCACTGCTCTGCCTAGATTCCACCAGTCACCTACTAATTAAGGTCAATTTAGAGCCACCAGTTAAACTATCAACCAACACATCTTGTGGGAGGAAAACGGAGCTCAGAAACCCACACAGTCACAGGAAATACATGCAGGCTCCACACAGACAGCATTATTTTTATTTTTGCGCTACTTATTTAACTCTATATGTATATATCTACTCTAATTCACGTTTTTACTCAATTATTGTGTATTGTATTGTGCTGCTGCTGCAAAGGCAACAAACTTCACAACACATGCCGTTGATATTAAACCTGATTCTAATCCATCAGAATTAAAAGACTCAAAAAAACAGCCACTGCCAAGATCAGATTAAACGCAACTGCAAGGAAGTATCTCTGCTAATTATGCCACTTGCTTTAGATTATTTCCAAAACTTAACGAAGATCAGTCCTTTACTGTTATGAAGGTTTGTCGAGTTTTTGGCTTAAGTTCATGGGAGCAGAGTAAAGCTTTGATTGCACCAAGGATTATGAGTAACACCTCATAATATACCGAATGATTCATTTAAATTATTAAATGAACTCAAGAATTCCACTAAAATGGCAATCAGTATCCAGGCTGCCAAACATCAGCAGTGGTTTCTGTGACATTAATATAAGATTTTTAATAAAATACCCACAAAATGGTCAGGGGAAAGTATACCTTTATACATCAGACTGTAGACTTTATAATAAACCTTCTACTCTCCTCTAAATCCACAGCTAATGTGGATCCCAGAGAACACACTGAAAGAACTAAATTAAAACATGCAGTCCATCGAAGAGAAATATCAAAATTGCCGATAAAGTGAATGAAAAATGAATGAGGGAAACTTATTGTTTGATCTCAGGTAGATTCTGTTGGGCTGAAAAGCAAAGGGAAAAAAAGAAGAGAAAATGTTTTTTAAAGAATTGAAATAATGTACTTGGCCACAGCTGGGTTACCAATACCTGACCTACGGACACCTGTATGTGCAAACCAGCTCACATAATATTAGTAAACTCGAAAGATTGACATTTATATACATTCTTAGTTTTCCTCTCTCTCTACTAATTGTGATTGTTCTTTCTAATGCGCTATTGTTGTCATTTATTATAATACTGCGGAGATGTGGTTACTGTGTGTTTGATAGAATCAACTTTAAGAGTGTCTGTAATGACAGAACCTATCCAATACTCAGAGATAGCCTGTATTAAGGAAGAATCTTAAGTAAGACAAAGTCACAGAAAATGTTCAACAGACCAGACAGCATCTGTGGAGAGAGAGTAACTATCAAAGCTTCAGAACAGAAGCATTAATGGAAAAAATAGAAGTAGGTACTGGGTTATTACATAGACACAGTGAAAAGATTTGTTTCTGTGCCGTCCATATAGATCATTTCATACGTATCAAAGTAGTTCAAAGGACAAACAACAACAGAATGCAGGATATAGTGTTATCAGGTCTGGCCTAGGATGCAAAGAATGGTGGAGAGGAGGAAGCAAGGTGACTGTCTGCAGTAGGATGGAAATGATGGAGATGACACATGAGGCGGTGGTGGTCGTGGCTGAGAGAGGATGGTGAAGGCTAGTGAATAATAAAAGATACTCTTGGTGTGGGTGGGAGCAGCTACGTTTGTAAATGGAGCATGAATAAAATCTGAACCAACCAGGAAAGGCGTGGAAAAAAGGACTGGCTTTGTGACAACTCAAAGGAAGAGGAGCTGTTCACACATTCACAGAATGATGTGGAAGCAGGCCATTTAGCCCATCAAGTCCACTCCCGTTGCAAAACTCCCATGTCCTCACTTCATAGTTTTGCAGATTCCTTTCTTTATCTAAAAAAAATTTCAAACAGAAAAATAATGTTTCAGAAAATGACACTGAAAGTATAATTCTACTTTAGTCATTTTTAAGTGTGCTAAAGTTGAGTTTTCCATCACTGATACAGTTTCTAAAATTTAGCAGAATGAGGTAAGATGGATTAATCAGATATGACAAGCAAATATTACCTAATTAGTCATAGACAGCGCTTCCAACAACATTTAATTTTAGAAGTGCAATAAAATACCATTGAGTTTCCTGGATAAACCAATGAATTCCAGCAACTCGGTATCACCTCTGGAGACTACGAAATTCAGCATGTCCCCATCAACCCTTACCAATTTTTATTAAAGAACGATAGAAAACATTTTGGCTGCATACACAACAGCTTGGTAGAGTGACTGCTCTACACGTGACCACAAGATGTTGTAGAGAGTTGTGGGCACAGCTCAGTACATCACAGGTTCCAGCCGCCCCACTACTGACAGCAACACAAACAAAGTGCTGGAGGAACATAGCAGGTCAGGCAGCATCTACGAAAATGACATTGCAGGTTGAGACCCTTCTTCGGGACTGAAATGGAAGGGGGAAGGTACCAGAATAAAAAGATTGGACGAGGGGAAGGAGGCTAGCGAGAAGGTGATAGATGAAGCCAAGTGGATGGGAAAGGTAAAGGGCTGGAAAAGTAGGAACCTGATAGGAGAGGAGAGTAGACCTTTGGAGAAGGGAAGAAAAAGGAGAACAAGGGGGAAATGATAAGCCAGTAAGAAAAGGTAAAAGACTAGAGTGATAAATAGAAGAAGACGGGAGGGGGAGGGGAAGTAGTTACTGGAAGGAGAAATTGATGTTCATGCCATTGGGTTGAAGGCTACCCAGATGGAATATAAAGTGTTGCTCCTCCATTCTCCATCATGGCACAAGAGGAGGCCATAGGCTGACATGTCAGAACAGGAATGGGACCAGGAATTAAAAAGTTTGGCCCCCCGAAAAGTTCTGCTTTTGGTGAATGGAGCAGAAGTGCTCAACAAAGCAGTCCCCTAATTTACAACGGTCTCACCAATGTAGAGGAGGCTGCAACAGGAGCGCCAAACACAATTGGTGACCCCAGCAGATTCACTGGTTGAAGTTTTGCGTCACCTGGAAGGACAGTGTGGGACCCTGAATGTGGTGGAGGGTATATTGACTAGTTGCATCACAACCTGGTATGGAAACCCCAATGCCATTGAATGTAAAATCCAACAAAATGTAGCCCAGTCCATCACAGGTAAAGCCATCTCCTCCATTGAGCACATCTACGTGGAGTGCTGTCGCAGGAAACCAGCATCCGTCATCAGGGATTCCTACCACTTAGGTCATGCTCGCTTGCTGCTGTCATCAGAAAAAAGATACAGGAGCCCCAAGTCTCACACCACAAGGTTCAGGAACAGTATTTGTCCCTCAGTTATCAGACTCTTTACCAGAGGGGATAACTTCACTCCACTTCACTTGCCCCATCACTGATCTGTTCTCACAACCTATGCACTCACTTTTAAGGACTCTTCATCTCATGTTCTTGATATTTATTGCTTAATTATTTATTTTTTTCTTCATTTGTATATGCACAGTTTGTTGTCTTTTGCACATTGGTTGTTTGTCCACCCTGTGGGGTGCTCTCTTTCACTGATTCTATCATGTTTCTTGGATTTACTGAATATGGCAGCAAGAAAACGGATCTCAGGGTTGTATATAGTGACGTATACAGTATGTACATTGACAATAAATACACTTTGAAGCTTGAACTTTGAATTTGGAACTTTCTCAATTAGAAATATTCACCATTCCTTCTTCCTGGAAATTCCTCCCCTATGATTCTAAAGGGACTTATCAGGGTGGATGTTGAAATATTTTCATTTATTGGAGAGCCATAAGCAAGTGGATACAAGACCATAAGACGTAGGATTAAAATAGGCCAAATGGGCCATCATGGCTGACTTATTATCCCTTCCAACCCCATTCTCCTGCCTTCCCTCCATAACTTCTGATGCCCTAAGTAATTAAGAACCTATCAAACTCTGGTTTAAATATATTAAATGACTTGGCCTGCACACTCATCCACAACAATGAATTCCACAGATTCACCACACTCTGGCTAAAGAAATTCCTTCTCATTCTGTCCTAACTGGACTTCTCTCTATTCTGAAGCTGTGTCCTGTGATCCAAGACTCACCCACGACAGGAAACAACCTCTCTACATCCACTCTGTTGAGTACTTTCAATATTCAACAGGTTTCATTGAGGGCCCCCATCATACTTCTAACCTCCAGTGAGTACAGGCCCAGAGCCATTACACACTCCCCATACATTAAATCTTTCATTCCTGGAATCATTCTTGTGAAACTCCTCGGGACCCTTTCCATTTCTCCAATGCCAGCACAACTTTATCTCCCATTCTAGTTTAAGTCCCACATCCTGGCTACTGTTCGGAGGCCTGTATGCAACTCCTATCAGCATCTTTTTACCTTTGCAGTTTCTTAACTCTACCCACCGGATTCTACATCTTCTGATTCTGTATCACCACTTTCGTGGCCACAGAATCTCCTGTCCATTCTCCTATTGCGTCTTCTATCACTATCATCCTATCTGACTTTACCCTTCCCTGCTCAGCCTCAGAGTCACTCACAGCGTTACTGGCCTGGCTGCTGCTCGTGAGCCCTGATAGCTCATCATCCCCAGCAGTACCCAGTGGAGTAGATACAGGATATACGTACATTGGTGAGGGGAATGGCTGTAGGGGAACCCTCTGCAACCTTTTCCGATCCTGTGCAGTGGCCCCTCCATACCAGATGGTGATGTAACCAATCAGAATACTCTCCGTGGTACGTCTGTAGAAATCTTCTGGAATCTTTGATGAAATACCAAATATCTTCACACTCCTAATGAAATATAGCTGCTGGTGAGTCTTCATCTTAATTGCACCACATGTTGGCCCCAGGATAGATCTACAGAGATGTTGACACCCAGGAACTTGAAAAAACTGCATTGTATTAGTTCTGTGCAGTTTTGGTTGAGGCTTTGGACCTTGAGAAATTATTCTAGACCTTGGAAAAATATACCTGGTCAAGGAAGGCAGGGTCAATTTCAAGGTAAAGATTACTACTTTTTTATGACATATACTCCTTGTGTATGCACCAGATCATCTCTACATCTCCAACTATGAAGTAGCATTTAGAGCATTGAATATGAGAGTTGCAAACTCATTTTCGCTGTATTGGTGCATGACAAATTGTACTATGCAATGACAATAAAGATATTTCATTTCATTTCATTTCAGATTCCACCTGGGATGGGACATTTGCCCCAACCTCTGAACAAACCCACAGATTCTTTACCTTGATCCAGTCATGAGGTGATAAGATCCAAACCATGTAGATGAAGGCACCTCAAAAAGAGCAGGGGGTGGGGGAAATGCGAGTACGAGATAAGAAAGAAAAAAGAAGGAAGCTGAATGGGAGAGGGTTCTGATTTAATGATGAATTAAGTACTGTTCAATACTGGGGTTATTAACCACAGGTGATATGGCTTTTCTTCCAAGGTAAAGCCTTTCGTTTCTTTTCAACAACCAGAAGCGTTTTCAAGAAATTGAATGCTTCACATAGCAGATGGTTTCAATATGCCAAGCGACACACTACTAGTAATCCAATTAACGCTGCAAATGAAGCTGTTAGCAATGCTTAACACATGGCCCAATGTCTTCCTCTTGTGTGGCTCCGGTATTTGCTTCATTCGTGGAAGGAGCCCTTTACATTCCAAATTGCTGACTGAGAAAGTTAAATCCATGCAGTTTATGATTTTCCGATTTACTTCGGAAAATACAACTGCTACCGTCGCTTGAAGCTGAATTCTCCTGAATGCTGTTGATTTATCCATAATAATGTTGTATTTCTGAACTCCAGAAGTAAAACTATTTTCAGCACATTCCCTCTATTGCTCTTTCTAATAACTTAAAAATCCAATTTGCTGCTTTCTAAAGAGAAGAACACCACCTTTTATATGTTCCTAATGAACATCACCAATTTTTACGGATGTGTCGCAGAAACCAGCCTATCCAGGTGTATCACAACTTGAAGCACCAACTGCTCTGCGCAAGACTCAGTTGTGAAGACAGCACAATCTATCCTGAAAACTAACCCCATCTACACTTCCTGCTGGCTTAGGAAAACATAATCAAACACCCCACCCCACTTGTCATTATCTCCCCCTCAGAAGAAGCGACTCAACAGACTTTTAACACCATAAATCAGCAAGTTGCTTTGTTATGTCTCCCCTCTCGCTGTGAAACGGGGACACCTCTTTTTCCCTTATTAGGGAGAGAGGGAGAGCCTGTGGTACGTCGAATACTGGGTGAATACCAGTAGTTGTAACTTCCCATAATTCAGGACATTTAAAAGGACAGGTGTGTAAAAAGGGCCCGTAGGATCATTGGGGCTCCAAGCCATCCCAACCACAATCTAGTCCAGCAGCTACCCTCCGGGAAGCAGTACCACAGCATAAAAGCCAGGACCAACAGATTCCGGGACAGCTTCTTCCACCAGGCCGTCAGACTGATTAACTCACACTGACTTGAGTGTACTCTATATTACATTGACTGTTCTATTTATTATAAATTATTATAAATTACTATGATTGCACATTGCACAGTTAGATGGAGACGTTATGTTAAAGATTTTTACTCCTCATGTATGTGAAGGATGTAAGAAATAAAGTCAATTCAATTCAATGAGTTGTCTTTGGGGTATTGCAAGTCTGTGGATTTATTGATACTTTGCTGCATGCTTGAGTGCTCGGTAGGGATGCCAAAGCTTTTTGCTGGTGGCGGAGGGGGTTGTCGTTGCTTTGCTGCTGCTTATGCATGGGAGGGGGTAGCTGGGGGGTACTTTAGGGTTCTAACATTTAACTGTCATTCATTCTTTGGGGCACTCTGTTTTTGTGGATGTTTGCAAAGAAGAATTTCAGGATGTATGTTGTATACATTTCTCTGACATTAAATGTACCTATTGAAACCTTCCATCCGGCAGAGGATACAAAAATTTGAGAACACGTATTACCAAGCTCAAGGACAGCTACTGAACAGTCCCATTGTACAATAAAGATGAATTCTTGATCTCTCAATTTACCTCATCAGGCTGTGCACCTTTTTGTCTACCTGGACTGTACTTTACCTGGGACTGTAACAACTATATTCTGATTTCTATTATTGCTTTTCCTTTTATATTACCTCAATCTACTTACACATGGGATAGTCGGTCTGAATGAGGAAGGTTTCCACTGTATCTCTGATAGTAATAAACGAATTACCAGTTACATCCTCTCAGTTTTGGTCACCTTCTGCTCTCATCTGCCAGAACTGTAAATTTACCTTCTGCTCTCATCTGCCAAATCTGTAAAACTAACTTCTTTCTGCAAGCCATCTTCTTAAATGCCTCTTCCCTCCTCTGCCTTCCACAAGTTTCTGGATCTCTTGTCACTCAAATTTAAATATGCTCTGCTCGCAATCCCAACCCCCTGCCTGACTTCCTTCCTCCCATCTACACTTAGTCTTTTTACCAAAAACACAAAAGATTCTACAGGTCTATTGAAGAGTCTTGGACCAAAATGTCGATAGGTCGTTCCTCTCCAAAGATGATGCCTGACATGTTGATTTCCCCCAGCGTTTTGTGTGTGTGTGTTACTCCAGTCTTCCTAGTTTTGGGCACACTCTGTCCCCTAGCTACCCACTGCAGGAAGCAGCCTGAAAATGCCGGGTGCTGCTTGCAGACATGTCACTGAGATGGGGCATCAGACATTTCACCTGTAGAATGCCTGATCCCTGTGCTGGTGACTTATCCTACAGATCCTTACTGGTTCCAGCCTGGCCCCTATCCTAATGACAACCAAGTCCTATGTTGCTCTGAGTGCTGATCTATATCAGCTCCCTGTTAAGCTCCATTTAAAAATTATTAATCTTGATTCAAATCAAACCAAATCAAATCAAGATTGAATTATCCTGCTCTTTCTATCTCCATTATTGTCTTCTGCATTTTAGCCCTTCATTGTCTGCACTCCTCCAATTCTG
Source organism: Mobula birostris (assembly GCF_030028105.1). Lineage (NCBI taxonomy): Eukaryota > Metazoa > Chordata > Chondrichthyes > Myliobatiformes > Myliobatidae > Mobula > Mobula birostris. Next base: position 49,925,505 of record NC_092378.1, on the reverse strand, counting down.
ACCACTAAATAACATTGGTTGAGTAAGCTAGTGATGTTTTCTTTGAAACAGAAAAGGACAGGGAGTTAAATAACAGTGAGTGGCTTAGAAACAATATATGGTCATGCATTTTGGTAGAAGAAGTAAATGTGGGGAGTAAGTGTGAGATGTGGGGAGGGTGGATTAAAAAAAGAAAAAAAAGAAAAAAATAAACATGTAGACTAAATTAGCCACTGAGTGTATTGCTGTGTGTCTGTGTCCTTCTGCAGCTGTAGCCCAATCACTTCAAATTCGATATGTTATGCATTCAGAGATGCTCTTCTGCACAGTATTGTTGTAATGCATGATTATCTGTTTTTTACTGCTGCCTTCCTGTAAGCTTGAATCAGTTTGGGCATTCTCCTCTGATTACTCATTAACAAGGTGATTTCCCCCACAGAACTGCTGCTCGCTGGATGTTTTTTGTTCCTCGCACCATTCTCTGTAAATTCTAGAGAGTGAAAATAGTAAAAATTCCAAGAGATCAGGAGTTTCTGACATACTGAAACCACCCCATCAGGCTTCAACGATCATTCAACAGTCAAAGTCACTGAGATCACATTTATAATGTTCGGTCTAAACAACTGAACCTCTTGACTATGTCAACATGCATTTTTGCATTGAGTTGCTGCCACATGGTTTGCTGATTAGAGAGTTGCATTAACGAGCAGGTGGACCTGAAAAAAGTGGCCACTGAGTGTATATTCTAAATGAGAACAGCAAATGGACCGGAAACCTAGTGCAATGTTCCCAAAAGGTTGAGTTGGCAGTGAGGAAGCAATTATTTCAAGAGGACAAGAATATAAAATCAAGTATGTGATGTTGAGGCTTTATTAGGCATTGGTCAGAACGCACGTGGAGTATTGTGAGCAATTTTGGTCCCCATATCTCAGAAAGGATGTGCTGATATTGACAATAATTCAGGGAAATATTACAAGAATGATCCCAGGAATCAATTGGTTAATATATGTGGACCATTTGACGGCTCTGGCCTATGATCACTAGACTTCAGAAGAATGGTGGGGTGATTTTATTTAACCTTACCAGATACTGTAAGGCCTAAATAGAGTGGATGTGGAGAGGACATTTCAGATAATGGGGGAGTCTATGACCAAAGGTCATGGCTCAGAATACTTCAATGTCCCTTTAGAAAAGAAATGAGGAGAAATTTCTTTAGCCAGAGGATTTAGTGAATTTGTGGAATTCACTGCCACAGAGACTGTGGAGGCCAAGTCATTGGGTATATTCAAAGTGGAGGTTGATAAGCTCTTGGTTAGTCAGGGCATCAAAGATTAAGGGGAGAAGGCTGTTTTCATGAGGGAGGGGGTTGGGATTAGTTTTAATAGTTTTTCTTTAGCAAGGAAGGGGATAGAGGTTTGATACTATTATCACTGTTTTTTTGCAAGTGAGGGGTTTGGGGTTTGGTTTTCTAGCTGCTGTTTTCCGTGTGGACGATCTGTTAGTGTTTGTGTGTGGGAGGGGTGGAGGGTTTGGGGTTTGATTTTCTAGCTGCCGACTTCCGTGTGGATGATCTGTAAATGTTTCTGCGGGGGAGGGGTGGGGTTTTGGGGTTTGTGAGTTTGTTTCTTTTTCTTTTTTGTGCAGGGAGGGGGTTGATTTCTTTTCTTTCAATGACTTCCGTGTCCGTGGCTTTTTTTTGGCTCTCTGGAGAAGACAAAAATCAGATTTGTATTGTACATGCATACTTAGACAATAAAATTAACCTTTGAATAGGGTGAGAGCGACAATAAATCAAAAGGCAGAACAGACTCGGTGGGTTGAATGGTCTAGTTTTGCTCCTGTGACTATGATCTTATGAATCATTCCGCCAGTGCTTTGCTTTTGGGCATAGGTTTAAAAAAACAGATAGAAGGATTGGAGGTGTGAAAGTTTCAGTTGGAGGGTTATATGTGATAGAACCCACTGCTGGAATTGCTCATGAGGCAGAAACTCTCACCAGACTCGAACAGTATCTAGTCTGTCACAGGCTCGTCACTTCCTTCCATCCCATTCATCTTCATGGTGCATTGCATTAGGAAAGCTGAGAATGCCTGCCACCCGGGCTATTCCCTTTTCTCTCCTCTACCTTCTGGGAGGTGATACAAGAGTTTGAAATCCCAGACAACCATACTCTAGGACAGCTTCTTCTCCACTGCTATCAGACTCCTGAGCCATTTGCCTCTTTCACATCCCCTTCCCAATGGTGCTGTCACATTCTCAAACCCTAATTCCTCCTCTTCCATTATTCAAACTTTAGCATTTCTTCCTGCACTATTTCAGAATGCATGAGTACACTTTGCACCATTCTACTGCCTTTGCACTTCTCAGTTATTGTCTGTTGTATTTATAATTGCCATGTACAACTGCTCACTCCGTAAGGTCCTGTGAGCAAGGAATTTCATTGTATGTGACCATAATCAGAATCTAAACTAAATTGAATCTGGCTGTGCAATTCAAGAGTTGTGACCTATAGGCCCAATGTTGGAAGGTGAGATCCTAGTTCTTTGTTTTACAACCAGCATCAACACAATGAGCCAAATAGTCACCTTCTTTCTCTGATTCGAAGACCAGATTGAATCCATACCATCTTTGAAAGTTGTAGTTTTGAATGAAATATGCTGTAGAGTGGCCTCCCTGACACTCTCTGCTTCTCCACCACTCCTCTAAGCATGGCTCCTGGATGATCCTTCTAGTAATCCCTAATGTGCGTCATTGTTTGACAATATGCCTGTCAACCACAATAATAAGGATCTATATATATGTAAGTATGTATTAACATACAAATGCAACCCAAGAGAAATGGACAATAATAGCTTTTCCAGTAAAGGCTTTAGGCTTAATCAGCCCTTGGAAAAATGACAAGGTCTTCTCTAGCACATGTTCCCATAAACCAAGAATAGGAATGGTTCTCCCAAGTACTGTGACGTTATCTCCGGGTTCCCGCCTCCCCACCACCTCCCAGAAATATTTAACTTCCCCCTCTCCCACTGTCTATTAAACTCTTCCTTAAATAAATACAAAAAGCTTTGCTTCTTCAGACCTTTGAACAAGTGGGCATTTGAACTCATTGAGGTAAATACTTAATGGCTACATCTAAATGAATTTGCACTATGGAATGTGTAAAATACACAAGCATTTATCACTTATGACAATCCATGGGTTCTGCCTCTGTAAATTCAAGGGAGACTAAATATTGGAAGAATGAGACTTAACGATAAGTCTGTCAGTTTGTGTACTGACCCATAATTTGGTGTGACAGTACATGGAAAGCCCATTACTGTGTCACTGTGTAACCATACATTGTAAATGCTTCTGTCTATCATTGCTAGCTGAAAACATTGTGCTGGCTGACCATTTCAATTGCCAGTTCAAGTAAAAGAGTCAACTTGATTTAGTTTTTAAAAAATTACAAGTAATGGGGAGTTTGCTTATTGCTCCACAATTCAGAAAGGCTGGATGTTCCAAAATATTTTACACCCAATGAGTTTTGTACTGTAGTCATTAGTAACAGGAAATTTGCTTACAGAATGCTCCCATATGTAACACTGAGCAAGCGACCTCTGTTTCAATAACATTTGTTAAAGAGGAACCCCGGACACAGTGAAAAATTCTCTTGCTCTTTGTCCAGCAAAGAAACAGGCTTTGCATCCCATTCTGGTCATGGATTACCATTCTATACTAATCCTGTTGACCAGCTCTTGGTCCATTGCCCTCTGTGCTTTGGTGATTCAAGTACTCCTACAGATACTTCTTAAATGTTATGAAGTACCTGCATCCACTACCCTTTTAGAAGGTGTGTTCCAGATTCCAAACACTACACAGATGAAAATAAAAATTCCTTAGATCCCTATAAACTTGGTGTCCTAACCTTCAAAATGTCCTCTATAATTTTTTTGCACTGCTATGGGGAAAAGCTTTCTTATTACCCTATCTATGTACTTCATTTGGGACTCTCCTCAGCCCCCAGCAGCCCAAGAAAAACAAACCCAGCTATAAGATAAGTGAACTAGGGCTTTTTAGAGTGAAGGAGATGAGAGATGACTTGATAGAAGTGTACCAGATGATAAAAGAGGATAGCCAGTGTCTTTTCCCCAAGGTAGAAATGTTTAATATGAAGGGGAATAACTTTAAAATGAGTGGAGGTAAGTACACAGGAGTTAAATTCTTTTCCATAGAGAGTGGTTGGTGCATGGAACACCCTGCCAGAGGTGAAAGTAGAGGTAGATACATTAGGGACATTTAAGAGTCTCTTTGTTAGGCACATGGAGAGTAGAAAAATGGAGGGCTATGCCAGAGGGAAGGATTATATCGATTTTAAAGTAGATTAAAAGGTCAGTACAACATTGTGGGTTGGAGGGGCTGTAGTGTGCTGTAATGGTGAGCAATATTCTGACGAATCTCCTCAGTGCAGTCACTTCTCTCCTACGGTGTGGCTACCATGTTCCACACTATTCCAGCCTAAACAAAGCTGGAATGCTTTATAAACGTTCCAAAACTTGGAAACACAAAAGATTGCAGGTGCTGGAATCTGGAGCAAGGTGGAACAGCTGCTGCAGGAACACAAGCAATTGTGCAGCATCTGGGGGTGGAGGGGGGGGGTGTAAATGGACAGTCAGCCCAAGGTGTTTGTTTTTATATTCATTCTTGTGCTAACAAAAGCAAACACCTCCTTCACCACCTCACCTCCCTGTGCTGCTACTTTCAGGTATCCCTGGTTCTGAGGTTCCTCAATCCTCATTACTCCCAGAGCTCCACCATTCATTATGTGCTGTATATTCTCATCCTTTAATCCTCCCAAATGAATCACATCTTAATATCTGGATCAGATCCTTCTGCTTTGCTTGAACCATTGCACCATTTTGTCAATATTGTCCACAGATTTTTTATTTCATCAATTTTAATCATGAAAGTGTCACTCCACTCTTTAAGAAACGGGGGAAGCAAAAGGCAGGAAACTGAAGGTCAGTTAGCCTGACCAGCGATTAGCAAGATTTTAGAGTTCATTATTAAAGATGAGGTTTCAGCGTACTTGGAGGCATGATAAAATGGGCCAAAGACTGGAGGGTTTCCTTCAGGAGAAATCTTGCTTGAGAAATCTTTGAGGAAATACCAGCAAGGATAGACAAAGGAGAGTCAGTGGGCATTGTATACTTTGAATTCCTGAAGACCTTTGACAAGGAGCTGAACATGAGACTGCAAAAAAGGTACAGTATTACAGGAAAGGAGCCTATGGTATTACAGGAAACTTACAAGTATGGACAGAATATTGGCTGACTGGCAAAGAATGGAAATAAGGGGGCTTTGTCTGGTAGGCTACCAGTGACTAATGGTGTTCTGGATAAGTTGGTGTTGGGTCTGCTACTTTTCACATTACACGTTAACAATGACAGAATTGATGGCTCTGTGGCCATGCTTGCAGATGTTATAAAGATAGATGAAGGGGCAGGCAGTGTCGAAGAAGCAGGAAGGACTTGGACAGATTAGGTGAATGGGGAAAGAGGTGGTAGATGGAATAAGGTGTAGGGAAGTGTATGGCCATGCACTTTGGTAGAAGGAATAAAGGCATAGAATATTTTTGAAATGAGAAGCAAATTCAAAATCAAAGGTGCAAAGGAACTTGGGAGTCAGAGTGCAGGATTTTCCAAAGGTTAACTTGCAGGTTGAGTCCATAGTAAGGAAGGCAAATACAATGTTAGCCTTCATTTCCAGAGGACTAGCATATAAAAGCAAGGATGCAATTGTTGTGTATTTAATACTTCAGTAGTATTGCAAATATGTTCATTGATTAAGCATTCTTGTTTGTTTAAATAATTCATTACAGGTTATATGTAAAAATATGTGAATTGCATATGTCATGACTGTGAAAAACAGGGTGGCAATGCTAATTCTCCTGCTAATAACCTTGCCCCTTTGCCCGGCTAGTCACTCCTCCTCGTTCTGTCCCTAGTCTAGTTTCCCCAGTAGTTTACATACTTTACCCTCCCATTTTGCATTTCTTGGGAGTTCACCATTTACATCTCTCTCTCTGGCGATCCATCCCATAGGATGATGATGGTTCCTTTCAATCAGTTAGTGGGGTTTGATATGTGCGTCCTGGAGTGACTGTACAGGCCGATCCTTGACAGGCACTGCTTGCCACATACTTGGCAGTTGAGGCCTGGAGGGGCAGTAGGGGCAGAAGCGCTGTTGTGGCACTTCCTGTGCCTTTCCTCTGTTGCCTCGTTGAGCTTGTTCTCAGCAGCATCCACACCTTTTCTGATGGCGTCCCTCCACTGTGAGCGATCTTGAGCCAGGTCTTCCCATGTTGATGGGGCAATGTCAGCTTTCTTGAGGCTCCTGTGCAGAACATCCTTGTACAGCAGTCACTGGTCTCCTTGTTTTTGGGTACCACTGGACAGTTGGCTGTACAAAATGTCCTTGGCAGTCTTCCGTCAGGCATTCTGACAACATGTCCTGCCCAGCGCAGTTGGGCTGACATCACCAAGGATGAAACTGCTGACATTCCAGCTCGAGAGAGGACCTCGGTATTGGAGACCTTGTCTCGCCAAGTGATCTTCATCAGAGAACGTAAGTGACATTGCTGCAGCTGGTCAAGCTGGCGTAAGTGTCTCTGATATGGGCACCATGTCTCACATCCGTATAACAAGGCTGATAAGACAACGGCCCTGTATACCTTGCACTTGGTAGCCACCCTGATGTTCTGTGACCAGACCCGATCTTTCAGCTGACCAAAGGCAAAGCAGACTTTTCTGGTTCTTGACTCAATCTCTACATCCAGAGAAACTGAGGATGTTATTTTGCTGCCCAGATAGCAAAACCTGTTGACAGCATTGAGACGAATGACATCGATGAGGACAGTTGGTTCTTTGTAGCTTGAGCCAGAAGCCGGTTGGTACAAAACCTCCATCTTTTACAGGCTGACTGTCAGTCTGAAGCTTTTGGCTGTACTGGCAAAGCGATTGGTGATCTCCTGTAAATCTTCGAGCGGATGAGCAACCAGTGCACAGTCATCAGCAAACTATAGCTCATGTGCCACAATGTCTCTGACTTTTGTTTATGCTCTCAATCTTGCGAGGTTGAGGAGCCCGCCATCAGCCCTCGTTTGTAGGAAGACCCCTAACTTCAGGTCTGATGTGGCATCCTGAAGAAGAGAGCGAAGAATGGTCCAAACAGAGTAGGAGCCTGAGCACAACCTTGTTTTACACTGTTGCTGATGGAAAATGGGTCTGACAACTCACCACACATGTTGGTGCGGCCTTCCATGCCTTCGTGGAAGTGACGGATGATGTTGGTCAGGCGTGGGGGGCAACTGAATTTTGGTAGAAGCTTCCACAGGCCACCTCTACTAACAGTGTCAAACGCTTTGGTTAGATCAACAAATGTGACAGAGAGACTTCTCTGCTGCTCAACACATTTCTCTTGGAGCTGCCTCAGTGAAAAGATCATGTCCACTGTACTACGGCCTGCTCGAAAACCACGCTGGCTTTCTGGAAGGATGTTATCACTGATGTTGGACACTAAGCGTCTAAGGATGATCTTTGCGAGGCATTTTCCCGCAACTGACAGAAGAGAGATGCCACGGTAATTGTTGCAGTCTCTCTTGTCTCCCTTGTTCTTGTAGATGGTCATGATTGATGCGTCTTTGAGGTCTTGTAGTAGTTCTGCAGCTCCCCACAACTTTGTGAACAGCTGGTGCAGGTATGATGTCAGTGTGTGACCACCATACTGGTAGATCTTGGCTGTGATACTGTCAGGCCCTGGTGCTTTGTTGGGTTTTAGCTGTTTGATGGCTTTGATGACCTCGTGAAGAGTAGGGGGAGCATCTAGCTTGAACAGTATGGGTCGAGGGTGTACTTTGCCCAGTATTTCATCCGTGATGGTTCCTGGTCTGTCCAGCAGCTCGTGGAAGTGTTCTTGCCATCTTTTCATACGCTCTGACTTCTCAGTGAAGACGGATGTACTGTCCTTGCTCAGGAGTTGTGAGATGCCTTGTTTTGATGGACCATACACAACCTTGATTGCTTCATAGAAGCTTCTTGAGTCATTACAGTCAGCGAGGGCTTGTAACTCCTTGGCCTTGTTCATCCACCACTGGTCTTTCATAGCTGAGCTGCCTCTGCAAAGTTGATTTTGCATTCAAAAAGGCACATTTTTTGGAACTTGAGTTTGGGTGTCGAAGAACAGCCTGGTGTGCAGCTGCCTTAGCTCTTAGAAGGCCTTGCACAGATTGGTTGCTCTCATCAAACCAGACCTGATGCTGGCGCCTGACTTTCCCCAAGGTGTCCTGGGCACCTTGAAGGCTTTCCAGTGCTCAGTAATATTGTCTGATGGATTCTCAACCAGTCTGCCTACAGCAGTTTCCATAGAGGATTTCAGGGCATCAGCACACTCCCGATGTTTCAGTTTGGTGGTGTTCAGCTTTTTGGGTGGTTTGGCAGCATTCAGTCTGCGTGGAGGTTTGATCGATAGACATAGATCCGACCGCACCATTTGATGATCAGTTGAGCACTCAGCTCCACGCTTAACTCGGGTGATAAGAATGTCAGAGATGTCTCGTTGTGGGGTGATGACATAGTCAATGAGATGCCAGCTTTTAGATCATGGATGCATCCATGTGCGTTTGAGCTTATCTGGCAATCTGAACAGTGTGTTAGTAATGCACAGTTTGAATTCTGTGCACATCAAGAGGAGCAGTAGACCATTACCATTACTGTTGCCAACCCCTTGGCGTCCAATCACACCAGGTCACACAGTGGACTCCTTGCCAACCTGAGCATTAAGGTCTCCCAGCAACAGCAGCTTATCGGAAATTGCCATGCTACTGATGGTGGTTTTCAGCTCACTGTAGAATGCCTCCTTGATTTCACTGGGATTGGTCAGAGTTGGGGCCTAAACGTTAACTATGGTGAGGTGGCATTTTCCTTGCAGAGGTGTACACAAGGTCTGGATTCGGTCATTTACAGCAACAGGCAGGGTTGGTAGCTTTGCTGCAAGGCAGCTCTTGATAGCCAAGCACACACCAGATTCTCTTCGTTCTTCTTCAGGATTGCCAGATCAGAAGAATGTGTACCCTCCTTTCTCTTCACAAAGCGCGCCCTCTCCAGTGAGTTGGGACTCCTGGAGAGCCGCAATGTCCGCTCTGTAGTCCTTGAGAACACGAGCAACAAGTGCAGTGCGTCTCTCTGGGCGATCTGAGTTAGCATCGTCCAACAGATTTCGTATGTTCCATGAGGTGACGATCAGATCCTGCTTGTGATTCTTACAGCTAGATTTGGGCGGCCTGGCCAGGTTGGTGTCAGCGGGCTTTGTTTGAGCCACCTTTTCTAGGCCTTTCTCTAATGATAGGGTGAGCAGTGCCTCCCTAAACAGGGCTGCTCAGACGCAGAGGGTCCTGCCTCACCGGATCTCCGCTCTGTAATCCATTTGCAACCCACTCTCCCCCTGCCCCCTGCTTACAGACTTGTGACTATAGCTCCCAGATAGTCAAGCCTACCACTTTGCCACTTCGCTACAAGACTTGGGTGTGTGAGCATACCCCACTCCTCAGAAAGGAACAGCGAGTTCATGATTTTAGGTGAGTAGGGGGTTGCACAGGTCCAGACCCGCCCTCACGACATCCCCTCCCGGATCCAGCGGCATGGTGGGGTCCAAGACGGCTGGGGGAAGTCCTGTTGCAGTGAATGGCCAAACCAAATTTCAATGCAAGGGGTTCCCTTTCCGCGCTTCACGACACGTGTTTGCTAGATGGCCGTTGACCCTACGGGAGGGTTCATCCGCCCTTTGACAGGTCTTGTTTTTCGTCTTGCAGGTGCCTAGCCACCCTCCTCACCAGGCAGGCCTGGTGGGGGAGCCGGTTTAGTCGCCAACCACCCGACTATGCGACAGGTCGTGCTGAGTTAGATGGTACCAGTAGCACTCAGACAAGTGACCCGACAGTCACCATTTACATACCCGAGGAGTAAAACAATCGCTAGCTTGGCAAATCAAAAGAATCCCTTCAGGTAACATGCTCTACTGGTTTATAAATTATAAAAGTAAAGATTCCAGACACAATTTCACTCACGCCATTACTTTGGCTTGTAGACAGCAGAACAGCCCCAAAAGACCCGAAGGACGGTTTGGGGTGCTTGAAATGTCGACTATGCTCTTTTCCATAGATGCTGCCTGGCCAGCTGAGTCCCTCCAGCATTTTGTGTTTGCTGCTTGGATTTCCAGCATCTGCAAATTTTCCCTTGTTTGTGATTGGGTTAACGACAGCAGGCACACTACACCTTGTGTAGGCAATACCACTGGTGGGGGAGGCATTGTTCTTTTATATTCAACTGAGCATGTGAACTCCGATCTATGGCCTTTGTTGTGGAATAAAACTGTTGGATATTAGAATCCCAGTTTAAAATGTTACAATTCTGCTTCTGAAATAATTATCAAGGTATGGTCATGTGATTCCCCCTCCCCCCCCCCCCACCATCCTAAACCAACAAATGAATTTCATGTTCCTTCTAGGCCAGGCAGAGGCAGACTTAAATACGCAAACACGAGGAATTCTGCAGATGCTGGAAATTCAAGTAACACACATCAAAGTTGCTGGTTAACGCAGCAGGCCAGGCAGTATCTCTAGGAAGAGGTACAGTCGACGTTTCAGGCCGAGACCCTTCGTCAGGACTAACTGAAGAAAGAGCTAGTAAGAGATTTAAAAGTGGGGGGGGGAGGGGGAGATCCAAAATGATAGGAGAAGACACGAGGGGGAGAGATGGAGCCAAGAGCTGGACAGGTGATTGGCAAAAGGGATATGAGAGGATCATGGGACAGGAGACCCAGGGAGAAGGAAAAGGGAGGGGGGGAACCCAGAGGATGGGCAAGGGGTATAGTCAGAGGGACAGAGGGAGAAAAAGGAGAGTGAGAGAAAGAACTGTGTATATAAATAACGGATGGGGTTCAAGGGGGAGGGGGGGCATTAGCGGAAGTTAGAGAAGTCAATGTTCATGTCACCAGGTTGGAGGCTACCGAGACGGAATATAAGGTGTTGTTCCTCCAACCTGAGTGTGGCTTCATCTTTACAGTAGAGGAGGCCATGGATGGACATGTCAGAATGGGAATGGGATGTGGAATTAAAATGTGTGGCCATTGGGAGATCCTGCTTTCTCTGGCGGACAGAGCGTAGGTGTTCAGCAAAACGATCTCCCAGTCTGCGTCCGGTCTCGCCAATATATAGAAGGCCACATCGGGAGCACCAGACTCAGTATATCACCCCAGCCAACTCACAGGTGAAGTGTCGCCTCACCTGGAAGGACTGTTTGGGGCCCTGAATGGTGTTAAGGGAGGAAGTGTAAGGGTATGTATAGCACTTGTTCCGCTTACAAAGATAAGTGCCAGGAGGGAGATCAGAGGGGAGGGATGGGGGGGGACGAATGGATAAGGGAGTCGCGTAGGGAGCGATCCTTGCGGAAAGCAGGGGGTGGGAGGGAAAGATGTGCTTAGTGGTGGGATCCCGTTGGAGGTGGCGGAAGTTACGGAGAATAATATGTTGGACCCAGAGGCTGGTGGGGTGGTAGGTGAGGACCAGGGGAACCCTATTCCTGGTGGGGTGGCGGAACGCTGGAATGAGAGCAGATGTGCGTGAAATGGGGGAGATACGTTTGAGAGCAGAGTTGATGGTGGAGGAAGGGAAGCCCCTTTCTTTAAAAAAGGAGGACATCTCCCTCATCCTGGAATGAAAAGCCTCATCCTGAGAGCAGATGCGGTGGAGACGGAAGAATTGCGAGAAAGGGATGGCATTTTTGCAAGAGACAGGGTGAGAAGAGGAATAGTTCAGATAGCTGTGAGAGTCAGTAGGCTTATAGTAGACATCAGTAGATAAGCTGTCTCCAGAGATAGAGACAGAAAGATCTAGAAAGGGAAGGAAGGTGTCGGAAATGGACTAGGTAAACTTGAGGGCAGGGTGAAAGTTGGAGGCAAAGTTAATAAAGTCACCGAGCTCAGCATGCGTGCGGGAAGCAGCGCCAATGCAGTCGTCGATGTAGCAAAGGAAAAGTGGGGGACAGATACCAGAATAGGTATGGAACATAGATTGTTCCACAAAGCCAACAAAAAGGCAGGCATAGCTCGGACCCATGCGGGTGCCCATAGCTACACCTTTAGTTTGGAGGAAGTGAGAGGAGCCAAAGGAGAAATTATTAAGAGTAAGGACTAATTCCTCTAGATGGAGCAGAGTGGTGGTAGAGGGGAACTGATTAGGTCTGGAATCCAAAAAGAAGCTGAGAGCTTTGAGACCTTCCTGATGGGGGATGGAAGTATATAGGGACTGGGCATCCATCGTGAAAATAAAGCAGTGGGGGCCAGGGAACTTAAAACTATCGATAAGTTTAAAAGCATGAGAAGTGTCACGAACATAGGTAGGAAGGGATTGAACAAGGGGGGATAAAACCGCATCGAGGTATGCAGAAACAAGATCGGTGAGGCAGGAGCAAGCTGAGACAATAGGTCTGCCAGGACAGGCAGGTTTGTGAATCTTGGGTAGGAGGTAGAAACGGGAAGTGTGAGATGTGGGCTGGCTTTGTTAGAGCGGTGTGGAGGTTAGAGTTGATGGTTAGTGAATAGTTATATTGGAAAGTTAAAGACAAGAGTGTGTCGTGGATAAAACCTCTGTAAATTTTTGGGGACATACATGTTTGTTTTCCTTTATCTATTTGTAAATACTCTTTTTCTTCACAACTTTGGGCAGTTCTTGCCCTGTTTTTCACCTGGAAAACCCCTTACACATCTGTCCTGTTGCGACTTACCATTTGTTTTGTTTTAACTGTTGACCCTCGCAGGTATGCTTACCCACACCTGAGAGTAGGTATGACTATGACACAGCTACATGATTTACATGTGCCTCGCTTAAAATTTAAAACAACATTAGGTTTGCATTCCTGGCTCCTTTGTTTGTTTTTCAATTAATCTAATGCTTTGGAGATCAAGAAGTTTTAAACAAACCCAAGACAACTACTGACCTGTTGAAGTACAGTGAGGCGTTTGAGTCAAAAAAAGGTAGTGAGCCGATTGAGTTTTTAAAAAAATCCCAGCGAAACATTCATATTATTTTTTTTAAAAAGCACAGCACGCTTTCTTTGTTAAAGGAAAATGGTCGAGTTTTTAAAAAAGGCAGAAAATGGACAGTCACAGATTCATAAACAGTGAGTACTGGGTGATAACACCATAAATATAAAAAAGATCAGAAATGACTGGCTACATCGGGAAGATAGGTGCATTCGATTGCACGAAAGGTAACTAGGTCATGTTTACAGAATGAATTGACCTGTATTTCAAAGCAAATGGAATAGCCAATAAGAAACAAGAACCAGTTTTGCAGAGTGCATTGGGTGGGAAAGCATATAATTTGCTTAGAAATGTGTCTGCTCCAACAAAACCAGCTGAAATGATCTTTGATGGTATCATGAAAGAAATGCAAGACTATTCAGAAACAAAGCCATTGATTGCAAAATGCTTTAAGTTTCATTTGTGGAATCAAAAGGAAGAGGAGTCCATTTCAGTGCATGTGGCTGAATTGAAGAGATTGTCTAACTATTTTCAGTTCAACAATGGGTTTAATGATGAAAGCCCTTCTGACCCTGTGAGCCACACAGTCCAGTAAGCCCCAATTTAACCCTAGTCTAATCATGGGACAACTCATAATGACCAGTTACAATTAGTACAGCCTTGGACTGTGGGAAGAAACTGAAGCACCCAGAGGAAACCCTCGTGGTCACAGAGAGAACATATAAACTCCTTACAGGCAGTGGCGGGAATTGAACCCTTGTCGCCTGTATTGTAAAGCATTGTGCTAACCACTACACTACTATGCCATCCCAGGCCTACCTGCAGATGGAGTTGGAAGAAGAGTCCAAAGCTAAACACACACAAAGGGCTTTATTGCCATAATAGGCTTATTTCTGGAGTCACATCTGCACCTGCACTCTATCAGAAAGCTATGGACCAGGTTCTGAAAGGTTGCCCAGGCACCCAGTGTTACCTGGATGATGTCATTGTTACCAGCAAGGATGACAAGGAACATCTCCAAAATTTCAAAACAATGTTAAAAGGAGTTGAAGTTTATGGGCTCAGAGCATGACACAACAATTGTGAATTCTTTAAACCATGCATCACTTACTGTGATCACACCATTGATGTATAAGGATTGCACAGGTGTGCAGAGAAAATTCTAGCAGTAGTGGATTCCCCAAGGCCAAAGGACTTGTCACAGTTTTTAGGATTTGTCAATTACTGTAACAGGCTCCTGCCAACCTGGCCACTGTGCTCCACCACTTGAACTCATTACTACAGATCAGGAAGAAATGGCAATGGACAAAGCAGTGTGAGGTGGCCTTCAAAAAAGATAAAGGAAGTGGTGACATCAGACACTGTACTCACACACCAAGCTTGCTATGCACTGTTCGGGATGCCAACACATCCTGAAGATAGGTGTCCAGAGGCTTTAAACCATTTCCTACGGTCCCAGAGTCATCTTCTACAATCACCATGGAGGAGGCCCAGAACCTGAGATTGTTTCACAGCCACAGGTCTCACCTGCCAAGCAGAGTGACTCCCCCCACCCCCTCTCCCAATCAGGAAAGATATTATCCCACAAGAGTAAGAAATCCTCCACAGGTATTAAATCTTTAGGCCTGAATGGGATCATTTAAAATTTGCTATGCTGTGGATGTTGTTATAGTAGTTGTATTATATAGTATACGGTATACATCGTTGAGATGCATTCTGTATTAATTTGGAGTTTATAGCTAACCAGGCAGGAGTGTTGTGAATTTAATGTTTCAGTAATATTGTTTGATTAAGCATTCTTGTTTGTTTAAATTATTCATTGCATGTAAAAATATGTGAATTGCATACGTCATGACGTTGCCATGTGGTATGCATGCACCTCACTTAAAAGTAGAAATGAAGTTGGAATGAGGGAGGATCTCATTAAAGCACACTGAATATTGAAAGACCTAGAAAGAGTGGGCATAGGGAAGATGTTTCCATTACTGAGAGAGTCTAGAGGGCACTGCCTCAGAATAGAAGGACATCCCTTGAGAACAGAGATGAGGAGAAATTTCTATTGCCAGAGGGTGGTGAATCTATGGAATTCTTTGCCTCAATCAGCTGTGGAGGCCAAGTCATTGGTCAAAGGTTATAGGGAGAAGGCAAAATAATGGTGTTGAGTGGGATAATAAATCAGCCATGATTGAATGGCAGAAAAGTCTCAACAGGCCAAATGGCCTAATTCTGAGCTGATGTCTTCTAGTTTTACAGTCTTCAGTTCAAATGAGTCACTTCTTACTTATCTGAGTCAAATTCCTTCCGCATTGATCTCCCCATGATAACATCTTATCTATATAGTCCTGCAGCTTCCTTACCAAAATCAATGCTCACATCATCTGTGAATTTACTAATCACACTCCATTTCAAATCCAAGTCAGTAATGTGTATAACAAACAGTAAGGGTTTTGTCACTGATTATTCTCTTCCACTACCAGTCACAGATTTGGAACTGCAGTGACAAATTCTCAAGATCACCCTCTGACTGATGTTACCAAATAATATACAAACAAGAGAAAATCTGCAGATGCTGGAAATCCAAGCAACACACACAAAATGCTGGAGGAGCTCAGCAGGCCAGGAAAAAAGTAAAGTAAAGTAAAGGCATCCGTTAGTCTTGCGAGACCATGGATCTGCGCTTGGAAAGTCTTCACTCTCCAGGGTGCAGGCCTGGGCAAGGTCGCATGGAAGGCCAGCAGTTGCCCATGTAGCAAGTTTTCCCTCTCCATGACACCAATGTTGTCCAAGGGAAGGGCATTAGCACCCATACAGCTTGGCACCAGAGCAACGTGTGATTAAGTGCCTTGCTCAAGGACACAACACGTTGCCTCGGCTGGAGCTCGAACTCACGACCTTCAGGTCGCTAGTCCAATGCTTTAACCACTTGGCCATGTGCCATACACACATGGAAAAAGGTACAGTCAACTTTTCGAGCCAAAACCCTTCAGCAGGACTGGAGAAAAAAAGCTGAGGAGTAGATTTAAAAGGTGAGGGGAGGGAAAAGAGAACCACAAGATGATAGGTGAAACCTGGAGGGGGAAATCTGAAGTAAAGTGCTGGGAAATTGACTGGTGAAAGGGACAGAAAGCCATGGAAGAAAGAAAAAGGGGGAAGGAGCACCAGAGGGAGGTGATAGGCAGGCAAGGAGATAAGGTGAGAGAGGGAAAAGGAGATGGAAAATGGAGTGGGGGGGATGTGGGTATTATCGGAAGTTTGAGAAATCAATGTCGATGTAGATTGAGAGACCACTTCACCGAGCATCAATGGCCCGTCCACCAGAACAAGTGGGATCTCCCAGTGGCCACCCATTTTAATTCCACTTCCCATTCCCATTCCGATATGTCCATCAATGGCCTCCTCCACTGTCGTGATGAGTCCACACTTAGGTTGGAGGAACAACATCTTATATTCCATTTGGGTAGCCCACGACCCGATGGCATGAACATCAATTTCTCAAATTTATGGTAATAACACCCCCCCATCCATTTCCCATCCCCTTTTCCCGCTCTCACGCCTCCCTCTGGTGTTACTTCCCCCTTTTTCTTTCTTCCATGGCCTTCTATCTCTTTCACCGATCAACTTCCCAACACTCTACTTCATCTCCCCTCCTCCAGGTTTCACCTATCACCTTGTGTTTCTCTCTCCCCTCCCCCACTTTTTAAATCTGCCCCTCAGCTTTTTTTCTCCAGTCCTGCCAATGGGCCCTGGCCTGAAATGTCAGACTGCCTGGCCTGCTGAGTGTGTGTTGACCAGATAACTTACCAATTTTGATACAACTTGCCTGAATCCCTTGGACTGTAACTTTCTGGTTCAATCTCCCATTTCAAAGGCCTTACTGGATTGCTGGATTACTGGATTAATTAAGCATGCTCCCCTTATCATTACTTTTTGTCACATCTTCAAAAAAAATTAGTTAATTTGGGCAAAATGGCCCTTCCTCCAACAAGACCTTGCTGACAATGATTGATTATTTCTTGTGTTTATTTGCAAAGAGCTTTGGGATTTTTTTTTTTGTTGTTTTTGTTGTTTTAAGATGATATTCGATGTCTTGATTTATTATCTAATCAAATACTTGATTTGAATCACTCATTAGCATCTGCCTGAGACTTCAGTTTATGAATACTACAGGGGGCTTAAATGCACAGGATTGTGAGAAGATTTGTGAATCCACTGAGCCAACCTTATGTTAGCTTCTTCACACGGAGGGTGGTGCAAATGTGAAATGAGCTGCCCGTGGAAGCTGGAGGAACTCAGTGAATTAGGCAGCATCCTTGGAGGGAAATGGACAATCAAAATTTCAAGTTGAGACCCTTCATCGAGGCTAGGAAGAAAGAGGGGGACAGGCATTATAAAAAAAGGTTGAGTGGGGGAGGTAATAGGTAAGGGAGGGAAAGAGTGGGAATGATGTAAGAAGCTGGGAGGTGATTGGTGGAAGTGACAAAGGGCTGAAGAAGATAGAACTTGATTGAAGATGACAGTGCAACGTGGGAAAAGGGGAAGTGGGTGGGTAGGAACAAGTAGAAGGAATTTCTTAGTGGGGGAAATTGAAAAGACAAGAGAGGTAAAAAGAAATGGGGTGATGGGGAGAGTGGGAAAGGAGAATAAAAAGACGGAAGCAAATGGTTACCAGCAGTTAGAGAAATAAAGGTTCATGCTCTCAAGTTGCAATATGAGATGCTGGTCCTCTAGTCTGCCATATACAAGTACAGTGAGGTAACACAGACAGAAACAGAATGAAGAATATACTATTGCAGTTATAAAGACAGTGCAGTGCAGGCAGGAAGATAAAGTGCAAGGACCACAACAGGGTAGACTGACAGGCCAAGAGTTCAGCTATTCAGTTTTTAGCATATGAGAGATTTGTTCAAGGGTCTGATAATAATGGATTGGAAGCTGTCCTTGAGGCTGGTGGTATATCTTCTCAAGCTGTCGTATCTGCTGCTGGAACTTCCACTTCCATCGTCAGCAACACAAGGTCATAAAGCTCAGGGCAATTAATGGCCATTATGATCTGTAAAGTGCAGGCTGCTCTGTATTCCAAAGTACTTAAAGGAGTTCCAATACAGCTGGAAAGACTGTGTTAAGGCCAGTTACCAGGGAAATCTGTTGATAGTTGGAAAGAATCAGAATCAAAATCCGGTTTATTGTCACTGACACAAGTTGTGAAATGGCTGCAGTAAAGAGTAGCATAACAAATTGCTATAAATTACAACAAAAATGAATTATTATTACTAAAGAGGAATAGCGAGGTCATGGTCATGGGCTGTTTGGAAATCCGATGACAGAGAGGAAGAGGTTGCTCCTAACACATTGAGTATGCACCTATCGGCTCCTGTACCTCCTCCCTGATGGGAATACTGAGGAAAGGTACTAACATGGTTAGAGCATTGCCTGATTGGTAGGAGGAAGCAAGTGGGAATAAAAGGATCCTTTTCTGGTTGGCTGCCAGTGACTAGTGGTGTTCCACAGGGGTCAGTGTTGGGACCACTTATTTCTATGCTGTATGTCAATGACTTAGATGATAAAATTGATGGCTTTGTTGCCAAGTTTGCAGATGATATGAGGGATGATGGAGGAGCAGGTAGTGTTGAGGAAACAGGTAGGATGCAGAAGGACTTAGACAGATTAGGAGAATGGGCAAGAAAATGGCAAATGAAATGCTGGAAAATGATAGAAAATACATGGTCATGCACTTTGGTAGTAGAAATAAATGTGTGGACTATTTTCTAAACAGGGAGAAAATCCAGGAATCTGAGATGCAGAGGGACTTGGGAGTCCTTGTGCAGAACATCTTGAGGGTTAAATTCAAAGGTTTCAAAGGCACACTTAATGCCAGATAAATGTATACAATATACATCCTGAAATGCTTTTTCTTCGCAACCATCCACTAAAACAGAAGAGTGCCCCAAAGGATGAATGACAGTTAAATGTTAGAACCCCAAATTCCCCCCCAGCTCTCCTCTCTCTCGTGCATAAGTGGCAGCAAGCAATGATCTCCCCTACCCCCACCATCGGCACCCACCACCAAGCACTCAAGCGTACAGCAAGCAAAACCAAAGACACAGACTTGCAGTAACCCAAAGACTACTCGTTCACCCAGTATTCAACATACTACAGGCTCTCTCTCTCCCTAATAAGGGAGAAAGAGATGTCTCCATTTCACATGGAGAGGGGAGACATAACAAACAACTCGCCAGTTTATGATGTTAAAAATCCGTTGCATTGCTTTTTCTGAGCTCTGTGCCCAAAGATCTCAGGTCTCTGGGCACACAGCCTTAGATCTTCCAACTCCCACAACGACACACAGATCTGCTGGGTCACCGACCTTCAATCTCCCTGTCTCCAGAGCCATGAAATCTCGGACCTTCGAAGGCAAGCGAAGCTCTTAGGACGCGCCCTTGGTATATTGAATAACGGCCAGTCGTGAAACCCTGAGAGCGGGTCCCACTCCCGCAAAGAACCGTAGGCAGCGTGTAACTCCAGGTCAGGGTCTTCAAAAGAACCTTGAAAGGGAAAAATTAAGATGGAGCTATTGCTTTTTCCAAAGATGCAAGCAAAGGAATTGCCATTTAGCACTTTTAACTCTCCTAAGCTGACTCCCTGCAGGTTGAGTCAGTGGTGAGGAAGGCAAATGCCATGTTAGCATTCGCTTCAAGAGCTCTAGAATACAAGAGCAGGGATGTGATGTTGAGGCTTTATAAGGCACTGGTGAGGCTTCACCTACAGTTTTGGGCCCATCATCTTAGAAAAGATGTGCTGGCATTAGGGAGGGTCCAGAGAAGGTTCACATGGATGATTCCAGGAATGAAAGGGTTATCATATGAGGAATGTTTGATGGCTCTGGGTCTGTACCTGCTGGAATTCAGAAGGATGGGGGGGGACTCATTGAAACCTTTTGAATGTTGAAAGACCTAGACAGAGTAGATGTAGAAAGGATGTTTCTCAAGGTGGGAGAGTCTAGGACAAGAGGGCACAGCCTCAGGATAGAGGGGCGTCTATTCAAAACAGAGATGCGGAGAAATTCCTTTCGCCAAAGGGTGGTGAATTTGTGAAATTTGTTGCCACGTGCGGCTGTGGAGACCAGGTCATTAGGCGTATTTAAGGCAGAGATTGATAGCTTCCTGATTGGACATGGCGTCAAAGGTTACGGAAGAAGACCAGGAACTAGGGTTGAGGAGGAGATTTTAAAAAAAGGATCAGCCATGATTGAATGGTGGAGCAGACGCGATGGGCCAGATGGCCTAATTCTCCACCTATGTCTTACAGTCTTATGGAAAGGGCATGTCCCAGCTGGTTAGGGTCTTTGACGATACTACCGTTTCAAGCACCAGCTAACCTCAGTGGTGGGGAGGGCTGTACCCGTGATGAGCTGGCTGAGTTCACAAATTTCTGAAACGCCTTATAATCCTGTGCATTGATAAGCAAAGTATCAGAATCAGAATCAGGTTTATTATCAGCAGCATGTGTCGTGAAATTTGATAACTTAGCAGCAGCAATTCAATGCAATACATAATATAGAAGAAGAAAAAAATAAATAATAAATAAAATAAGTAAATCAATTACGATATACCATTCTTGAATGGATTAAAAATCATGCAAAAAAACAGAAATAATATATATTTAAAAAGTGAGGTACCGTTCATCAGTTCAATGCCCATTTAGGAATCGGATGGCAGAGGGGAAGAAGCTGTTCCTGAATCACTGAGTGTGTGCCTTCAGGCTTCTGTACCTCCTGCCTGATGGTAACAGTGAGAAAAAGGCATACCCTGGGTGCTGGAGGTCCTTAATAATGGACACTGCCTTTCTGAGACACTGCTCCTTGAAGATGTCCTGGGTACTTTGTAGGCTAGTACCCAAGATGGAGCCAACTAAATCTACAACTTTCTGCAGATTCTTTCGGTCCTGTGCAGTAACTCCTTCCTCCCATACCAGACAGTAATGTAGCCTGTCAGAACACTCTCCACAGCACATCTGTCGAAGTTTTTGAGTGTATTTGTTGACATACCAAATCTCTTCAAACTCCTAATGAAGTATAGTCGCTGTCTTACCTTCTTTATAACTGCATTGATATGTTGAGATCAGGTTAGATCCTCAGAGATCTTGACCCCTAGGAACTTGAAACTGCTCACTCTCTCCACTTCTGATCTCTCTGTGAGGATTGGTATGTGTTCCTTTGCCTTACCCTTCCTGAAATCCACAATTAACTCTTTCGTCTTACTGTCGTTGAGTGCCAGGTTGTTGCTGCGACACCACTTCACTAGTTGGCATATCTCATTCCTGTACGCCTTTTGGTCTCCATCTGAGATCCTACCAACAATGGTTGTATCATCAGCAAATTTATAGATTGTATTTGAGCTATGCCTAGCCACATAGTCAGAGGTATAGAGAGAGTAGAGCAGCGGGCTAAGCACACACCCCTGAGGTGCGCCAGTGTTGATTGTTAGCGAGGAGGAAATATACTAACCAATCCACACAGATTGTGATCATCCGGTTAGGAAGTCGAGGATCCAATTGCAGAGGGAGGTACAGAGGCCCAGGTTCTGTAACTTCTCAATAGGATTGTGGGAATGATGCTGTTAAATGCTTAGCGATGGTCAATGAATAGCACCCTGACTTAGGTGTTTGTCTTACCTGAAATAAAAATAGAAAATGCTGGGAATACTCAACAGGTTAAGCAGCATCTGTGGAGAGAGAAAGAGAGTTAACAATTCAAATCACTGACCTTTCATCAGAACTGTGTAGTGAATTAAACATTCCTCAACCTGAAACATTAACTCTCTTTCTCTCTCCACAGATGCCCCTGACTTACTGAGGGCTTCCAGCATTACCTTTCTTATTATGATTGGAATTCTTATGAATGGTGCAGTGATGAAAATCTTGGAGCCTTAAACGCGCAGCTCGAGTGACTCTGGTTCAATCCTGACCCCCGGTGCTGTCTTTCAACGTTCTCCCTGTGAATGCATAGGTTTCCCTGAGTGCTCTGGTCTCCTCCCACATTTCAAGGATCTGCAGGTGAGAAAGTCGATTAACCTCCTGTAAATCCCCCCTTTTATAGTCTACAGGGAGTTGATGAGGATGTGGACGGATAGGTTACAGGAGAACGTTAGTGTGGGATGCAACATAACCTTCCTGCTCTTAAATTCAATCCCTCTGGCAACTAAGGCCTAACTTCCATTTGTGTTCTTGATAATCTGTTGCACCTGCAAACAAAACTTTTGTGATTCATACCCAAGCACTTCCAAATCCCTCTGCGCAACAACGTGTTGCAATCTTTCACCATTCGTGTAATAATCTGCTCTTCCATTTATCCTTCCAAAGTGCTTTATCAACATTGAAATTTACCTGACTGAACCTTGCCCACTCACTTAACCTATCTATATCACTGTTGGATGGGACTACAACCAGAGGTCATGGCTTAAGGGTGAAAGGTGAGAAGGTCAAGGGGAACATGAGGGGAAACTTCTTCACTCAGGGGTTTGTGAGAGTGTGGAATGAACTGCCAGGACAAGTGGTGCATGCGAGCTCGATTTCAATGTTTAAGAGAAATTTGGATAGGTACACGGATAGTAAGGATATGGAGGGCTATGGTCCCGGTGCAGGCTGTTGGGAGTAGGTAGTTTAAACGGCTTTCAGCATAGGATAACTGGGCTAAAGGGCCTGTTTCTCTGCTGTATGTCTCTATGGTTCTGCAGACTCTCTGCATCCTCTGCACATTTTTTCCACTTAATTTAGTATCATCAGCAGACTTAGATACACTACACTTGGTCCCCTCTTCTAAATTATTGACATACTGTATATTGTGAGTAGTTGCAGGCCCAGCACTGACCTCTGCAGCACTACCGACTGCTAACCATAAAAACATCCATTTTCCCAACTCTCTGCCTTATATTGGTTAACCAATCCTCTATCCAGGGCAATACATTAGCCCCCAACTCCATGCATTCTTAACATGGGTAAGTCTTTTACGTGGCACCTTATTGAATGGCTCATGGAAATTCAAGTACACAATATCCACCTGTTTCCCTCTGTCCAGGGCATTCATGAATTTCTCAAAGAATTCCAGTAAGTTTGTCCCACAGGGTCCACAATCAGGGATCTCCAAGGATTGTTGCCGAGGTCTGTTGCGTATTTAATGTTTTAGTAATATTTGACTAATATTGTAAATATATTGTTTGATTAAGCTTTCTTTGCTTGTTTAAATAATTCATTATGGGTTATATGTAATAGTTTGGGAATAGTATGTCATATGGTGCGCCTCACTAACAGTAAAAAAAGGAAAACTAAGCAAGTTCTCCTGGGCTCTTATCTCTTTTGCTTTCAATTAGTTATATATTCTGGAGTGAGAAAATATGACAAGATCCATTTTAAGTTGATTCCATTTCCGCTTTCTTATACTAACTCAGTGTTGCCTGGGATTGCTAAATTTTCAGTTCCCAGATTAATCCAGGAAGTTAGCTGACCAGCAGAAATGCTTGCAATGGCCAAATGGCTTCAACTCAAGCCAATTAATGAGGAGAAACAACAAAGGTAACTGCATTTTAAGAACAGCACAGGAGACAGCCGAACAGATAGAGCTACGGTGAAAACAAATCTTTACTGCTTCGCTTCAAAAGGCCGTTTGCTCCCACAACACCACTCACAACCACACTACTAGTGAATACAGCTCGTCACTGAACCACAGGATGCCCCAGAACCTTTTGCAGACTGCTAAGCAGTTTTGAAGTGGGGTCAATATTGTAATGAAGGGAAACGTCGTGTCAATTTACAGGTCCCATATCAGTAAAAAGACAATAATCGGACAACTTGTTTCTCTGCCCTGTCGATTGCAGAATGAATACTGGCAAGGCCACTGGGAAGAATTCCATGATCTTCAAACATTAGCATAAATTCAATTCTGACTCCATATCATCAGGGTACAATACTGCTTTGTCTTCATCTTCAAATACCCTTCAATCAACAAAGGCTGTATTTGTGCACTGAAGACAGTGGGGGTGGGAGAGGTCATAAACGCAGGAATGAAAGTAAATTTCTTCCAAATCTCTGTCAATACGGTGGAGAGCATTCTGACTGATTGATTCACCGCCTGGAATGGAGGCTCCATTGCACGTTCGAAAGAGACTGCGGAGGGTTGTACATTCAGCCAGCACCATCACAGGCACGTGTCTTCCCAACATCGAGGGGATCTTCAAAAGGCGGTGTCTCCGGAAGGCACCACTGTCATTAAAGACCCTCACTGTCAGGTCATATACTCCTTATTGCCATCAGAGAGGAGCTACAGCAGCCTAAAGACGGACACTCAACATTTTAGGAACAGTAACTTCCCTTCTGCCACCATTTCGGACTAGTACATGAACCTACGAACACTACCTCATGACTCCTCTTTTCCACTATTTATTTATTTTTTGATATTTCTAGTAATATTTATTGAGTCATAGGGTCATAGAGCATTGCAGCTCAGAAACAGGCCCTTGGGCCCATCTATACGGTGCTGAACTGTTATTCTGCCTATTACCATCGACCTGCACCTGAACCATAACCTCCCATACCCCTTGTGTCAATGCAATTATCCAAACTCCTCTTCAGTGCTGTAATCAAACCTATATCCACCACTTCATCCGCAGCTGGTTCCACTCTTGCACCAGTCTCTGAATGAAGATGTTCCCCCTCAGGTTCCCCTTAAATATTACAGATATTCCCCTTAACCCATGACCTGTAGTTCTAGTTTCATTTATTCTCAGTGGAAAAAAACCTGCTTACATCAGCCCTATCTGTATCACTCATAATTTTGTGTACCTCCATGAAATCTCCCCTCTTTCTCCTACTCTCCAGGAAATGAAGTCCTAACTAATTCAATTTTCTCTCCACTCAATAGCTTTTTATAGGTATATTTAATATCAGAGAAATGTATACAATATACATCCTGAAATTCTTTTTATTCGCAAACATCCACAAAAACAGAGGGGTGCCTCAAAAAATGGATGACAGTTAAAATGTTAGAACCCCGAAACGCCCCCTAGATCCCCCCCTCCCACACATAATCCACAGCAAGGCAATGACCCTCCCCACCCCCAGCAAAAAGCATCAGCACCCTCCACTGAGCACTCAAGTGTGCAGCAAAGCATCAATAAAGACACAGACTTGCAGTACCCCAAAAACTATGCGTTCACCCAATAATTCAACATACCACAGGCTCTCTCCCTCCCTAATAAGGGAAAGAGACAGTGAGAAGGGAGACATAACAAACAACTTGATGATTTACGATCTTATAAGTCTGTTGCGTTGCTTTTTCCGAGCTCTGCACCCAGGGAGTCGGCACCTAATAGGCGCAGCTCTCTGGGCACACACCCTCTGGCAGCTAACCCGCTGCTCCCAATGTTCTGTGTTCTCCCGCGATGTTTCAGTCAGGGGCACCGGACTAGAACCAGCCTGTCCCCAGAGCCACAAAATTCCAGAACCCTGATGGTTCTCTTTCCTTCCAGGCCGCATCCTTGGCATATCAAAAAGCGGCCGGTCGTGAGGCACTGAGAGCAGGTACCATTCCCGCAAAGAACCAAAGTCAGAGTATAATTCTAGGTCAGGATCTTCAAAAGAACCCTGAAAAGGGAAAAAAGAGATATGAAAGATAGAAATAGAGCTGTTTCTGAAGATGCCAGCAAAGGACTCGCTATTTAGCGCCATCTTGACTTTGCCCTGCCTCCAGAGTTTGCCTCTTTCAATCTTATTGATACATTTCCAGTAGGTAAGTGAATGAGGCCTCGATCGGCCAGGGTCCAACCATGGATGTTGCCTATATGTAAGCCAGGGCAGTAAGCTGTTGCCCAGGTAACAAATTCCCTCTCTCCGCACACTTGGTGAAACAAAAGGAGCAGCAGAGAATAATACAGTTTAGTACCAGCAGCATCACAGGAGTTGCCAGTCAGCATTGAACTCAACGAAGGATTGCCTTAGGGACTCCAGCACTGGATTTTTCCCTCGGGTCTTCCCCACGAGTGGGTATAGCTGAAAGGCAGTGGAGGTTGGAAATCAGAGTTTTCCTTCTCTCAGATGAGCTGCCAATTATGGCTGATGAGCCCCATCTGCCCAAAGTGACTGGTTTTAAGATACCAGTAGCCCATCTTTTCCCCTTCTCCTGTCAGTATAAGCAGTTCCACTGAGCTTAGTAGCTGAGCCACACATGAAAGTCAGGAGCTGCAGTTGGTTGTCAGAGGGCTATTTGAGATGCATGCCACTGGGAATATTTAATAGGTAGTGGGTTCTTATTCCCACTACCATCCCTGGCTATAACAACTAAATGAACTATCGATATTGAAAAGTGTAGATAAAGTATACGTGCAGTAGATGTTTCCAGTAGTGGGATGGTCTAGCATCAAGATGAAGATGACAAGACCCTGTGCAGTAGTTGAAGTCCGAGGTGTAAATGGTGAAGAGAAAGGGAGACAAGACTGTCCCCAGTGTAGCCCCAGTGCTGCTGATCACTCTGTCAGACACACAGTGTTGCAAGCACACGTACTATGGTCTGCCAGTCTGGTAATCAAGAATCCATGATACCAGGAAAGCATCCACCTGCATCGCTGTCAGCTTCTCCCCCAGCAGAGCAGGGAGGATGGTGTTGAATACACTGGAGAAGTCAAAAAACATGACCCTCACAGTGCTCGCTGGCTTGTCCAGGTGGGCGTAGACACGGCTCAGCAGGTAGACGATGGCATCCTCAACTCCTAGTTGGGGCTGGTAGGCAAACTGGAGGGGATCTAAGTGTGGCCTGACCATAGGCCGGAGCAGCTCCAGAACAAGTCTCTCCAGGGTCTTCATGATGTGGGAGGTCAATGCCACCGGTCTGTAGTCATTGAGGCCACTGGGGCACGGCATCTTCGTCACAGGGACGAGGCCAGACATCTTCCACAGTACAGGAAACCTCCGGAGCCTCAGGCTCAGGTTGAAGACATGGCAAAGTACTCCACATAGCTGAGGGGCACAGGCTTTGAGCACCTTGGTACTGACACCATCCGGTCCTGCAGCCTTGCTTGGGTTGAGACGTTTCAGCTGTCTTCTCACGTGTTCAGCTGTGAAGCCCACCGTGGTGGTTTCGTGTGGGGAAGGGGTATAGTCATGAGAGCAGGGTGGGGGACTGTGAGGAGGGGTAGGAGGGGAGAGTGGAATATGTGTTGGTTGGGGGCCGACAACAGGTGACTCATGTGGGGGATGAGCAGGGGCCACGATGTCAAATTTGTTAAAGAACAGGTTAAGTTCGTTGGCCCTGTCCACACTGCCTTCAGCTCATTTGTTGCTAGTTTTCTGGAACCCAGTGATGGTCATCATCCCCCTCCAGACCTCTCTCATGATGTTCTGCTGGAGTTTCCACTCAAGCTTCCTCCTGTACCTGTCTTTAGCCTCCCTGATCCTGGCTTTCAGGGCCCTCTGTATTGCCCTCAGCTCCTCCCTATTTCTATCTCTAAATGCACTCTTTTTAGCGTTCAGGATGTCCTTAATGTCCTTTGTTACCCATGGCTTGTTATTTGGATAACAAAGGACAGTTCTTGTCGGAACATTGCAACTACTGCACAGAGTCTTGTCATCTTCAGAAGTTTTCTGATGACTCTGCCATAGTTGGATGCATCAGCAAGGGAGATGAGGCTGAGTACAGGGCTACGGTAGGAAACTTTGTCACATGGTGTGAGCAGAATTATCTGCAGCTAAATGTGAAAAAGACTAAGGAGCTGGAGGTAGACCTGAGGAGAGCTAAGGTACCAGTGATCCCTGTTTCCATCCAGGGGGTTGGTGTGGACATGGTGGAGGATTACAAATACCTGGGGATACGAATTGACAATAAACTGCATTGGTCAAAGAACACTGAGGCTGTCTACAAGAAGGGTCAGAGCCGTCTCTATTTCCTGAGGAGACTGAGGTCCTTTAACATCTGCCGGACGATGCTGAGGATGTTCTATGAGTCTGGTTGGGCACAGGAGTACATTCAGCCAGAGACTCATTCCACCAAGATGCAACACAGAGCGTCATAGGAAGTCATTCCTGCCTGTGGCCATCAAACTTTACAACTCCTCCCTTGGAGGGTCGGACACTCTTTGCCAATAGGCTGGTCCTGGACATTTCCTGGCATAATTTACATATTACTATTTAACTATTTATGGTTTTATTACTATTTATTATTTATGGTGCAACTGTAACAAAAACCAATATCCCCCCGGATCAATAAAGTATGACCATGACTATATGATTATAAGACGACACAGCCTCAGAATAGAAGAATGTTCATTTAGAAGAGACATGAGGAAGAATTCCTTTAGCCAGAGGGCACTAAATCTGTGGAACTCAGTGCCACAGATGGCTGTGGAGGCAAAGTCATTTGGGTATATTTAAAGCGTAGCTGGATAGATTCTTGATTAGTAGAGTTGTCAAAGGTTACAGGGAGACAGCAGGAGAATAGGGTTGAGAGGAAAAAATAAAGATAAGTTCATCAGTCATGATCAATTGTGGAACAGACTCGATGGGCCAAATGGCCTATGTCAATTTCAGGCCTTCTAGCTTAGACCTGCTGAACACACATTACCATTCCAGACACTTGGAAAACATTTTACTAATGGCATACTTTCAAACACACACAAAAGTAGCAGTTTTTTTTCTATTAAATAAAATGAAGCACATTTTGGGCCTTTTGAAATGGGCTATAAGAACAGTCTTAAAATCTGTGGAGCTCTTCAACATTTACCACATCTGTTACTGAATTCATTGGGGATTAACTATTCATGACAGCAACCTCAGTCAATGCAACAAGCTTCATTTATCTCTTATTTTTTTTCTCTTCCTTCAAAATAACACACTCTGAATACTTTATGCCTGTGAGGCATATCCATCGTTGCCCTATCATGGATCAAAGCTATGTGTTTGAGGGGAGTTAAAAGGAGGTTTATGTATCCCGAGCAGAACTATTTTGTACTGTTTTGTGCTGCTGCATGGTAAAACATGTATGGCATTCTGGGTGTGATGAAGGGTTATTTGGCTTATCAACACCCTTCTTCTTCGTGGCCATCTCGCCCGGCGGTGATTGTCTTGCACTGGGAGCGTGTGGACTCAGACGAAGAGAAGGAGGAGTGGCAAAGCTGGCAGAGCCAATAGTTGGCAGCTCCAGAGACTCAGACTCAATCCTGACTACTTGTCCTGTCTGTGTGGCATTCTCACACTCACCCCATGAAAGTGCAGGCTTCCTCGCACATCTCAAAGATGTGCAGGTCAGTAGGTTAATTAGTCAATGGAACTCCTGCTATTGTGCTGGTTAATGTGGGGCGGGAGAAACTGAGCTTATTGTAGGGTTAGTGTGACTGGGTAGATGTTGGTCAGCACAAATATATTCTGCGGGAAGACCTATTTCTTTTCACTCTATATATAACTAATGTGTTTTCTTGAACCTCTAACCACATTCTCTAGTTCTATTCATACGCCATATTTGCAAAACTATAAAAGTTTATTTACACAAAGTAAAAACATTCAGTATTTACAAAGCAGTGAATAACTCAAACTAAAATATGATTACTACCATCTCTAAAACAGTCAATTCCCTGGGGGGGGGGGGGGCTCATTGCTCCTGAAAATCCCCCACTGTACCCATTGAGACGGCGTGCTCCCTTTCCAAGGACAGTCGGGCACAACCGTATCTTCAGAAGAGGGGCAGGCAGTCGGCCCTGGCAGAGCACTCAACTTTCCACCGCCCAGACCGGTGAGTGGTCTAGGATAGCCGTACCTAGAATAATCTACTTTCACCTTTAAATGTTTGATGCATTTCTCCCACTTAATACAGCTAGTAGGTCTCTTAACCTTAGTTTATAGATGTAAGCATTGTCTCGATTGATAAGTTTGTTTTCTGTAAGTCAGATAACTGTGGATTCACCTCAGAGGTAAAACATTAATAATACCGGGCAGACACCAGGCTGAATTATTACTTACTTGTTTATATTTGCACAATTCATTTTCTTTTGCACATTGATTGTTTGTCAGTCTTTATGTGTAATTTTTCATTTATTCTCTATTTGTTCTACTGTGAAAGTCTGCAAAAAATGACATTTACGTACTTTGATCATTAATTTATTTTGAACTTTGAATTAAGTGATACTTTTAAAGCTGTTCTGTGAAATCTTTTAGTCAAACTGATTGCTGTTCTCTTATTTCAATGGTAAACACATGCCAAAATGATGTTATTGTGAAGGTGCTGTATGTCTAGGCCATACTTCTTTGCTTCACTTGCATCTTCCTTTCATCACTTTGCTTTCAGTTTTCACTTTTGATGTATCTGTTCTACCTTGACCAAAATGAAACGGATTTTTGGACCCAGTTTCCAGATCAGCCGATCAGATTCCATTTGAGGATGGACATGGGTCAGCTTTCACAAGGCTTGCCTTTGGTTCAAACAGACTGACGTCATCCTTCCAGTCACTGCTAAAGCATGTCTCCAGCACGAAGTGTTTGGTGGTTTAGTTAGGAGGTCCTGAGGGTTATGACAACAAATGGCAAGTATATCAGTGAGGCATTGATTGATGTTCCAGCTTCACAAATCAAATGTCTAAAAATGGGGGATATTGTTTGTGGGGGACCACCTGTTGAAGAAACACACCCGGGTCCATTTCAAGCACCAAAGATTTAGTTTATAAGTAAAGATCCCAAAAATCTCAGGCAAACAAGTCCATTATCATATCTTTTTGCAGTTCTTCCCAGTGTGGTGCAAACCCGAGTCGTTGAGTATGGAAGTTGGGATGTGATGTTGAAGTTGTATAAGATATTAGTGAGGCTAAATTTGGAGTATTATGTGCAGTTCTGGTCACCTACCCACAGGAAAGATATCAATAAGCTTGAAAAAGTGCAGAGAAAAATTATAAGGCTGGTGCCGGGACTTGAGGAAAAAGATGTTGCCAAGTTCTAGGCCTTTATTCCCTGGAACACAGGAGAATGAGAGGAAATATCATAAAAGTAAGCAGAATTATGAGGGGTATAGACGTTGGATAAGACTAGAACTAGAGATCATAATTTATGGTGCAAGGTGAAATATTTAAAGGGGATCTGAATGGGAACTTCACTCTGAACATGATGCTAATGTGGAACAAGCTGCCAGCAGAAGTGGTAGATGCAGATTCAATTGTAACATTTAAAAGAAGTTTGAATATGTACATGGATGAAAGAAGTACAGTGTCATAGACATAGAGTACTAAAGCATAGAAACAGGCCCTTCAACCCACCTAGTCCATGCTGAACTATTATTCAGCTTAATCCTACCACAGCCGTCCATGCACCTTCCATCCAAGTACCTAACCAAATTTCCCTTAAGTGCTGAAATTAAACCCACATTCAGCACTTCTGCTGGCGGCTCGTTCCACATTTCGTCGTTTAAGAGCAATTAGGATAAGTAGATGGATGGGTGGGAGATGGAGGGCTATGGTCCAGGTGTGGGTAAATAACCAGGGAGATAACTAGGGAGAAAACCA
This sequence comes from Mobula birostris, assembly GCF_030028105.1. Classification (NCBI taxonomy): domain Eukaryota; kingdom Metazoa; phylum Chordata; class Chondrichthyes; order Myliobatiformes; family Myliobatidae; genus Mobula; species Mobula birostris. The sequence goes on along the minus strand of NC_092378.1, from coordinate 49,893,928 downwards.
GGCTAGTATGGAGTAGATGTGCCAAAGAGCCTGTTTCGGCACTGTGGTATTCCGTGGCTCTGTGGCTGAATAATTGATTACATATATTCCACACAATAACAGCCAAATGATTTACAGGTGATACATGGACAGTTTAACCATCTTATGGGCAGATGACAGACAGCTCTGGGTTGTTTCGTTATATTGACCAGAGACCATGTTCACTGTTTTTGTGCCAGTACCAGGAACAACTACTCAGTGGCCTTGTATATCCAGCTGAAACTACTTCAGCAAGGATGCGTAACTAAACAATCCCATCCGAAATACAGAAATAGATCCAGGTCCTATGCTACCTACTGAGCTCTCAATTTTGTAACATAATATGTTGACTATCTTTCATTGTGTTTCATATTTACTTGCATCTCCACATATCTAATTGGCCTTGGCCATTTCTAACAAATGTGCTTTGGGGTGCTTTAAGTGACAAACCAAATCTCTTCAAAATCCTAATGAAATATAACCACTATCTTGCCTTTTTTATAGCTGCATCAATATGTTAGGACTAAGTTGGATCCTCAGAGAGCTTGACACCCAGGAATTTGAAATTTCTCACTCCTTCCACTTCTGATGCCTCTAGGAGGACTGGTTCGAGTTCCCTCATCCTACCCTTTCTGAAGTCCATAATCAGCTCTTACTGATGTTGAGTGCAAGCTTGCTGCTGTGACACTCTTCAACTAGCTGGTCTATCTCGCTCCTATACACCCTCTCGTCTCCATCTGAGATCCTGCCAACAACATCAGCAAATTCATAGATGCCATTTGAGCTATGCCTAGCCACACAGTCATGGGTGTAGAGCGAGTAGGGCAGTGGGCTAATCATACGTCCTTGAAGTGCACAGTGTTGATTATTAGCAAGGAGGAGATATTATCGCCAATCTGCACAGATTGTGGTCTTCCGGTTAGGAATTTGAGGATCCAATTGCAGAGGGAGGCACAGGTTCTGTAGCTTATCAATCAGGACTGTAGGAATGATGGTGTTAAATGCTGAGCTATAGTCAATGAACAGAATCCTGACATGTGATGCTTGTATTGCCCAGGTGATGTAAGGATATGTGAAGAGCCAGTGAAAATGCATCTGCTGTCGACCTATTGTGGCAATAGGCAAATTGTGGTGGGTCCAGGTCCTTGTTGAGGCAGGAGTTGATTCTAGTCATGACCAACTTTTCAGTGTATTTCATCACCATAGATGTAAGTGCTACTGGATGATAGTCATTAAGGCAGCCCACATTATTCTTTTAGGCACTGGTATAATTGTTGTCCTTTTGAAGCTGGTGGGAACTGATGATCATAGAAATGAGGGGTTTTGTGTTATATGTAAGAAACACGTGAATGGCATACGTCATTGCACCACCATGTCATATGTGAGTGCCTCACTAAAAGAAAAACTAAGTATACAAGTATTTCATGCTCCTGTGCTTTTCTTTCAATTAATTTCTGGAGCTGCAAAACAGAACAGGTTTCAATGGCATCCCTCCTCATTATTGTAAACTCCAGTGAGTGCAGGCCCAGAGCCATGAAATACACCTCATACTTTAACCTTCTCATTCCCGGGATCATTACACCATAAGACATAGAAGCAGAATTAGACCATTTGGCCCATCGAGTCTGCTCCACCATTCCATAATGGATGATTTATTATTCATCTCAATCCCATTCTCCTGCCTCCTCTCTTTAACAGTGGATGCTCTGACTAATCAACAAACTCTGAATCTCAACCTTAAATATACTCAATGATTTGGCTTTCACAACAATCCATGGTAATGAATTCCACAGATTCACTAACCATTGGCTGAAGAAGTTCTTCCTCATCTCTGTTCTAAATGGACTTTCCTCTATTCTAAGGCCTATTCTATTCTCTAGTCCTAGACTCACCCATTATAGGAAACATCTTCCCCACATCCACTCTTTTCAGTCCTTTCAGTATTCAATAGGTTTCAAGGAAACCCCCTCATTCTTCTAAACTCCAGTGAGTATAGGCCCAATGCCATTAAACGTTCCTCATATGTGAAATCCTTCTTTCCCAAAATCATTCTCGTTAAGCTCTTCTGGATCCTCTCCAATGCCAGCACAACTTTTCCTAGATGAGGGGCCCAAAACTGCTCACAATACTCCTAGTAAGGCCTCACCAATGCCTTATAAAGCCTCTGCATTATAGATTGGCTCTTATATTCTTGTCCTCTCAAAATGAATACTAATATTGCATTTGCCTTCCTTACCACCAACTCAACCTGCAAGTTAACCTTTAAAGTTCAAAGTTCAAAGTAAATTCATTCTCAAAATACATGTATGTCATTATACACAACCCTGAGATTAATTTTCTTGCAGGTATACTCAATAAATCCAATAACAATAATAGAGTCAAAGAAAGACTGCACCAGCAGGGCAGACAACAAACTACAAATACAAAAAAGAAAGAAAAAAATAAATAATAATAATTAATAAGTAATCAATAAATACTGAGAGTATGAGATGAAGAGATCTTGAAAGTGAGTCCATAGGTTGTGAATAGTTCAGTGATGGGGCAAGTGAAGTTGGGTGAAGTTATCCACTTTTGTTCAAGAGCTTGATGGTTGAGAGGTAATAACCGTTCCTGATCCTTGTGATGAGAGTCTGAAACTTCTGTACCTTCTTCCTCATGGTAGCAGCAAGAAGAAAGCATGTTCTGGGTGGTGGGGGTCCCTGAAGATGGATGCTGCTTTCCTGCAACAACTCTCCATGTAGATGTGCTCAATGATGGGGAGGGCTTTACCTGTGATTGATTGGGCCATACCCACTACTTTTTGTAAGAATTTCTATTCAAGGAATTGGTGTTTCCATACTAGGCTATGATGCAGCCAGTTAATATACTCTCCACCACACACCTGTAGAAGTATTTTTTTAGATTATGAGAACATTCAGTCCTCTTTTATTGTCATTTCAAAATGCATTAAGAAATGATACAATGTTTCTCCAGAGTGATATCACAGAACACAGGACAAACCAAAGACTAACACTGACAGAACCACATAATTATAATATATAGTTACAGCAGTGCAAAGCAATACCATAATTTGATGAAGAACAAACCATGGGCATGGTAAATAAAGTCTCAAAAGTCCCCGAGTCGATTGACTCCCGAGACCCTGATAGCAGGTGGCAAAAGGGAGAAACTCCCTGCCATAAACTTGCAGGCACCGTCAAATTGCCAATGCCTTGGAAGCAGCCGACCACAGTCGACACTGAGTCCATCAGCTGCATGAGTTTCCTCTGGGTCCTCCAGTTTCCTCCCACATCCCAAAGATAGTTTGACCCACGAACACTACCTCACTTTCTAAATATATATTATTTTTGTTTTTGCACTACTTTTAATCTTTTCAATATACATATACATACTTACTGTAATGGATTTACTTTTTTTCTTCTTTCGATATTACTGTGGATTACATTGTACTGTTGCTGCTAACTAAATTAACCAATTTCATGATACACGTCGGTGAAAATAGACCTGATTCTGATTCTTCTGATTTTGGTAAATTAATTAGACTCTATAAATGATCTCTCCTATAGGTGGGTAGTAGAACCTAATATGGTGAAGAAAATGCAATTAGATTAGTGTAGATTTAGTGTGAATGATGGCCAGTGTGGCTTTGGTAGGCTGAGGGGTCTGTTTCGGTTCTGTTTGACTCTGTGACTCAATGCCAGCTGCAGAAATCCTCTGATGACTCAGCAATAGTCATAGTCATAGTCATACTTTATTGATCCCGGGGGAAATTGGTTTTCGTTACAGTTGCACCATAAATAATAAATAGTAATAGAAATAGTAATAGTAATATTACCCTTAGTAAATATTAATAGTCATAGAAATAATAAATAGTAATAGAATAGTAATAGAAAATGGTAATAAATAGTTACATAGTAATATGTAAATTATGCAGTAAATTATGAAATAAGTCCAGGACCAGCCTATCGGCACAGGGTGTCTGACCTTCCAAGGCAGGAGTTGTAAAGTTTGATGGCCACTGGCAGGAATGACTTCCTATGACACTCTGTGGTGCATCTCGGTGGAATGAGTCTCTGGCTGAATGTACTCCTGTGCCCACCCAGTACATTATGTAGTGGATGGGAGACATTGACCAAGATGGCATGCAACTTGGAGAGCATCCTCTTTTCAGACACCACCGTCAGAGAGTCCAGTTCCATCCCCACAACATCACTGGCCTTACGAATGAGTTTGTTGGTTCTGTTGGTATCTGCTACCCTCAGCCTGCTGCCCCAGCACACAACAGCAAACACGATAGCACTGGCCACCACAGACTCGTAGAACATCCTCAGCATCGTCCGGCAGATATTAAAGGACCTCAGTCTCCTCAGGAAGTAGAGACGGCTCTGACCCTTCTTGTAGATAGCCTCAGTGTTCTTAGACCAGTCCAGTCTATTGTCAATTCGTATCCCCAGGTATTCGTAATCCTCCACCATGTCCACACTGACCCCCTGGATGGAAACAGGGGTCACCGGTACCTTAGCTCTCCTCAGGTCTACCACCAGCTCCTTAGTCTTTTTCACATTAAGTTGCAGATAATTCTGCTCACACCATGTGACAAAGTTTCCTACCATAGCCTCATCTCCCTTGTTGATGCATCCAACTATGGCAGAGTCATCCGAAAACTTCTGAAGATGAGAAGACTCTGTGCAGTAGTTGAAGTCCCAGGTGTAAATGGTGAAGAGAAAGGGAGACAAGACAGTCCCCTGTGGAGCCCCAGTGCTGCTGATCACTCTGTCAGACACACAGTGTTGCAAGCACACGTACTGTGGTCTGCCAGTCAGGTAATCAAGAATCCATGACACCAGGGAAGCATTCACCTGCATCGCTGTCAGCTTCTCCCCCAGCAGAGCAGGGCGGATGGTGTTGAACGCACTGGAGAAGTCAAAAAACATGACCCTCACAGTGCTCGCTGGCTTGTCCATGTGGGCATAGACACGGTTCAGCAAGTAGACGATGACATCCTGAACTCCTAGTCAGGGCTGGTAGGCGAACTGGAGGGGATCTAAGTGTGGCCTGAACATAGGCCGGAGCAGCTCCAGAACAAGTCTCTCCAGGGTCCTCATGATTTGAGTGGTCAATGCCACCGGTCTGTAGTCATTGAGGCCGCTGGGGTGCAGCGTCTTCGGCACAGGGACGAGGCAGGATGTCTTCCACAGCACAGGAACCCTCCGGAGCCTCAGGCTCATGTTGAATACATGGCGAAGTACTCCACATAGCTGAGGGGCACAGGCTTTGAGCACCCTGGTACTGACACCATCCAGTCCTGCAGCCTTGCTCGGGTTGAGACATTTCAGCTGTCTTCTCACCTGTTCAGCTGTGAAGCCCACCGTGGTGGTTTCATGTGGGGGAGGGGTATAGTCATGAGAGCAGGGTGGGGGACTGTGAGGAGGGGTAGGAGAGGAGAGTGGAATATGTGTTGGTTGGGGGCCGACAACAGATGGTTCGTGTGGGGGATGGGCAGGGGCCACAATGTCAAATCTGTTAAAGAACAAGTTAAGTTCGTTGGCCCTGTCCACACTGCCTTCAGCTCCTCTGTGCTAGTTTGCCGAAACCCAGTGATGGTCCTCATCCCTCTCCAGACCTCTCTCATGTTGTTCTGCTGGAGTTTCCACTCAAGCTTCCTCCTGTACCTGTCTTTAGCCTCCCTGATCCTGGCTTTCAGGTTCCTCTGTATTGCCCTCAGCTCCTCCCTATTTCCATCTCTAAACGTCCTCTTTTTAGCGTTCAGGATGTCCTTAATGTCCTTTGTCACCCATGGCTTGTTATTTGAATAACAAAGGACAGTTCTTGTTGGAACATTGCAGTCCACACAGAAGTTGTAATCAGTGATGCACTCTGTCAGCCCATCAATATCCTCTCCATGTGGCTCACAGAGTACCTGCCAGTCTGTCACCTCAAAACAACCCTGGAGCGCCTCATAAGCCTCCTCCGACCATTTCCTCACTGTCCTCGAGGTTAAAAAGTTTAAAAGTAAGAAATTACGGAGCAACTGTAACTGGCTGCATGCACGACTGGCGCATGCGCACATGCTAGCTGGGTGTATAAAGGAGGATAAATACAGGGCCCTGGTGGAGGACCTTGTCAAATGGCGCAAGCTCAACATCAATAAGACCAAGGAGATGGTGATGGACTTTAGAAAGACTAAGCCTACACTGCTCCCTGTTACTGTTGATGTTGAGGACGTGGATGTGGTGAGTACATCCTAGTACCTGAGGGTGCATCTGGATGACAGACTTGAGTGCAGCACCAACACAGAGGCTGTGTACAGGAAGGGCCAGAGTCTCCTCTACTTCCTGAGGAGACTGATGTCCTTTGGAGTATGCAGGCCTCTCCTTCACATGTTCTACCAGTCTGTTGTCGCCAGTACAATCTTCTATGCGGTAGTGTGCTGGAGCAATGCCATCAACATGGGTGATGCCAACAGGCTCAATAAAATGATTAGAAAGGCTGGCTCTGTTATAGGAGTCTAACAGGACACACTGGAGGCTTTGTAGAACAAAGGAGCTTACGGAAAATCCTGGCAATTCTGGACAATGTTCCTCACCCTCTGCATGAACAGAGGAGCACTTTTAGTAATAGACTAAGACAACTGCACTGCTCCAAAGAGGTAATTCCTGCCATCGGCCATTAGGCCCTAAAGTGAGTCAACCTGTAGCTGGGGAAGTGATGACCGCCTTCTGTAAGACTGTCTGAGGTAATTTATTTTTTATTCTTTCTTAGTTCTCTTCTAATATTTGTATACTTCAATATTTGGGCACTTGCAATGTTACTGTGACACTGTAATTTCCTTTGGGATCAATTAAGTACATATCTATCAAGCATTATGTGAAGTTGAAAGCAGAGTCAACACTTGGCCACTTGTTGAGGACATTGTCGTCAGTCTTGCCTCAGCATGACCACTTGTGAACTGCGATATAATAAACCGCTGGGAAGACTGCTAATATCCAAACGGTGTGTTAATGTAGAGCCGGTTAGATGTGGTAATCTCCAGTAAACACCCAGAAGGTGATGAACATAAGGAATTCTCTACAACACAATCCAATCCAATGTCATTAAGCTGGAAAGAGTGGAAAGAAAGATGTAGAAGAATGTTGCCAGGACTCGAGGGACTGAGTTTGGGAAGACAGATGGCGTTATTCCCTAGAATGTAGGAGCATGAAGGATAACCTCAGAGAGGTGTGTGAAATTTTGAGGGACAGAATTTTCCCAGGCTTGAAGAATCAAGAATTAGAAGGCATAGGTTTAAAGTGAGAGGGGACAGAGAGGGAACCTGAGGGGCTACTTTTTCACCCAACGGTTGGTCTGTATGTGGAACAAGCTGCCTGAGGAAGTGGTTGACACAGATACATGCCTCAAATGGTTGGGGCATGAACAACATTTAAAAGACTCTTGGACAGGTACATGGAAGAAAATCTGTTTAAAGGGAAATGGGGCAATCAGCAAATGGGACTAGGTTAAATAGGTATCCAGGTTGGCATGGAGCAGTTGAGCTGAAGGTTTACATACCTTATAACTCTATGGCTCTGTGATTCTATCACAATATTACATCATAATGTCTAGGCTAACACTCTGGTGTAATGCTGACAGATAGGCTCTGAGGGGCCATCTCACAGAGGAGACATCATAAACTGAGACCCCATCTGCCCTAGCTGATGGGCATAAAAGACCCTGCCTCCCAGAATGTTCCGGTTCACTTAGTTCAACCTAGGATGACTTGATGACATTAACTTTTCCAATCATGTGTAGGCCCCTTGAGAAATATGAATCAGCTTCCAGTGTGGTCTGGACAGAATATAACACATATTCCATTTAGTCAATAAATCATAATGTTCTGTTTGTGCTTTTAATCACATCCCCACATGCAGTAAGATTTCATTTTTCACGCACAGCTGTCCCTGAACTTCATCCGAACAACTGGCAGATTGCAAGTCCTCTCCGGAGTGTGGAGCCGACAAGCTGATGACTCCTGTTTCCCCCAGGCACAGTTAAAGTTGCATCAAAATAGATGCTGACGGCTCCCTGAAGGGCTTCCTATCCTGAGTCTGCTGCTACTGGAGGGACCAAGTGCTGAGCGGTGGCAGGGGAGAACTAATTTCAGTATCAGGATGACTTCCTCTTTAATGTACATTCCTGTTATGGAGACGCCTACTCAAGGACAGAGGGGAAAATCTATCCGGTCTATGTCAGGGAGACGTCACTCTGACAGAAATTTAAAACATGCATTGTTGGTATTGGGGCACTCTCGTTTCCTTCAACTTCGATCACCTGTCTTTCAGACTCAACTTTCGCAGTCCAAGTCTGAAATCTGAGTCTACGATCTTGCCCTGCCCACTTTAAGGTCAGCCTCGCAGCCCAAGTTGCTCTTCACCTGCCCTACTCTTTTCCTCCCTGGATTGATGCAATGTTTGTTTCCTCATGTTGCAGTGAGCACTGCAGGAGGTTTAACCATTTTAAATGCCTCACACAGCTGCAAGTTATTACTGCAGTAAAGTTTAGATAACCCAGCATGTTCAGGACCTAGGTGCTGAAAGACTGGCCAATTTTCCGGATTATTGCACATTCCTCCTTTTACTACACCAACGCACTTTTAATTCACCATTTTTATAGCATTATATAAATTTTCCATGGTATAATAGATTTTCCAGTGAAGTATGTGAGCTCAAAGAGAGCATGGGGAATAGAGTCGGTCTGGGTTTATTTAAAGTGGACTCAAAAAGAAAACCCTATGAATTAAAGGCAAGTTGGAAACAAGGGCTGTGTGAGTTTAAAGGGAGGGTGGTCAACAGGCTGGGAGGTGTTATAGGGAGCATGGGAATGGGGTTATGGTGAGCATACAGGGATATAGGAATGGAACCCCAGTAACCAGATACAGCACTGTCAGGTTTTCAGAACAAGGGCACAGAGAATTATTGGAGTTGTATCAGTTCTGTTTATATGTACTAAATTAAAATAAACCTGGCATAAAGGGGATAAAGTAAGTTAAAAATAAATAATGGCTCAAGATGAAGTAACTCAGCAAGTGCCTCCTCCAATTGATATCCGGGGATGCATCAAATCAGACAAGACATAGTAGTCGTAGTCATACAGTACTTTATTGATCCCGGGGGGAATTGGTTTTCGTTACAGTTGCACCATAAATAATTAAGTAGTAATAAAACCATAAATAATTAAATAGCAATATGTAAATTATGCCAGGAAATAAGTCCAGGACCAGCCTATTGGCTCAGGGGGAGGCAGAGAGGGTGGAAGGTAAAGTACACCCAGTGCTAAGTGAAACATGTGCTGATACTGAAATGGTTAGGAGAAGGTTTGGGCACAAGAACACAATAAAAAAATACAAGAGTAAAGCCATTTGGCTCCTTGTGTTGATCCCACTATCTGATAAGCCCATGGTTGAACTTCCATCTCAGAATCACTTTCACACAAATAGCTCCATACCCCATGATTTCATGAATATTTAAAAAACTACCAGTTGTGATCTTGAAATTACTCAGTGATGGAGCCTCTGCAACTCTGTTAGGTAGGGAATTCTAATGGTTCACTGTCATTTGAATGAAGTAATTTCTTCACTTTCCTGTCTTGAATGGCCAACCCTTTATCCTGTAGCTTTGACCCAAAGCAGTCGGAGTAATCACCTGCACCCCTCTGCACCTACCCTTTCCCTCTCCCTTCCATGTCACTTTAATGCATCCTCTGATATCTTGTAATCTATGAAGAATATGAAATTAAATGCTCACTTGAGAGCTTTATATTTACCATTGGTAACTAATTATCATAGAGCACAGAAAATCGCCATTCAGCTCCTTGCTCCTGTGCTAATTCTTTGAAAGGTCTGTCCAAATACTCCAGATCTAAAGTTCCAGCTGAGTCACAATGAGCCACAGGGTATTTCCATTCTGTTCCTGGGTCTCTGGCTGATCACCTTTAAATGTGCAACACACCAATTAATTTGTGCCTCTTTACTTGTACAAAGGGCTTTGTCGTCATCTTGTTAATATTTCAAAATTGCTTTTCTGGTCTTAGAGTCTTGGAAAGATTCAGCAAATAAAGGGGCCCTTCAACGTCAAAGTAACTTTATTATCAAAGTTTGTATATGTCACCATACACTACTTTGAGATTAATTTTCTTGCAGGCATTCACTGGTAAAATAGAGAAATACAATATAGTTTATGAGAAGTTATACACAAAGAAAGACTGACAAACAACAAATGTGCAAAAGAGGACAAATTGCACAAATATAATAAATAAATAAATATTGAGAACATGAGACTTAGAGACCTTGAAAGTGACTCTGTAGGTTGTGGAATCAGTTCGGAGTTGAGATGAGTGAAGTTATCCACGCTGGTTCAGGAACCTAATAGTCGTAAGGTAAACCTGTTTCCGAATCTGCTGGTGTGAACGCAAAAGCACCTGTACCTCCTGTCCAATGAAAGTCGTGGAAGGTGTTCATGGCTGAGAAGGTGGGTGTCCTTGATGAAGGATGCTGCTTTCTTGGGGCAGCATCTTTGTAAATCAGAATCAGAATCAGGTTTATTATCACCGGCATGTGTCATGAAAGTTGTTAACTCAGCAGCAGCAGTTCAATGCAATATGTAATATAGGAGAAGAGAAATAAATACATACATAAATCAATCAATCAATTACATTATGCGTATACTGAATAGATTAACAATCGAGCAAAACAAAAATACTATATATTAAAAAAGTGAGGTCGTGTTCACGGGTTCAATGTCCAATTAGGAATCAGATGGCAGAGGGGAAGAAGCTGTTCCTGAATCGATGAGTGTTTGCCTTCAGGCTTCTGTACCTCCCACCTGGTGGTAACGATGAGAAAAGGGCATGCCCTTGGTCCTGGAGGTCTTTAATAATGGACACTGCCTTTCTGAGACACCGTTCCTTGAAGATGTCCTGGGTACATTGTAGGCGAGTACCCAAGGTGGAGCTGACTAAATTTACAACCCTCTGCAGCTTCTTTCAGTTCTCTGCAATAGCCCCTCCATACCAAACAGTGATGCAAACTGTCAGAATGCTCTCCACGGTACATCTAAGAAGTTTTTGAGTGTAGTTGTTGACATACCAACTCTCTTCAAACTCCTAATGAAGTATAGTCACTGTCTTGCCTTCTTTATACAAAATATGTTGGGACCAGGTTAGGTCCTCAGAGGTCTTGACACCCAGGAGTTTGAAACTGCTCACTCTCTCCACTTCTGATACCTCCATGAGTTTTGGTATGTGTTCTTTCATCTAACCCTTCCTGAAGTACACAATCAGCTCCTTCATCTTACTGACATTGAGTGCAAGATTGTTGCTGCGACTCCACTCCACTAGTTGGCATATCTCACTCCTGTATGCTCTCTCGTCACCATCTGAGATTCTACCAATAATGGTTGCATCATCAGCAAATTTATAGTTGGTATTTGAGCTATGTCTAGCCACACTATCATGGGTATTGAGAGAGTAGAGCAGTGGGCAAAGCACACACCTCTGAAGTGCACCAGTGCCGATCGTCAGAGAGGAGATGTTATCACCAATCCACACAGATTATGGTCTTCTGGTTAGAAAGTCAAGGGTCTAATTACACAGGGAGGTACAGAGGCCCAGGTTCTGTAACTTATCAATCAGGATTGTGGGAATGATGGTGTTAAAAGCTGAGCTATAGTTAATGAACAGCATCTTGACGTAGGAGCTTGTATTGTCCAGGAGGTCTAAGGCAGTGTGAAGAGCCATTGAGATTGCACCTGCCTTTGACCTATTGTGGCGATAGGCAAATTGCAGTGGGTCCAGGTCCTTGCTGAGGCAGGAGTTGAGTCTAGTCATGACCAACCTCTCAAAACATTTCACTACTGTAGACATAAGTACTACTGGGTGATAGTTATTAAGGCAGCTCACATTATTCTTCTTATGCACTGGTATAATTGTTCTTTTTTGAAGCAAGTGGGAACTTGTGCCCTTTGCAGTGAGAGATTGAAAATATCCTTGAATACTCCCGCCAGTTGGTTGGCATGAGTTTTCAGAGCCTTATTGGGTACTCCACCAGGGCCTTCCACCTTGTGAGGGTTCACCCTCTTTAAAGACAGTCTAACATTGGCCTCCGAGACAGAGATCACAGGGTCACCGGGTGCAGCAGGGATCTTCACAGCTGTAGTTATATTCTCCCTTTCAAAACGGGCATAGAAGGTGTTGAGTTCACCTGGTAGTGAAGCATCACTGCCATTCATGCTATTGGGTTTTGCTCTGTAGGAAGTAATGTCTTGCAAACCCTGCCAGAGCTGCCGTGCATCTGATGTTGCTTTCAACCTGTGCTTAATGTGCTCAATGATGGAGCAGGATTTGCCTGTAATGGTCTGGGCTGTATCCAACACTTTCAGTAGACTATTCCATTTCTGGGCCTTGGTGTTTACATTCCAGGCAGTGATTCAACCAATCAGGATACTCTCCATTATGCATCTCTAGATGTTTGTCAAAGTTTTAGATAACATACCGAATCTTCGCAAACTTCTAAGAAAATAGGGGTGTTTCTTTGTGATAGCACCTACATGCTGGCTGCAGGACAGGTATTCTGTTAAGATAACAGCAAGGAATTTAAAGTTATTGATGCTCTCCACCTCCCATCCCCTAAGAGCACTGGCTAGTTATTCAATAATCAGCTCTTTGGGTTTGTTGGCACTGAGTGAGAGGTTGTTGTTCATCCCACCAAATCCTTGCTGACAATTAGGAATCCTTTCACACAAATCCTACCCAGCCCATTTTATTCTCTCTCATTACCATCAACTCCTCCCTGATTCTACCTCACCTACACACTAGGAACAATATACAAAGGCTAATTAATCTACCATCCTGCCTGTAAAGAATCTTTTTCTGTTGATCAGTGTCAAAAAAGTCAAATTAAGTCCACTGTGATTCACTGTTGTAAAACAATAAAATATGAAAACTTCCAAGGAGGGATGAATACTTTTGATAGGCACTGTATGAAATGAAATTTGTTGTGCAGCAGTACAGTGCAATACATGAAAAATGATCATTTTACTGTAAGAAATATATTTAAAAATATAAATATAGTGTAAAAAGAGAGCAAACTAATGAGGTAGTGTTCATAGATTAAAAGACAGTTCAGAAATCAGATGGCAGAGGGAAAGAAGTTTGAGCCTTCTCCACATTTAGGAAATACTCTGTACTATTGTTCCTTTTACCAAAATGCATTATCATGCGTTTCCCAACACTGTATTCCATCTGCCACCTTTTTGTCCATTTTTCCAATTTGTCTAAGTCCTACAGCAATCTCATTGCTTCCTCGGCACTACCTACCCTTCCACCTACCTCTGTATCATCCGCAAACTTTGCCACAAAGCCATCAATTCCATTATCTAAATCATTGACAAACAATGTGAAAAGTAGTGGTCCCAATACTGACCCTTGAGGAACACCACTAGTCACTGGCAGCCAACCAGAAAAGGCCCCCTTTTATTCCCACTCACTGCCTCCTGCCTGTCAGCCATTCCACTATCCATGCCAGTATCTTTCCTGTAATGCCATGGGATTTTATCTTGCTAAGCAGCCTCTTGTGTGGCACCTTATCAAACGTTTTCTGAAAATCCTAGTAAATGACATCCACTGCCTCTCCCTTAACCACCCTGCTTGTTACTTCCTCAAAGAACTCTAACAGATTTCTTCCTTATAGAGGTATTTAAAAGAATGAGAGACATAGACAAGATGGATGGCAACAGACTTTCCCCAGGGTAAGGGAGTCCAAAACTAGTGAACATCGATTTTAGGTGTGAGGGGAGATATTTAAAAGGGTTCTGGGAGCAACTTTTCTCACAGAGAGTGGTGTATATATGGAATAAGTTGCCAGAGGAAGATACATTTGTATCTTTTAAGAAGCACTTGGACATTCAGAAGAGAAATGCGAAGAAATTTTTTTAGTCAGAGGGTGGTGAATCTATGGAATTTGTTGCCACGGGTAGCAGTGGAGGCCAAGTCATTGGGTGTATTTAAGGCAAAGATTGACAGGTATCTGAGTAGCCAGGGCATCAAAGGTTATGGTGAGAAGGCGGGGGTGTGGGACTAAATAGGAGAATGGATCAGCTCATGATAAAATGGCGGAGCAGACTCGATGGGCCGAATGGCCAACTTCTGCTCCTTTGTCTTATGGTCTTATGGTCCTATGGAGCGGTTGGTCTTAGAGGGATATGGTCCAAATGCAGGAAATTAGGGCTAACGGAGTGGGCGCTGTGGTTAGCATGGACTGTTCAGGCTGAAGGGAATACATCTGAGCTGTATTGCCCTTTGACTCTTGCTTTAAGCTGCAATAAAACTTTATTCTCCTTAATGAGCCCAGTCTGGGGTCATTTGCCTTTTTAATGCTCAATATAGAAATCATTATATTTCCTGCTCTTGCCAGAGATGTAAATCTGATACTTTCATTTATTGTAGTTCATGAGGTTAGATGAAAATGGTTTTGCCTGACAAACGTGAAAAGCGTATCGTCCAAGGAGCAATTATAAAGCTGACCATGTCCCAGTGACAGAATAAGTAGGGGAATGGAGGATCTGTGGATGACGTTTGTCATTAGAGGATGGCTGGTATATATTGACCAAACCACTGGGGTAGACTATCCCATTCCAGAGATACCTGCACTGGAGTGATGGTGCAGTGTAGCACCAAGGGACAGCTGCACTCAGTCCTCGTTTATTGTCATTTAGAAATGCATGCATTAAGAAATGATACAATGTTTCTCCGGAGTGATAGCACAGAAAAACAGGACAAACCAAAGACTAACACTGACAGAACAACATAATTATAACATATAGTTACAGCAGTGCAAAGCAATACCATAATTTGATAAAGAGCAGACCATGGGCACGGTAAAAAAAAGTCTCAAAGTCCCGATCAGCTCCTGAGTCCCCAATAGCAGGTGGCAAAGGGAGAAACTCCCTACCATAAACCTCCAGGCACCGACAACTGCCGATACATTGGAAGCACCCGACCACAGCCGACACTGAGTCCATCCATCCGAAAACTTCGAGCCTCTGACCAGCCCCTCCAATACAGCCTCCTGAGCGCTATCCTCTGCCGAGCACCTTCAACCTAGCCCCGGCCGCCGAAACAAGCAAAGCCGAGGATTCAGGGCCTTCCCTCCAGAGATTCCGGACCACACAGTAGCAGTGGCAGCGAAGCGGGCATTTCAGAAGTTTCTCCAGATGTTCCTCCGTACTCTCATGTCTGTCTCCATCAAATCAGAATTGTGCATGGTCCCCTACTTGACAAATAACAGACATCACCGCTGGAGTGGCCGCGCGCACTGGTGAACATATCCAAAACATAGAGGAAATAAGTGACGGGATGGAGGGAAGATCAGTGGCACAATTAAGTAAAAATTTAGTTCTTAGATTAAATCCCATTAGATATCATAACTTAAATCCCATTTAGGAGTCTTACCACCTCTGATGAGTGAAAGATTCCTTTTACTGGAGGTTGTAGATATGGATCAGTTCTCCTGTTGCCTCTAACAAGTGGCTGTGAGTGTGAAGGATAACTTCCAGCAAAACTTGCAAGGATACTCTACCAGCTGCCATCTAGGACAGCCCTCCAGCTTAGGGCTTTCCTCCTGACCTCTGGGTCCTGAGGCCAATTGTGGCAGTTGTACATTCAGTCCAAGCCTGTTAAATCAGTGCAGATCAAGAGTCAAAGCAGGTACCTGCATTCAAATAGCAATGTCACTTTCAGAAGGTCCACAGCCACTATTTGGAAACATCGCCAGTGCTTAGTTTGTCCCTGAGAAGCATGAGGAGATATTAGAGCAAGACACCAAAGCTCACTTGGAGAGCTAGACCTTGAGGCCATTACATCATAGGACATAGGAGCACCATTAGGCCATTCACCCATTGAGACTTCTCCATTGAGCAAGGGGATTTATTTTCCTTCTCAACCTCATTTTGTTCCCTTCTCCCTGTAACCTTTGATGCCTTTACTAATTAAGAACCTATCAACCTCTGCTTTAAATATCCCTAATGACTTGACCTCCACAGCCATCTGAGGCAATGAATTTCATAGTTTCACCACACCCTAGCCAAAGAATTCCTCTCATTCTGCACTAAAAGGATGTTCTTCTATCCTGAGGCTGTTCCCTTTGGTCTTAGACTTCCCCACCATTGGAGACATCAGCTCCACATCTACTCTAGATCTTTCAGTATTTGGTAGGTTACTAAAGTTGAGGTGAATCATAAAGTACAAATGAAACTTCAAGTCATTAAATAGAAGTAGGATAGGGTTTCTAATTGGAGACACAAGAGACAGCTGGTACTGGTATTGAGAGCACTGTTGAAAAAAGCTGGAAGAAATCAGCAGGTCAGGCAGCACCTATACAGGGAAATGAACAGTTGACATTTTGGGTTAAGGATCTTCTTCAGTCCAGATGCTGCTTGAATTCAGAATCAAAATCAGGTTTATTATCATCGGCATGTGTCATGAAATTTGTTAACTTAGCAGCAGCATTTCAATGCAATACATAATATAGAAGGGAAAAATAATTAATAAATAAATTACAGTATAGGTATATTGAATAGATTTAAAATCATTCATAAACAGAAATAATATGTTTCTTAAAAGTGAGTTAGTGTTCATCGGTTCAATATCCATTTAGGAAACGGATGGCAGAGAGGAAGAAGCTGTTCCTGAATTGCTGAGTGTGGGCCTTCAGGCTTCTGTACCCCTCCTACCTGATGGTAACAGTGAGACAAGGGCATGCTCTGGATGCTAGAGGTCCTTAATAATTGACCTGGGTACTTTGTAGGCGAGTACCCAAGATGGAGCCGACTAAATTTACAACCCTCTGCACCTTCTTTCAGTCCTGTGTAGTAGTTGCCCACCCCCCCATAGCAGACAGTGATGCAGCCTGTCAGAATGCTCTCCATGGTACATCTATAGACGTTTCTGAGTGTATTTGTTGACACACCAAATCTCTTCAACCTCTTAATGAAGCATAGTCACTGTCTTGCCTTCTTTATAGCTGCATCAATATCTTGGGACCAGGTTAGATCCTCAGAGATCTTGACAGCTAGGAACTTGAAACTGCTCACTCTCTCCACTTCTGATCCCCCTATGAGGATTGATATGTGTTCCTTCGTCTTGGAGTTCAACCCGGAGAAATGTGAGGTGGTACACTTTGGAAGGACAAACTCCAAGGCAAAGTACAAAGTAAATGGCAGAATACTTGGTAGTGTGGAGGAGCAGGGGGATCTCAGGGTACATGTCCACAGATCCCTGAAAGTTGCCTCACAGGTGGATAGGGTAGTGAAGAAAGCTTATGGGGTATTAGCTTTCATAAGTCGAGGGATAGAGTTTAAGAGTCGTGATGTAATGATGCAGCTCTATAAAACTCTGGTTGGGCCACACTTGGAGTACTGTGTCCAGTTCTGGTCGCCTCACTATAGGAAGGACGTGGAAGCATTGGAAAAGGTACAGAGGAGATTTACCAGGATGCTGCCTGGTTTAGAAAGTATGCATTATGATCAGAGATTAAGGGAGCTAGGGCTTTACTCTTTGGAGAGAAGGAGGATGAGAGGAGACATGATAGAGGTGTACAAGATAATAAGAGGAACAGATAGAGTGGATAGCCAGCGCCTCTTCCCCACGGCACCACTGCTCAATACAAGAGGACATGGCTTTAAGGTAAGGGGTGGGAAGTTCAAGGGGGATATTAGAGGAAGGTTTTTTACTCAGAGAGTGGTTGGTGCGTGGAATGCACTGCCTGAATCAGTGGTGGAGGCAGATACACTAGTGAAGTTTAAGAGACTACTAGACAGGTATATGGAGGAATCTAAGGTGGGGGCTTATATGGGAAGCAGGGTTTGAGGGTCGGCACAACATTGTGGGCCGAAGGGCCTGTACTGTGCTGTACTATTCTATGGTCTATGCTCTTACCCTTCAGGAAGTCTGGAGTCCCATTAATTTTTTTCTGTGTTGCTAGGGTTTACAATTGTCTCTTATTCTTGGTCAATCCAGGGATGCCCTGCCTTTGTTTATTTATCTTTTACACCAGAGGAGATTCACTAGGATGTTGCCCAGAATGGAGCATTATAGTTCCAAGAATAGACTATGCAGGCTGTGTTTGTTTTCCCAGGTGCAGGGGAGGATGAGGGATGACCTGATGGAGCTTTATAGAATTATAATGGGAGTAGAAAGTGGTAGACAGTAAAAATCTGTTTCCTATGGTAGGCAGTGCATCTTAAGACAAGTAAAGGTCTATGTTGAGAGATGGAGAAAGTACAGAGGGCATCTTGGGGGGGGGGGGGGGTTCTCACTCAGTGAGTAGTGTTAATCTGGAATGCACTGCCTGAAGTGGTGCTGGAGGCAAAGACTCTCACACCATTTAAAAAACATCCAGACAGGCGCTTGGATCACTAGGGAATAGGAGATTATCAATCTAATGCAGGAGTTCACAACTTTGTTTATGCTATTGGCCAATACCATTAAGCAAGGGTCCATGGGGCCCAGGTTGGGAACCCCTGAGAGATGAGTATAAGTGGTTACACTGGACCAGAGGACCTGTTTCTGTGCTGTGTGATTGGATGACTCTTTCAGTGATATGTATGTATACCCATAAATCGCTTTGCACAACTGAGTTAAAACCAGAAACTACAGGTGCCGAATATCAGTAAAAAAAGAGAAAATGCTAAATGTACTCAGCAGGTCAGGTAGCATCTGTAGAGAAAGAAACAAGAGTTAACATTCTAAGTCGCTGACCCATCATGAGAATTGGAAAATTGAAAAAACAGGTATGTTTTAAATTGCAGGATTAGAAATGGTGGAGCTATTACACAACTGAACAGCTTCTTTTCCTTAAAAATACATCATGATCTTTTACAGTTTATGCATCAGAGAGGGATGATGCAGCCTAAGACCTAACAAAAGGCTCCAATGTTCCAGCAATCCCGGGCACTGCCCTCATATGTGCTGTAGTGGACATCAAACTTAATTCCTTGGGGTGAGAGTGCTAACCCTGTTAGAAATGATTCCCTGGGAAGAATTGAGAGAGAGGATTTTAGTGAGGTTGTGACAACAACAGCAGTCAAGACTAGCTTCAAAGAGTGCAGCTTCAGGTTCTGAATAGACAAGGGCATCAGCATCATATAAGGCAATAAAGAATATTAAGCTGGCAAGCAAACAATCTATGACAGAGCCACATCAACATTAGTAATTGTATCATAGCTTTTCCCATTCTTGCCAATCAGTACTCTCATTTTCCCAAAATCACTCACAAGCATCCAGAAATAACTGTAGCTTTACTTTGCCTTTTATCTCCAGCCCACCTCTTGCTACCCCTGCTGCATTCAATAAAACAATTTACTGAGTAAACTGGCACACGGTAAGTGGAAGGAACAACACCGTGATGTCTTATTCGGCTTTGGTATTTACGATGATGAAAGTTTCTCCTGCTCTTCTGCTGCCAACTGCAACATGATCTCTCAAAACATTTCCCTCCCTGTGCCACAAGGAATCCAGTCTGGGGATAATTGTATCATAGAATTGTACATCACAGTAACCAGTTCTGTGGCCCACTACATCCATCCTGACCATTTTGCCATTTACTTTATCCCATCTGCCCACATTAAAACTGTATCCTTCTACACCTTCTATATTCTGTATTCTTCTATATATTGGCAAGACCTGATGCAGGTTGGGAGACTGTTTCGCTGAACATCTACGCTCTGTCCGCCAGAGAAAGCAGGATCTCCCAGTGGCCACACATTTTAATTCCACGTCCCATTCCCATTCTGATATGTCTATCCACGGCCTCCTCTACTGTCAAGATGAAGCCACACTCAGGTTGGAGGAACAACACTTTATAATCCGTCTGAGTAGCCTCCAACCTGATGGCCTGAACATTGACTTCCCTAACTTCCGTTAATGCCCTACCTCCCCTTCGTACCCCATCCCTTATTTATTTATCTATTTTTTTACTCTTTCCCCCTTTTTTTCCTCTCTTTTTTTCTCCCTCTATCCCTCTCACTATAACTCCTTGCCCATCCTCTGGGCTCCCCTCCCCCTTTCTTTCTCCCTAGGCCTTCTGTCCCATGATCCTCTCCGTTCTCCAGCCTCGTATCCCTTTTGCCAATCAACTTTCCAGCTCTTAGCTCCATCCCTCCCCCTCCTGTCTTCTCATCATTTTGGATCTTCCCCTCCCCCTCCCACTTTCAAATCTCTTACTGTCTTTTCTTTCAGTTAGTCCTGACGAAGGGTCTTGGCCCGAAATGTCAACTGTACCTCTTCCTATAGATGCTGCCTGGCCTGCTGCATTCCACCAGCATTTTTTCTGTGTGTTCCTTCTACGCCTTGCCTATTTAAGTGAGTGTTTAAATACCTTAGCAATTGTATCTGATTCCACACACTCCTCGGGCAGTGCATTTCACATTTCAACCACTTTCTGTGCAAAAGTCTTCTCCCTCAGATCCCCTTTTAAAACTGCTTCGTCACACCTTACCGTGGAGTGACACAGTAGCATAGTGGTTAGCACAATGCCTTATAGTACCAGCGACCTGGGTTCATTTCCCGCCACTGCCCGTAAGGTGTTGGCATGTTTACCCCGTGACTGCGTGAGTTTCCTCCAGGTGATCCGGTTTCCTCCCGCTGTCCAGAGACGTATTGGTTAGTAGATTAACTGTTCATTGGAAATTGACCCATGATTAGGCTAGGATTAAATCAGAGGATTGCTGGGCAGCAAAGATCCAATGGTCAGATGGACCTACTCTGCACTGTGTCTCAATAACAAACAAATAAAGAAAGAACGAAAGATGTTTTCAACATCCCATCATGAGAAAAATTTACATCTTGTGTTCCAATGTTTAAATGGCACTCTGAAATTAGGGTAAAGTTTTAGGTCATAGGAATCTTAGGAAAAATGCTGTTGAAACTGAGGAACTTCTACCAACTAATGAGCAAAAGCCATATTTTTAAGGTTTACTCACTGTTGCTACATTGGTATCATTCCCACGAATTTCCAGGTATCCAAAATGCAATCAAGTTAAATGACCAGGATGGAAATTGTGAAAGAACAGAGCTCCGGGCTCTCTTTGAACAGCTCCGCACAATCTTGGATTTGTGTAGACAGAGAGAGAAGCGGAGTTCTACAACAGGCAAGCAGGCCCTTTGGCACAACATGTCCATGTCAACCAAAATGTTTATCCTAGTTAGACTCATTTTCCTGTGTTTGGCACATATCTCCAAAACCTTATCTATCCATGTACTTGTCTAAATGTCTTTTAAGCATAGTAATTGTACTGACCTCTACATCTACCTCTGTTAATTTGTTCCAAATCCCCACCACTCTCTGAAATAGCTTCCCCTCAGGTCCCTTTTAAATCTTTCCCCTGCTCTTTCGACATCCTTACTCTGAGAAAAAGAGTCAACCAACTTACCTACATCCCTCATGACTTTATGTATATGATTACCCTTCAGCCTCCCATCTCCAGGGAAAAAAGGATACAGTCTATCCAGCCTCTCTTAAACCTCTAACCTTCCAGTCGCAGTAACATTCTTGTGAACCTTTTCCCTGCACCCTGTCCAGGTTAATGACATCCTTCCTACAGCTGGGTGACCAGAACTACACATAATACTTCAAGTGTGGTCTTAGCAATGACTTGCACAGTTGCAATGTGACATTCCAAATCCTTCACTCAGTCCCTTGGCTGATGAAGGTAAGCATGCCAAATGCGCTTCTTCAGACCATAAGATATTGGAGTAGAATTAGGCCATTTGATCATAGATGATTTGTTTTCCCTCTCAACCCCATTCTCCTTCCTTTTCCCCATAATCTTTGATGCCCTTACTAATCAAGAACCTATCAACCTCCCCTTTAAAAATACCCGATGACTTGGACTCCATGGCTGTCTGTGGCAGAGAAATCCACAGATTCACCACTCTCTGGCTGAAGAAATACCTCCTCACCTCTTTTCTTGTATTCTAAGGCTGTGCACTCTGGTCTGGTGCTCTCTGAGTATTGGAAACATCCTCTCCACACCCACTCTAACTAAGCATTTCAGTACTTGGTAGGTTTCAATGAGATTTCCTCTCATTCTTCTGAACTCCAGCAGGTACAGGCCCAGAGCCACCAAATGCTCCTTACACGTTAACCCTTTCAATCCCGGGATAATTTTTGTTAATCTTCTCTGGACCTTATCTACCAGTGTCACTATTTTAAAGGGACTACCAGTTTGTACTCCTAGGCCTCTCTGTTCTATGACACTCTCAAGAGACTGACCATTTACTGTTTAAGCCCTCCCCTGCTTTCATTTATAAAAATGCAATACCTTGCGCTTGCCTGAGTTAAATTCCATCTTTCGTTCTTTGGTCCGTTTTAACAGTATCTCAGTCAGTAGGGGGTATCTCCAACAACCCAGTGCTATCTCAGTATATCACTGCAAAGTCACACAATGCCATATGTTTAAGTCCTGCATCAAGTCTTGATTTGTACAGGGATGGCACAGTGAGCAGCTGGTTGTGCTGCTTCCTCCCAACGTCAGAGACCTGGGCTCAATCCTCACCTTGCCTCCAATAAGGTCTCTGTGGATTTGCACATTCTCCCTGTGGCCCTTTGTGTCACAAGGAAAGTTACCAGACAGGAACACTTGATAGAGGCTCACAACTCAAGCTAGACCTGAACACAGGTTCATGATTGGAGGTGATCTCCAGTGGAAATCTACCAATAATAAGAACAGTAAAACGTCTTCAGCTATTTACGAAGTGTGAAGTGATTCACTTGGGAAGATCAAACTTGAAAGCATAATGCAAGATTTATGGCAGGATTCTTAGCAGTGTGGAGGAAGAGGGGCCCAGGTCCATGTTGCCAAGCAAGTTGTTAAGAGTCGGTAGGAAAGCATAAGTTGTGTTATCCTTCACTGGTTGGGCGATTGAGCTCAAGAGCTGTGAGGTAATGTTGCAACTCTATAAAACTCTGGTTAGACTACATTTAGAGTACTGTGTTCAGTTCTCGTTGCCTCATTATAGGAAGGATGTGGAAGCTTTAGAGAGGGTGCAGAGGAGATATATTAGGATGCTGCCTGGATTAGAGAATATGTATTATGAGGAAAGGCTGAGTAAGTTAAGGATTTTCTCTATGGAGAGAAAGAGGATGAGAGACCTTGATAAAAGTGCATTAGATTATAAGAGACATAGACAGAGACAGCACCCTTTATTCGCAGGAAGGCAATGGCTAATACCATAAGACAAACTTTTAAGATATTTGGAGGAAAAATTGGGGAGATGTCAGAGGTAAGTTTTTAACATAGAGAGCAGTGAGTGTCTAAAAGTCACTGTCCAGGGTGGTGATTGAGGCTGACACATGAGGGACATTTAAGCGACTCTTAGATACATTCAAGGATGAAAGAAAAATGGAGGGCTATGGATTATGTAAGAGGGAATGGTTGGATTGATCATGGAGTAGGTAAAAACATCAGCACAACATCATGGGCCAAAGGGCCCATACTGAGCTGTACTGTTCAATGCTCTATATTTTATGTTCTTCACCCTGAGCAGAGTTCTGGAACTTCCAGACAGGTTATCCAACTGATAGTCAAAGAAAACAATTTCAAGAAGTGTCTTAAAGTAGGAAAGAGTTGAAAGAGAACATTTTAGAGCTGGGGCCCTGGGGGGCTGTAGATGTGACTCCAGTCTTGTAACAATGAGTGTTGACCCATTTTAGCCCAGCTCTCCTTCCTTTTCCAAGATGAGCTGTCCAGTTGCTCTATGCCATTAACCATCTTATGCTTTCTGATAACTATCCCTGCATTCCCATTTCATCTTACGTTTCACAAAGCATATTGCTTAACTTTCCATGCAAACCTTGAGTCCTCTTTACTCCACAAGGCTGCAGGAAAAGAATAGCTAGCTTAGAAAGCAGTATGGTTATGAACAATTTTCCACATGATTGCATTTTAAAATTACTAGCAAAGGACTGAAGTATTTTCCTTCCAAGTCAATGTGTTACATAGTCATCAGGTTGCAACTTTTAAAAGCTGTGTGCGTGAAAATTAGACACAGCCTTGTTTTTCTTTGTGAAGAAATCAATGCCATAATATTCTATTTATGTACCAATCGTATATTGTTCAAAATACACTGAGAGACCACTTTACTGGGTACCTCATGTACAGTATATAATAAAATGGCCAGTGAGTGTATGCATGTTTGTGGTTTTCTGCTGCTGTAGCCCATCCTCGTTCTGGTTCAATGTATTGTTCATTCAGAGATGCTCTTCTGCACACCATTGTTGGAATACCTGGTTAGTTGAGTTCCTGTCACCTTTCTATCAGTCTTAATTAGTCTGACCATTCTCCTCTGAACTCTCTCATTAACAAGCCATTTTCACCAAAATAACTACTGCACACTGGATGTTTCTTTTGTTCTTTGTGCCATTCTCTGTAAACTAGAGACTGTTGTGCATGAAAATCCCAGGAAATCAATAGTTTCTGAGATACTCAAACTACCAACAATCATTCCATGATCAAGGTTACTTTAATCGCATTTCTTCCCTATTCTAATGTTTGGTCTGAAAAACAACTGAACCTCTTGACCATGTCTGCATGCTTTTATACATTGAGTTTCTGCCATATCATTGGTTGATTAGATATTTGCATAAATGAGCAGGTGGACAGGAGCACCAAATAAAGTGGCCTCTTAGTGTATGTGCCCCATTTTCTTCAATGAGTATCAGTTGTATGTGCACAAGGTGTATGTGCATCATGTTAACATGATGATGCAATTTGTCCAATATACTTGAAGACAAATATGGGCATCAGCCTTATTTCTATCTCATACAGCTTCTAAGTGATCATACTGGTTATAAATCTCATGGGGACATCCTGTGCAGTGAGCAATTCCACAGAAATATAATCTTATTTTTCAAGATTATCTCTAAAGTGTGTGTTGCACGAAAGAGCAGTGTATTTTGCAGTGTAAAGTTCCTGTATTTTGTTTTAGAGCTGTCCCCACTTCCCCCACTTCTTAGTCTATTTTCTTAAAGATCCTCACCCCAGCTACTTTGGGCTGCAAATATCAGCGAGAAGGCCAAAAGGTGTGAGCGTAATGTAGATCCTATTCAACTTTTTGATGTCGATCACTGGACAACCCATCGCTGTGGGACACATGAAGAAAGAAAATAAGAGCAGGAGGAGACCACCCGGCCCCTGCCCATTCAATGTCTCATCTGCCCCACACCTCATTTCCACTTCTGAGTCAGTTCTCTGTAACTATCAATTTCCCGACCTCTCAAAAATGTAACAACCTCCGTTTTAAATACTTCTAATGTTCTGCCTAATATACAGTGGCAAACCGCCCTTATGTTCTTAATAACCATGAAAGCACTAAACTAAAATTGAAATGAAATGAATATTTATTAACAATACCACAAAATTCTAAGAATAGTGATGGTTTACATACAGATTATCCAAACAATGGCAAACTTAGAAAATGCAAATTATAGCAACTGCTCGGAATGAAATCTCCTCCAGAAAATGCTTGGTCAACTGGGGTTAGGTAAATATAACCACACAAAGTCTAATTATTTCAAACTCTCCCTGCTTGACTGCATCAACTTGTCATATCAAATACAAGTACCCACCTAATTCCTGAAATCTGCTGTTCCCTTTGGACTAACATTCACTCATAATCAAAATAAGGGATCTTCTGCTGGTTGATTGACTTTTCCTTCTCCTCACCCCTGGCACAGTTGTCTTCCTTGCGATTGCTGCTCTCCCTCGAGATCTCTCTTGTTGGTCTCCTGAGTCCTTCGTCAGCTTCTGAAAATCTTCATTATGGCGTGTTTTCCTTATCGGATCTGCAGAGTTCTGTTGATTCTGTAGGGTCTGATTCATTGGGCCATCCTGCATTAGCTCTGATTCATTGGAACTCCTCATTGGCTCTGGCCTAAGGCTAAAGGTTACAGCCCCTCACCTCATACCTCAGAGGTAATTTCTTCATCATTTTGTGCTGAAAGAAGCTATTTCACACTAATTATACCACGTCAAGTCAGCCACTTGCCTCTCCGGGTCACAGACCCAGAACACTCCTCTTATCTGCCCGTTTTCTTCTGCCTTACAAAAGGGCATCCCACAAATAACTCCTTATTTGGAAATGATCTCTGAGTAGCCAATTATACTGGGGCTTTTGTTACATCCACTACAAGAAAGAGTTAAATCGGTGAATGATAACCTTCACTCTTTCCGCCACCTGCCGCAAACTAAGAAATTTGTGGGATCTACTCATTCACTGTCCTTGACTTGTTCCAGATATCTGTTCTGCAGCTTTTTAAGTTCTTTAGGCCAACAATGCAATGAGTGGAAGATAGCTGCTCATGGATTGTATGTATCCTTTCACTCAGCTGCTCACAGAAGTGTGGTCAGGAAGCTTGACTGACAGGGAGATTGCAAAATCACACCCTTTCAGCTGAGCTGAGGCATCTCAGTGTAACCAATCTGCTGGAGCTCCTCTGGCAGATTGCTTCTTGCTCCAGACTTCAGCATCTGCTGTCTCTTGAGCATCCTTTGTGTAATCAGTCTGTAGTGAGTGTCCAAAATACTCAGCAATAATCTTTTGGTTTTATAATACATAATGATAACTTAACCCCAAATGTGGAAAGCACAGTAAAGAAAAGATGGTGCAAAAATTGGCCACATAGTGTATCAAAGTCAAAATCAAAGTAAATGTATTATCAAAGTACTTATATATATGTTAACATATACTAACTTGATATTTATTTTATTAACTTATTGAGATACAGAAGAGAACAGGCCCTTCCAGTCCTTCGAGCCACACTGCCAGCATAACCCCGGATTTAATCTGGGCCTAATCACAGGACAGTTTACAATGGCCAAGTCACCTTCCAACCAGTAGGTCTTTGGACTGTGAGAGGAAACTGGAGCACCTGGAGGAAACCAGCGCAGTCATGGGACAACGTACAAACTCTTTACAGCTCTTGCAGGCATTTAGAGGAAAACAAGGAAATGCAAAAACAATAATGAAAATCTATGCACAAAGATAGTCACACAACCAAAGTGCAAAAGAAGACAAATCGTGCAAATAAATAAATAGATAGATAGAGAGATATAGATAGACAGATAGATAGAAACCACTGAGAATATGAGCTGTAAAGTCCGTGAAAGATGATCCATACATTATAGAATCAATTCAGTGTTGAGGAGAGTGAGGTTATCCATGCTGGTTTGTTTGATGGTCTTATTTGGTGTTGTTTTTGGTGATAGTTTGTTACTGCCACATACATAGTACCACGACACAGTGAAAAGCTTGTCTTGCATTCTGTTCATACAGATCAAATCATTACAGTACATTGATGTAAAGCAAGATAAAACTATAACAATGCAGAATAAAGTTTGAGCTACAGAGAAAGTGCAGGTAAACACAATAAAATGCAAGATTATAATGGGATAGATTGTAAGGTTGAGAGTACATCTTATCAAGCTTTGATAGTAAGGCAGAAAGATTAAGATGGCAGGAAGATAGAGGCAGCCTGGTCATCTGTATCGTTCGTTCATTATATGCCATGTCATATGACGTGGGCGGTCGTGATCTTTCCATGACCATGATTGTTCTTAGCAAATTTTTCTACCGAAGTAGTTTGCCATTGCCTTCTTCTGGGCAGTGTCTTTACAAGAGAGGATCAATACTCTCCAGAGATCGTCCGGCTGGTGTCAGTGGTTGCTTAACCAGGACTTGTGATATGCATCAGCTGCTCATATGACCTACTCTCATAGCTTCACTTGATCCTGACTGGGGGGGCTAAGCAGGTGCTACACCTTGCCCAAGGGTGACCTGCAGGCTAGTGGAGGGAAGGAGTAGCTTACACCTCCTTTGGAGGAGATGTCTGTCCACCCTGTCAACTGCATTGAATTGAATTGAATTGACTTTATTTCTTACATCCTTCACATACATGAGGAGTAAAAATCTTCACGTTACGTCTCCAACTAAATGCGTAATGTGCAATCATAATAATTTATAATAAATAGAACAGTCAATGTAATATTACTACTAAAGGCATCCATTAGTCTTGCAAGACCATGGATCAGCGCCTGGCAAGTCTTCACTCTCCAGGGCGCAGGCCTGGGCAAGGTTGTATGGAAGACCAGCAGTTGCCCGTGCTGCAAGTCTCCCCTCTCCACGACACCAATGTTGTCCAAGGGAAGGGCATTAGGACCCATACAGCTTGGCATCAGTGTCGTCGCAGAGCAATGTGTGATTAAGTGCCTTGCTCAAGGACACAACATGTTCCCTCGGCTGGGGCTTGAACTCACAACCTTCAGGTAGCTAGTCCAATGCCTTAACCACTTGGCCATGTGCTCACACCAATGAAATATAGAGTACACTCAAATCGGCGTGAGTTCATCAGTATGATGGTCTGGTGGAAGAAGATGTTCTGGAGCCTGTTGGTCCTGGCTTTAATGCTGTAGTACCATTTCCCAAATGGTAGCAGCTGGAATAGATTGTGGTTGGGATGGCTGTGGACCCAATGATCCTACGGGCCCTTTTTATACACCTGTCTTTGTAAATGTCCTGAATCATGTTCACAACTACAGATGCGCTGGGCTGTCTGCACCACTCTCTGCAGAGTCCTGCGATTGAGGGAAGTACAGTTCCCATACCAGGTAGTGATGCAGCCAGTCAGGATGCTCTCAGTTGTGCTCCTGTAGAAAGTTGTTAGGATTTGGGGGCCCATACCAAAGGTCCTCAACTGTCTGAGGTGAAAGAGGCGTCATTGTGCCTTTTTCACCACACAGCCAGTATGGACAGACCACATGAGATCCTCGGTGATGTGGATGTGAGGAACTTGAAGCTGTTTACCCTCTCAACCCCTGATCCATTGATGTCAATAGGGGTTAGCCCATCTCCATTCCCCCTGTAATCCACAACCAGCTCCTTTGTTTTTGCGACATTGAGGGAGAGGTTGTTTTCTTGACACCACTGTGTCAGAGAGATGATTTCTTCCCTGTAGGCCAGCTCGTTATTGTTTGTGACAAGGCCAATCTATGTAGTGTCGTCGGCAAATTTAATCAGCAGATTGGAGCAGTCATGGGTATACAGGGAGTAAAGGAGGGGACTCAGTATGCAGAACAAAAACAGAATTTTTTCCAGAGAACCGCGAGGTAATGCATTTGGGATGTTGCAAAAAGTCAAGGAAAGATACAAAAAGTGGGAGGATATTGATATGTGTAGGAAGAGAAGGACCTTGGAGCATACATCATCAGTTCCTTCAAGCTAGCAGGACTGGGAAATACAGTGGTTAGAAAAGTACATGGAAGACTCTCTTTTATTAGCCAAGATTTATCTTGTTGCAATCTATCACTCTCCTCCTCACACTTCACAATACTGCAGATAAACACTCAAAAACTTCCAGACGCTGAAAATCTGAAGTTAAAGTTTTTAAAAATGCTGCAAACACTCAGCAGGTCAGGCACTGTCTGTGGAGAGAGGAAGAGTTCACATTGCAGGTCTGATATGTTTTGTCAACTGCCAAATACAGTGTTGTCCACAAATTTAGTAATTGCAGCTTGCATCCCCATGTAGAAGTCATCCATATACATTGAGAAAAGCCATGGCCCTCAAAAGGGCTGGCTGGTGGTGTAGTGGCATCAGCACTGGACTTCAAGGCAGATGGTCCTGAGTTCAAACCCAGCTGGGTCCCAACATGGGCAGCAGCAGTGGAAGAAAGGCCCGGCAATCTACTTCTGAAACTTGCATGAAAACCCTATGGATAAAACACGAAGAGTTAGCTCAGCTAAATGACTGAACAACATCAAATGGCCCTTAAAACCAGTCCTTGGGTATTTCTGCTCTTAACTACTATACATGACAGATAACAGAAGTGGATTGTGAGATAAATCATTGACTCCAAGCCCCTAACCTCCTTTATCTAACAAAGTGGCTTATGAGTGCCCATCCACTTCAAGGTTCGTCATGCTGTGCATTCAGAGATACACACCACTGTTGTAACGTGTGACTTCCTGTCAGTGTGAACCAGTCTGGCCATTTTCCTCTGATCTCTCTCAGAACTGCTGCTCACTGGATTTTTTTGTTCTGCACACCATTCTCTGTAAACTCTAGAGACTGTTGTGCGTGAAAACCCCAGGAGATCAGCAGTTTCTGAGATAATCAAACCACCAGCAATTATTCCATGGTCAAAGTCACTTAGATCACATTTGTTCCCCTTTATGAGGTTTGGTCTGAACAACAACTGAACCTCTTGACCATGTCTGCATGCTTTTATACTTTGAGTAGTTGCCACATGATTGGCTGATTAGATATCTGCATTAACGAGCAGGTGTATCTAATAAAGTGGCTACTGAGTGTACACCTGAAAGTGGTCTTTTGTTCCCTTCCGTCGGGGCCTAATCCCATTGTTTCCTCTCTCCTTTCTCAGCATTTTACCAATTTCCTTTCATATTGTTCACCCTCTTAAGGCAAACGAAAGGACAAAAGCTGCTGAAGGTGCAGCTTTATTCATACACACAGTTGATCATGCAACATTTAAATTAAGTGCTGACAATCTGTTGGAGTCTCAAACACTATGGGCAGTCACAGGTATCTTCACTGATATCCTGGACCCCAAGGTTCTTTGTCCTTCAGGAAAGGAGGTCTCCTGCCTTAGGTGTCTTCACTCACCTGGCTACACCCCTCAGAGTTGGCAATCACTGGCCGTTGTCCTCACTGGCTCCACTGGTCAATGTTGAGGTTCTTGACTGCAGACCAACAGGGTATAGTTTTCACTGCTCTTGTTTGCCGAGGGGCTAATTTATACCCCTAAAACCTTTCTTTGCTCTCACCAAATGGACAACAAGTTGGGAGGACTTCTGCTCAAAATCAGGTTTATTATCACTGATATAACGCGTCCTGAAATGTTTTTGTTTTGTGCCACAGTACAGTGCTATACATAAAAATACCATGGCATAATGAGAAATATAAAAGAATTAAGTAATGCAAAAGAGAGCAAGCAATGAGGTAGTGGTCCATGGTCCGTACAGGAATCTGATGGTGGAGAGGAAGAAACTGTTCCTAAAACATTGAGTGTGTCTTCAGGCTCCTGTACCTCCTCATTGATGGTAGCAATCAGAAGAGGGCATGTCTAGGAAGGGCAGGGTCCCTTAATGATGGATGCTGCCTTTTTGAAGATATGCTCTTGCCCATGACGGAGCTGGCTGAGTCTAAACCCTTTCGCAGCTTTTTCCAGTCTCATAAATTGGTGTCTCCATACCAGACAGTGAAACAACCAGCCTGAGTGCTCTCCACAGGCA
Source organism: Mobula birostris (assembly GCF_030028105.1). Lineage (NCBI taxonomy): Eukaryota > Metazoa > Chordata > Chondrichthyes > Myliobatiformes > Myliobatidae > Mobula > Mobula birostris. The sequence goes on along the minus strand of NC_092378.1, from coordinate 49,862,576 downwards.
TCTGTAGAAACTTGCAAGAGTCTTTTGTGCCATACCAAATCTCCTCAATCTCCTAATGAAGTATAGCCTTCTTCATAATTCCATCAATATGTTGGGACAGGATAGATGTTGATACTTAGGGATGGAAACTGCTCACCCTTTCCACTGCTGTTCCCTCAGTGAGGACTGGTATGTGTTCTCCCAACTTCCACTTCCTGAAATTCACAATCAATTCCTTGACCTCACTGATGTTGAGTGCAAGGTTGTTCAGCAATGCTACTCAACAAGCCAATCTCTCCCACTGCTGTACGTTAGCTCAAAGGAGTTGGATGTAGCTTTGAATATAAACATTCCAAATTTTCAAAGTTCAAATTTCAAAGTAAATTTATTATCAAAGTACGTATATGTTACCATATGCTACTTAGAGATTCATTTTCCTGCAGGCATTTAAAGGCAAACAGAAATACAACAGGATTTTGTGAAAAAATAAGCACTAAGACTAATAAACAAGTCTCCAGGAGGCGCTCATGGCGTGAGGTTCACTCTGGCTTCGCTCCATTCCCTTTACTTCTTTTACCTGTAACCACCCTTATTTACTTTATCTATACCTACACTAAAGGGTTTATACTACAGATATATCTTTGAACTTCGATTTTAACTTACTGAAAATGCTGACCAGAGGACAAGAAGTTAAAAATGGGAAAGACTCTGATTGGAACGGGAAAAGAGATGGCAATCCTAAAGCATCTAAGCAAATTCAATTAACTTTTGAAACAATGTCGAAACTTCTAGAGGATAAACTTAACCAAAGATTTGCTGTGTTTGAAGAAGTTTTGAAGACGAGTCAAGATGATCTTAAATTGTTTAGCCGCAAAATCGATCAACAACAGATTAGAATTTCAGAAATGGATGAAGCCGGTCAGAAGAGAGACCGAAAGATTGAAATTCTGGAGAAAAATCTAGCTTTGACATCTCAGCAGTTGGAACGTTATAAATCAAAGATTATCGATCTTGAAAATCAATCTCGGCAACAGAATCTGCGAATAATCGGGCTTCCTGAAGATGTTGAGACGGGCGATCCTACTAAATACTTCTCTAAGTTTTTAATGGATGTGTTTGGTCCAGGAGTTTTGGAGGACCCCACCCCCACCCCCCATTGTTTGATCGTGTGCATCGTACTTTACGCCCCAAACTTTCCAAATATTCTAAACCGAGACCTATTATTATTGGGTTTCACTATGTTCACATTAAGGATCAAGTGATATGAGCTGCTCGGCGGAAAGGTATGATTGAATTTCAAAGTTTCAGATTTTGCGTCGTTGAAGATTTCAGCCTGGAAGTTTTGAGGGAACGGATGGCTTTCAAACTGCTGATGTCAGAATTTTATCGTAAGGGCTTCAAATTAGTGTTGCTGTACCCAGCACATCTGAGAATTGTTCTGGTTGATAACTCTTGTCATCTGCTTAAGACTCCAGACGAAGCTCAAAGTTTTCTTGACAATCTGCCTCCCTTTGCTAAGGACTAATTAACGCATTGTTTTCTTTTTTTTCTTTTATTCTAACTTGATTTTCGTTTTTGTTTTGGAAAAAAAGCTAATATCCAGCTTACAGATTTAGACTTTTATATTTTGAGGGTTCTTGCCTTGGTTTTTTAGTGTAGGTATTTTTCATATTTTTGAATAAAAGTGTAGCCCCCCGGCCAGCCTCAGGGTTGCTCGGCTCGCTGTCGTCTGGGGAAACAGCCATCGACCCCGCCAAACTGGGTAATCAGTTCGTGTAGATGCTGTGTGAAGTACCCCACCCCGCCCAAATAACAGACAATACCCCAGATACGATTAATGATTTACAGTTTATGGATATTATGGGAACTATATAATTAATGGAGAATAAAATTTAAAAGGAAAATAAAAGGTTCCACACTTATCAATATTCAATCTCTTTGTGCACAAACAGTTGGAGCTCAGGATCCTTCTTCTCCACCCTGCGACCCCTTGGACCACCTCGACCAGCCGCCTGGGACCAACAACGGTGGTCGACCAGACACTCCACATGAGTCCGTCTCCGTCTCCCCTCCTTGCCGAATGCCCCGCTCGGGGTCCGATCCCGTTAGCGGACTCACAGCACCTGGTCCATCCTCTGTCTCTCTCTCTCCCGCCTTCTCCCCCAAAACCCCGCGCATACAATATCTTACAGACACACCAAAAGCATAACAACTATCCCAATTGGTTCGTAACATCTTCTTATCAGTAACGTGATCCAAGCAAACTGCTAGCGGGAGGACTTTCTCAGCAGTTAACATAACAAAGAAGCCATTTTAATTAGACTACGCAGTGACATTAAAAAAAGAAACCCCTTATAAAAGTATTTTTTTCTTCTTTCATTAGTGATTTTGTATTTTTCACTTTTAATCTCTTTGCTTTTTAGAGTAGTTAAGTAGTAGATTCAGTGTTTGATTTTTCTGTTCTTTGAAACTTTATTGGAGAAGTATTACATCCTAAGATGGCAGATTGCTCTCTTCTTCTCCTAAGAATTTATTTTTCTTGCTGAGGCATTTTTGATCATTTATATATGAAAAAAAACTGATAACACGGATCGGCGCTCGGACTCTTTTTTTTGAAATATGAGTAAGAAGGAACTATTTTATGTTTGTAATTGTTGTAATCTTTTCTTTATATTTATAGTAATCACTTTTTTACTTCTTTGACCACGGGTGGTGTTTTTTAAGAAAACTATATTTCTTTTGGGTTGCCTTCTGGAGAGATGGGGTTAGATTTAGCATTAGCCACTTTCTGGCTTTTTTCCGGATTTTTGTTGGGGGGGGGTGATATTTTTGTTCTTATTTTTAATTTAGGTTTTTTCTCTCTAAATGGGCTGACTTGAAACTACCAAAATGTCCAAAATGTCGTAAATTCCGGTTCCTCTTTGAACCTTCTTTCCTCTTCCGGTGTCATGAGTTTGTATTCTGGTTAACCCTTTATATACCTTATGTTCAATTTCAGTACTATGGATAAGATTACTAATTTGGCCTCTTGGAAGACAAATGGTTTAAACCACCCGATTAAACGGAAGAAAATTATTAAAGTATTCCAAAGGATGAATGCTCGTATCATTTTCGTACAAGAAACTCATGTGCGGAAAGAGGATAATCAGCGTTTTTTTAGGTTTTGGAAGGAATAACAATACCATTCAAACTCACAGACCAAAGTGAAAAGGCGTTTCTATTTTTATAGATCCTTCAATTTCATTTGTGCATCATGAGACTATTTCAGATCCGAATGGTAGATTCTTGCTAATTACTGGTTTGTTATTTAACAAAAAAGTTGTTATGGTTAATGTTTACGCTCCAAATGTTGATTGTCCTGAATTTTTAAATATCTCTTTACATCCCTTCCTAACTTAAACGATTATATGTTGATTATGAGTGGAGACTTTAACTGTTGTTTAAATCCTCTGATGGATAGATCTATACCTAATCAGGCATTCCCGAACAAATCGGCTACTCTTATTAACTCTTTTATGGTTGGCTCTGGAACTTCAGAAATTTGGAGATTCTTATACTCCAACGATAAAGAGTTTTCATTCTTTTCACATGTATATCATCATTATTCTAGAATTGATTACTTTCTTTTTGACTCTCAATTAATTCCACTTGTTGTTGACTGTAAATATGACTCCAATGCTATTTCCAATCATGCGCCATCAAAACTATCTATTAGGTCAATGGACACATCTTCCAGTACTAGACAATGGGGATTTAATACCACTTTGCTTTAGAACTTGGACTTTGTTAATTTTATTGAGGAACAGATTGATTTTTTCTTCAAAATAAATTTTCTGGAGGGAATTTCCAGCAGGGTACTATGGGATACTTTTAAAGCACATATTCGTGGACAAATTATTTCATATTCTGCTGGACTGAAAAAGTGAACTAATAATGAAATACTTAAGCTGGTTGACAAGATTAAAGAAATTGACAAGAAATATTCTATTGCTCCTAATCAGGAGGTTTATAAAGAGAGAGTCAAACTTCAAATGGAACATAGTCTATTACCATCACCTTCGATTGAAAATCAATTAATTAAAACTAGGAGTCAATTCTATATACATGGTGATAGAACTGGGGAACTACTGGCTAATCAACTGAAATCGCCTTTGGTTAAATGTCAGATTGTTAAGATTCATAAAAAAGATGGTACTCTGACGGTTGATCATGATGAGATAAACAAATCCTTTCAAGAATTTCATACTTCTTTATACCAATCAGAATCTCCTGATGATTCCACTATAATGCACGAATTTTTAAAGAAATTGAATATTCCAAAATTACCACCCAATGAACACTTAAAACTAAATGTATCTATTATAGTAGAAGAAATAAAGAATGCTATTTCCTCAATGAATTCAGGTAAAGCACCTGGTCCAGGTGGCTATACAGTAGAATTTTTAAAATCCTTTTCTACTATACTTTCTCCTTGGTTATGTAGAATCTTTAAGGATGCAGTATCTCTAGGTAAATTACCACAATCTTTTTATCGAGCTTCTATTTCCCTAATTCTTAAAAAAGATAAGGATCCTACTGAATGTGCATCTTACAGGGCTATATCTTTGCTGAATGTGGATTCTAAGATTTTTTCCAAAATATTTGCAACAAGACTGGAGAATGTATTGCCTCAAATTATTTCTGTTGATCAGTCTGGATTTATTAAAAATTGTTACTCCTTCTTTAATATTAGGATATTAATAAATATTGTTTATACTTCTTCACCTAGAACTCCAGAATGCGTCATTTCATTGGATGCTGAGAAAGCTTTTGATAGAGTCGAATAGACATATTTGTTTAATACGCTTGAGAAATTCAATTTAAGTCCGATATTTATATCTTGGATTAAATTGATATACCTTCCTCTTTTGGCTTCGGTATTTACCAATAATCAAAGATCTCCCTTTTTTTTTCAGTTATTCCATGGTACTAGGCATGGTTGCCCTCTTAGTCTATTATTATTCGATATTGCCCTGGAACCATTAGCTATTGCCATTTGTGACTCTCCTAATATATTTTGTATTATCCGTGGGAATGAGATACATAAATTATCACTATATGCAGATGATTTACTATTATATATTTCTAACCCTGAGAAATCCATTCTGGCAGTATTATCTTTGCTTGCTCAATTTAATAGTTTTTCTGGTTACAAATTGAATCTTAGCAAGGGTGTACTTTTCCATTAAATATGCAGGCTCCCATTTATAGATGTTCACCATTTAGATTGATTACTGACTATCTTACTTATTTGGGGGTTAAAATTGCTAAGAGGCATAAGGACTTATTCAAGCTCAATTGTTTACCGTTAATTAGTCAGTTTAAACAATTGCTTACTAAATAGTCCCCATTGTCTCTATTACTGATTGGCCGAATCAATGCTATTGAAGTGATAATTCTACCTAAATTTTTATATCTATTTCAAGCAGTACCAATTTTTATTTCTAAATCTTTTTTGATACTATTAATTCTAAAATTTCCTCTTATATATGGCAGAATAAAAATCCCAGGTTAAGTAAAATATACTTACAGAAGTCCAAGAAAGATGGTCGTTTAGCATTGCAAATTTAAGATTCTATTATTGGGCAATTAATATTCGATATTTAACATTTTGGACACAAGATTGGGATATAATTCCAAGTCCACAATGGGTAAACCTCGAAAGTTACTCTGTACAAGGGTTTTCATTAGTTTCTATTTTAGGATTTTCACTCCCCTTTGTGTTTTCTAAATTGAATAAACAATTAGTTAATCCAATAATTAAACACACATTACGAATATGGTTCCGATTTCGTAAATTTTTTGGTTTGAATAAATTTATATTATCAAGTCCTATTATATCTAATTTTTTTTCCAACCCTCTGTTATGGATCAAGCCTTTTTGATATGGAAAATGAAGGGTATAACATGTTTCCATGATTTATTTTTGAGTAACTGTTTCATGTCTTTTGAACAGTTGTCTAATAAATATAACTTGCTCAGATCCCATTTTTTTAGATATTTACAAATAAGAAACTTTTTAAATACCATGCTGCCTACATTTCCAATTTCATATTCAGCTGATATCACGGAAAAAAAAATTAGGTTTAAATCCTTATCAGAAGGGATTAATAGCAACTATTTATGATATAATTATGAAAATACAGCCAGGCATATCTGATAAAATTAAAAATGAATGGGAAAGGGAACTTCAACTTCACTTACTTATAGAGAAATGGGAGAAAATTTTTCAATTAGTTAGCTCTTCCTCGATATGTGCTAAACATGTGCTGATACAATTTAAGGTAGTGCATAGGGCTCACGGTGTCTATAGATAAACTAGCTCTTTTTTGCTCCCATATAAATCCTACTTGTGACAGGTGTCACTCTGAGGTGGCTTCTTTGACTCATATGTTCTGGTCCTGCCCTCCCTTGGAAAAATTTTGGAAAGATATCTTTGATATCATTTCAACAGTTTTGCGTTTTGATTTATAACCCCATCCTATCACAACAATTTTTGGTTTGCCAATGATTGAACATAGCTCTTTATCCTCTTCAGCTTGTTGGATGATTGCGTTTGTTACATTACTAGCCAGAAGATCCATTTTATTGAATTGGAAAGAGACCAATCACCATACTACATTTCAATGGTTTTCCCACACTATATCATATTTAAATTTAGAAAAAATCATATGTGTCATTTTTGATCCTTCGGTTAAATTTGAAGAGCCATTTATACAACATTTTCATGTGATGTAGTTTGACCTTTTCCAAATCCTTTTTATTAACGAAGAATATATGAATAGAGGAGCGGAGTTGACGACATTAATGAATGTATTCAATCTAATATATTGGTCCAGCCCTGTTTTGTTCTGTTTGTTTTTTTCGGGGGTTTAGTAATTTATCTCTTTTTTTTAAGCTTTTTTTTTGTTTTGTTGTGGTTCTTCTTTGTGATACCCTTTTCTTTTTACTTCTTTTCTCTTTGTTATTAATTATATTAAGAGTTTGGAAGTCTATTACACTTGTACTATTTGTAGCTTCTCTTGTGTATGTTTATTAAGGTAATTCCAATCTCTTTGTATCACTATTGTAATTATGTTTATGAACTTGAAAACTAATAAAAAGATTAAAAAAGAAAGACTAATAAACAACCACTGTGCTAAAGAAGACAAACTGCAAATGGAAATAATACAGAGTCCTTTTCAACTCATGTTCTCAGTTCAGAGTGGTGGTGAGTGAAGTTATCCCTGCCAGTTCAGGACCCCGAAGGTGGTCAGGTAATAGGTGTTTGTGGTGTGGGACCTAAGGTTACTGTACATCCTGCTTGATGGTAGTAGAGAGAAGAGAGCATGGACTGAATGGTGGGGGACTTTGATGATGGATGCTGCTTTATTATTACTCCATGTAAATGTGCTTAAATGTACAAATTTACTCAATGTCAATGATCCTCTTGGTGGAATTGATAGACATTTGGAATGAAGTAATCTGGACTAGCAACTGTGGTGCATTTTGTAGATGGTGCACAATGATTGATGCCAAACAAGCTGGCTGCTTGAGATTTTTGGTATTGCATTGTGATCCCTAAGATGATGATAGTGTAATGGGAATGATGTTAGCTGGATAGCCATTAGAAAAGGGTTGTTAATTAGACTTTCTTGTGTTAGTTATGAGTATTACTTAATGCTTTGGTGACATGAGTGTTCCTCGCTATTTATCCACCCAAGCCTGAACATTGTCCCGGTCTTGCTGCCTGCAGACATGGATTGCTGAGGAGTTGTGAATGGAACTGAACCTGTTGTGAACCATGGGGAAAGATGGCAGGAAGGTCATTGATGAAAGTGCTTAGACCTTGGATTTTGTCCTGTGAGTTTATGCAATAGTATCACCAGCCGGGATGTTTAATCGCCAATAATCATAATCATTTGTACACAGACACAAGAGGTACTGCAGGTGCTGGAAATCTACAGCAATACACACAATGTGCTGGAGGAGTCAAGCAGGGTCTATGCATGGGAATAAACAGTGGCCATTTCGGGCCGAGACCCTTCATCAGGACTGGAAAGGAAGGAGGAAGAAGACAGAATAAAAATTGAGGGGAGGGGAGGAAGAGGTACAAGGTGACAATAATAGGTGAAACTGGGAGAGGGTTGAAGTAAAGAGCTGGGAAGTCGATTGATGGACTCTTTACCTTCTTATTCTGACTTCTTCCCCCTTCCTTTCCAGTCCTGTTGAAGGGTCTCAGCCCAAAACATCAACTATTTATTCCCCTCCATAGATGCTACCTGGCCTGCTGAGCTCCTCCAGCACATGGTGTGGATTGCGCTAAAAAACAATTGCCTCTGTGTGAAGTATGACTCCAACTACGGGATGTTTTCTCATCGGTGCCCACTGAGTAGACTGCTTTGATGCCATCCTCCCACCCTCTGTCGAATGTTCATAATAGTTGCAGCTCATGAAAGCATCAATCCCACCAAACATCAGAAAGATGAGATAGTTACACTAATGCTCCTATGGGCGGCTGTGTGCAGTTATTTGAGAATCTGTACCAACCCCTACCTGGACAAGGGACCCACTATCTGTCTCATTGGTCCACAGAAATGGAAGGTGTGCTCTCATCTCTACTTTCTTCAGAGGTTAAGGAGGTTCAGCATGTCACTAAGTACTCTCAAAAATTTTCTAGAGTTGTATTGTTGAAAGTACCCTGATGTATTGTGGTCCGTTAAGGCATTTCAAATGCACAGCAATGTAAGAAACTATAGAGAGTAGTGGACTCAGCCCAATATATATCAGGGCACATACATGTCACATCTCCGCCAGTGATTGAAATATCTACATGAAACACTGTCACAAGATGACAACATCTATCATCAAAGATCACCACCATCTGTGTCACGCCGTCTTCTTGCAGCTACCATCAAGCACGAGGTACAAAAGCCTGAAGCCAAGCTTCAAGAATAGTAACTTACCCTCAACCATTTGTTTCTTGAAGTAATTTGCATCATCCTAATCACTACCTCAGTATGAAAGCACCATGACCACTTTGAACTTGTAGCGGTAAAAAAGGCATTTTTGTTCTAATTGTGTTCCTTCTGGTGAAAACTGGGGCATAAATTATGTGCCCGAGGAATTCAGCAGGCGATGCAACAACTACAGAGAGAAATAAACAGTCAAAGGTTCGGGCCAAGACTCGTCATCAGGACTGGAAAGAAAGCAGGCAGAAGACAGAAGGTGCAGGGATACGGAGGAGTACAAACTGACAGATTATAGGTGAAACCAGTGAGGGAGAAGGCGGGTGGTTGGGGACGGAGGTGATAAAATGAGAGGCTGGGAGGTGATAGGTGAAAGAAGCAAAAAGCTGAAGAAGAAGGAATCTAATAGGAGATGACAGCGGACCATGAGGAAAAAGGAAGGAGGAGGGGCACCACCAGAGGGAAAGGAAGGTAGGACCCTTCCTAATGTAGGGTCCTTCTGAAAATGTCGACTGTTTATCCCTTTGCATAGGTACTGCCCGACCTGCCGAATTGCTCCAACATTTTGTGTGCGTTGCTCTGGATTTCCAGCATCTGCAGAATCTCTTGGTGTTTGTGGGTATAATGTTTCTCTTTTAAACATTGGGCCTGTAATGCTATATGCCCGTGATGCTGCTGAAAGTAAGTTTTTTCATTGCATCTGTGTGCACATGCACTTGCGCATATGGCAATAAACTCAACCTTCACTTTGAACTTCTATCCAGGTTCCTGGTGGGAAGGCAACTATAGGTTTAACAAATCATAGACCTCCAGAATATGAAGACATATCTCTTCTGATTCATGGAACGCTTGCAGGATGGAAGGAGTCCATTTAACTCATCGGATCCATCTTGACTCCATATAAGAGATATTCATCTTGTCCCACTCACCCACCCTCTCCCCAAAGACCTACAAATTTTTGTTTTCAAGTACTTATTCTCTGAGTCCTTTTACACAAGAAAGCAGCATCCATCATCAAAGACCCCCACCATCCAGCCATGCCCTCTTCTCACTACTCAGGAAAGAGGTACTGCAAGACCCCATGCCACCACGTTTAGGAAAAATTATTACCCGATAACCATCAGGCTCTTGAACCAGCCTTAACAACTTCATGCACCACTACTCTGGACTGATTCTATGACCTATAGATTCACTTCCAGGGACTTCTTACAATTCATTTCTCAGTATTATTTTTTATTTGCAGAGTTTGTCATCTTTTGCACATTAGTTATTTGTCTATCCTTTAACATCTGTCAGACAATGCTGAGGATGTTCTACGAGTCTGTGGTGGCCAATGCTATCATGTTTGCTGTTGTGTGCTGGGGCAGCAGGCTGAGGGTAGCAGACACCAACAGAATCAGCAAACTCGTTCGTAAGGCCAGTGATGTTGTGGGGATGGAACTGGACTCTATGACAGTGGTGTCTGAAAAGAGGATGCTGTCCAAGTTGCATGCCATCTTGGTCAATGTCTCCCATCCACTACATAATGGACTGGTTGGGCACAGGAGTACATTCAGCCAGAGACTCATTCCACCGAGATGCAACACAGAGTGTCATAGGAAGTCATTCCTGCCTGTGGCCATCAAACATTACAACTCCTCCCTTGGAGGGTCAGACACCCTGCGCCGATAGGCTGGTCCTGGACTTATTTCCTGCATAATTTACATATTACTATTTAACTATTTATGGTTTTATTACTATTTAATTATTTATGGTGCAACTGTAATGAAAACCCCAGGGATCAATAAAGTATGACTATGACTATGACTACTATTGTTTATGTATAGTTTTTCAGAATCAGCTTTAATATCACTGACCTATGTTGTGAACTTCATTGTTATGCCACAGCGGTACATTGCAGTATATAATATTACTTTAAAAACTAAATTATGGTAAGAAATATATATATGTTAAATTAAATAAGTAGTGCAAAACGAGAGAGAACAACAGTGAGATAGTGTTCATGGATTCAATGTTCATTCAGAAATCTGCTGGCAGAGGGGAAGAAGCTGTTCCTAAATCACTGAGTGTGTGCCTTCAGGCTCCTGTACCTCCTCCCTAATTGTAGCAATGAGAAGAGAGCATGTCCTAGGTGATGTGGATCTTTAATGATGGATGCTGCCTTTTTGAGGCCCTACTCCTTGAAGATGTCCTGGATGCTGGGGAAACTAGTGCTCAAGATGGGGCTAACTGGGTTTACAACTTTCTGTAGCTTATATTGACCTGTGCAGTGCCCCCCCCCACCACTCCCATACCAGATAGTGATACAGCCAATCAGAATGCTCTCCATGGTACATCTGTAGAAATTTGCAAGTGTCTTTGGTGGCATACCAGATCTCAAACTCCAAATGAAATATAGTCACTGTTGTTTTTTTTTAAAACGCAAACACGAAGAAATCTGCAGATGCTGGAATTTCAAGCAACACACATAAAAGTTGCTGGTGAACGCAGCAGGACATGCAGCATCTCTAGGAAGAGGTACAGTCGACGTTTCGGGCCGAGACCCTTCGTCAGGACTGACTGAAAGAAGAGCTAGTAAGAGATTTGAAAGTGGGAGGGGGAGGGGGAGATCCGAAATGATAAGAGAAGACAGGAGGGGAAGGGATGGAGCCAAGAGTTGGACAGGTGATTGGCAAAAGGGATATGAGAGGCCTAGGGAGAAAGAAAATGGGGAGGGGGGGAGGAAAAGCCCAGAGGATGGGCAAGGGCCACTGTTGTGCCTTCTTTTTAGCTGCATCGATATGCTGGGTCCAGGATAGATCTGAAGAGATGTTGACACCCAGGTACTTGAATCTGCTCATCCTTTCCACTTCGGATCCCTCAATGAGGACTGATGTTTCCTTCATCTTACCATTTCTGAAGTCCACAATTAATTCTTTGGTCTTACTGACATTGAGTGCAAGGTTGTTGCTGCGACACCACTCCACTAGCTGATCTATCTCGCTCCTGTGCGCCTTCTCGTCACCATCTGAAACAATAGTTGAGTCATCAGTAAATTTATAGATCTCATTTGAGCAGTGCCTAGCCACACAGTCATGGATGTAGAGAGAGTAGAGCAGTAGTCTAAGCAAACATCCTTGCCAGTGTTGATTGTCAGTGAGCTGGAGGTATTATTTCAGATCTGCACAGACTGTGGTGTCCTGGTGAGGGACCAAAGTATCCAGTAACCAAGAAGGTACAAAGACCCAGATTCTGGAGCATTTTTTTATATTTTTAAATTTTTTTTTGCTCAGCATAACAAAACTTTGAATTTACAGATATGTTTATGTTTCTTCCCCTCACAGATATCAGCTATCAGAACACTTTCATCAAAATATAGACATCACCCCAACATCCTATACAAAAGCACTTAATAGTATAGCAGGCAGGTTTACATCTACCTACTGCAGAAAAGGTTGCCATGTTTTATGAAAGTTATTTGTTTTTGAGTGTACCATACATGTCAAAAAGTCCAAGGGAATGTATTCCATGATTAATTTATGCCAAACAAAAAGTCCAGGGGCCTTATCGGATATCCAACAAAGTAAAATGTTCTTCCTTGCACAAAAAGTCAGGATGTTAATAAGTTTTTTCTGACGTGCATTAATAATACGACTGCTGGGTAAGCCTAAGGGAAAAGACACTGGGTCCAGTTCAAGCTCCATCTTCAGAATCTTTTCCATTTCACCCAAAATATCACTCCAGTATGCCTGAAGCTTGGGACAAGTCCAAAAACAGTGGGTGAAAGTTTCAGTATTTACTTCACATTTAGAACACATTGGAGAAACCCCTGTCTTATATTTCGAGAGACAATTTGGAGTCAGATGGGCTCTATGCGGAATTTTGAGTTGCAGTGCTTTAGTTCTATTACAAACTGAAATTTTCTTTGCATTATAACAGAGGTCTTCCCATGTTTCAGCTGTAATTTCTACTCCCAGCTCTTCTTCCCAGACCTGTCCCAGCTGTTCAGCCTCTCCACAAGAACATTCCCTCAGGATGCTGTAAAAAGTACTAATGGAGACTTCACCCTTAGAAAACACCCTCTTTTCTATGTCAGAACTATAGAAATTAGTTAACAATGATGATTTTTTTCTGTATATAATCTCTTATCTGAAAGAAACAAAAAAGATCCTTGTTAGGTACGTTAAATTTCCGTACTATTTGACTAAAAGACATCATCATTCCTTCATCAATCAAATCTCCTATATGAAAAATACCCATAGAAATCCAAAATTTAAATCCAGAATCCATTATGCCAGGCTGCAAACCTGGCGGCCAGTTATTGGAGTGAAGGGTGATATTTTCGCTGCGTTGCCCTCAATTTGTTGCACCACCCTCCAAGCCCTGACTGTATTAATTGTTATTGGATTGCGACAATACTCCTTAACTAGTTTCATCTTACTGAGGAAAAGCAAATTAAAAAGAGGGCATTTTACTTGTGAAGCTTCAATGTCTAGCCAAATTGAGCAGGGGTCCCTGCAAACCCAGTCAACCACATAAGATAAAAAGGAACTTAATTGGTATTTTTTGATGTCTGGAAAATCCAGACCCCCTAGACTACTGGGAAGCTGTAACTTAGACATTTTAATACAGGGTCTTTTTTTGTTTCAGATGAAAGAAATAAACCAGCCATTTATTTTTTTAAGTATTTGTTGGGTAAAAATGACTGGAATCATTCGTACTGGGTAGAGCAGACGAGGAGGAATGTTCATTTTGAGCAAGGATATTCGGCCAAGCCAAGGAATGGGAAGAGTGCTCCATCACTCAAGATCCTGCTTGATTTTGTCAAATAACTGTGTAAAGTTAGCTTTGAACAATTGATCAAACATAGGTGTGATAAATATGCCTAAGTAAACAAAACCTGTCTGCAACCATTTAAAGGGGAAAACACCCTGAGTGTCAGGTACCTGCTGCAGATTCCCCAGAGGCAAAGCCTCTGATTTAGTAAAGTTGATTTTATAACCTGAAAAGGCGCTAAATGAATTGATGCATTGTATAAGGTGGTGCACTGACATAGCAGGTTTTGATAAGAAAATTAGACCATCATCCACATACAATGTAATTTTATGTGACTTTAGTCCTATGTCTGGAGCAGATATTTTGGGGTCTCGCCGAATAGCCTCAGCCAATGGCTATATCACTAGTGTGAAAAGCAGTGGTGATAAAGGGCAACCCTGCCAGCTGCCCCTCTAAATACTAAAATTATCTGACCTAATACCATTAGTGAGAATCGCAGCCAAAGGGTCATTATGAAGAACCTTCACCCACTTAATAAAATTATTGCCCAAACCAAATCGTTCTAAAGTGAAAAAAAGATACAGCCATTTGACACGATCAAAGGCCTTTTCTGCATCTAAGGAAATCACCAAACCGTCCACTACCTGTTGCTGACATGCCTGAATCACATTAAGTAATCTTCTGATATTGTTAGATGATCTATGGCCTTTTACAAAACCCATTTGATCCTCTTTTATGAAAAAAGGTAACACAGTTTCTAATTCCGACACTAAGGTTTTACATAAGACCTTAACGTCAACATTTAACAATGAAATAGGCCTGTAGGAGGCACAATCCTCAGGGCTCTTTCCTTTCTTAGGAATTAGGGAGATATTAGCTTCTCTCAATGATGGTGGGAGGAGACCACAATTAAATGCATGATTGAACTCGTTTAGCATAGGCTCCGATAATAACCCTGTGAACACTTTATAGAATTCGCTAGTGAATCCATCAGGACCAGGGGCCTTCCCACTTTGGAGCTGTCTCACAGCTTCCTGTATCTCATGTATTGATAACGGAGCATTGAGGAGGGACTCTTTTTCAGAGGAAATGCCTAGGAGATCTAAATTTCTGAAGAAGGACTCCACCCTAGATTGTCCATCATTACATTGCTCAGATTGATACAATTTAGAATAAAATTTCTTAAACACAACATTAATCATTTTAGAATTACTAGTGAGGGCTCCTGTCCCATCCCTAATTGAAGCAACAGTCTGAGAGGCATTTTTCTTTCTAGCTAAATAAGTCAAATACCTACCTGGTTTTTCACCATGTTCAAACAATCGTTGTTTAGCAAATGTCAATTTTCTTTTGGCTGCTTGTGTAAGTAAAGAGTTTAGTGTACAACGTAGGGCTGTGATATTCTGTAACTTGGCTGCAGAAGGCTTATTAATATAATCCTTTTCAGCTGCCGCAAGCCTTGCTTCCACTAGGCGCTGCTGTTCCACAGCTTGTTGCTTCTTACTAGTAGAGTAAGAGATAATTAATCCCCTTGCATCGGCCTTAACGGTTTCCCAGAGCATCGATGGACTACTAGCTGATTTGGAATTAATAGATAGGAAAGTTTTAAATTCGGAGGTAAAGTATTTTATAAATTTATTATCTTTTAGAATAAAAGGATTCAGTCTCCAATGTCTAGATCGTGCTGAATTATCTTTGAGCTTAATATTTAAATATACTGACGCATGGACAGAAATAGCGATATTTTCAATTGTGCGGGATACAATTAAATCTAGGAGTGTTTTGGGGGTTAGAAAAAAGTCTATTCTGGTATAACAATTGTGTGGATTAGAAAAAAAAATGTTAGGTCTTTGTGTGAGGGATGTAACAACCTCCAGACATCCACAAGTCCTAGTTCTCCACATAAGCCCATTATTTATTTGGACTGTGAAGAGAGCAATGAGGGACCACTAAGCACTCTGTCCATCAATGGGTCCATGAGACAATTACAATCCCCACCTACAATAATGTTTTGTATTGAAAAGCTTGCAAGTTTGGAAAAAGCATCTATTAGGAATTTGAGAGGATGAGCTGATGGGCAGTAAACATTGAGAATACTATATTCCTCTCCATATATTGAAGCCTTAACAATCACAAATCTCCCGTATTTATCCTTAATGCAGTCTAATAACTTAAAAGGTAGGTTCTTCCTAATTAAAATGGCCACCGCCCTACTCCTTGTGTTAAAAGATGAAAAATAGACTTGACCAAATCCACTGTGTTGCAGTTTTAGATGTTCTTTATCATTTAAATGTGTCTCCTGCAATAAGGCTATGTCCACCCTTTCCTTTTTCAGGTTTAATAGGATTTTCTTTCTCTTGATTGGTGAATGACTTCTTTTAATGTTCCAAGTGCATAATTTTAATATATCACTGGTCATAACCCTTTATAACAATCATTTGACTCCGGAGGAGAAGAAACCCGACTTAAGGTCAGCTGAGCAGCAATAAGTGAATTACAAAAACACACAAAAAAAACAAAGCACCAACAGCGCTGAATAGGAGGACTTACCCCACACTTAAAGGGGATATCTGAACCTTCTAGCACCCCATATTCTGCCCCACTGTCAATATGGCATTTAACATAGTCAAAAATGAAGACAGGACATAATTTATCAATCCACCGATTTGTTACCATCATGTTTAAGCTCCTTCAGGCTGGAGCAGCACTGCTAATTTAAACAAATAATGAAACTATATTAAACAACACAAATACTTTACCGTCCTATAAGATACCTTGCCGTCAAGTAATGAAAACGTAAAATAAAGCGACCATTGAGCATGTTATCGCCCATAACCAGGGCTACACAATATATACATTCTTTAGCCCAACGTGTGTACAAAAGTTTTACCTTTGCCAGGAGAGTCAAATATCTTGGTGGTCCTGTTATAGGTGATTTTCAGCGCTGATGGGTACAGCTTAAAATACTGGATTCCGGATTCCCTCAGCTGTTTCTTTACTTGGTCGAATTTCTTGCACTTCCGGATAACAGCTGCCGAAAAATCTTGAAAAAACATAAGCCTGAATCCCTCATATATTAAAGCCTGGGCATCAGTCCCACGGCGTCTCGAAGCCTCCATCACCCGTTGCTTATCACTGAAATTATGGAACCACACGAGGACAGGTTGAGGACGTTGGACTGGGCCCAGTTTTGGAGACAGCGTACGATGAGCTCTTTCTATTTTAATGCGTCCAGCCTTGGTTTCCAAATCAAGGAAAATAGGCAGCCAGACCTCAAAAAACTTCGCTGGCTGGCTGCCTTTGGTTCCTTCATCTAGACCGATAATTTGTATGTTCTTCCTCTTACCTCTATACTCAAGATCATCGACATGGTCAGACAGGCTTTGAACTTGGTTTTCTAGCGCCCGGATGCAGCTTTGGGCCTGATCAGCTACAGTCTCTACCGTGGAGACTCGGCCCTCGGCCTTGGTCGTTCTTGTATCAAGATTTTTAAGCTCCAATGTGTGGTTCTGGAGTGTCAGAGACAGTGGACCCAGCTACTCACCATCATTTTGGATACGTTCTCCGTAACTTCCTGAATTACTTGACGAAAAGCAGGGTCCAACGTGCTAGCGTAGCTAGTAGCAGCTAGCTCCTCAGCCCGGGGCGAGCGCTCTGTGCAGTCCATCCTGGCTGCCTTTTTAGTACTTTTCGATGGCATGGTGTTGAAGCAGCTCAAAAAAAATTACTCATCAACGTTCATGTTACTAAATCCAACACGGGCATTTTAAAAAAACGTTTGAACAGATAGGTTTATATGCAAAATTATCAGTGTTGCGGCACTGAGCTCAGCAAGCAGACCTTTTACTGTGCCACCATCTTGAAACCTCCCAGATTCTGGAGCTTTTTGATCAGACCTGTAGGAATGACTGTGTTAAAAGCTAAGCTGTAGTCAATAAACAGCAGCCTGACGTAAGTATTAGGAATGTCAATGTGATCCAAAGCCGTGTGAGGAGCTAATGAGATCACATCCGCCATATACCTATTGAGGTGATTGGCAAACTGCAGAGGATCCCGGTCCTTGCTGAGGCAGCAGTTGATTCTAGCCATAACCAACTTCTCAAAGTGTTTCATCAACGTAGATGTGAGTGCTACTGGGTAATAGTCACTAAGGCAGCTCATTCTGCTCTTCTTGGGTGCTGGTATGATTGTTACCCCTTTGCAGCAGGTGGGAACTTCCAACTGTGGCAATGAGAGATTGAAGATGTCTTTGAGCATCCCCAGCAGTTGGTTGGCACAGGTTTTCAGAGTCCTACCAGGTACATCAGTGGGGGTTTATCACCTTGAAAGAAGTTCTGATGTTGGCCTCCGAGATAGAGATCACGGGTTTAGTGGGTGCTGCAGGAATCCTCATAGCTGTAGATTTATTCTCCCTTTCTAAGTAGAAAAGGCATTGAGCTTATCTGGGAGTGAATCATCGCTGCCATTCATGATGCTAGGTTTCGCTTTGTAGGAAGTAATGGCCTGCAAACCCTGCCAGAGTTGACGTGCATCCGATTCCATCTCTAACCTCAACCAGAATTTTTCTTTTTCTCTTGAGATATCCCTCTGTAAGTCATACCTGGCCTTCTTGTATAGTCGTGGATCACCATAAAAATCCATAAAAATCTATTGAATTTAATTTTTGCCTGTAAATGCCTGCAAAAAATGAATCTTAAGTACATTTATGGTAACATACATTTATGGTAACATAAATGTACTTTGATAATACATTTACTTTAAACTTTGAACTTCATCCCGCTCCCTTTTTAGCACTACAATTGAATCTGGACCCATTATTTCCTCTGTTGGGACACTGCAGGACAGAAACATCTCTCTTTTTAAAGTTTTTATCTTCATACATCTTTTGATTCTTTGGTCAACCACCTTCATTTGATATCCCCATTTCTTGATGCTTTGACTAAGGAGAAAAATTCTGTCTGTCTATAACTTCCATGATGTTGAAAACACCCAGGCAACCTCCTCCACTCAACAGAGTATCATAACAACTTCCTTGCCTCTCTAGATAACCACTGTTTAATATCCTTGGGTACCATGATGTTGCAGTGAAAATTCAGCTTAGAGTCACAGCTTGAAGGTAAAATATATCAGCCCTGGGGTAGTCTTTTCCTTTAACAATACATGAACCACATTGGCACAGCTGGTAGAGCCTCCATCTCATAGATGCAGAACAGAGTTCAATCCTGATTTCTGTTGCAGCCTGTGGGGACTTTGTATATTCTCCCTGTGACTGCATGGAATTCCCTTGGCTGCTCCAATATCCTCCCACATCGTACAGACATGTGAGTTGGAGATTACTTAGCCATCATTAATTATTCCTACTGAGTAGTAAAATCTCAGGAGCAGATGGATCATCTCAAGGGCTGGTGGAGGGAGGGATCTGGAAATGTGAGATTTCTTTTAAATGGAATTAATGTAGGATTAGTGTAAATGGGTAGCTGATGGTCAGAGGAAACAAGTTGACTAAAGGGCCTGTCTTTGTACTGGATGCCACTCTTATCAGAATCAAGTCTATTATCACTGACATATGTCACAAAATTGGTTGTTTGGTGGCAATGATGTGGTGCAAGACATAAAGTTACTTTAACTTATAAAGACATAATGGTGCAAGAAGATTCGAAGGAGGTTCACAAAAATTATTCCTGGACTTGAAAGGCTAGTCATTTGAAGAAAGTTTGATGTCTCTGGGACTCTTCTCACTGGAATTCAGAAAAATGAGGGGTATCTCATTGAAAATTATTGAATGTTGAAAGGTCTCGATTAGAGTGGATGTGGAGAGAATGCTTCCTAAGGTAGGAGATTTTAAAACTAGATTACAGAGAGTGGTGAATCTGTAGTATTTGTTGCCACAGAGGCTGCGAGGTCAAGTCACTGTGTATATTTAAGGCAGAGGCTGATAGATTCTTGATTAGTTAAGGCATGAAAGGATATGGGAAGAAGGCAAGAGATTGGGGCTAAGAGGGAAAGTGGATCAGCCATGATGAAATGGAGGACCAGTCTCAATAGGCCAAATGGGAAGAAGCTGTTCCTAATACACTGATTGTGGGTCTTCAGGACACTTTATCTCATCCCTGATGGTAGTAATGAGATGAGGGCATATCCTGGATGGTGAGAGTCCTTCATAATGGACGCCGCCTTCTTGAGGCACTGCCTTTTGAAGAGTCCTCGATAGTGGGGAGAGTTATGCCAGTGATGGAGTTGGCTGAGGTAACTGTACACAGATTTGACATGAACTGGATGGGCCAAAGGGCCTGTTTGTGTGCTGTTCTTTTCTGTGACCATGACTCTACTTCACTGATGACTATGAGATTGTACAATATTTAATTTTTAGTATGACTTACATTCTAATTTTAGAAATGTATGAAAGCAAAATCAATTAAAGGTTTTCGGAGCCCATCGTTCTATGAGAGAACGGTACTGTATGAGACATTATCAATTTGAGATAGTGTTATACATTTAAAGTTAAAAATACCTGTTACAGCACCATCTACAGGAGTAAAGGCAGTTACTGTATTCCTGAATGAGCATTGAAACAAATTCCCCAATTCCAAAGAACATTCGGAAAGCCCTGGATCTTGAATACATGACGTGGAGAAGGGGTTTTTGGGATGGGATTGATCGCTTTGAGTCGTTGTGTTGGAAACATGTTTCACCTCACACCAACTACTGTATCTCACCTGCCGTGGAAGAGTCCATGGGTACGATGACAGCTCAGTCAGCTACATAAGAAACCGTGTATGTTCAATTTAAGACATAGGAGCAGAATTAGGCTATTTGGCCCATCAAGTCTGCTCGAAATATATGTAGCCAGTAAATTTGTGGCTATTGATCCTGGAGGAATGGCTGAGAAGAAGAACATTTCTTAAAAGTAATATGTATCCATCAACTAAAATAGGTATTCTGGCCTTGGTCACATTGCTGCCTGTGGGAACTCACAGTGTGCAAGCTGCTCAGCAAGGACCCAATGTACAATAGTAACTATACTTCAAGAAACTTAAATCATAGAGTCAGAGAGCTATATATAGTGTGGGAATAGGACCTTCAGCCCAGCTCATCGATGAGTAAATCCCATTTGCCTGCGTTTAGGCTTATATCCTTCTAAACATCCGTGCAGCCATTCAAATGTCTTTTTTTATTATTTCAAAATGTACTTTATTCAGAAATAAAATTATATACAATAAACCATTCAATGACTCTCAATCCTTTACATATGTTTCCCTTATGGTCTCTAGATATCCATACTTTTGGCCACCCACATGGCACTCCGTTGGTTCACCTTCCCACACCATTGTTGAGGGGTATACTCCCTGCCACCCGACCCCTCCCACTCCCACGGGAGAAGAACCCTAAACTGTGGTCCTTCCCCACCGGGCCCTTGTGGTGGCTGTACTGAGTTTCAGTGCGTCCCTCAGCACATACTCCTGCAGCCGAGAATGTGCCAGTCGGCAGCATTCTCCCACGAACATCTCCATGTGCTGGTAGATCATCAAGTTTCGGGCCGACCAAAGAGCGTCTTTCACCGAGTTGATGATCTGTCAGCAGCACCGGATGTTGGTCTCCGTGTGCGTACCCAGGGAACAGCCCGTAGATCAGAGAGTCCTCTGTTACGCAGCTGCTGGGGATGAAACGTGATACTAGCCCATCCATCCTCCTCCACACCTTCTCTGCGAACTCACAGTGTGCAAAGAGGTGGGTCACAGACTCCTCCTCACTGCAGTCCTCCCATGGGCAGCGGGGTGTGGAGGTGACGTCCCGGGTGTATAGGAGGAATCTGACGGGGAGGGCCCCTCTCACTGCCAGCCAGGCGAGGTCCTGGTGCTTGTTGGTGAGGTCTGGCAATGAGGCATTTTGCCAGATGAACTGGATGATCTGCTCAGGGAACCTCGCCACTGTGTCCATCACATCCTTCTCCTGCAGTGCCTGCAGGACAGTACGTGCCAACCACTGCCTGATGGCCCTGTGGTCAAAGGTGTTCTCCTGAAAGAACTTTTCTACAAAGGACAGGTATGGGGGCAACGACCTGCTGACTGGGGCCAGACCCATCCTTCGAAGCCAGGGCAACAGGTAGAACCTGGGCCCATAGTGGTACTTGGTGCCCACATATCTGGGTTCTATACATAACCTGATGCAGCCACACATGGAGCTTGCCCTGTCTTTTAAATATACCTATCCCTACCACTTTCACATTTTTACCATCCCTTGTGTGAAAAGCATGGCCTTCCAGGTCCCCTTTAAATCTTGCCCCTCACACTTTAAAGCTATGCCATCTAGTTTCGGATAACCCTATCCTAAGGAGAAGACTGTGTCTATTCACTTGATCCTCTCACAATTTTATAAAACTCTTCAATGAAAACGTTGAGGTAACCTGATTTGATTTTACTTGTGATGGCTGCTTGCAAATGCAAATTCTGTTTATTTGATAACAGATTTTTAATGCTAAATCTGGTGTGGCCAAATTGGAAAGGTCAGGTATGGGACAAATTGAGAAGGGGGGCTCGGGTCTGAGAACAAGGATCAACCTGAGGATTGGACAATTTAAGCACTGGGCTGGATTAAAAAGATCCGGGTGTCGGGGCCGAAGGCGAGGGATGGGCTGGTTCAGCTCACTGCTCTGTGAGGTGTACTTGTCACTGCACTGAACTGAGGCTGTGGCCTACAACTAACAAGCTCCTAATTTGGCTGATGTGATGCCTCACTTTCGACTCATTGTGTCTCACTGTGGATTCACTTTCATCAACTTAAGCTCTGAAAGCTATTTGCTTACTTTTATTGTTTGAACGATTTTGCTTGTTTTTTAATGGGTTCTATTGGGTTTCTTTATTTTGTGGCTGCCTGTAAGGATATGAATCTCAAGGTTCTATAAAGTATACATACTTTGATAGAGAGGTACAGCACAGAAACAGGCCTTTCGGCCCATCAAGTCCATGTGAAACATTTAAACTGCCTGCTCTCAGCAATCTGCACCAGGACCATATCCCTACTATCCATGTACCTATCTATGCTTCTCTTAAATGTTAAAATCGAGCTTGCATGGACCATTTATCCTGGCAGCTCATTCCACACTCTTACAACCTTCTGAGTGAAGAACTTTCCTCTTATGTTCCCCTTAAACTTCTCACCTTTCTCCCTTAAGCCATGACCTCTGGTTATAGTCCCACCCGACTTCAGTGGAAAAAGCCTGTTTGCATTTACCCTATCTATATCCCTCACAATTTTGTAAACCTCTATCAAGTCTCCTCTCAATCTTCTATATTCTAAAGAACACAGTCATTACCTATTCAATCTTTCTTTATAGCTCAGGTTATAAATTTTGTCTGCACTCTTTGAACCTTGCTAAGATCTTTCTTGTAGGTAGGTGACCAAAACTGCACACAGTACTCCAAATTAGGCCTCACCAACATCTTATACAACTTCAACATAAGACTCCATCTTCTATACTCAACACATTGATTTAAGAAGGCCAAGGTGCTAAAAACCTTCTTTATAACCCTATCTACCTGTGATGCCACTGTCAACAAATTATGTACCTGTATCCTAGATCCACTTGTTCTACTGTACTCCTTAGTGCCCATGTGTAAGACCTAACCTGGTTGGGCCTACCTAAGTGCAAAACCTCACACTTGTCTACATTAAGTTCCATCTGCTATTTTTCAGCCCATTTTTCCAGCTGATGTAGATCTCTCTGCAAGCCATGAGACGGGTTCTCCAGGCCTGTGCAAGCGAGCTAGCTGGAGTGGTTGAAGACATCTTCAACTGCTCCTTGCTTCAGTCTAAGATCCCCTCGTGTTTTAAGAAGGCAACGATAATCCCAGTGCCGAAGAAGAGCAAGGTGGCATGCCTGAATGACTATCGACCTGTGGCTCTGACATCAATTGCTATGAAGTGCTTCGAGCGATTGGTTATGGCACACATCAACCACAGCCTACCGATCAACCTCGACACTTTGCAATTCACCTACCGGAGCAACAGGTCAACGGCAGATGCCATCTCTCTGGCCCTACATTCCTCCTTAGAACACCTGGAGAATAAAGACACATACGTAAGGCTCCTTTTCATTGACTACAGCTCTGTCTTTAATACCAACATTCCAAATAAACTGATTCCTAAGCTCCGGAACCTGGGCCTCAGCACTCAGATCTGCAGCTGGATCTTCAACTCCCTCACAGACAGGACCCAGGCTGTAAAAATAGGGGACAAGCTCTCCTCTACAATTACTCTGAGCACCGGTGCCCCACAAGGCTGTGTACTCAGCCCCCTGCTGTACTCACTGTACACCCATGATTGTGTAGCCAAGTTTCCATCAAACTCAATATATAAGTTTGCTGATGACACAACAATTGTAGGCTGCATCTCGGGTAATGATGAGTTTGAGTACAGAGAGGAAATTAAGAACCTGGTGGCATGGTGCGAAGACAATAACCTATCCCTCAACGTCAGCAAGACGAAGGAATTGGTTGTTGACTTCAGAAGGAGTAGCGGACCGCACGACCCAATTTACATCGGTGGTGCACAAGTGGAATAGGTCGAAAGCTTTAAGTTCCTCGGGGTCAATATCACAAATGACCTGACTTGGTCCAACTAAGCAGAGCTCACTGCTAAGAAGGCCCACAGCACCTTTACTTCCTGAGAAAACTAAAGAAATTTGGCCTGTCCCCTAAAACCCTCACTAATTTTTATAGATGCACCATAGAAAGCATTCTTCTAGGGTGCATCACAACCTGGTATGGAAGTTGTCCTGTCCAAGACTGAAGGAAGCTGCAGAAGATCGTGAACATGGCGCAGCACATCACACAAACCAAGTTTCCGTCCTTGCATCACTTTACACCGCACGCTGTCAGAGCAGTGCTGCCAGGATAATCAAGGACACGACCAACCCAGCCAACACACTTTTCATTCCTCTTCCCTCCGGGAGAAGGCTCAGGAGCTTGAAGACTCATACGGCCAGATTTGGGAACAGCTTCTTTCCAACTGTGATAAGACTGTTGAACAGATCCTGACCCGGATCTGGGCCGTACCCTCCAAATATCCGGACCTGCCTCTCGGTTTTTTTTGCACTACCTTACTTTCCATTTTTCCATTTTCTATTTATGATGTATAATTTAAATTTTTAATATTTACTAATTTTTACTATTTTAATATTTAATATTTGTATTCCAGGGTGCGGGAAGCGCAGAATCAAATATCGCTGTGATGATTGTGCATTCTAGTACCAATTGTTTGGCGACAATAAAGTATAAAGTATGATGGCCTCCTTCACTGTCCACTACACCCCCAATCTTGGTGTCATCTGCAAATTTGCTGATCCAATTAACCACATTATCATCCAGATCATCAGTATAGATGACAAACAACAACGGACTCAGCACCAATCCCTGTTGCACTCCACTAATCAGAGAGGCAAACATCTACAAACATTTTCTGACTTCTCCCGCAATGTCTAATCCAATTTACTACCTCATTCTGAATGCCAGGTGACTGGAACTTCTTGACCAGCCTCCCATGCAGGACCTTGTCAAATGCCTACCTAAAGTCCATGTAGACAACATCCACTGCTTTTCCTTCATCCACTTTCCTGGTAACTTCCTTGAAAATCTCTATAAGATTGGTTAGACATGACCCACCATACACAAAGCGATGCTGACTATGCTTAATCAGGCCATATCTATCCAAATACTTATATATCTGGTCCCTTAAAATACCTTCCAATAACTTCCCCACAATGGACGTCAGACTCACCGGCCTATAATTTCCTGGTTACTGTTCAAAGCCTTTTTTAAACAGTGGAACAATGTTAACTATCCTCCATTCCTCTGGTACCTCTCCTGGTGCTAAGGATGTTTTAAATATCCGTTCCAGGGCCCCAGAAATTTCTGTACTTGCCTCCCATAGGGTGATAATAAATGTACTTTGTACTTTATTGATGTTTGCATTTTAATATCCCTTTTAACTGATGTACATCATGTAACTCTACAGGTATCATACATGCAATAGGTAAAGCCTCGATCATGCTCATCTCATTCTGTGCTTCTGCTACTCACTGACAAATCACAATTAAAGGAGGAACCTACTGGCAACAGGTCCTGAGTGAAGCGGACAGCTGAGCCTTCAGGAGCACGTCAACACAACTATCATCCAAATACCCTGCAACTAAAACGCAGTGGATGTCATCCAGTCAAAACATTCAAAATAGTTTGAAATTTTAACAGACTGTTCTCTTGAGCTACGAGTCACCAATACAAATAAAAACAGAAAATCCTGCCGGACAGTCTCTGTACAAAGAGAAACAGGGTTAATATTTAATATTGATGATCTTTCAAGGAGAGAACAAGCATCTCTTCCGAAAACGAGAAATGCTCTTGCATCGTCTCTGCTTCCATCAAAATAAAAAGGCTGTGGAAGCAGCAGAGCAGGTGGAGAGATTCGTCTGGATTAGAAAGCATATCATATGATGAAAAGGGTGAACAAGCTGGAGCTTTTCTCTTTGGAGCAAAGGAGGACAAGAGGCAACTTGCCTGAGGTGTACAAGACGATTCAAGGCATAGATAGATAGCACAGCCAGCTAATACCAAAGGATATCCTTTTAAGGTTAATGGGGAAGGGAGGATAGGGGGTAGGTTTTTGTGCACAGAGAGTGCTAAGTGCATGGAACTCAATACTGGGATTGGTGGTAGAAGCAGATATTGTGTACTCGGAATATTTAAGACACTCCTAGATGGGTACATGAATGAAAGAAAAATCAAGGACTGTGTGGAAGGGAAGGTTTAGATTGATCTTGGAGAGAAGGTTGGCTCAATACTGTGAGCTAAAGAACCTGTACTGTGCTGTACTATTCAATGTTCTATGTTCTGTGCATTTCACCCTGAATATAGTCATGGAACTTACTGACGGGTCACCAAACTGATAGTCAAAAAATAGAAAGATCAGAACAACATAATGGGCCAAAGCACCGGTACTGTGCTGTAATATTCTTTGTTCTATGTTCTATGTTCATCTATGGAGAGAAAGAAAAATATTCTTGGCTGAAAATTCATTGCTATGAAACATCATTTCTCTCCAATGCTGACTGACCTGCTCGTTCCTTTTACGGTAGATAGTCCCTAACTTAACAAGGACATAAAACTGACAAAATGCAACATGAACAACAGAATGTAGGAACCTTACCAATGCCACCAGTTTCTCTCACACGGATGGAGCATGCCGGGTACTTAGGACTAAAATCCTGGAAAGAGGCCCAGCTTGTGTTTATATAGATATTGTGTCTGACTGGGTGTCTGAGGAAGAAGCCAAGCTACTTTGATCAAAAGTACAATTATAAGATAATACAGCAACCATGCAGGCCAACTAGTCAATCACATCTCTGCCAAAACATAGGCATCTTGCAGCTTTATTTATAGGGAATATTTGGCAGCTGTTTTAGACTTTGTGGCATCTAAGTTGCAGTATACTATTATCTTCCAATAGACTTAAATTTTGCTTATTGTATTTTTTTAAACAAAACCTTTCAATAAAATAATAAATAGGAGCAGGACGAGGTCAGACAAGCCCCTCAAGGCTGACCGTCCATTCAGTATAATCATAGCTGATCTATGCCAGCCTCAACTCCTGTTCCAATTCCCCATAGCCCACAATTCCTCAGTCTTCCCTCTCCATCTTAAATACATCTATTGTTCTGGCCTCCACCAGGACAAGTCAAGTTTATTGTCACGTGCATAAGTGCAGGTACAATTAACAACCTGCTTGCAGTTGCATCACAGGCTGGTAGATTCAGAAAACAACACACGGACATAAGTTATACATAAACTATACCAAACAGTAAGGAAATAAAGACTGCACGTAACAGGACATTAGTGTGGGAAAACAACACAATCGGAGACAAGTCCCATGGTAGTGCAAAAGGTGTTCCACTGCTGAGGTAGAATTAGGTTTGTGCGGTGGTTCAAGAACTTAATGGTTGTAGCAATGTAGCTGTCCCTGAACCTGGTGGTGTGGGACTTCAGGCTTCTGTGCCTCCTGCCTGATGGTAACAGTGAGAAAGAAGACATGCTACACCTTCGGGACAGAGAATTCCAGGAGATACACTACCCTCTGCCAGAAGCCCGTACACACCTCTGTGTAAAGGACTAGCCTCCTCTTTTCTCTTACTAGTGAATACATCTCACCATCTACATGGTCAAATGAAGTCCCTGTCAAGCCCCTTTAAGTTCCTATACATTTGAATGTATAGGCGGTTGGCTCACAAATAGAGAAAGCTTGGAGACAGTGTGTGAGGGAGGATAGGCAGGTTATAGAGAAGGGATGCGCTCAGACCGATGGTTTGAGATGTGTCTATTTTAAAACAAGGAGTATTGTGAACAAAGCGGATGAGCTTAGAGCGTGGATCAGTGCTTAGAGCTATGATGTTGTGGCCATAACAGAGACTTGGATGGCTCAGGGACAGGAATGGTTACTTCAAGTGCCAGGCTTTAGACGTTTCAGAAAGGTCCGGGAGGGAGGCAAAAGAGGTGGGGGCATGGCACTGTTGATCAGAGATAGTGTCACGGCTCCAGAAAAGGTGGACGTCATGGAGGGAGTCTATGGAGTCTCTGTGGGTGGAGGTTAGGAACAGGAAGGGGTCAATAACTCTACTGGGTGTTTTTTATAGGCCGCACAATAGTAACAGGGATATCGAGGAGCAGATAGGGAAACAGATCCTGGAAAGGTGTAATAATAACAGAGTTGTTGTAGTGGGAGATTTTAATTTCCCAAATATCGATTTGCGTCTCCCTAGAGCAAGGGGATTAGATGGAGTGGAGTTTGTTAGAGAAGCCTACAAGAGGAGAGACTACTTGATTTGGCATTGGGAAATGAAACTGGTCAGGTGTCAGATCTTTCAGTGGGAGGGAATTTTGGAGATAGTGATCATAATTCTATCTCCTTTACAATAGTATTGGAGAGAGATAAGAACAGACAAGTTAGAAAAGCGTTTAATTGGAGTAAGGGGAGTTATGAGGCTATCAGGCAGGATCTTGGAAGCTTAAACTGGGAACAGAAAAATGTTTTCAGAAAAAGGTACAGAAGAAATGTGGCAAATGTTTAGGGGATATTTGTGTGGAGTTCTGCATAGGTAAGTTCCAATGAGACAGAGAAGAAATGCTAGGGTACAGGACCCGTGGTGTACAAAGGCTGCAGTAAATCTATTCAAGAAGAAAAGAAAAGCTTACAAAAGGTTCAGAGAACTAGGTAATGTAAGAGATCTAGAAGATTATAAGGCTAACAGGAAGGAGCTCAAGAAAGAAATTAGGGGAGCCAGAAGGGACCATGAGAAGGCCTTGGCGGGCAGGATTAAGGAAAACCCCAAGGCATTCTACAAGTATGTGAAGAGCAAGAGGATAAAACGTGAAAGAATAGGACCAATCAAGTGTAACAGTGGGAAAGTGTGCATGGAACCGGAGGAAACAGCAGAGGTACTTAATGAATACTTTATTTCAGTATTCACTATGGAAAAGGATCTTGGTGATTCTAGTGATGACTTGCAGCAGACTGAAAAACTTGAGCATGTAGATATTAAGAAAGAGGATGTGCTGGAGCCTTTGGAAAGCATCAATTTGTATAAGTCGCCGGGACTGGATGAGATGTACCCCAGGCTACTGTGGGAGGCGAGGGAGGAGTTTGCTGAGCCTCTGGCGATGATCTTTGCATCATCAATGGGGATGGGAGAGGTTCCAGAGGATTGGAGGGTTGCGGATTTTGTTCCCCTATTCAAGAACGGGAGTAGAGATAGCCCAGGAAATTTTAGACCCGTGAGTCTTACTTCAGTGGTTGGTAAGTTGATCGAGAAGATCCTGAGAAGCAGGATTTATGAATATTTGGAGAGGTATAATATGATTAGGAATAGTCAGAATGGCTTTGTCAAGGGCAGGTCATGCCTTACGAGCCTGATAGAATTTTTTGAGGATGTGACTAAACACACTGATGAAGGAAGAGCAGTAGATGTAGTGTACATGGATTTCAGCAAGGCATTTGATAAGGTACCCCATGCAAGGCTTATTGAGAAAGTAAGGAGGCATGGGATCCAAGGGGACATTGGTTTATGGATCCAGAACCACAGAAGGCAAAGAGTGATTATAGACAGGTCATATTCTGTATGGAGGTTGGTGACCAATGGTGTGCCTCAGGGATCTGTTCTGGGAACCTTAGTCTTCGTGATTTTTATAAATGACCTGGATGAGGAAGTGGAGGGATGGGTTAGTAAGTTTGCTGATGACACTAAGGTTGGGGGTGTTGTGGATAGTGTGGAGGGCTGTCAGATGTTACAGCGGGACATTAGTAGGATGCAAAACTGGGCTGAGATGTGGCAGATGGAGTTCAACCCAGATAAGTGTGAAGTGGTTCATTTTGGTAGGTCATATATAATGGCAGAATATAGTATTAATGCTAAGACTCTTGGCAGTGTGGAGGATCATAGGGATCTTGGGGTCTGAGTCCATAGGACGCTCAAAGCAGCTGCGCAGATTGACTCTGTGGTTAAGAAGGCATACGGTGTATTGGCCTTCATCAATCGTGGAATTTAATTTATGAGCTGAGAGGTAATGTTGCAGCTATATAGGACCCTGGTCAGACTCCACTTGGAGTACTGTGCTCAGTTCTGGTCTCCTTACTACAGGAAGGATATGGAAACCATAGAAAGGGTGCAGAGGAGATTTACAAGGATGTTGCCTGGATTGGGGAGCATGCCTTATGGAAACAGGTTAAGTGAACTCGGCCTTTTCTCCTTGGAGCGACGGAAGATGAGAAGTGACCTGATAAAGGTGTATAAGATGATGAGAGGCATTGATCGTGTGGACAGTCAGAGGCTTTTTCCCAGGGCTGAAATGGCTTCCACAAGAGGGCACAGGTTTAAGGTGCTTGGGAGCAGGTACAGAGGAGATGTCAGGGTTAAGTTTTTTATGCAGAGAGTGGTGAGTGTGCGGAATGGGCTGCCGGCAATGGTGGTGGAGGTGGATATGATAGTTTCTTTTAACAGACTTTTGGATAGTTATGTGGAGCTTAGAAAAATAGAGGGCTATGGGTAACCCTAGTAATTTTAAGGTAAGGACATGTTTGGCAAAATTTTGTGGGCCGAAGGGCCCGTATTGTGCTGTAGGTTTTCTATGTATCTATGAATAAGTTCATCCCTTATTATTCTAAATGCCAAGGAATACAAACCCACAGTCTCAAGTCTTGATGTGACAGCCCTCTTGACCTAGGAGTTAGCCAGGGCAATCTTTGAGCTAGCTCCATAACTAGTACCTAAAGCTGTCTATGAGCCTGAATGACAGCTAGCAGGAGGGAATGATAAAGTTGTAAATATATAACAATAACCCTTGGGTTTATGTAACATTTTCATGTAGTTCTAAGCGGTCATAGTGCTGTTGCACCGAGGTAGTGATTAGGTTTCTGCAGGTTGGTTCAAGAGCAGTGTGGCGAATAGACTACCAGCAACTCGGGCTCATTTCCCGCCACTGTCTGTAAGGACTCTATACGTTCTTTTCATGACTGCACGGGTTTCCTGCGGGTGCTCTGGTTTCCACCCACATTTCAAGGATATATCGGTTGATAAGTTAATTGGTCATGGTAAATTGTCCCATGATTAAGCTCAGGTTACATCAGGGGTTGCTGGACGGCACAGCTTGAAGGACCAGAAGGGCCTATTTCATGCTGTATGTCAATAAAATAAAATAAAAATAAAAACTCATTGAAGTGAAGAAGCTGGTCTTGAATCTGGTAGTGTGGGACTTCAGGCTTCTATACTTCCTGCCCGATGGAAGAAGAAGATGGTAGGGATCTTTGATGATTACAGATGAGATTGCATATCCAGAGAGAAGCAAGGCTATGGTGCATTGGAAGCAATTATTAGATTTTTTTCCTGATGGCACCTTTTAAACTGGATTCTAGTACTGGTCCTTGAATTTGGTGCCAATAGGGAGGAGTCAGGACCTGATGTGAGTTGGGATCCAGTAAGCAGAGTTTCAGATGCACCAAAAATTAGTGAGGGTATAGGTTGGGAGAATGTTAGAATATTCAAGTGTGGAAGTTGAAAGGACAAGTTTGAGGGAATTTGGCCACAGAGAGGGCAGGGAAGGAGTGGAGGAGGTTGACGTCACAGAGATAGGAGCTGCCGGTCAAGGTGATGAAGAGAAATGATCAGTTAAAACATCTCAAGTATATAAAAAGTATAAAGTCCTTTCTCTTAATTACATCAGGGTGGTTCGCATTGGTTTCTGGCATGGATGGGACTGACGGGAAATGATTTCATTGTCAATACCTGTGTGAATGCTCAGAATTTGAGAATAATACTATTTTAGTGTTACAGTAATAGAGTTCTACCACATAGAAACAGCTTCCTTTGCCTACCATGGGTAGGCTGACCACCATGCCTATCAATGCTAATCCTATTGATCACATTAATTCCATACCCCTCTGTACCCTGCTCGTTCACGTACCTGTCAAGATGTCCCTTAAGTGTTATTACTGTATTTATTTCAGTATTATACCACCACCTCTTCTGGCAGCTCATTCCAAATATCAACATTCACCTATCAAATCTATCACCCGTTCACTTTAAAACTCTTGCCTTAGACACCCCTACTGTGGAAAACAGACTACCTGCTCTATCTATGCCTCTCATAATTTTATATATCTCTGTCGTGTCACCTCTCGGACTTCATTGTTCCAGGGGAAGCAAACCCAACTACCCAAATGCTCCTCGTAACACAAGACCTCCGGGCAACATCCTTGTAAATCATTTTTCCACCTTCATAGAGTTGTAGAGCACAGCACAGAACTGGGCCCTTCCACCCATCTAGTCTGCGTAGAAATGTTATTCTGTCTCGTTCTATCGACACATATCGAGACCACAGCCCCTCATACCTCTCCCGTCCTTGTACTTATCCAACTTCTCTTAAATGTTGCAATTGAACCCGCATCTACAACTTTGGCTGGCGGCTCCTCCACACTCGCACCACCCTCTGAGTGAAGTTCCCCCTCAGTTTCCTCTCAAATATTTCACCTTCTACCCTTAACGCATGACTCACCCAATCTCAGTGGAAAAAGCCTGCTTGCATTTACCCTGTCTATACCCCTCCTAATTTTGTACTTCTCTAACAAATCACTCCTCATTCTCCTATGCTCCAGGGAATAAAGTTATAACCTATTCACTGTTTCCCTGTACCTCAAGTTCTCAAAACCCAGCAACATCCTTGTAAATTTTTGTTCAACCTTATTAATATCTTTCCTGTAGGTAGGTGACCAGAACTGTGTACAGCACTCCAAATTTGGCCTCACCAATATTTCATCCAACTTCAACATAACATCCCAATTCCTGTACTCAGTACTCTGATTTATGAAAGCCAATGTGCCAAATGCTCTCTTTACCATTCTACTTTCAAGGAATTATGGATCTGTATTCCTAGATCCCCTTGCTCTAGTTTAATCACACCTTTCGTCAGTGTGGACTAAGTAGTGAAAAATGTGTATGGCGTGCTTTTTACTACAGTTGTTTGTTTACTTAATTCTAATACATTGCAGAGGAATTAGCTTCGATTTAGAATCAAAATCGGGTTTATTATTACTGACAATGTCATGAAGTTTGTTGCTTTGCAGCACTATGACAGTGGGAAACATGAAAATTACTTTTACTTTAAGTCTCAAAATAAATAGTGCTTGAGATGAATAATGAGGTCGTGTTCATGGGTTCAAGGACAGTCCAGAAATCTGATGGTGGAGGGGAAGAAGCTGTTCCTAAGATGTTGAGTTTGTGTCTTCAGGCTCCTGTACTTCCTTCCTGATGGTAGGAAAGCTTTAAGAACTCAGCCAGTCGGGCGGTATCTGTGGAAACCAGTCAATGTTTCTAGTTAGGGACCCTTCCTCAGAAGTGGAGGATGTGTGGGAGTGCTTAAGAAGTTAAGAGCAGGGCTTGAGGAAGAGTGAGGTGTGAAACAAAGGACTATTGAAGATTGGAGACATAAAAGAGTACAGGTGGTGGAACGTGAAGCAACAAACAATCTGCTGGAGGAATTCAATGGGTCAAGCAGCACCTGTGGAAATGGAGGACAGGAATTGATGTTTCCGTCATGACCGATGTGGAGTTTGGCTGAGACAGATCAGGTGATAAGGGCCGTAAGTACCAAACTCTCAGAAGACATTTTTTTTAAGAAGTGTGGTGATAAAGGGATAAGGGATAAAGGATAAAAGAAAGTGAAGAGAGAGCAGTTTACCCAGATTGGAAGAATCAATGTTCATTCCAAAGTGCCCAGAAGGAAAATTAAATGCTCTAGCTGACATTGGCATCAGTATAGGTTGCATACATATAGGTCAGAATCGGAGTGGGATTGTGAATTAACGTGGCAGGCAACAGGAAACTCAGGATCACCCCTGTAGACTGACAGCAGGTGCTCCAAAGAGTGATCACCCCATTTGTGTTGGTTCTGACAATGCAGGGGAGCTCACATTGCAAACACTGAATAGAACCACAAATGAACAATCTGCTGGAGGAGCTCAGCAGGTTGACAGGCATCTTGGAAAGGAAAGGAATCGTTGACGCTTTGGGTCAAAACCGTACATCAGGAATGCAGCTGGTGGAACGTGGAGCAACAATCAGGAGCCGCATGAGTCCTGAGGCCGGATTTCGATCCAAAATGCTGGCAGTTCTTGCGTCACCGCTACGGATTCAGCAGCGCAGCAGATACGGCAGGTGTGCTCGTGAATATGCATGTGGCAGCTAATTATTATTTCATTGTGATGGTATCTAACTCCATTCTTTTCATCTTAGCACTTGTCGAGACTTGAGCAAAGCACTGCAATGTTTCACTGCCTGCTTGCATTTGGTCTTGTCTGAGAATTTAGACTGTAGAGTCAACTGACTCCGAAGACGAGCGGTATTCATTTTATATTTAGCTGTCGCTTTCAGCTGCAGTGTTGGCTTTGTTTTCCACTTGGGGGTTTTAGTTAACGGCCCTGTTTGGCCTAACGTTTATTGTTTCCTTTTCCCTCTAACTCTGTTCTCATTAAATTCTGTGAACTGTCGACCTGCTTCAGTATCTCTCGCTCCACACTTGGGCCACATCCGAACATAGTGACATCCTGTCCTCTCACAGATGCTGCTTGGCCTTATGAGGACCTCCAGCAGACTGTTTGTAGCTCCAGCTTCCAGCATCTGCAGTGTCCTGTGTCTCCACTGAATATCATAGGCTGGACTGGCAGGGGTGCTAATACTGACTGTTTCATCTGGAGGGAATGGCTGGATCCAAGGATGCTGGGAAGGGAAGAACTGAATGATTAGGCATTATGTTGTATGGGAAGGTGCCATGGGACGTAACGGGGGGGGGGGGGGGGGCAGGGATTGAAAAGCAGACCAGAGAGTTATCAGGTGACTAGTCCTGCAAGCCGGAGGTTTGGCTGAACTCCAGTGTGTCCCATCAAAACTTCCAGCAATGATTTTCAAGGTCCAGTACACAGCTTCAATCCACATGGGATCCTGCAGATGCTGGAAATCTAGAGCAACACAGAATGCTGGCAGAACTGAACAGGTCGGGCAGCATCTATGGAAATGTTTCAGAGCAAAACCTTTCACTGGGAGTGAAAAGGAAGAGGGAAGAAACCAGAATAAGAAGGTAGGGGTAGTAGAGGAGGACAAGCTAAAAGGTAATAGGTGAAAACAAAATGGGTGGGGGGGGGTATGAAGTAAGAAGCTGGGAGGTGATAAGTGGAAAAGGAGAAAAAGGAATCTGATAGGAGAGAAGTGTGGATCATGGGAGAAAGGGAAGGAGGAGAGGCATCGGGGGAGGTGATAGGCAGGTGAGGAGAGGAGGTAAGAGGCCAGAGTGAAGAAATGAAGAAGAGGGAAGGAGGAGGGAAAGAATTACTGGAAGTTGGAGAAATGGCTGTCTTTCTACTAGTTTGGAGGCTAGCTAGATAGAATATGAAGTGTTATTCCTCCAACCTGAGTGAGGCCTCATCATGGCATTAGAGGAGGCCATGGACCAAAATGTCGGAATGGAAATGGGGATAGGAATTGAAATGGTTGACCACCAGGATATTTTTCTTTTTACAGATGGGGCTGAGGTGCTCAACAAAGCAGTTCTCTAGTTTACATGAAGTCTCACTAATGTAGAAGATGGCACACCAGGAACACCAGATACAGTAGCCAACCCCAACAGAATGTCAGGTGAAGTGTTGCATCACCTGGAAGGACTGTTCGGGGCCCTGAATAGAGAATAAAAAGTGACGCAATAGACTTTTAGCATCGTAAACCAGTGAGTTGTTTGTTATGTCTCCCCGCTCGCTGTGAAACAGCGACATTCCTTTTTCCCTTATTAGGGAGAGAGAGAACCTGTGGTATGTCGAATACCAGGTGAATGTGTAGTCTTTGGGGTGCTACAAGTCTGTGTCTTTGCTGTCGCTTTTGTTGCACGCTTGAGTGCTCGGTGGTGGGTGCTGATGCTTTTTTTTGCCGATGGGGGAAGGGAGGGACTGTTGCTTGCTGCCACTTAGGCGCAGGAGAGAGGGGATTTGGGGGGGACTTTGGGGGGGACAGTTCTAACTTTTAACTGTCGTTCATTCTTTCATTCTTTGGGGGCACTCCTCTGTTTTTGTAGATGGTTGCAAAGAAAAAGAATTTCAGGATGTATATTGCAGCGGTCCCCAACCACCAGGCCGTGGACCGGTACCAGGCTGCAAAGCATGTGCTACCGGGCCGCAAGGAAACGATATGATATGGCAATATGAGTCAGCTGCACCTTTCCTCATCCCCTGTCACGCTCACTGTTGAGCTTGAACGCATGCGAGGTCATTACCCACGTGTCATCCATGTCAGCGCGGGAAGAAGATCAACTCCTCGAGCTTGCAAATGACGGTGGGCTGAAAAGTATGTTTGACATAACATCTCTGCCGGCATTCTGGATCAAAGTCAAGGCTAAATATCCTGAGATAGCCAGGAAAGCACTGAAAACGTTGCTTCCATTTGCAACATATCTCTGCAATGAACGCAACGAAAACTAAATTGCGGAATCAACTGGACATAAGGAACCCCCTTCGAGTATCGCTGTCTCCCATCACCCCTCGATAGGACCGTCTTGTTGCAGGGAAACAAGCCCAGGGTTCCCACTGATTCAGCGATATTGGTGTGTTGCAATGATTTTATAAGTTCATACGGGGAAAATATGAGCTGTGTGTTTAATATCCAAACATTACTTAAAATGTTATGATGCTATTGACTTATAAGTGACTTATATAACCATATAACAATTACAGCACGGAAACAGGCCATCTCGGTCCTTCTAGTCCGTGCCGAATGCTACTCTTACCTAGTCCCACTGACCTGCACTCAGCCCATAACCCTCCATTCCTGTCCTGTCCATATAGCTATCCAATTTTTCTTCAAATGATAATATCGAACCTGTCTCTACCACTTTTACTGTACGTTCATTCAACACTTACTTCAAGCTCCCCTGTCCTCCCCTGATAATTGACTTATCACTATATTCATGCGAGAAAAATATACACTGTGTGTTTAGTATTAAATTTGTTAGATGAACCCTTTTAGAAACGAAATTGAGTGTATTAGCCATTTATCACCTATATTCCGGTCGTGATTAACACCCTCCCCCCCCGAACAGAATCGCCAAAAACGATTTGTAGGAAAAAAAATCGGCATGTACACACATGTGCAAGTCACACATGTGCATACAGGTACCCGTGCAAGGCTTCATGGTCATGGTAGTCTTTCTCAGGGTAAACACAGCATATTTGACTGCTACTCTTGTCCGTTGGCAACCCTACCGCCCCCCCCCCTTGGGTCAGCCGGTCTGCAAGAATATAGTCAATAATAAACCGGTCCGCGTTGCAAAAATGGACAAATGGACAGGGTAATCATGGAGGGAGTGATCCCTGCAGAAGGCAGACAGTGGGAGGGGAGGTAAAGATGTGTTTGTTGCAAGGAGCGACTGAGGAAAATCCAAGTGCAGGACACAGGCACGGAGGTTGAGTAGAGATGCTTGCGTGGAAGTGAACGTTGAACAGCAAACAGGAGGGATCTTGCCATGAAGCCTCGATACGGAGTCTTCACACGGAGACGGGGTTTTCATGGAATATCTTGAAACTGGAGCTGAACTTAGAATTAACGGTTCTAAGCAGTCGGGAAACGAAGTTATCACATGGGAAAAGACCAACGAACTGGTGACCAGTGGTTGTGATGCTGGGGTTCTTATACTGCAGTTCTTGATGGCGACCAGGTGTGCTGTCATCAAGCGAATTAGCAGTAAATGGGAAATTAATGATTGGAATCAAGGCATAATCAAAGCAAGATAGGGGATTAACAATCAGGACCATGACAGAACCACCCCCCCCACCCCCAACGGGAGTCTCCAGGCGATCCACCAGGCTTGTCTGGATTGTCCCAATGGAAATCACAGATGAGGGAAGGGTCCAAGATAAAGGAGTGGGGAATCCAGGAACGTTCCCGTGGGTCGTATCCTTCCCAATCGACCAGGTACTGGAGGCTCCTGCCTCGGCAGCGCACATCCAGTAATTGCCGGACGGTGTACGCCAGGTAGTCGTCAATGATCCAGGCAGGTGGAGGGAGTTCGGCTGGAGGGCACAAAGGGCTGACAGATATTGGTTTCGATTGGGAAATGTGGAATTTAGGATGGATGTACATAGATCTGGGCGGTTTGAGTCGGACCGCCGTGGGGTTGATAATACTTTCAATCTCGAGAGGTTCCAGGAAGTGAGGGGTGGGTTTCTTGGGCTTGTTCTTGAGGGGGTTGTCTTTAGAAGAGAGCCAAACCTTCTGCCCAGGCCGATAATCAGGTGCAGGAATCCAATGGCGATCGGCAGTCCTCCGGTTGCGGTCGGCTGAGCGGAGCAGGGCCACGCATGTGTCTTTCCAGATCCTGTGGCACCAGCGGAGATGGGCCTGAACAGATGGCACAGCAATGTCATCTTAATGAGTGGAGAACAGAACGGTTTGGTAACCGAGGGAGAATTCGAAGAGAGACCTTCCGGTGGTGGTGCTGACCAAGGAGTTGTGGGCGTACTACGCCCAAGTGAGATGGGTGCTCCAGGTGTACAGGGTGTTGGCAGTTATGCAGTGCAGTGCTGCTTCCAAATCCTGGTTAGCCCATTCTGTTTGACCATTCGTCTGTGGATGAAAGCCGGACGACAGACTTACTGAGGCTCCGAGGGCTTGACAAAAAGATCTCCAGACTTGAGAGACAAATTGGGGACCCCGGTCAGAAATAATATCCGAAGGAATCCCGTGAAGGCGGAAGACGTGATGGACGAGAAGGTTGGCTGTTTCACAAGTGTTAGGGAGTTTGGGAAGGGCTACGAAGTGCACAGTTTTGGATAAGTGGTCCACCACGGTAGTCCCGTAACAAAATCCAGCGCTATGTGAGACCAAGGATGGCTGGGAACAGGTAGGGGAAGAAGCAATCCAGCAGGTGGTCGGTGGGAGGCTTTTCCACGGGCACAAACAGAACAGGCAGAGACAAAGGAACGGGTATCCACGTCCATGGAGGGCCACCAGAAGTGCCTTTTCAGAAGGGACAGCATCTGATCAATCCTGGGATGGCAGGTGAAACAAGACATGTGCCCCCACTGGAGAACCTGAGATCGAATGGAATCGGGCACAAAAAGGCGATTGGAGGGTCCATTGCCAGGGTCAGGTTGAGCCCGTTGGGCCTCTTTGACTATGGCCTCGATTTCCCAGGTGAGGGCAGCCACCACACAGGATAGTGGAAGGATGGTCTCGGGGTTGGGAAGGCCCTCCTTGGAAATGTATTGACGGGAGAGAGCGTCGGGCTTCCAATTCTTGGACCCTGTACGATAGGTGAGCGTGAATCTGAATCGGCCAAAAGATAATGCCCAACGGGCTTGTCAGGAATTCAGGCGTTTGGCGGTTTGGATATATTCAAGGTTCTTGTGATCGGTCCGTTCGACAAACGGATGTTCTGCTCCCTCCAGCCATTCCC
Organism: Mobula birostris; assembly: GCF_030028105.1. Classification (NCBI taxonomy): domain Eukaryota; kingdom Metazoa; phylum Chordata; class Chondrichthyes; order Myliobatiformes; family Myliobatidae; genus Mobula; species Mobula birostris. Next base: position 49,822,828 of record NC_092378.1, on the reverse strand, counting down.
TCCATTCTTCCAAAGCCAGTCTGACCGTCAGTAGCTCCCGGTTCCCCACGTCGTAATTTCGTTTGGCGGGGGACAGCCAGCGGCAAAAGAAGGCACAGGAATGAAGTTTTGATCAGGGCCTGAACATCGGGAGAGGACCACCCCCACCCCAGAGTTGGAGACATCGACCTCCACAATGAACTGACAAGAGGGGTCTGGTTGGACCGGGATGGGAGCAGACCTGAAACACCTCTTCAGCTCTGAGAACGCTGAGTCAGCTTCAGGGTCCCACTGAAAAGGGGTCGTAGGTGAGGTGAATCGAGTAAGGGGCACTGCCACCCGACTGTAATCCCTGATGAACTGGCGATAGAAGTTCGCAAACCCCAGAAATCGCTGGAGTTGCTTGCGTATCATGTGCTTTGGCAGCTCCGCCACCGCCTGCATCCTCTCGGGATCCGCTCTCACTCGCCCGCTCTCCACGATGTACCCTAAGAAGCTGACTGAGGGGACATGGAACTCACACTTCTCAGATTTAACGAATAATTTGTTCTCCCAAAGCCTCTGTAGAACCTAATGGACATGATGGGTGTGTTCCTGGAAACTGCTGGAGAAGATTAAGATGTCATCCAGATAAACAAACACAAAACAGTTAATAAAGTCTCTTAGGACATCATTAATCAGGGCTTGGAAGACGGCGGGGGCATTGGTGAGGCTGAATGGCATGACCAGGTATTGGAAGTGGCCTACAGGCATAGAGACACTCCCCTGCTCTGAATCTCCGGAGTCGCTCTGTAGGAGAAAGACGGCTCCGTCCCAGCTGCATGGGTTCCTCTCCCGGGGTGGTGGAAATGGCCAGACCGGGAGCTATTCTAGGAGTGGGAGGAGGAGAGAGGTTAGAGCTGGGAGAAGATGGTAAAGCATGCCGTGGGGTGACCAAAGGAGTAGGACGACCGGTCCTCTCCCTCTGACGTTCTTGGAGTCAGTTGTCCAGCCTGGTGGCTAGAGAGATCAATGAATCCAGGCTGTCAGTGTCATCCCTTGCCACCAACTCGTCCTTTACCATGTCACAAAGGCCTTGCCGAAATACCTCCTGGAGTGCCCCATCATTCCACCCCGAGTCGGCCACTAGCGTTCGGAACTCCACGGAGTATTCAGCAGCACTGCATGAGCCCTGATGGAGGGTGAGTAGACGCTTAGCGGCATCTTTACCACGGACGGGATGGTCAAAAATCTTCCGCATTTCTGAGATGAAGGTGGGGAATGAAGAGCAGGTCTCTGGCTGATTATCCCAAATCGCGGTAGTCCACGCTAAGGCACTTCCTTGCAACAACCCCATGATGTAAGCTATCTTTGACCTGTCCGTGGTGTACGTGGATGACTGCTGCTCGAACATCAAGGAGCATTGCAGCAGAAAGGCCTGGCACTTCCCCAAATCCTCAGCATAGGGTTCTGGTTCAGGGACGTGTGGCTCTCTTAGCAGTCGTGTTGTCGACACATAGGGTGTTGCCACTACAGGCCGTCCGGGCTGGTCAGTCGGAGTTCCCAGAGTGGACGAGGTAAGATGAGCCGATACTCGGCCGACCTGTTCACTGACCTTCTTTATGTTCACTGACAGGGAACGGAGGTTCTCCATGACGTCCCAGAGCAGCTGATCGTGCAGGCCTAGTAGGGAGCCCTGGCTGGCGAGGGCTTGATGCAGGGGATTCATGTCTGCTGGGTTCATTTTCTGGCCAGTTCATTCTGTTGCACGGAGCGACTGAGGCGAACTTAAGTGCAGGACACAGGCACGGAGGTTGAGTAGGGATGCTTGCGCAGATGTGAACGTTGAACAGTAAACAGGAGGGATCTTGACACGGAGTCTTGACACAGAGATGGGGTTTTCATGGAATATCTTGAAACCGGAGCTGAACTTTGAACTAACGGTTCTAAGCGGTCGGGAGATGAAGTTATCACACGGGAAAAGACCAACGATCTGGCGACTAGTGGTTGTGATGCCGGGGTTCTTATACTTCAGTTCCTGATGGAGACCAGGTGTGCTGTCATCAAGCGAATTAGCAGTAAATGGGAAATTAACGATTGGAATCAAGGCATAATCAAAGCAAGATAGGGAATTCACAATCGAGACCATGACAGTGTTTGGTGGTAGGATCCCATTAAAGGTAGCAGAAGCTTTTGAGAATGATTTGTTGGATGTGGGGTGGTAAGTGAGGATACAAAAACTCTATTCCTGATCAGGTGGCGGGAAGATGGAGTGAGGGCAGATGTCCGGGAAATGGAGGAGATGTGGTTGAGGGCAGCATCAATGGTGGAGGAAAGAAAACCCAAGATGACCTGGAAGGGAAAGCCTAGTGAATGAGACTTTCAGTGCTTACTTCACTCTCTGCCCTGAAGTTTTAAAATTCATGCAAATTCTTTCCCTTCTGACATGCTTACCCCGGGGCACTTTAACAGAATCCCACCCAGGTTTGAAAAAGGGAGCTGAGACTGTCTGTCTCCAAGCAGACAGGAGTAATTACAGGATTTCTGTAAACTGTGAACTGGTGTGTCTGTCTATTCATCCAGCTGCATTCAGGAAGGGAACTGACACAGGTTTATTCTCCAAACACAATCTAAAAATTCAGGAGATATAATATACGCACTAGAGATGCTGCAAATCTGGAGGAACACACACAAAATCCGGTAAGATGGCGGTGTGCACGGTCACAGGGGCCTCTCTGGTTCCAACCAAAGGTGGAATCGTTCATCTTTTACTACTTTTTTTAAGATCACAAAACACTGCTAGATATTAAGAACATCACGTACCCCATCAGCGAGTACCTGGAGAGCGATGGAGCTGCGTACCATGATGTCGCCTGGACTTGCTGTGTACTGCTGTTGTGCGGTCCAACAAACGGTGCAGATGGCAAGACCCCGTTGGACTTTGGTAATGTAGAATGCTGCAAGTCCGGTTCATTGGTTCGCGGGCGAGACCAACAGCGTGGGAGATCCGTAGCCTCGGTTATTGTACGGACCAGACCCTCGTGCCGCAGTGTCACTTGCTGCAGCCATCCAGGAGAGGAGACGCTGAGGTGGTGTGGGAGGGACCAGAGGCCCCTGTGGGAATGCTGGATCCAAACTGGACAAACAGAAGAGCACCTTTTGACTGCTTCTACCAAGGTGCACCACTGAGCGCCACAGGACGTCCTTTCTCCCTGTGGCTATAAGACTCTACATCTCCTCCTAAGTATATGATTTCATTGCACATCTGTATTTTACACTATTAGTTTTTAGTGTATGTTGTGTATTCTTTTTTGTACCTCAATTCTTACATTTTGTATTTTGAAGTATTTATTTCGAACTGAGTTACCTTGCAACAATAATTTCCTTTGGGATAAATAAAGTTTTATCTTATCTTATACTGGCCCCTCCCATCGGCGCTACCCTTCAGAGTTTGCTTGTTGGAAGATAAGCTGGACCAGGGTAAAGTCTGATGCACTATCAATCTACTCAGGAACTTGGGCTATATTACAAGCTGCCAGGTGATAGGAAAAGCCAGGTGAGGGGGAAGGTGTTTCAATGGGGATGGAGGGAATGAAGTGAGATGCTGGGAAGCGATAGGTGGAAGAGGTACAGGGATTAAGTAGGAAGAATTTGATAGGAGAGGAGAGTGGATCATAGGAGAAAGAGCGGGAGAAGGGGTATCGGAATGAGTCGCTGAGCAGGTGAGGAGAAGGGGTAAGAAAGGAGCCAAAATCGGGAATGGACAATGAGAGAAAGGGAAGGGGGAGAAATTACCAGGCTGGAGAAATTGATATTCATGCATCTGATTGGAGGCTACCCAGTTGGAACATATCCCAGATGGGTTACTCCTCCAACCTGAGCGGCAGTAGCAGAGGTTATAGACCAATAGGCTAGAATGAGAGTGGGAGAAAGATTTAAAATGGGTGGCCACCAGGAAATCCCACCTCTTGTGGTAGATGGAGCAGTGGTGCTCAATGAAGCCATTCCCCAATCTATGTCGGGTCTCACCATTGCTGAGGAGGCAGCACCTCACCGGATACAGTGGATGACCCTGACAGACTCACAGATGAAGTGTCGCCACTCCTGGAAGGATTGTTTAGGGCCCTGAATGGTAGTGAGGGAGGAGGTGTAGGACTCATCTCGCTTGCCGGGGTAAATGCCAGGACGGAGATCAGTGGGGAGGGATGCGTGGGCAAGGGAGATATAACATCTGCCCTATTTTTCTGTTCCTTCTCATTGTCTTGATCCATGAATGCAGCAATGGTTTACTTGTATTTCTTGCAGTTCAGTATACTCCACTGGTTCACAATGCAGTAAATGCTATGTTCCGGAGAACACATTCAAACAGGGTGTCGGCTTGGTAGAGAATCTGCAAGCTGCTCATGAGCCTGACCCAAAGCTTATGCTCTCCTGCCCCTGTAATTTGCCATCCTCCTCCAAATCCGACCTCTTTACCCTCTGGAACTGATCCAATGGAACCCTGTGTAAACTCAAGAACAGTAGTTCACCATCAACCGGACATGTTACAGCCCACAGCATTCAACGCTCAACAAAAGAGGGTTTGCAGCTTTAAATTCCTGGGCGTTACTATTACAGAGGATCTGTCCTCGAACCCAGCATGTACAGTAAATGCAACTGCAAAGAAAGCCCAGCAGTGCCTTTGCTTCCTGAAGAGTTTTCAGAGATTTGGCACGTCATCAGAAACTTTGACAAACCTCTGAAGTGGAGAGTGTATTGACTGGCTGCATTATTGCCTGGTATGGAAACACCAATGCCTTTCAATGGAAAATCCTACAAAAGGTAGTGGATTCAGCCCAGTACATCACGGGTAAAGCCTTCCCAACCATTGAGCACATCTACATGAAACGCTGTAGGAGGAAAGCAGCATCTGTCATCAGAGAGTCTTACCACCCAAGCCATGCTCTTTTCTCACTGCTGCCATAGGGTAGAAGGTACAAGAGCCTCAGGACCCACACCACCAGGTGCAGAAAGAGTTATTACCCCACAACTATCAGGCTCTTGAACAAAAGGGGATAATTACACTCACTTCCCCATCCACTGAGATGTTCCCACAACTAATGATCTTCTTTGAGGACTCTTTATCTTGTTATTTTAAGTTCTGATTAGTTATTGCTATTTATTTATTTTTGCATTTGCACAGTTTGTTGTCTTCTGGTTAATCTTTCATTGATCCTGTTGTAGTTAGTATTCTATAATTATTATTTGCTGAGTATGCCCGCGGAAGAAGGAATTTCAGGGCTGTATGTGATGTCATACATATATGTAGTCTGATAATAAAATTTACTTTGGACTAATTTCAACAAAGTCAAATAAGAAGAATTCCCAGCATCTTCTGCCTTTAGTTTCAAAAACCTATAGCCACAATATTTTCATTAAGTACTTTCAGATATTGATTACCAGTCCTTTGTTTTCATCTGCACAGTCATCCCTTTTGTCTTTCAAGTTCTTTTGCAGGATAGTCAGTTCCAAACTCTATATTTTTTTTTATCAATTTTTATCTTGCTTCAGCTTTTCTGAGTTTGCTCTTTTGTTCCAGATTCCTGCAACTACTGTCTCTTGTGTCTCAGATGAAAGGTTATTATTCCGAAATTTGAAACCAGTTCCCATCAACACAGACACATAATATCTTCAGTGGAGTATTCATGGTTTGACTCCACCCTATGGAAGACTTCTAAATCCTGTGTGTGTCATATACATGGTATCATATATGTACTTTGATAATAAATTTACTTAGAAGTTTGATGTACTGTACGTACTAACATCATACCCATATGCCTTCCCAAAGGACTTTCAAGCCAGTTTTAATGGTGTGGAAAGATACACAGTGTGATGTCCACCATCAGAGTGAAAATAATGACAAGGTCACCAGTGACACTGACTGAGGGATAAAAATTGACAGAAAACTCTGACTAACTTCACTGGTCTTTTTTGAAATATTAATGGTCCTGGAGTTAGTGGCACATCTGCACTGAGGTGTCAACTTGGATCATTGCTCGGGTCTGTGGAGAGAGACAAATCCACAGTCTCTCAGACTGAGGTGAGTGGCTAGTGTTGTATCATGTTACAGAGTACTGCCGAGGACTCCGTTCTCAAAGTGCTTTTCACTAGTTTCAGTGGAGAGAAGTTGACACCTGAGATCAGATTATACTAACGACTTTCTTTTCCTCTGCTCAGCCTTTAGGCTTTGGCACCAGTTACTGTGCTTTACCTTCAGATTTGATTCAGTTTTTTAAACAGGGTCAGATCAAAACAGGTGGGCAACTTTAACAAGTTGTGAGGGAGTTACAGGTCTACCTGGGAGGGGGAGGGGATATCAGTGATCTTGCTCTGTTTATATAGAGTTCTGATAATATTGTTTCATTGTTTCTGAAGTATGGTGTGCGCACCTTATCGTCCAACCTAAAAGGAAATATACTTAAGGAAATACAGTGACTGTTCAGCAGTCTGACCTGAGGGATAGCAGGCATGGCCTATGAGCAGTAATGACTGTGAGGACTGTCCATTTGCCTCCACAGATACTGCTTGACCCACTGAGTTCCTCCAGTGTCTTGTATTTTGTTGCATTTGTGGTCTCTCTTGTGTCTCCATTCCTCCACTCCACTTCAATATTTACTCTGTTTGAAAAGGTTTCCTCTTCTCTTCAGTATGAGACCTTCTCCCACTGCTCTTCCCCCAGTGACTTCTACTACTATCTCCCTTTTATCTTTTAGTCCAGATGAAGGACCTGACCACAAAATATCAACTCTCTATTTCCCTCACATATGCTGCCTGACCTGCTGAGTTCCTCCAGCATCTTGATTTTTTTCTTTGATCAACGTCACTCTTTTGAGTTGAGGAGATAGAATCATACAAAATGTTTACAGGGTAGATGTGAGAATGTTTCCCTTGGCTATGATTTCTGAAACCAGATGCCTCTCTCCCCATTATAGAGCCAGCAAATCAGGACTGAGATGAGAAGACATCTCTTCACCCAGAGTACGAACAATCATAAGATCATAAGATCCTAAGATAAAGGAGCAGAATTAGGCCATTCATCCCATTGAGTCTTCTTCACCATTCCACCATGGCTGATTTATTATTCCTCTTCACTGTATTTCCCTGCCTTCTCCCCATAACTGTTGGCACCCCTACTAATCAAAAACCTACCAATCTCCACTTTAATTATACCCAACGTCTTGGCCTCCACAGCCGTCTGAGTCCCAGAAAAAGATCAAAAACCAAAAGGGATAAAGTGGCTCAGTCACTATATTTGAGGCAGAAGACAATAAATATTTGTGATTTCCTTGAGTCAAGGGAAATGAGGTTAATTGGACTGAGGTAAAAGATCAACAACAACCTTAAAGAATGGTACACAGATGCTGGAATTTGAAACATAAAGAGAACTACTAGAAGAATTTGACTGGTCAAGCAGCATCTGTGGAAAGAGAAAACGCTGGCACAAGACTAAATGGCTTCTCTTTCCCCAGTGGCTGCTTGACCATCTGAGTTCCTCCTTCACTACTGTTCTTGTTACTGAATGGTGCAGATACACAACAGGCCAAATTACCTCCTCTTACTTCCGTTTTTCTTCAATGTCTCAGAGGCTGAGTATAGGGAAGTCCTGGTTTTGTGTGGAATTATGGACTAGCTTTGGATTTATCTGAAAACACTGACCCCATAATCATCAAGGATAAAGTGAGAGCTGAGAATGGATCAGCAAGAAAGTAGCACTGCTCTCTCTGGACAACCAAGCATCCTTGTATCACATACACCACCTTGCATTCTGACTGGGTCATCCAGCACCTTTGCTTTATTCACCAAAAGCGGATCTTCCTGGTCGTCGATATTTTAATTCCCATTCCCATTCCTCCTCTAACGTATTCATGGTCTCTACCTGTGCCAAGATGAGGCCACCCTCAGGGTGGAGGAGCAATACCTTATATCCTGTCTAGATAGCCTTCAACCTGATGGCATGAGTATTGATTTTTCCTTCCAGTAAAGATTCTTCCCCCACTCTGACCTTTTACCTCTTCTCACTTGCCTATCACTTCCTCAAGGGTCCCCTCCTCCTTCCTTTTTTCCTGTGGTTTATTCTCCTCTCCGATTAGATTCCTTCATCTCTAGCCCTTGTCCTATCCCACCCACCTAGCTTCACCTATCACCTTTCAGCCAGCCTTCTTCCCCTCCCCCACCCTTATATTCAGGCCTCTTCCCTCTTCCTTTTCAGTCCTGAAGGAGTGTCTTGGCCCGAAACATCAACTGTTTATTCAGTTCCATAGATGCTGCCTGACCTGCTGAGTTTCTCCAGCATTTTGATTGTATTGCTTTACACAGACTGTGTTTTCATTGCTTTTCCAAGTAAGCTAAATTTGACTCATCTAATGGGTAAACTTATTTAGCCAGTTAATCAGGCTATCTACCCAACTGCTGCATCAAGTATCAGTAACCAGATGAAGCGCTGAAGAAACAGGACCTCTGGCTGATTGATTTACATCCATGCATCACCGAGGGACCGTGTTGCTAGAAAAACACTGTATTGTGATGTTCCCTAACACGAACCTTTATTTTCCTCATTGGTTGCTGTGCTCTAAGTGGAGATGTACTCCCACAGGAAGTTGTTCTCTCAATGGTAATGTTCCTGTGGGTGTGCAGTCCCTAGGCAATGGCATTCTGATCGTACTGTAGGTATAAGAGAAAGTTTGTTGTTTAAACTAACTTATAATAAATGCAATCTTATTTGATAAAGTATCTTTGCACAAATATTAATAGAAGACATTGCCTTGTCAGTTTCCAAATCAGATCTCTTAAGTGGCCTCCCGATGTGAACCAGCACCCTGCAATCATTGCCCTTGGTAAGCTCATTCCATTTTCTGTGTACACTTTGTGCTTGTTTTGTTTACATAAATTCAGTAAGATCAAATTTTGATATCTCATTTTTTTTGTAGTGATTTGTGAATTTCCATGATCTGAACTGAGGTATCGTAGGGGCACACAATACTCTCTTCATCTTCTCCTCCATCGTATTTTACCAGAATCAGAATAAGGTTTATTATAACTCACACTTATCAGGAAATGCTTTGCTTTTTTGCAGTAGAATTGTGCAAGACACAAAAATACTATAAATTTCTAAATGAATGAATAAACAAACACGTCAATAAATAAATAAATAAATAAATAAATAGATAGATAGATAGATAGATAGATATATAGATAGATAGTGCTAACAAGGAAGATCAAGGTAGTGTTCATGGGTTCATGGGCCGTTCAGATATTTGATACAGAGGGGACGGAGCTGCTCCTAAAATGTATGTTAATGTTGGTTATCATAGAGTTATCTAGAGACAGAAGGCATGGCAACAGGCCCTTCAGCCCATCAAATCTGCACTGACCATCAACCACCCACTTACATTCATCCTATCATCTTCCCATATTCCCATCTACCACTCATCTAATCGCTTGGGGCAATTAATCAGCCAAAGTGCACACTTGTGGGATGTGGAAGGATACCAGAGCATTAGGAGAGACTCATGCAATCATAGGATGAGCATGCAGACTCCACGCAGGGAGCCCTGGATCACTGGATCTCTAGTAGCTGCACTACTGTGCCACCCAAATGCTATTCTAGGCCAATTCCTAATAGGGAGGGGACAGGGGAAGTGTGAGAGACTGGGGAGCTGGGAGAAGTGAAGAGTGGGCAGGAGTTAGAGGAGGGAATAAGTGTTAGGGAGCGGTTAGAGCACAAACAGTGGAAAAGGTAAGGGCTGGAAAGGGTAAGACCACAAGAACAAAAGAACATCAGAGAAGAGTTAGGCCATTTGGCCCATCGAGCCAGCTCCACCATTCAATCATGGCTGATTGCTTGCTTCAAGCTCATTATTTCACACTCTCCCTGTAACCTTTCTGCAAGACAAGCTTTTCACTGTATCTTGGTACACGGGACAATAGTAAACCAATTCCAGTATGAATACTAATGGAGTCCCTGCTCCAAATCAGGCAAGATTTACAAATACAGTGAGGAGTGGGTACAATGTAAAGGGGTCTGGTGTCTGGCTATGTGAGTGACATGACTCATATGATCACAGAATAAAATGTAGGACATAAAGGTAGTCCTCAGTAACGGATTCAAATTTTACAAGAGCTTAAGTCAATTTTGATCATAGGCTGGACAATACACAAAAATCCTTAATACAGTTAACCATTTCTCTGCCAGACTGTAATGAATGGAAGCAAAAATATGCATGACAGATAAGAGAATACAATTACTGAACATGGAAAGATGGAGAGAGAGAGAGAGAGATGTATGTACGTTGAACTTTGTAATTTAATAGTATTATGGGAGCTCGCTCGTATGTGCGGGTCTATACGAGTCATGCAGTTCATATGAAAGGATGTGAAGGGTAGGGATGACTCTTCAACTGATGATCAAAGCGATTTTGTAGGATAGGGTGGAATGTTTGTCTCAGGCTCAGCACAACACCAAAGCCAGGCTTTCCGAATCGGAAGGGTCCGGTACAGGTCAAATTGAGGCGACGGGCTCCTTCCCTGGAGCATATCGAAGTGATAAAACTCGATGTTTGTATGAAAATTTGGCTGCCGGACCAGATTGAAAAGGTCAGCATGTCCGGGCCCAAGGCGAAGGTTGGTCCGGTTCAGCTTGCTGCTCCATTAAGTTTACTCAGTTCTGCACTGAACGAAGGGTCTGGGGACGGACACTCTTTGTGGCCTTCAGTTCAGAATGCTGTTTGCTTGCATTTATTGTTTGCATGATTCATTTTTTTTTGCACATTGGGTTTTTGACTGTCTATTGTGGGTTCTTATTGGTTTCTTTGCTTTGTTGCTGCCTGTTAGGAGACAAAATTCAAGGTTGTATAATGTATAAATACATTAATAATAAATGTACTTTGAACTTTGAACATAGTTAGTAATCTGTGGCCGGCCCATGCAAGTCTGAGAGAAGAAGAAATTCCATCACTCGGAGGGCTGAGTATCTTTGGAATTTGCTACCCCTGAGGGCTAAAGGAGCTCAGTTCCCAAATGTATTCAAAACTGCAGTTGATAGAACATAGAACAGTACAGCAGAGGATTAATCCCTTCAGTCCACAATGTTTTGCCAAACTAACTAAACTGGTTCTTTCTGCCTGCACAATGTCCATATCCCTCCATTCTCTGCTCATTCATGTACCTAGCTTAAGAGCTTCTTAAATGCCTCTATTGAATCTGGCTCTACTCCCAGCCCTGACAGCACATACCAGGCACACACCACTCTTCTGTAAAAAAAGACATGCTCCTCACATTCCCATTAATTTTTTTAGTCAGAGGGTGGTGAATCTATGGAATTTGTTGCCATGGGCAGCAGTGGAGGCCAAGTCATTGGGTGCCTTTAAGGCAGAGATTGATAGGTATCTGAGTAGCCAGGGCATCAAAGGTTATGGTGAGAAGGTGGGGCAGTGGGACTAAATAGGATAAAATGGATCAGCTCATGATAAAATGGTGGAGCAGACTCGATGGGCCGAATGGCCTACTTCTGCTCCTTTGTCTTATGGTCTTATGGTCTTAATCTTATCCTCTTCTCATCGTAAGTGCATGCACTCCCATGACCTTTCGACCATGGGAGAAAGATATTGGATATCCATTCTGCCTGTGCCCCTCATAATCTTTTGCAGGTGCAGGTCAAGGGGTGTTCAGTGCTTTGGGATGCCTGCTGTGGGTGAGTTGAATCTCAGGAGCATACAGAAGGGCAAGGATCACAGTTGCTCATTAGTCGTCAGTTTGGTGTTGGGTTTGAGACCAATATTATCGCTGCAATCTGCACCCGTAACTTCCCTTAGATGAAATGCTCTTTCGAACTTCTAAATGCACTCGCGATTTTACAATCTCCTGAAGGATTCGGCAAACATAACTCCCCAGAATGTAGGTACGGCACCCGAAAGAGGCTGGGTGTCTGCCATAGCAAGAAAAGAGGGCTGAGGGATTGGTGTGATCTCTGTTTCACTAAGATATAGCTCACCTCCGACACTCCAGATATGGCGCTCCAACTGCAGGGGTTCTCAACTACTGGATGGATTGGACAGCAGCATCAGTAAAGGGCAGAGGTGAAGGCATCTGCTCCATGATAAAATTCCCGTGGTGCTCAGACATAGCGGTCTTGTCTCACTCTCATTCTCCTGGCCTGGAACATCCAATGATTCGCTGCTGACCGTTCTCCTTGCCTTTGAGAGTTCTCTGTCATGATCCTGACTGCAGTTTACATACCGTCAAAGGCCGATGACAAGCACTTGGTGTACTGAGAGCCATGATTAACAAACAAGAAACTTCCTACCCTAATGCCATTCACCCCTGCCGAGGTCTTCAACCAGGCTACCTTGAAGGAATCTCTGCCCAATTACCATCAGCACATCACCTACAGCAAATTCGACCACTGTATGGTAGGCTACCATTCCATCCTGTGATCACGTTTCAGGAAATCTGATCATCTGGCTATATTCCTCCTACCTACGTGTAGGCAGAGACTAAAGGGCAAGGCACCAGGGGCAAGGACAATAATGGGAGGGAGAGGAACAGCTACAGGATTACCTCAAATCTGTGGACTGGGCCCAAATGAATATGCCTCTGTTATCACAGACCCATCAATGAGCGTGTCCCATAAGGTCATTCAGAGCCTTCCCCAACCCCAACCCCTGGATGAACCAGGAGACTTGCATTCTGCTGAGGGCTAGGTCGGGGCATTCAGGACTGGCAATCCAGGAAAGTACAGGAGTTCCAGGTATGACCTTCAGAAAACCATCTCACACGTGAAGTGGCAATTCCAGAACAAACTTGAATCACAGAAGAATGTTCGATACACATGACGGAACTTGAAATCCATCACCTCCTACAAAGCAAAACCAAACAACATAAACAACAAGACTTCACTGCCAGGTGAGCTCAGTGCCTTTTATGCTTGCTTTGACTGACAGCATAGGGAGGCACCTTCACAAACCCCAACAGCGCCCCCATGGCCTGGCGATTTCAGTCCCTTAGCATCCTTCAGGAGGGTGAATTTGTAGAAGGCATTGAGCCCAGATGGGGTACCTGGCCAGGTACTGAAGACCTGTGCTATTCATCTGGCTGGAGTGTATACTGACATCTTCAACCACTCATTTCATCAATCTGAGGTACCCACCCACTTTAAGCAGGCTTCAATCATACAGTGCTCAAGAAGAATCTGACTATCTACCTCCATGACCATCGTTAAATGGCACTTACATCCACTGTGATGAAGTGCTTTGAGTGGCCGGTTATAAAGCAAATCAATTCCTGCCTAAGGAGTGGCTTAGTTCTGCTCCAATTTGCCAGCCATCACAACAGGTCAGCAGCAAATGCCATTTCACTGGCTCTTCTCTCAACCTTGGAACCTTTGGACAATGAAGGTGTATTCATCAAGATGCTCTTCATTGAGTACAGCTCGGCATTGAATGCTATCATCTCCTTGAAACTCATCACTAAACCCCAAAGCCCAGGTCACGATTCCTCCCTCTGCAACTGGATCCTCAGTTTCATCACTTGCACTTGCAGACCCAGTTGGATGAAGACAACATCTTCTCCTCAATCTCCATCAGCTCAGGTGCACCACAAGGCTGTGTGCTTCGCCCCCTGCGCTACTCGTGTTATACCTATGACTGTCAGGCTAAGTACCACACGAATACCACATTTAAGTTTGAGGACAACATCACTGTCATTGGCCAAATCAGTGATGAAGGAGACTGAAAACCTGGTTGAATGGTGCCACAACATCTCTCAGTCAACATCAGCAAAGCCAAAGAGCAGATTATTGACTACAGGAGGAAGTGCTAGTGTGTGGCAATACAGCAAGGGATGTGCTACCAAGGTCAATGCTGGAACTTTAATTTTGCATGAACTTTTCAAATCACTTGGATGAATTGACCAAAGGTGTCATCACACCTTTGCAAATAAAGATAAGTGCAGGGGCAGGTAATGTTGAGGAAGCAGGGAGCTTGTAGAAGGACTTGGACAGAATAGGAGAAGGGGCAAAGAAGTGGCATATGGAATACCGTGTAGGGAAGTGTATGCTCATGCACTTTGGTAGAAGTAATGAAGTTTCTAAACAGGGAATGAATTCAGAAATTGAAAGTGCAAAGGGACTTGGGGTACCTAGTTCAGGATCCCCTAAAGGTTAGCTTGCAAGTTGAGTTGGTAGTAAGGAAGGCAAATGCAATTTTAGCATTCATTTCAAGAGGACCTGAACATAAAAGCAAGGATATAATATTGAGGCTTTATAAGGCGTTGCAGACAGCATGTGGAGTGTGACGAGCAGCTTTGGGCCCCATATCTAAAAAGCAAGGAAGTGCTGGCACTGGAGAGGTCCCAGAGGAGGTTTACAAGAATGATCCCAGGAATGAATGGGTTAACATATGAGAAGTGTTTAATGGCTCTGTGCTTGTAGACACTGGAGTTTAGAACAATGAGGCGGCTCCTATCGAAACATATCAAGTATTGAAAGGCCTGGATAGATTGGATGTGGTGAGGATGTTTCCAATAGTAGGCGAGTCTAGGACCAGAGAGCACAGCCTCAGTATTAAAGAATAGATATGGGGGGGAACTTCTTTAGCCAGAAGTTGGTTAATCTGTGGAATTAATTGCCACAGATGGCTGTGGAGGCCAAGTCATTGAGTATATTCACAGTTGCAGTCAATAGGTACTTAATTAGAAAAGTCATCAAAGGTCACAGGGAGAAGACAGAAGAATGGATTGAGAGGGTAAATAAAACAGCCACAATTGAATGGGGGGGGCAGACTCAATGGGCCGAATAGCCTAATTCTGCTGCTATATCTCATGGTTTTATGATCATAAAGTTTGCTGATGATGGAATGGATGAAAAGGTAAAATGTGTGAAGAAGTCAAAAGGAATCGACAAAGGGATATCAATAGACAAGTGAGTGGGCAAAGTTCTAGCAAATGGAGTATACTGTGGAGACTTGTGCTCACTGAGGTATGAAAAATGAAAACAAAACATATGATCTAATGTTGAGAGACTGCAGAGTTAATTAATGTAGAGAGATCTATGTGCTCTGCTGCATAATTTGCAAAAGGCTGGTGTGTAGATACAGCAAGTGATTACGAAGGTAACAGAGCATTATTATCATTGCTAGGTAGATTGAATAAGGAGGTTAAGTTTCATTTAGATGGGACATTGGTGAGACCACATCTGGAGTACTGTGCACAGTATTGGTCTTTTTTACTTAAGAAAGGATACAAATGCATTGAAAACTATTCAGACAAAGGTTATCAGGCTGACAACTGGTCATCATATGTCAAAATATTGAATTGGTGTGGCCTGTAGATGCTTGGAAGAGTGGGGCAGGGCCTGAATGGATGCACAGATCATGAGGATGCTTCCTCCAGTGGCAGAACATAGGATAGGAATCCATTGTTTATACAGCAGTGAGCGAAGATCAGTACATAGCAGGAACAGGCTTGTTTGGCCAACTATGATGCTTTGTTAAACTACTGCCATCTGCATAAACATGATCCACATCCCTCTCGTCAAACACAGCTATCATGCCTGCTCCATCAGTGCACCTGGCAACATGTTCCAGATCTCTACCTCTCCTGCACTCTCCTTGGAGTAGTCACTCTCCTCCCTATAGTGTGCAGACCAGAAATGAAGCTGAACACACCTGCAACATGACTTGCTCACCCTTCCAGTATATTGCACCGGCCAATGAGTAAAGCCCTCCCAACCACTGAGCACACCTACATGAATCGCTGTTGTAGGAGAGCAGCATCCATCATCAGATAACCCCACCACCCAGGTCATGCTCTCTTCTCACTGCTGCCATCAGGTAGAAGGTACTGGAGCCTCAGGACTTGCACCACCAGTTTAAGATCTGTTACTACCCCTCAACCATTAGGCACAAATTCACTTGCCCCATCATTGAAACGTTCCCACAACCAATGATCTCACTTTCAAGGACTCTTTATCTCATGTTCTCGATATTTATTGCTATGTATATATATTTGCATTTGCGCTGTTTGTTGTCTTCCACAATCTTTCATTGATCTGTCATTGCTCCTGCTATAGTTACTAATCTATAGAACTGCTGAGTATGTCCAGAACAAAATGAATCTCAGGTTGTATATGGTGATAACAATATTGAATTTGAACCCTGAATCCATAGCAATTCAGAGTCATACAACACCAAACAGGCCCTTCGGTCTAACTTGACTTTGCCTTCCAAGATGTTCACCTAAAGTTAGTCCCATTTCCTTACATTTGGCTCAAATCCTCTGAACCTTCCCAATGCACCTACCAGTCTGAATGTTGTTTAAATATTGTTATTGTTCCTGCCTCAACCAATTCATCTAGCAGTTCATTCAATACACCTATAACCACCCCCTGTGTGAAGAAGTTGTCTCTCAAGTTCCTATTCAAGGGATGTAGGCAGAATTACAGATGGTGATGAGAAAACAGAGAGGGGAGAGGTAGATCAGCTAGTCCAGTGGTGTCGCAGCAACGACCTTGCACACAACGGCAGTAAAACCAAGGAATTGATTGTGGACTTCAGGAAGGGCAAGTCGAGGAAGCACACACCAGTCCTCACCAGGAGATCAGAAGTGGAAAGGGTCAGCAGTTTCACGTTCCTGGATGTCAGCATCCCTGAGGATCCATCCTGGGTCCAACATATTGATGCAGTTACAAAGGCACAACAGAGGCTACATTTCATCAGAAGTTTGAGGAAAGTTAGTTTGTCACCAAAGGCACTCCAAAATTTCTAAAGATGCACTGTGGAGAGCATTCTAACTAGTCGCATCACTGTCGGGTACGGAGGGGTCACCAAGCGGGATCGGAAAAAGCTGCAAAAAGTTTAAAACTCAGCCAGCTCCATCACGAGCACTAGCCTCCCCAGCATCTAGAACACCTTCAAAAGGCGATGCCTCAAAAATGCAGCGTCCATTATTAAGGGCCCCCATCACCCTGGACACGCCTTCTTATCGCCATCAAAGAGGAGGTACAGGAGCATGAAGCCACATACTCAGTGGTTTCGGGAACAATTTCTTCACCCCCATTATATTTCCGAATGGACAATGAACCCATGATCACTGCTTCAGTCTTTTACGCACTACTTAAATATTTATATATATACTTGTTGTAATTTACTTTTTTTGTAATTTGCCGCAAAACGACACATTTCGGGACATTTGCCAGTGCTATTAAGCCCGATTCTCAATCTTGCCCTCTCACTTTAAACACATGAGCTCTAATTCTTGATACTGCCATACCTTGCGCATTCACTTTATTTATGCCATCGTGATTTGATACCCTTTATATGATCATCCCTCATTTTCCTACGCTCCAAGAAGTCCTCGCCTCCCTTACTTGAGTTTAGATATTCATTTTATATAGCGCAGCAGGCTGTTTTCTCTTTTCTCCCGATACGAAAGTAGCTCACTCGGCCCATCATCGTGAATCAACGATTGCGTCCTTGCTGGGTCTTTGCAAGGTGCCCAGGCTGTGGGCGGTCAGTGTGTGTTCGAGCTCCAGTCCGGGTTTTCTGGCCGCGCTGAACCAGGAGGCTCTCAGCTGGCGCAGCCGCCATTGGTTGCTTGCCGTGTATTGGCTTCAGCTGGCGCGGCCGTCATTGGCTGTTCGTCGTGTATCGGCTTGAGCTGGACGCGAGAGCGATTGGCTGCTTGCTCTGTATCGGTTTTCAGCTGATTGTGAGCTGCGCTCTGCGGCCGGGCCGGCGGCGCTGGCTGGCCCTGCTTCCATACTCTCCGTACAGAGGCTTTCTCAGCACCAGCCCGCACTGCCCAAGCCCTCCCCCTCCCTCGCCAACCATTTACCGGCTCCTGGGAACAAAGCTCGGGCGGCAGGGCCCCGGCCGCTACAACAGAGCAGCGGCGGCTCCGCAGCTCACGGTTCTCCTGGTTTAAAGCCCGTGTCCTCCCCCCCCCCAACAATCCCTCACCCCCTCCTCCCAAAGCAAAGGAAAAGGAGGGGGAAAGAGAGAGAGAAGGAGCGAGCGGCGGTCGATGTGTCTTGTGTGCGTGCTGAAAGACAGATCGCAGCCACAGCTGCCTCCACGCGTCAGGAGCCGAGACTGTTCCGAGGTAAGCTCCCCGCGCTCCCTGGCTTTGACGGACGTGGCCGGCTCCACGGCACTTTTCCCCGGGCGCTCGGAACCGCGCTTTGATTGAAAGCTGTTACTGTTATACTGGGTGGGAAGAAGAGAGGGAGACTGAACAGTGGGATGAAGGAAACAAGGAAAACTGTTGGCTGCTTCTCTTCGGGAGGACGAGACTCAGGACGCTGATGTTTGGGGAGGGGAGTGCGACGATAAATGCAAATAAGGGGAGGTTACCGCCACGGGGAGGAGGGTCGTGGAGGGTTGGACAAGGGAAAATACTCAAAGGCCAACCAGGATTATGGTACAGTAGGTTGTAGTGATTTGAAAAGGCGAAAGATTCAGTTGTAACTTCAGAACGCGATTAGGATAAATATTCCAGTGAGTAACATCTTCGGACTTGCTTGGGAT
Source organism: Mobula birostris (assembly GCF_030028105.1). NCBI lineage: Eukaryota > Metazoa > Chordata > Chondrichthyes > Myliobatiformes > Myliobatidae > Mobula > Mobula birostris. Next base: position 49,804,313 of record NC_092378.1, on the reverse strand, counting down.
AAACAGGGGCCCAAGTCAGTAGCCTCTCAAAGAATCAGAGCAGGTGGGATGGGCGGATTGGCCCCGTTCTATAATGTTGTGAGCTGTCTAAAAGCTCGCTGCGACCCTCTTTCTTTAAGCCACACTTAAGATATGATGCTCGGCACGAGAGTACGTGTGTGTGTCTGTGGGGGGATGATCTTGCTTTGGCGAGCGTTTTCGGAAGGACATGGTTGACTGGGGGTCAGAAAAGAGTATTCGAACCCCTGACTGCCTCTGCCCCGCCCTTTCCCCAAGTGGGTGGTTACACCTCTGTAGGATGAAAAGGGGATGGCCCAGGGTCATGAGCATGCTGTAATATATGACTGCGAAGAGGTGGGTGGTTGAGTTTACATTGACATTGGTCCATGTTGTCATCCTGAGAGTTTTCACTTGGGTAAGAATTTCTTGGGGTGTAAGCTGAAGGGGATGCAGGCAGTGTGTTGAAGTAGTTGGATGTGTTTGTCGACTCAGGTTTTTACTGTGAGGTTCTCAACTCCTATGTTGCCCACAGGGTCTTACAGATACTGCAAACTAGCTGTGTGCCAGTCTCCTTTGTGCACGCTGTGCTGGGATCTGAGAACCTCTAATTAGAGATTTGGGCTTTTTCTTCGGCTTTCTTGATTAGTTGCGACCGCCACTTCTCTCTGCACTAAATTCGCATCCTCCCGCAGACAAAATAGTGGCTTGGCTCCCAAGTGCTTAAAACGCTTATTTTAAGAAAGGTATAAGAAAAGCTGCTTTGCACATCACAGCCTTAAGCGTTTACCTGCATTATTGGAATTAAGTGTTTTGTTCGCAGTCTGCTATAAATAGAAATGGATTTTTGCCATATCCATCACTTTTGAATCAGAAAAATTATTAATGTACAGTGCTGGCTGTGAAGTTACTTTGAGTTTCCTAAAAACCCTGTTGGCCAAGTCAGGAAGAAAAGAAACCAGGACCAGTCCGGTGATGGGAGCAGATTATTTTAATAATGCGTGCATGCAGTGCACTTGTCTTGGAGTTCAGAGTTACTGCACATCCACTGCGAGCAAAGATGTCTGGCTTCTTTAGAGGAACGAATGCTTTTTGATTTATTGCCGAGGTTTGTTATTGGTACCGGCTTTCTTAAGCACAGCTGCTAGGCTGATTAATTAGCTACTTGGGCTGCGCAATGCCACAGGGCAGCCCCCTCAATTATAGCAGGTTCTCTGGCCAAGTTCTCCCTGCCCTCTGTGAACACTGCCACTCCTGCGTGATGTGATAAAAACATGGAAACTTGAGTCAAAGCTAAAATATTTGGTTGGTGGCGGGGGGGGGGGGGCGTGTAGCAAGATGGTTGGGGCAGGAGAAAGGAAGAATCGCCAGGAATGGTTCGTGAGACTGACATTCAAGGCTTGGGTACCTGCTAAAAGCTGCCTTCAATGGAAAACGGGTGGAACACGCGTAGCCTTTCTAATGCCATGTCGTTGCGTTAAGTTCGAGTAGCCTTTACGCCTGAGCCCTGATGGCTATTGCCAGCTGGGTACACGGTAAATACAGGGCTAAACACACCTTCCAAGCGAAATGCTTCTGGCCAGATGCAATTGAGCAAAAAGTACTGAACTCCCCACCACTCAACTCTGCAATGATACCCAGCAACTGTTTGACATTAATTAGTAAGTTCGCTTCCCACTATCATCAAACTAGCTTTGACTGGTTACGCACTGAGCAAGTTTGATTATTCAATTTCTTTGAGCCATAGGATGCTTCTTTGCCACAATAAGATGTTGGAGTCCGTGAGTTTTTGTTTGAAACTGTGTACGGTGGCGTCTGGGGTAGAGAAAGGAGTTTTATTGGGAATTGTTTATAACTGTAGACTAGCACATTTATAGTAGTACTGATTGAATAAATCTTCCGAGGTGAATTTAATCAGTTTGGATTAACATGCCATCCCAAACGTGCCTTTGTATATACTGTATATTTTTACTTATTTCTCTTTTGGGTTTCTTTTATTTCTCTATCTGCTGGGGATTTCTTGTAGGTATGAAATGAATGCTGGTGCTGTCTCTGAAAGCAATGAGTTGCTGATGCTGGGCATTTGAAATGGACTCGGGAAATTATGGATATGCTTAGGCGGTCAGCCAGCAGCTGTAGGGGAGGAACATTCACCCCATTTTTTGCCACACATTGAGTATCTCCAGCATTTTCTGTTTGCACCAGGTGCGCCCCCAGTTCTCTTCAAGAACTGTTAAAACAAAAATCAGTGTGGTAAACACAGATTCTGCAGATCCTGGAAATCCAGAGCAACACGCACACAAATGCTGGAGGACCTCAGCAGGTCAGGCAGCATCTATGAAAGGAAATGAAGAGTCAACATTCTTGGGCCAAGACCTTTCCTCACGACTGAACTGTTTATTCCTTTCATAGATTTTGTATGGTATTTCAGGTGCACCAAAGTAAACTTGACTTTATTTGCAACTAGAGCTTTATTCTCCCCTGTCCCTTGTCAATAATTGATTATTATTAAGTATTTGTGATGTCCTGTGGTTGGAAAAAACGTACAAGAAATGTCGTGCCTTGGTAAAGTATTCAGCCCTCAACCCTTTGTCCACATAACTGAGTATTACAACCAGGGATTCTGAAAGTGAGACATTAAAATGGGAAAATAGTTGTTGAGGCTGAGTACTTTTTCAAGGCATTGTACCAGTGTGTGCTAATCTTGGTATCCCCAATATTCATTTTCACTATTGCTGCCAGCACCTTCAGATGGGAGGAGAAATTGAAATGCTTCTCTCCCACCCTCTCACCATTACGCCGTTGTGAAGGTCACCTACACTTCCTGCAATCTATTTTCTATCAATTACGTATTACAATTTTTTTCACTGACCTGTGTTGCAGGCTCCCACAGATTCAGTCTTTACATCACATCTTAAATTAGAATCTGTTAAAATAACTCCCATTCAGTCAAGCTCCGGGATCCTGTACCACATTCGGCAGTGAGGAATAACTTTGGAAAGGACGTGGAGGTTTGTTCTGGCTGCTTGTGGTGAAAGCCTACTTCACCCTGTGGTCAGTTCATGGGATGTGCTTGTGAGTTAAAAGAAAAATTAGCCATAAGTCGCGATGAAGGGTCTCGACCTGAAATGTTGACTGTTTACTCTTTTCCGTAGATGCTGCCTGACCTGCTGAGTGCTTCATCTGCTTTGGATTTCCAGCATCTGCAGACTTTCTAATCTTAATTATTTGGTATTTTGTGAGGCTATTGAAAATAGCCTGTCAGTGCAGAGGTTTTTGAAATACACTCGTTGGCTACTTTATTAGGTACGGGAGTGAAACCCAGTGTGGTCTTCTGTTGGAGCCCTTCCACTTGAAAGTCTGATGTGTTGTGTATTCAGAGATGTTCTTCTGTACACCACTGTGGTAATCTGTGGTTACCTGAGTTAGTGTTGCCTTCCTGTCAGTTTGAACCAGTCTGGCCATTCTCAACTGACCTTTATCATTAATAAGATATATTATCCACAGATGTTGCTCACTGGATTTTTTTTTTTTTTTTTTTTTTTTTTTTTTGCATGATTCTCTGTAAACTAGAGATTTGTGCATGAAAATCCCAGGGGATTCGCAGTTTCTGAGATACTCAAATCACCCCATCTGGCACCAGCAATCATTCCATGGTCAAAGATCACTTTGATCACATTTCTTCCCCATTCTGAGGCCCACCACCTCGAGGGAGTCTTGATCATAAGTGGGCTGGAACTCCTGAAGACAGGTGGCAGATCAACTGATGATCCCACTGGTGATAGCACAGGACAGTTAACATCTTAGTCCATGTGTATTTTGTAACTCTGGTCTGAAAAACAACTGTACCTCTTGAGCATGCCTTATGTTTTTATGCATTGAGTTCCTGCCACCTGATTAACTGCTTAGATATGTGCGTTTAACGAGCAGGTGTATTCGTGTACCTAATAAAGTGGCCACTCAATGCAAGTTGTGAGGGTTTCGGTATAATTGGTGTAGCTGGCTCATTGCTTTTCAATAGACAGTGATTTCACCTGATTAGGACAAGAAGGATCCAGGTTCGATACATTGTCTAGCATGGGTTGGTCAACTGCCAATGGCATCATCATTGATTCCTACATGTTGACGCCAGTTCTATTGACTAGGCAGAATGGTGGGGTTTGTTCGTGGTGGTGATCATTGCCAAGCCTCTCATTTGTGGGTGATTAAAACTGGAGGGGGACTATTTATCAATGCACCATGAAGAGCATTCTGGCTGGGTGGATATTGGCTTGGTATGGCAACTCTTCTGCCTGTGACTGGAACAAACTGTAGAGATTTGTGGCTGCTGCTCAGCACATCACAGGAACCAGTCTCCTCTATGGACTCGGTCTTTACTTCTCACTGCCTCAGTAAAGCAGTCAACATAGTCAAGGACCAGAGCCTAAAAGCTGCCAGCCAGTCTTAAAGGTGGTTTCTGCTCTAACTCTGGAATGGTCCTCTTGTACGATGAGTTGGTCTCTTGGCCTCATTCTACCTCATTATGAACTTGCACTTAATCGTCTACCTGCACTGCACTTTTTCGGTAGCTTTTATACTTGGCATTGTTATCATTTTATCTTGTTCTCAGTGCACTGTGTAATGAATTGATCTGTATGAATGGTTTGTAAGGCAAGCTTCTTAACTGTGCGATCTTGGTACATGTGACAATATTAATCCAAAATAATGACATCACGAAGCAGAAGATGTTTGTGTCTGTAGTGAGTGTTGGATGGCTGTTGACTTTCTTCCAAACTTGGCAGTACATATGTAATTTGACTAAGCTTTTTTCTTCCTCCCCAAAGTTTGTGGATGGTATGAAGCAGGGAGACAGCATAAGGAGGATGCGGGAGATCTGTAAGTGAGTTAAGTGAATGTTCGATAATATGGTAGGTGGCATATAATGGGGAAAATGTAAAATTGTCACCTTGGGTAGGATAAACAGAAGTGTTTTTTTTAAATGGTAGGAGGTTGCAAGGTGTTGTTCAGAGGGATTTTGTACATGAATCAGTAAGTTTTATTTAGAGATCTGATATAAAACAGGCCCTTCCAGACCAGTGAGCCATAGTTCAGCAACCCTAACACTAGCCTAGTCACAAGACAATTTACAATCTCCAACTACCCTACTGATTACTTCTACTTTAGACTGTGGGAATAAGCTCACACAGTTCCGTGGGAGTACGTACAAGCTCCTTACAGACAGCGACAGAATCGAACTCCAAACTCCAGAATGCCCCATGCTCCAATGGAGTTGTGCCAACCACTGCCATGGTGCCCTTAATACGCAGGTACAACAAGGGATTCGAAAGGGAGATGGTGTTGTCCTTCATTTGAGTACAGGGGTAAATGTCCGATCTTATTCTCAACACGGAGTTGTGGTGAGACAGCGTGAGGGAAGGGTACACTGTGGTGGAGTGTATGAGGCTAAAATTCTTAAGATGGCACCTCACTTCCCAGGAATGTGAAAATTTCAACTAGACCTGAAGAGGAGGAGGAGTGATCTTACTGAAATGTAAAAAAAAGGGTCTTAATAGAGTAGATGATGATATTTCTCCTGAGCGATCTGCTTCAACCAGTGGTCACAGGCTCATGGCAAGGCTTTGGCCACTCAGGACTGAAACTAGATTTTTTTTATATGGGGTGGGGGTGGGGGGGAGATAAAAGTGCCTGTATTTTACTCTGACTCTCAGGTAGGTGAATCTTCGTGTTCTTTACCCAAGAGGCCTGTGGTAGCTCAGTCTCTGGGTAATTAGTGAGCAGAGTAATGGTTTTGCTTGCTTAGGAATTGCAGGGGTGGTGCAAGGGAAGTGAAGTAAAAGATCGACCATAATATTGAACAGCAGAGCAGGTATGAAAGGTTAAGTTGCCTAGTCTATTCTATTAAATCCTTAAAGGGAGTGGAAAAGTTCTCTAGTGAAGTGGCTACAAAGCTGGATCCTTGCTGTACAGATGTTACTAATTCTGATGCCTGATTAAGACATTTTACAAGGTCCATGTGTATCCTGTTCACCCAGCAACTTCAATACTCCAAGCTCCCTCTGATCCTGCAACTCCCCCAGGTAGCTCTTCTGTTCGTGAGGCAGTAAGGCTCTGGGACATGTGCACTGAGGTCGCTTCAGGCCCAGTTCGTGACCCCTGTTGGGAACAGTACAAGGCCATTAAAATTGATTTAGGTCCAGGCGGAGGAATTGAAATTGATTTATTATTGTCACGTACTGAAGTACAGTGAAAAGCTTTTCTTAAATGTTCATACAGATCAATTCATTATATCTGGGGTCATCTGTTGCGTCCAGTGCTCCCGATGTGGCCTGCTCTACATTGGTGAGACCTGCCGCGAACTAGCGGGCTGCTTTGTTGAGCACCTCCACTCCAGCCGCTGGAAGCAGAATTTCCCGGTGTCCCAACATTGTAGCTCCAGTTCTCATTCCTGTTCCAACATGTCAGTCCATGGCAGATTTCTATGCCAAGATGAGGCCACCCTCAGGGTGGAGGAGCAACAACTGATATTCCGTCTGAGTAGCCTCCAACCTGATGGTAGGAATATTGATTTCTCCTTTCCCCCTCCCCCCACTTCTATTCCCCATGCTGGCCTCCTGCCTATCACCTCTCTCCCTGGTGCTGCTCCTTCCTTTCTCCTATGGTCCACTCTACTGTCTATCAGTCTTCTCCTTCTCCAACCCTTTACCTGTCCTACTTTCCCATTCACCTGGCTTCACTTAGCACCTACCTATCCACTTCCTCTCCCACCCCCCACTTTCTTATTCTGGCAGATTCCCCCTTCCATTCCAGTCTAGAAGAAAGGTCTCGGTCTGAAACATTGGCTGTTTATTCCTCTCCGTAGATGCTGCCTGACCTGCTGAGTTTCTCCAACATTTTGTTTGTGTTGCTTTGGATTTGCAGTATCTGCAGAGTTTATCAGTTTGTTTTATGGTGCATTGAGCTAGTTCAAAGTAAAACAATTACAGAATGCAGAATAAACTATAACAGCTACATAGTGCTCTGCAGATAGTCGGGTTCATAATCATGACCAAGGCAGATTGAGGTCAAGAGTCCGTTGTACTAGGGAGTCGTTCAATAGTCTTGTAGCAGCAGGAGAGAAGCTACCCTTAACCCTGCTGCTATGGGCTTTCAGGCTTTCGTATCTTCTCCCTGATGGAAGCATAGAGAAGAGAGAACGCCTGGCAAGCCAGTTATCAAACAGATTACTATCTAGTAAGTTTGGCCGATTTCAGAGCCGGGCCAGATTGGACAGGTCAGGGTGTCAGGGCTGGAGGTGGGGGACGTGCCGGTGTTTAGCTCGCTGTTCCGTGAACTTTACCCGTCCCCGTGCTAAAGTGAGGCAGTGGCCTGCAGATAATGGGCTCCTGTGTCGGCTGCAGTCACGACTGGCTTTTTTGTGGCTGTGGACGCATTTTCAGGAATTTCAGTTCTGACTGTTATTTGCTTACTTTTATTGCTTGTCTGATTTTTTTTCCTGCACATTGGATGTTCGGTCTTTTTAATGGGTTCTATTGGGTTTCTTGGTTTTGTCTGCCTCTAAGGTGATGAATCTCAAGGTTTTGTATAGTATACTTTGATAATGTACATTGAAATTGAACTTTAAATGTTCAAAGTAACTTTAATATCAAAGTTCACGTTTGTCAGCATGTACTATCCTGAGATTAATTTTCTTGCTGGCGTTCACACTGGAACAAAGAAATACAAAAGAGTCAGTGAAAAAAATTACATACAAAGTTGAACAAACAATGTAGAAAAGTAGACAAACTGTAATTACAAATGAATGCAAATAATAAATAAGTAATACTGAGAACATGAGTTTAGAGTCACTGAAAGTGAGTCTATAGGTTGTGGAGTCAGTTCAGTGTTGGGGTAAGTGAAATTATACATGCTGATTCAGGAACCTTTATGTTAAAAATGAGTCTTTTTAGAAGGGTTGCTCATGCTGAAAGGTTTGATTCATAGATTTTTGTTGGACTTGTAGAACCAGACCCCTTTGGCTCACTAGAACTGTGGTGATATGAACCATCCACTTGCACTGATTCTGTTGCACGCTCCCCACGTTCCCACCAGCTCCCAGTTTCTGCCACTTGCACACTTGCCCAACGGGGCAGCTTACCATCAACCTGTCGAGCTGCGTGTCTTTGCAATGTGGGAGGAAACCACGGGACCCAGAGGAGGACTGTGTGGTTACAGGGGGCACGTGCAAACCACACAGACAGTACGCGAGGTCAGGAACCCAGACGCCCGGGGCTGTGCGGTAGTAGTGATGGTAACTGCACCATCGTGATATGGAGCAGAGGTTGGGTTGAGGTAGAGAGCAGCCTGTAATGTCACGTGCAAGTCTCCTAACTTGTGGATACACGCCTGTGCATAACATAAGCCTGAGAAGTACGTTTGGAATGAGGGAGTAGTTGTCCTGCTTGCAACTTTTCAAACTCATATCTGTAAGTGACTTTAATCTCTTTAGCCTTTTGTAAAGGAGGGAGGGGAGATGGACTATACTGGTGAGATGTCAGAGTGAGAGAGTAATAGTTTTACTGGGATCAAACATGTTCCCGATGTTGGGGGAGTCCAGAACCAGAGGCCACAGTTTAAGAATAAGGGGTAGACAATTTAGAACGGAGTTGAGGAAAAACTTTTTCACACAGAGGGTTATGGTTCTGTGGAATGCTCTGCCTCAGAAGGCAGTGGAGGCCAATTCTCTGGATTCTTTCAAAAAAAAGTTAGACGGAGCTCTTAAAGATAGCGAAGTGAAGGGATATGGGGAGAAGGCAGGAACAGGGTACTGATTCTGGGTGATCAGCCATGATCACAGTGAATGGTGGTGCTGGCTCGAAGGGCTGAATGGCCTACTGCACCTATTGTCTATTAAACCTGCTTCTGTATAGCTGTCAAGATGTTGTGGCATTGGGCGCAATTGTCAATAAACGTCTAATACATAGCAGGATCCTTACGAGTACCAGTGTACAGAGGGATCTTGGGGTCCAAGTCCATTGTCACTTTCAGGAAACAATGCAAGTAGTTAGGTTGATAAAGAAGGCATATGGCATGCGTGCTTTCATCGATTTGACATTAAGTACAATAGACAGGAGGTAATGTCACAGCTATATAAAGCTTTGTTTAGGCCACATTTAGTACTGTTCAGTTCTGGTCACGCCATTACATGAAAGAATTTGGAGAGACTAAAGAGGTTCACCGGAATGCTGCCTGGGTCCGAGAGTGTGTGCTACGAGGAGAGAAATGGTTAAACTTGGATAGTTTACCCAGAGGCTGAGGGAAGTTCACAAAGCTGAGAAGCACAGGCAAGGTAGACAATCAGCCTCTTCAATCCAGGGTAGAAATGTCATAGCTGTAAGGTGAGGGGGATGCATGTTTAAAGGAGATGACGCAAGTTTCTTTAAGTGGGTGCCTGGAAAAGGCTGCCGTGGATGGTGGTGGAGGGTGACCCGATAGTGGCGTTTGGGCAGGCTCATGAAGATAAAGGGAATGGGGGGGAATTGGATCATGTGCAGGCAGGTGAAGTTAGTTCAATCTGTCCTCACAGACACTGAGGTATGAAGGGCCGGCTGCTGTACTGTCCTGTGGAGAGTTTTGTTCCAGAATTTGTGCAAGGTGGATGGAATGTGGTCAGTGTACTGTTTTCATATCCAATATATTTTTAAAAAAAGAGCAGCCCATTGTTGTTCAAAGCCATTGCAAGCCTGGTCCATACCTGTGCTCAGTCCTGAGGGACTGTTTAGATTTCACCTCGACCTGTGGGTTCGGAAGCCAGTGAATAAATTACAGATTCCTCCGCACATGAAGCAGGAGCTTGCTGGGTGGCAGCAGGTGAGAAGTTCAAGGTACAGTTCATTCTGCTGTAAGATCCGTTTGGGTGCTTTGTGAAGGGTGTTGGTCAGGGTTACTCGTTGCCTTCTGAAAGACGCCGTGACATTTTCAGCTTCGGGTTGAATCGTCCGAGCGTCTAATCCAAAGTTCAAGACTCTGATGGAAGGATGACAACTGTGAGCCACCGAGAGTCACAAGGGCAAAGAGGTGGTTTGAAGCTGTTAAGAGTGGGAGAGACAACTGGCAGGCAGCCAAGCAAAGAAAAATTACTCGTGTGCCGATTGGCAGAAGTTGTCTTAATTATGTGGAGGTTCAAAAGGGCAGAAGTGGAGAGACTGCAGTCATTGTGAGTGATTCCGGGGCAATGAGGCCTTAATATTAAGATAGACACAAGTGGATCAAATAAGGAATTTGTTTGCAGACAGCTGCTGCCACTTGGAGGAGGTTGCCAACAGTGATCCTGTCGAGGCAAATCTTAATGAGGATGTGAGGGAAGTGACTTGCAGTGTGGGAAGTCATTTCAGTGGCATGAGCTATTTGACTGTCTCCATTTTCAATGGGTTGTAGGCCAAAGGGCTAAAAACCCACAGAACATCAGTGCATTGCTGCATTCCCTCAAAGTCTCAAGGAAAATCAGGACAGACTTTGTCATTTCACATTTAATTCTGGGCATGTTTCTATGTAGGGAGGGGAAGCACGAGCAGTAACCGAGGAGCTTCACCCTTTGCAGAACAAGCTGACATTGGGGTGTGGACTGGTCAACCTACACACCTAGTTAATGCATATATGCATGCAGACATGGTCAAGTGGTTCAGCTGTTTAGAACAAACATTAGAATGGGGAAGGAATGTGATCAAAGTGACTGACCGTGGGATGATTGTTGGTGCCAGATGGGGTGGTTTGCAAAGCGGCTGATCTCCTGGGATTTTCACACCACAAGATTCTCTAGAGTTTGGAGAATGGTGTGAAAAACACACACAAAAAAAATCCAGTAAGCAATAGTTCTGTGGGTAAATTGCCTGGTTAGTGAGAGAGGTCAGAGGAGTAGGGTCAGACTGGTTCAAGCTGACAGTAACTCATAACCACATGTTACAACATTGGCCCGCAGAAGGGTATCTCTGAACGCACAGCACATCGAACCTTGAGGTGGATGGGTGATGGCTTATGGAGGTATCTAATAAAGTGGCTACTGAGTGTACGTTAAAGCTGCCTTGTCTCAATACCTCTGTTGGAGGGGCAAGGTGAGCAGAGAGAGATGCTGTGGGTTGTAGCTGGAGATGGAAGCATCGTCTTCTCACTCTAGGCTCATCCAGCTTCCAGCAGGTGTCACTCTGCAGTAACCAGGCAGTCAGCTTGAGAGCCTGTATAATCTAGTCCAATGATGCTCTATCTAAAGCTGCTAGTTCTCTGCTAGTCCCTGGTACTAAGGGTAAAAAAAAATCATGGGAGGTATGATTAAACAATTTGTTTTGTATTTCTTTTTCTTCCAGTGCATTTGTTGACTTAAAAATGAAGGAGGATTTGCAATGATCAGTTTAAACTCCCAAGATGTATCCATTCGAGAAGTAAATTGTTCTCCCTTCCTAATTAGTTTGCAGCATTTGTGATCTGTGATTGACATGTCTGGTTATCAAGGACAGAGCTAGAGAGATTCCAGGTTGAAAATGTCAAGAATGAGTCCAACCAGACTTGGCAACCGACTGACAAATAAATATTCTGGGTTGGTCCAGCACTGATCAGTAAAGAACCTTGTCTATTGGGCCTTGCTTACGAATGTTCTGCGTATTTGAAGAGCTAAAAGAAAGAGGAAAGCAGTACATGTAGAAATTAATAACAGCAAGCCAGAAACATCCACTCCTGTTGGTTTTGTGTGTTGGCCTATTTAATTCTTTGACTAGTTCCAAGGGATTTCTGGATGAAATTCTCTTAACTTGAAACAGTTGATTTTGCACACTATAATTGCATTTGAGAATGGAAGTCTTTAACAAATCAGATATGTCTTAATAACAATTTTAAAATGTTAATTCTGCAACTAGGACCAGACATGATTTTAATAAAAATGAAGAGATAAAGTAAAAATAGAACAATTAATTGTCCAATTTCTGGCAATTTCTTCAGGGCAAATGCAATCATTAGAAGCACTAACCAAATTGATGCTGAAACAAAAAGATACTGTGGGTCAGGCAGTGCAGATGAACTTTTAAGTCGGTGGCTACCGAAACTGGAACAGTGAGAGATTAAGCATGTTAATCTGCGATAAGTTTATTAGCAATTACTAATAGTAAACTGCTCCAGTATTAATCAAAATCTGACATTTATTAATAACTACAGCTAAGAGGAGCATTGTGAACATTGTACATCTTTGGCCCTCTCTTGTGCTGAATGTGCCTGCAGCCACATTGTCATGTTCATTGGGAGGTGTTCTGTAAAGGTTATTTCTTTGCTGGGATAGGATGCAGAGACAGGGAGAATTGAAGCATCTGAGAGAATTTTGCAAGCTTTAAAAATTTTGCATTAGGAAACCAGGTGATAGGTGAACAGTTAAGTGAGAATTGTGCTGTAATGTTGTATATAGAGGATGGCACATAGCTTACTGAATAAATAAGAATACTCACTTTGCCCTGTTTTCTGTCCTTGCTTGTATGAAGGTGGTTTACCTATTTATGCAAGTACTTCTCTGACAATAGATGTGTAACAGCCTAATATAACATTGTATGGAAATACAAGATAACGCTGATGCAGACGTTTTATACATTTAACAAGGTGCTTTATTAATGCAACAGAGTTAGTCAGTTTTTCAATGTTCGTCATCAGCTGGGTCATACTGTCCGTGAACTCCGTCGGTTGCCTCCATACGCTCCAGTATTTGTTTTTTTTTAAGTTTTAACTCCTGCGCGAGAGCCAAGAGCAATTCCTTTACGGTTTTTCAACTCTGTAACTGGACAAACGCGCATTGTTTCCTCGTATATCGTTTCCTCTTCGCTTGTTTTCTGTGTGTCCTGCGCATGCCCAGTAGGAGGAGATTCGCCCAAATATCCACCTAATGTGGACGGAGATATTTTGAAAAACGCTTAATGTGGACGCCTGTCGTTTTTACTCGAAACTGGCGTTTTCAAAATTATCCGGCGTAGTGTGGACGTAGTCAAAGTGTAGGGTATCCCTTACTTGTTCTTTGACATACCCACAGCTGGACATATCAAACAGTCCCATGCAAATTTCTTTTTGTGCAAATAATGTTCCTTTTTCAAATAACATTAAAATGGAAGAGTTCTGAAAAAGGAAGCAAGATGTGCACAATCTGCAAAATCTCCTATTTGCTCACAAACTTTTCCATGCCAGAATGGGTTAGTTGTAGTTCTTTAGTGACCAAGGCAAACCTGAATGCTTTTTGAACTAGTGTATCAGTGCTGGTGGAGAAGGAGGCTTTGCCAAAATTGCTGTTACAGCAAGGCTGAATCTAACTTGAGTGTAAGATATGACACTGTGGACAAAAAGAATCCTTAAAACTCCTTTCCTCAGTCACTTTATGAGATCTTGCTGTGTTCAAATTAGTTGCTGTATTTGGCTGCGCATTATTAAGTGGCTCGTGAAATGCTTTTCAGACTTTTGAGAATTTATATACTGTGTGAATGCAAACTTTGTATTTCACAGAAACACTGGTTTACTTATTATTTTTCCCTTTAAGATAATACCTTCTCTATCTACTAAAGTGGATACTGAGTATATGTGTGAGGTCCTCTGCTGCTTTAACCCACCTACCTCCAGGTTCAATATGTTGTGCGTTCACAAATGCTCTTCTGCACACCACTGTTGTAATGCATGGTTATTTGAGTTGCTGTCGCCTTCCTGTCAGCTTGAACCAGTCAGGCTGTTCTCTACTGACCTCTCTCACTAACAAGGTGCTTCACTCTCAGAATGCCCCTGGGATATTTGTTTCTTGCACCATTCTCTTTAAACTAGAGACGGAGTGTGAAAATCCCAGGAGACCAGCAGTTACTGAGATATTGAAACCACCCTGTCTGGTACCAGCAAATATTTTACAGGTCAGTTGAATCACATTTCTTCCCCATTCTGACATGTTGTCTGAACAACAGCTGGCTGTTTTGAGCATGTCCACGTGCTTTTTGTGCATTGGGTTGCTGCCGTATGATTGGTTGATTAAATATTTGCATTAACAAGCAGGTGTACCTAATAAAGTGGTCACTGAGTGCATGTTGTAAATATTGATGTGAAACCTATCTAAAGCCTACTCAGTCACCGCGACATTAGAGAAGGCCATGGAGACCTGACGTAGGTTGGGAGATCACTTCGAGCACCTATGCTCCATCTGCCAGAAGTGGGATCTCCCAATGGCCTCCCACTTTAATTCCAATTCCAATATGTCTTAATTTTCCAGAGCTTCCACCATCTCCAATGGATCCTATCGTCAAGCACATTTTTCTCACTACCACTGCTTTCTGCTTTCCACAGAGATCACTCCCTATGTGACTGTCTTGTCCGTTCGTCCCTCCCTCCTGGCACTTGTTCTTGCAAGCAGAACCAGTGTTACACCTGCCCCTACACCACCTCCCTCACTACCATTCAGGGATCCAAACAGTCCTTCCAGTTGAGGTAACATTTCCCCTGTGAGTCTGTTGGGTTCATGTACTGTGTCCGAAATTCCCGGTGTGACCTCCTATATATCGCTGAGACCTGATGTAGATTGGGAGACCGCTTCGCCGAGCACCTTTGCTCCGTCTGCCAGAAAAAGCGGGATCTCCCAGTGGCCGCCCATTTTAATTTCACTTCCCATTCCAATATGTCAATCCATGACCTTTACTGTCGTGATGAGGCCACACTCGGGCTGAAGGAACAGCACTTGTATTCCGTCTGGCTGGCTTCAACCTGATGGCATGAACATCGATTTCTCAGGCTCCCGATAATGGATGTCTCCCCCCACCCCCCCACCTCAACTTCACCATTTCCCTCTCTCATTTTATCTCCTTGCCTGCTCATTCCCTCCCTCTGTTGTGCCTCCCCACTTTTCTTTCTCCCATGGCTTTCTGTCCTCTCCTATCAGACTCCCCCTTCTCTAGCCTTGTTTCTCTTTCACTAATCAATTTCCCAGCTCCTTATTTCACCTTCCCCCTCCCAGTTTCACCTATCACCTTGTGTTTCTCTCTTTCTCTCTCTTCCCCCCCCCCCCCCAATGTCCTCATCTTTTGTTCTCCAGTCCTGCCAAAGGGTCTCAGCCCAATGAGTTGACTGCAGACTTTTGCATTGGTGCTGCCCGGCCTGCTGACTTCCTCCACTCAAAAGTGTTCCTATGCATCCTCAGGCTGCTGATATTTTTCTGTCACATCTTGGTTTTTGATCCTTTGTTTTGTTTTAGAGCTGAGCATCTTGTTTGCGAAGGTCAAAGTCAATTTATTGTCACATGCACAAGTGCATATGTGCACAGATACAATGAAAGACTTAGTTGCGGCATCATAGGCACGTAAACAGTGTTCAGAAGAAATGCATAAATGTAAATTTTACAATAAAGGACAATTTCAACAAGTCCGTTTAGTGCAAAATCGTCCTAGTGCTGCTGTACTGCAGTGACAGGGATTTAGCTGGTTGGTCAAATAACCAAATGACTGAATGGAAGTAATGTTCTTGAACCTGGTGTTGTGGGACATCAGGCTTTTTAACCTCCTGCTCGGCAGTAGCTGTGAGAGCATGCCATTGTTCGAACAATGAGGCTCCTTGGATGTTGTTTACTTGAGGCAGTGCGATAGAGGGGAGGGCTGTGCTGGTGATGTATTGGGCTGAGTCCTCTGCAGCTTTCTGGGAGCCATGGGAAGGGAAGGGGTAATGGCGTTCAGCCTGCTGTCATTCATATAGGCCGTAGCTGACCTGTCCCCTTGCCTGCCATCAATTCAGATCTTTTGCCTTTTCCAACAATGGCAGCGGGCTTCCATCTTCCTCGGAGAGACGCGTCCCCTGCTGTCGTAGTTAAATCTTTTGTGAATGGACTTGCTCAAGGAAATCTGTTCTCCTGCACGTGTCCTGCTTGTGATTTTTAAATACAAGTTGTCAGAACACTCCTCAGCCTTTTAAATACGTAGGAATGCAAGCAGCATGTGATCTGACTGATAATTAACTTTTAAAATCTGTAATTCAGGTAATTTAATGCTGAGCACGCTCCGTGTCCTGATTTTTGTTTTCCATTTGTACATGGATCTGGAGATTGTTTGTAAGGTAAGCAGGTAATTCCTGTGCTTGGGGATCCTCGGGAATACAGTGATATGGTGAATGTCTGCATTCTGAAAGAACTCCCAATGCTGAGTGGCTTACTTAACTCGTGTCAATCAAGGCAGCTGAAAACGCATCTGGCCTACAGTTTGTGTTGCTTTTTGCATCATTGCAGGTGAATCGTTTAAATGTGGGAGAAGGCTGCTAGCAAGTCTGCTGACCTGTTGGTTATAAGAATTGACAGCTTGGTCAGTTAACTTGAAAGGTTAAGATTAGCTCTAGTCACATGCATGTCAAATGTGCAATGAAATCTGTTTGTGTCAATAACCGGCACAGTCCAAGGATTTGCCAGAGGCAGCCCTCAAGTGTTGTTGTGCTTCTGTTGCCAAAATAGCATGCCCATCCGTAACTTGTAACCCTAACCTGTAAGCCTTTGAATGTGGAAGGAAACTGGAGCACCCAGAGGAAACCGACACAGTCACAGAGAGATCGTCCAAACTACTTGTATAGTTAGTGGGAATTGATCCTTGAACTTCCAGCTGCTGGTGCTGTAAACAGAGGCGGGGTGTTCATTCTGATGTGCATGACCTGCAAAATGTACTATTTGCTCACGAGCTTTTCCATGCCAGCATTTGTTTTAGAAATGTAGCTGCTTGCCTTTCACCAGACACGTACTTCCAGCTTCTTACGATTTCATTATTATTGGGAAGTTCTGAGGCCTCCCGTGCTCTTTTCTCTGCCATCAGTTCTGTAAGTCAATTGCTGTTGGACTTTTACCTGGTCCTCAGAACTGCTTAGTTTCTTTTGAAGAAAAACGGTGTTTCCAGTCCAGGAAAAGTACTTGCTTAATTCTTGGATCTCCTAGTTATTCTTGTCAAGCCAGACCTAGTGATTTCTTGGAGAAAGGTCCGGGTTTTGTCACAGCTTTAATAATTGTGGTCATCAGGGTAGTCCTGTTGGTTGGTGCTCTGGGTGAGGAGTCGTCTCGTCAGTTTGTCTGGGAGATAGTCTGAGTTCTCTTTCCAGGGATGATGCCTCAAATGTGTGTTTCTACCATTTTAAGACTTCTAGCATTTTTAGTTTGACTTTGAGTCTGGGAAGAGTTGGTTTGCAGCTTCCTTGACATCTTTAACGCTGTTCTTGTAGTAACATTTCTTGTTGGCTCCCTGCATTTTTGGGGCCAGATTGAGATCTGATTAGATGGTGGCTAACCTGACGGTCATGGGTTCATGTACTGGGGTGAATGCCCCTCTGATCGGCTGCTGTGTTACATTTAAAGCAATTGACTGATTTGAGCATTGGTCTGATATCATAGCTCAGGAATTTGACTCTGTGAGATGGTCGCTTTACAACTGCATTGTTAAAACTTGCACTTTCTACAGGGGCCAGATTAGAAGATGAACATTGGCTTCACGGGGTGGGCTTTGCCAGGATGATTATCTGATCTGGCATCTCTGACCTCCCGATAGATGATCAGTTTGCTATGGGTTCAGCACACCCACTCTAACCCCAGAAACAACAGATACAACTTGGGCTTTCAGGAGCCCATGGATGTATCCCAGGGATGATGAGCTGATTCTCTTGGATGCCAGGGTGGAAGATGCCCATCCCTCGGGCATGTATGATGGGGACCACACACAAAATGCTGGAGGAACTCAGTAGGACAGGCAGCATCTGTGGAGGGCGATAGTATGTTTGGAGCACAGTCTTGCCATAACCACCACTGTTACACCAGAGATGGTCGCATGCGCCTACCCTCAAGGTCCACACACTGCTTTGCTGTTGTCCTCATGCTGGTGATGCACTTCATGTTTTGGTGGTGCTACTGAGCTACTCCATGCTTGGGCAGGGGATTTCAAACTGCGCCTTTTAACAGGTGAGGGGCACTGAACCCTTGCCCAAGGGGTGGTTAACAGAAGGAACTCCCCTGCCCATGTCTGAACTGCTGTTATGAGACTTCATGGGATTAACAGCCAATCCTAGGAATCCCAAAGTCACCAGGCAGTAGGCTGCCCGGGCAAAATGAGTCCTTCAAGCACAAGTTAATGGAATGGCTCATTGTAATTTTCCCAGACAGCCTTCCTGATTCTCTCTCCCTCCCCCCCCCCACCCCCCCATTGCCGTGTCTTGTTCCCCACTTCAATCATCCAATCTAACAGTCCTTCCACCAGCTTCCCACAACTCCCCTCCGCCCTCCCCGTCTCCTTAGTCCATTCCACGCTCTACTTTCTTCACCTCTGATTCCATCTTCAGTCCTTTGTCACCTCCCTGCGCGTCTGCTCTGCCATTCTATCATGGCTATTTATTATCGCTCTCCTGCCTTCTCCCCATAACCTTTGCCCTGTCTAATCAAGAACCTGTCCATGTCCGTTTTAAATATACCCAATGACATGGCCTCCACAGCTGTCTGTGGGAATAAATTCCACAGATTTGTACCCTCTGGCTGAAGAAATTCCTCCATCTTTGTTCTAAATGGATCTCCCTCTATTCTGAGACCATGTCCTCTGGTCCTAGACTCCCCACCATAGGAAATACCCTCTCCACATTCACTCTATCTAGGTCTTTCAATCATGGATATGTTTCAATGAGATTCCCCCCTCATTCTTCTAAACTCCAGTGAGTACAGGCCCAGAGCCATCAAATGCTCTTCGTATGTTAAATCTTTGATTCCTGGAATCGTTCTCGTGAATCTTCCCTGGACCCTCTCCAATGCCAGCACGTCTTTTCTTAGATAACGGGCCCAAAATTGATCAAAATACTCTGTGTGGTCTGACCAATGCCTTATAAAGCTGCAGTATTAAACCCTTACTTTATTTTATACTTGTGTTTTAGTCCTCAAATTGAATGCTAACTTTAAATTCCTGGGTGTCACGATCTGAGGACCTGTCCTGGACCTATCATATGAACATTGTTGTAAAGAAAGCACAATAGTGCCTCTACTTCAGGAGCCTGCAGAGATTCGGCATGTCATCGAAAACCTTGGCAAACTTCTATAGATGTGTGGTGGAAACTGCACTGACTGACTGCATTATGGCCTGGTATGGGAATAGCAATACCTCTGAGTGGAAAATCCTACAAAGGGATTTGGCCCAGTACATCATGGGTAAAACCCTGCCAACATTGAGCACATCTGCATGAAATGTTGATGCAGCAAAGAAGGATCCATCTCAAAGATCCCCCCCCCCCATCCAGACAATGCTCTTTTCTCACTGCTGCCATCAGGTAGAAGGTACACGTGCCTCAGGACTCACACCACCAGGTTCAGGAACAGTTACTACTCCTCAACCATCAGGCTCTTGAATAAAAGGGAGTAGCTACACATTTAAGGCCTCTGTTATATTGTTATTTCATGCTCATTATTTATTGCTATTTATTTATGTCTGCATTTGCACAGCTTAAGTTTACAGTTCCTAATGTTTACAGTTTACAGTTGCCGTTCAATAGATTTGCTAAGTTTGGCCGCATAAAAAGATTCTCAGGGTTGTATGTGGTGACATGTATGTACTCTGATATAAATTTTACTTTGACCTTTGAACATTCAATTTGCACAAGGGCTCCAAAGTCCATTTGCTCCTTTTGATTTATGAATTTTCTCCCCATTTGGAAAATAGTGTGACGAGAATACACACAGATTAAGATGTTAGCTGTCCTGTGCTGGCACCAGTGGGATCAGCAGTTAGTCTGCCACCTGTCTTCAGGAGAAAGAGAGATAAGGAAAACAATGGAGCAGCATTTGGAGATGTTAATGAAGGGACGGGAGAGTTTAACGGAAGGAGAGCTGTCAAGATCAGCTCCCCCTTTGAACCCTGAACTGTTTGAAGTGATGGACAGGCGATACCCCAGCAGGGGGATAAAAAGGGACAGGTTCGCTAAGGCAGGACACACACGACACCCCGAGGTAACGGGACCCTGAAAGCGGTGCATCTCCCACAAGTCGGTGGGAAGTTTTGGACGGCTGGTCGCTGGACAAGCCATAGACGCACAGGGTGGAAAGGCACGATCAGCGGGAACTTGGTGTGTGTCCACCCTTGTCTGGGTGCCAGGTTCACCGCAGAGAAACGATCGTATCGGGAAATGGAGGGGTCACGGTCGGTGACCTCAGATGACATCACAAAAGACTCGCCCGAAAGCTGACTGCGACGGTCTGTGTGGAAGCCATTTGAATATTCATTCATTTTGCGCTCTCTCTCTCTCTCTCTCTCTCTCTCTCTCTCCTCCCCCCCCCACACTGTCCATCTCCCATGGCAGCGATTACTGCGAACTGAACTAAATTGAACTGAACATTGCATCACTTTGAAACTGGTCATTTACCCCTAGACAACGATAGAGCTTGATTGATCCTGTTATCTTAATTCTGTGTACGTGTGTGTTTATCATTGCTGAACTGTTGCATTTATTATCCTTTTGATTAGAGTACTGTGTTGCTTGTTTCTTTAATAAAACTTTCTTAGTTCTAGTAATCCAGACTCCAACTGAGTGATCCATTTCTGCTGGTTTGGCAACCCAGTTACGGGGTACGTAACATAAGTGGGGTTCTCGTCCGCGATTTTGAACGCTAAATTTGGGACGGAGTAAATTGGGTCAAAATTCCCGAAAGAAAGAAAAGACAAACAGCAGAAATGGAGGCTGAGGAATTTATAAAGGCGCCGACCTTGGAGGCATTAGAGGATGCCAGGAAAACGGAATTGGTAGCTGTGGCCAAACGGTTGAATCTTGCTAAGGGGAAGTCGACAATGAGGAGAGCAGAGATACACAGAGCTATCGTAGAGCACTATGCATCTAAAGGTGTGTTTCCCCCAAGGCGAGCTGGGGGTGGTGTCTATTGGAAAAACCTGCTGGAGATGCGGTACAGGTGCAGCTTGAAAGACTGAGACTTGAGCACAAGTTCCGGGTACGGCAGTTAGAACACGAAGAGAAGCAGTTAGAAAGGCAGGAGAAAGAGAGAGAGACAGTTGGAGCGAGAGGAGAAACAGAGGGAAAGGGAATTCGAGCTGGAGAAGTTAAGGATAAGGGCAGAGCAGGGGCCCGTGCCGAACCAAGGTGGAGGGTTCCGGGCGACCCAGGAGGTTAGGCTGGTTTCCCCATTTGACGATACCGATGTGGATCGGTACTTCCTCCATTTCGAAAAAGTTGCTATAAGTCAGGACTGGCCGAGGGGTAAGTGGGCTGTTTTGCTTCAGAGTGTACTGAAAGGGAAAGCCCAACAAGCTTACTCAGCTTTGTCCGCGGAAGATGCCCAGAGGTATGAGGTGGTGAAAGAGGCCATCCTCAGGATTTATGAGTTGAACCCGGAGGCATACTGGCAGAGGTTCCGGAATGCGAGGAAGCAGTGAGGCCGCACGTATTTAGAGTTTGCCTGTGAGATGCAGACATATTGTGAGCATTGGTGCGCCTCGAAGGGGGTAGAGGGGGATTATGACAGACTGCTACAGCTGATCCTGATTGAACAGTTTAAAGGTTGTGTCCCTAAGGGTATGAGACCCTACCTAGATGAGAAAGAGGCAGCCACGTTAGCCGCAACTGCTAAGTTAGCGGATAAGTATGCATTGACGCATAAAATGAAGTTTGCCCCGAGTAAAGGCTACCAGAAGGGTAGTCAGGACGGCGGGGAGAGTCCGCCAGAAAAGTCAGAAAGTAAGCCGGGGACTAGTGAGAAGGATAAGGTAGACCGGGAGCAGTCTGGTAGGAAGTCTCCTGGGGTCGTCTGTTATAATTGCGGGAAAGTTGGACACTTTGCGTCCAGGTGCTTTGCCCCAAAGAAGGAGACGGGAAAAGGAAAAACGGCGATTTTGACTGGCTGTATCGAACTGGTAAACGAACCGCTAGGACAGGACAGGTCTGCCAAAGTTCAGGAAGGGCGCGAGAGGTTTATCTCGGCCGGATTGGTGTCATTGAAGGAGGGGTTAAAACCAGTTCCAATGTGGATCTGGAGAGACACGGGAGCGTGTCAGTCACTAATACTGAAGAATGTATTAGAGTTTAGCTCAGAGACCCAGACTGGGGAGGTCAAGGTCAAAGGTATTGGAGAAGGGACAGAGGCAGTCCCTTTGCACCAGATACACTTACAAAGCAACCTGGTCTCTGGACTAGTCATGATCGGGGTGAGGTCCAAATTACCGATGAAAAGCATGGAAGTCTTGCTCAGTAATGACCTCGCTGGGGGAATCGTGTTCCCAGCCGTGAGATTGACAGGTCAGCCTGCCAGCATTGAGGCCCCGCCCATGGACTCACAGGTTCATCACGGGACTGCGGTAGTAAATTTAGCTGAGACGTTTCTGCCAGCCTTGTATGAGAAGGGGGTAGAAAGTGAAAAGAAGGAGTGTAGTGAAACAAGAGGTAGTGAGGGAGCTGAGACAGAGTTAGCATTAGCCAGGAAAGAATTTGTGCAGGCGCAGGAGTGAGACGAGGGGCTGATGGTTTTGGCAGAGACAGCTCTCTCTCACGCAGAATTAACAAGGGAACTAGTAGGCTATTGTGTGGAGGAGGAAGTGCTAAGGAAGAAAGGGAAACCAAGTACTGTACCCGCAGATGAGGAATGGGGGGTGGTGCAAAAGAGTTATGGGGATGAGATTTTTAACCTGGCCCACAAGGTACCCCTCGGTGGACATTTTGAGGTGCTGGAGGAAACAGTTGGTGGAATCATGAAAGAGGTTTACCGGGTGCACCGGAGGAAGGATGTTATTGATTAT